>NW_028327180.1:50640059-51265059 GCF_987537825.1 Furipterus horrens | reverse complement strand
CTACCAACCACCTGGAACCCAGGCTCCAGGGACCAGGAGAGCAGAACCAAGGAGAGGCCCCAGGCACCAGCTCAGAACCATCTGTCAAATCGTTCTCTAGAGTCATACCTAGCAACCCTTCTGTCGAGGACCCCAGGGCCCACCAGAGCTGGTTCTATCTACCTTCGGTCTCCGCTCTGTACCCTCTCTGGCAGGCTGGTCTGTTTCCAGGAGGGATCACCTGGAGGGCACAGCTGTAACTTGCCTACTTCAAGTAGTCATTCTCTCCCAGCTTCCTTTGCAAGGAGGGGCACCGCCCCCCCCCCTCACCCTCACGCCCTGGATCTCCTGCTTCCTGCACACACAGCCAGCTCGTCTCCAGCCTGCTGCCTCCCCGTCCCTGGCTTCCACAGCCTCTGTCCCTAGTGTGTGTAAGCCACTCTGCCACTAACTGTTCCCGTGCCCAGTGGTGTGGCTGCTTGGCCTGATGCACCTGTCCAACTCCCCAACTAGGCTAGAAGCCCGAAGGAGCAGACAGCTACAGGTAGGGCCAGCGCAGCCTTGGGGCCACGCAGACCTCACCTCAAGTGCCAGATCTGCCTCTGCTAGCTGTGTGACCTTGGGCAATTTCCTCAGCTCCTCTGGGCCTCAGTTTTCCCATCTGTAAAAGGGGACAATACATAGCTGTACAGATTGCTCTCCCATGTAAAGCTGCCTGCACACAGTTTCCTCAGAGGGCAGGCTGGGATTTTGTTTGGTTCATTGCTCCGGTCCCAGAGCCTAGCACAGTAGTCATTCCCTCCCAGTGGGGCAATCAGTGAATAGTTATTGAATGAATATTGCTTTAATGATTGAATGGGTTAATCTCTCCGACCCCTCAGCCTGTTTTACACCTTTTGGTGCTCATGATTTTGCCTTGACAGTCTCTGGAAACATCTACAGATTTGTCGGCAGGATTTCTGCTCCGTGGGTCCTGCATTCATAAAACTCCGGACACAGACAAAGGCAGCAGGGCATGACCCTCAGAACAGGAGGGAGCCCTGCTCTGCTCTCTGCACCTCTGTGCCTCTGGGCTCCTTGCCTCTCTAATGGGAGCAGCAGCCCCAGTAGCTTAAGGTCCTTCCCAGCTCTGACTTGGCAGGTCTCCTGCCCACCTCAGGCCTCCTTCCCCATCGTGCCTGATCAGGGCACCAAAGTAGTCATCGTACATCAGGGCCCTGGTGGCAGGTGGCCCAGGGGCCTAGGTTGGTTTGTTGCCCAGATTTCAGGTCCCTATCAAAAAGAGGGTATGGATTTGGTCTCTGCCCCAGGGAAAGGCAGGTTTGACCCTGATATCTTACATGAGGGCATCAGGGAAGGCAACAAAGCCAGAACAGGGATCAGGAACAGGCCAGTGGGGTCCCCAAAATAGGCCATTTTTTATAAGACAGGATGGACCTGCCCACTGAGCAGCAGACCGTGGTGAGGACTCTGGTGGCCAGATGGCTGAGGCAGAGCACACAGATCTTGTTCTTCCAGCTGCCATTTAACCACCACTAGGGTCTGGTCCCACCCAGGCCCAAGGAAGCGGCCAGGGTCAGGCCACCACCCTGTCATTCACAGGCCTCACCCACCTGCCTTGACTCACCTGGGCCCCACCTGCTCTTCCTACTCATCTGGAAGCTGGCATTGTCAGAAAGCATGTAAAAGAGGCCCAGCCCGGGGCCGCCCCACGGAAGTCCTTGACCTCACACATGACCTCTGGACAAGGAATACAGACAGGTAGCAACAGTCCTGGACCTGACTTCAGCATTTTCTAACAACGTGACCTAGATTACTGGATTTCTTGGCCTTCTCTGCTCCTGTGAAGCAGCATCAAACCTGCTAGCTGCAAGGCATATGGCTTATAGCGGTGTGTGGGGAGCACCTCAGGCCCGCTCTGTCCATTGCTGCCAGGAACAGCGCTGTCCCTCCTCGGTGCCGCCACTGTGGCCCCACAGGAACCACCAAGGCCCAGAACTCTGAAACCTTGGGCAAGAAGACACTGGCCCACCACTTCCAACTTCCCACAATCGATTGCTCAAAAACCCGAGCCGAATGGAGAAAGTAAACAGACAGCGGTTGGGTGTGGAATGGAGCACACAGAAGGAAAATATTAGGAACAGAGCAGTTAGACATGTCATCCAGGCCAGCAACCCCACAGTGGCTCCAGAATCAAAACATCCTGCACACAAGGCCACGTTCAGCGCTCTGGTTTCTCCCCACAGTCAGGCCTCCCCTGATCCCTGTGACAATGGTGCTCATGCTGTCTCTCTGCTCTGCCTGTCAGACAGCTAGCTGTCTAATACCAGGGGCTGCCCCAGGCTGCCTGAGACCTGAGGCCAAGACCTTTAGAGATAATAATGCAGCTTTTCCAGCTCCCCCTTACACACTCACACACACTCACAGCCCGTGTGACTCCCAGCACAGCCCACTGAAGAGAGTTCCCATAACGCTAAACAGGAGTGCCCTCTCCCCTCCCAAAGGAGGAGTGCAAGGCAAGGTCCCTGTATCCAGATTTATTTTACGTTCTCTTTCAGAGGGTCATGGGTTTGGGGGAGGCTGGGGAGGCAGGAGGGCAGTACACATCAGTCTCCTGGAAAACATTCCGCCCGCCCTTCCTGGGCATTATAGCAGCACATGAAAAGCCAGGCCCAGGGCTCAGCAGCCTTTGGGCAGTGGGGGCCTCCAGGGAAGACCTCTTGTCAGGCTTGAATGCTAAGGAGGTGCTGCATCCTCCCCCCACTTCACTCCCAGGCCCAGCTGGAAGCAGGAAGGTAAAGGGGGCAGCCGGCAAGCTGGAGTGGAAGGGGAGGAATCCCCTCCAGGCGGTGGCCTTTGGTCTCTATTAGGTTAGGAAGCTGGTCCTTGTTAGAGGAACCCCATGGGGGTGAAGCTGGGAGCCAGTCCCTGTTAGAGGAAACGCCAGAGCAGGGTGGGGTGGGGGATTCCGGGGTCTGGTCTCAATAAGGCCTGGAAAGAGTCTCCACTTCAAAGCAGACTTCTATATTTGGGGACTCGGGTAGGGGAGGAAATTAAAGAACTGTGAGAGGAATGCTCGTGTGTTGTGGGTGGGAGTCAGTCCAGGGGGCTTCGAGGGGGCTCCAGGGGAGCAGCTGGGTTGTCTGCGGATGCCAGCAGCCAGGTCCTGGGGGGGAAGAGGTGGGAAGGAAAGGTGCTCTCTCCCTCCAATAAGTGCTGCTGCTCCCCACCCCACACCTCATCCTGGCTGGGCTCTGAGTTGCCACGGAGGTCTCTCACACCGGAGCTACATAATTTCCAGGGAATGTCCCAAACTTCTGGGTCCTCCGGGAGACACCTGAGAGAGGAAAGACAGAAAGATCATTCCCCATACTTCTTTTTTCATGGAAATGAAGAGGGCCCTGTCCCCTGCTGGCAGTGCCCGGAACTACAGGTGGAGCCCCCGTCCCTGGGAGGGAACCATCGTTTTTTTCATTCCTGCCCTCTAGTGGCAGAAGCTTAGCTAAACGAAGCTCCACTTGCTAAATTCATTAATGATCGACCAATCTGAGCAGGCAACAACTGCGGATAACTTCGCACACAGCACAGAATAATGCCACCCTTCCTTGGGAAATCAAGGAAGTAGGGTGAATCACAGAACTTACATCCGGAGGAATCTCGCTGGTCTGAGTATGACACCCTCATTTCAGAGATGGGGCAGCCAAGGCCTAAGAGGCAGAGTGAATTACCCCAAAGCACTCTGCTGCTCAGGGGTAGAGGTGGGCCTAAAGTTCAGGATTCTGGTCTGCCATGCCCCCAAAGGCACCTGTGTCCTGGGGTGGTGGAGGTGGAATGTGAGAAGACACAGGAGTATGAAGTGACAGTCCTGTTCTTCCCTTCCTGGCAGGCTGGCATCCTGATTTCCTTAGGACTAGCCCATGCCCAGCCTGTTCCCAGGCCTTGCTGATGTATTTCCCCTGCTTGGAGGGCCTTCCTCTTCTGTTCTGCCACCCTTCAAGGCCCAGTTCCCCTACTTCCTCCAGGAAGCCGTCCCTAACTTGCACTGTCCAAAATGATAAGCCACATATGGCTATTGAGCACTGAACACATGCTAATGTGGTTGGAAGCTGAACTTTCTAGACCATTCCTCTAAAAGCACATGTGGCTTATACCACAAAGGTGGTGCTTTTTCTTCTTGTCTATATAAATTTGCAAAACTTTATTAATAGATGTAAAGAACTTCATATGCAGAAGTGTGTACAGAGTAGAATGAGAATGTGCCCCAGGCCCATCCCCCCAAGCCAAGGACTGTTAACAAGTTAGTACTTCATAATCAGTTGCTAGTGTGTCCAAAGCTTGGTTACCAGCAAGATGCTGGGATTCAGGTGAGAAAGGGCGGGCGCCCCTGAGTCCCCCTGCCCAGGCAACCCTCCAACATTTTGGTCCCCACAGCCTGAAGCTGAGGCCTGGACAGGGCCTGCCTACGCTGGGGAAACAGGCCATGTGAAACCTGCTGGGCCAAGGCCAGCCTGGGGCCAAGGCCAGCCTCAGGCTTCCTGCTTTAGTCATTTTCCTGGGCTGCCCTTGGGCCAGCCCTGAGGGGCAGGATCTCTCCCTCCTTTCGGTGGAGGGGGGTGGGGGGGAGCTAGCTGCTGGCTGGGGGTGCGGTGGGGGATACACTGACTTGATCGAGGACCCTCGGCCTCATCCCTCTTTGAGGTGTAAAGGCAACAGCAGAAGTGCTAGCTCAGAGGGAGCAACCAGGGCCAGGCTGCCCAGGAGCCAGGCCAGAAGGTCAGGTCATGAATCTGTGTGAACCAACCTGCCCCCAGGGACGCTGAGATACCCTTGTCCAGCTTGCCCCCCAGCGCCCCCACCCGGTCCACATACCCACAAACCAGCCGTCGTCACACTGCTGCATGACGTCCACCCGGTCCCCCTCCCGCAGCTCCAGCTCATCCTCGTTCTGGGGCCTGTACTGGTACATGGCCCGGTACCTGCAGGAGACACTGTCATGGCAACCACCAAAACCCTAACCCCTTCCTCAGACCGGGCCCAGAGTGTTGCCACTTGCGGTGAACTTCCCAGGGTTTCCCCCTGCTCCCATTGCCCTGGCCCTGCTCCTGGGGTAGGAGCTCCATCTGGCTGCAGTGCCTTCTCCCCCAGGCCAGCTCCTTGCTGCTCCCCCTCCCCCCACCCACCCAGCCCTCACGGACCAGCGCCACTTCCTCGGAGTTCCTAGCACCTTCAAGTGTGTTCTGCCAGTTCGCACACTCCATGCATCCACACACCGACCTTGGGGCTGGAAACCCAGGGAGGGTACTGAGGCTGGCGCTGAGTGTGGGAAGCTTGCTCTAAGGCTACAGGGCTGACAGGGACAGGTCAGGGGCACTGCAGGCAAGTGGCCCCACCCCTGCCACCAAATCACCTGTAACCCCGGCAACTACCTATCAGGAGTTTAACAAATCCACTGTGTGGGGCGGCGGACTAGGGGATCAGTGTGCTCAGCACTGCCTGCCAGCAGCCCCCACCCCTAAACAAGCACCCCCAGACAGTACTCACGGGGTCCAGTGTATCTGAGTGGTGTGGAGGGAGGAGGTCCCCAGATCCAGGCAATGGCTGGAGGCTCCAGGATGGGACAGAGAAGACCCACGGGTGCTGAGATTCTGGAGGTCCACAGGAGGAAAGGCAGATGCAAGCTGGGATGAGGGAGGGGCAGTGAAGTGGCCTTCCACCCCGCCTGGGGCAGCCTCCCTGCACTCTCCTTTGATCTTCGGTCCCCACAAACAGGGGTCTGTGAGCTTTTTCCCCATAGGCAGGGCAGGCATGGTGGGCAGGCTCCGACCTGTGCACACACAACGCAGGCCCGGGAGGAGGCCGGTGCACTGTCGGGCCAAGTGAGAGATGGCTGAGGAGCGAGCAGGTGCATTTGTAGGCTGTCAGCACGTGGACCAATGACTATCCTTAACTATAAACTGTTAGCTCAAACCCACCCAACTATCCTCTGCAGTAGGAATTCTTATCCCATTTCTGCAGGTGAGCAATGTTCTACATGTGAGAAAAACCACATCCAGAGACAGTGAGCTACATGCCCAAGGTCATACAGCAGGTTAACAGCAGAACACTGGCTCCTGCCCACCCCACACCCCCCACCATGCCAGAGGCTGACACAGGCGAGTCCCAACAGTAGAGTCGAAAGGGTCAGGAGGCCGGGGCTGGCTTTGGGGTCCCACCTAGAACCAGCTAGCTACCCCATTCTCCCTGGAATGCAGCTCAAAGGCCACAATGAACTTGAGGGCTCAGAGGTCCACAGGCTAGGGTGGGGTTGCAGTGCCAGGTTCTACCCAGTCACCCCACCAGTCTGTCCTGGGCGGTCTGGGAAGGGTTCCTAAGTGCAGCCCCTTCACAGGAATGGGGTCCAGGGTAGGGAGCGGGGGTCAGCCCTCCATCAGAAACAGGTCACCTTACCTGGGTCTGGGGCCTGGGCTCCTGCGTGGAGAAGGAAAAGCCAGTGCGGCGGGGGGAGGTCCGGCCCCCCCAGTCAGTGGGGTCAGCTGGACTGCATGGCATTACTGGGGAGCTGGGGTGCCGGGCAGCCAGCCGGGCGGCAGTCAGGCAGGGAGACACGGGGAGCTGGGGACCCTCGTCGCAGACGCGGAGTCGGGGCTCACGGCACACCTGCACGTAGCTGGCGGGGAAGATGCCCTGGCGCCCCGTGCCTGAGATGCGCCCCTCGTACCAGTTCTCATTCACCTTTCGGATCAAGCAGATGCGCTCCCCCTGCGGGGAGGAAGGAGTCAGCATCTGGAGGGCCTTCCTGGGCACCCCATGCTCGTGGGTGCCCACACGGGTGACCAGGGGAGTCAGGCTCAGAGGGGTCTGCAGTTTATGCAGAGGCCACACACCTAGGAAGTGGGGTCAGGAAGCCAACGCAGGCTGCCTGGCAGAGCAAACAGAAGTCTAAGCTCTTCCCACAGTACTTGGCGCTGGGTCTGGGTCAGTTTCCCTTGGGAACGCCTACGTGCACCCCACTCTGAGTTCCTAGCTCTCTCAGCAGAGTTCCAGTCGCAGAGGACCTGGTGGCTGATAACACAGGTCCAAACCAGGCTCTGTCAATTTCAAGCTGAGTGGCCTTGGGCAAGTCACTCTGCCTCTCTGAGCCTCGGTCTCCTCCCCTGGGAAGTGAGGAAAGCGATTCTGTTGCTGTGAGGAGCACAGGAGATGGATGTCAGCTCGGTAAGAAGCACTGGGCAGTGTTATCACCACTGCCAGGACGGGGTCCTGTCCCTGCCTCCATGTGGGGTGACCCTGTCACCACTGCCACCAAACAAACTCCCTGAGGGCAGCCAGAGCTTCCTCAGGCCCACATGACGGAGGTCAAGTGGGGCTGCCCTGGGGAAGGTGGTCTCCAGCCCTCTCCTGCCCCCACCTCTCTCCATGTGGCCACCTCCTTCCCCTTCTGCCCCTGAGGCCAGCTCTTCTGGGGCACATTGACTAGGGGCATTCATGGCCTCTGTCCCAAAAGTCAACCAAAGGGAGACCAGTTCCCTGCTTTCTAGGACAACAGTTTTTCAAGCTTTCTTGAACATAGTCTATAGTAAAAACTGTCGTAACGACCCAGTACACACCACACGCACGTGCGCACGCACATATGTATAGACATAAATGCCTAAGAAGGTGATAGGATACTCTTTCTACATGCAAGGTATTCTAATATTTCCACTTTATTCTTTTAAAAATGCTGATTGTGACTCTCAAAACCCACCAACCTGGAACTGGAAAAAAAAGCACAACTACTCTAGAAGTTTCAGACTTTTTAAAAATGGGCTAAATTAAGGGAAATACATCTAAAGAGACCCGGAAAAAAACTGGAAATACTGAATGACAATAGATATACCTGACTCCTAAAAAATGTTTTACTGCGCGTATTTCCCTCTGTCTGAACCAGCCCATGCCCGCCCCCTACTTCCTGCCCGGCCTGGCCGCACCTTTCTGAAGGACAGCTCCACCTCCAGATCCCCCTTGAAATTGTACTGGGCCACTGCTTCTCCATACTCCAGCACCTGGTAGGTCGGAGGCTTGAGGGGCTTGGGGATCTCATCTGCAGGCAGCACCTGCAGGAAGAAAGGTCACCAGAAAGGTTCAACCTAGACAACAAAGAGAAGGCAGTGGGGTAAGATCTGTCCCCAGGCCGGAGAGGAGACAGACACCAGACACAAGCCTGGGGTGGCCGGGGTGAGCACAGATGAGGGGGTGTGAGTCCCAGAAGACCCCTGGAGGAAGCGTTTCCACTAGAGGTATGTGGAGTGGGTTTTACTGGCCAGGGAAGTGGGTGCACAGATGGAAGCCAGTTCAGTAAGAGTTGAACTAGGAGGGTAGAAAGAAATGAGGACCCAGGCGCAGGGAGCACCTGGTGGCCTGTTCTAAAAGTGAGGATCTAACCTTTCACCACTGCTGAGAACTGTGTGCTGCTCTTCCTCCTCCCCTTCTACGCCACTGGCTGCCCTGAACCTCCATGCTCTCTTCGCTTCACCCTCCTCATACATACCTAGAAGCTAATAAACTATGTCATACTAAGATGTAAATGACTGGTGGCATGAAATACTGTGTATATTTTGTGAAATTTCAGGGTCAGAGAGATAGTTTTGAGGGTAGACAAGGCCTACTGATGTCTGTCAAGTCAAGCGCCTGAATGAAACCACCACCCCACCCATGGGTCAGAGAGGAAGTCACAAAGGAAATGGAAAAAGAGTTTGAGCTGAATAAAAAAATATGTACCAAAGCCTGTGGGATGGGGTTAAAGCAGTGTTTAGAGGAAAATGTATAGCTTTAAAATGCTTATATTAGGGGAAAATGTTTCAAATCAATCATCTAAACAACCACCCTAACAAACTAGGAAAAGAAGAGCAAATTAGAACTAATGCAAGCAGAAGGAAATAATAAAGAGGCCAAAATCAATGATATGGAAAAAAAAAGCGAAAATCAATAAAATCAACAAAAGATCAATAAAATTAACAAATCTCCAGTCAGAATTAGAGAAGACACAAACTATCAATATCAGGAATGAAAGAAAGGACTTCACTACAGATTTTATTGACATTAAAAAGATAATAAGGAGCTGGTTCTTCGAAAAAATCAACAAAATCGACAAGCCTCTAGCCAGTCTAATCAAGAAAAAAAGAGAGAAGACACAAATAAACAAAATCAGAAATGAAAGAGGAGAAATCACGACTGATACCTCAGAAATACAAATGATAGTTAGAAATTACTTCAAACAACTGTATGACAAGAAATTTGACAATCTAGAAGAAATGGACAAATTTCTAGAAACATACAACCTTCCAAAACTGAATCAAGAAGAAGTGGAAAGTCTCAACAGACCAATAACAAAGAAGGAAATTGAAACAGTAATCCAAAATCTCCCTGCACACAAAAGCCCTGGACCGGATGGCTTCACAGGCGAATTCTACAAAACATTCAGGGAAGAACTAACTCCTATCCTCCTCAAACTGTTCCAAAAAATCCAAGAAGAAGGGAAAATCCCAAACTCTTTCTATGAAGCCAGTATTATCCTAATCCCCAAACCAGGTCAAGACACAACAAAGAAAGAAAACTACAGGCCAATATCACTGATGAACATCGATGCTAAAATCCTCAATAAAATATTGGCAAACAGGATCCAGCAACACATCAAAAAGATCATACATCATGATCAAGTGGGCTTCATTCCAGGGATGCAAGGATGGTTTAATATTCGCAAATCAATAAATATAATACATCACCTAAACAGAATGAAAGACAAAAATCACATGATCATATCAATAGATGCAGAAAAAGCATTTGATAAAGTTCAACACCCATTTATGATGAAAACACTCAGCAAAATGGGAATAAAGGGAGCATATCTTAACATAATTAAGGCTATATATGAGAAGCCTGAGGCCAACATCATACTCAATGGACAAAAACTGAAAGCATTCCCCCTGAACTCAGGAACGAGACAAGGTTGTCCACTCTCTCCACTCCTTTTCAACATAGTGTTGGAAGTCCTAGCCACAGCAATCAGACAAGAAAAAGAAATAAAAGGAATCCAAATTGGGAAAGAGGAAGTGAAACTTTCATTATATGCAGATGATATGATAGTATACCTAGAAAATCCTATAAACTCCACTAAAAGACTACTCAATATAATAAGTGAATTTGGCAAAATCGCAGGGTACAAAATAAATATACAGAAATCCAAGGCATTTCTGTACACCAACAATAAAATAGCAGAGACAGAGACAAAAAAGAAAATACCATTTACTATAGCAACAAGAAAAATAAAGTACCTAGGAGTAAACTTAACCAAAGAGATAAAAGACCTGTACTCTGAAAATTACATAACATTGAAGAAAGAAATTAAGGAAGAAACAAATAAATGGAAGCAAATACCATGTTCTTGGATGGGAAGAATCAACATCATCAAAATGGCCATACTACCCAAAGCAATTTACAAATTCAATGCAATCCCTATTAAAATACCAATGACATATTTCACAGACCTAGAACAAATACTCCATAAATTCATATGGAACCAAAAAAGACCCCGAATAGCAAAAGCAATCTTGAGACAGAAGAACACAGCAGGAGGAATCACAACACCAGATATCAAACAATACTACAAAGCCACTGTAATCAAAACAGTATGGTACTGGCATAAGAACAGACATATAGATCAGTGGAACAGAATAGAGAGTCCAGAAATAAACCCAGGCCTCTATGGTCAACTAATCTTTGATAAAGGAGGAAGGAACATAAAATGGAGTGAGAAGAGCCTCTTTAACAAATGGTGCTGGGAGAACTGGATAGGGACCTGCAAAAAAATGAAACTAGACCACCAACTTACACCACACACGAGAATAAACTCAAGATGGATCAAAGACTTAAATGTAAGCCGTGACACCATAAAAGTCCTAGAGGAAAACATAGGCAAGAAAATATCAGATATCTCACGTAACAATCTCTTCACGGACACATCTCCTAAAGCAAGAGAAATAAAGGAAAAAATAAATAAATGGGATTACATCAAACTGAAGAGTTTCTGCTCAGCAAAAGAAAACAACAGCAAATTGAAAAGGAAACCAACCATATGGGAAAACATATTTGCCAATGACATCACAGACAGGGGACTGATATCCAAAATATATAAAGAGCTGATACGACTCAACATCAAGAAAACAAACAACCCAATTAAAAAATGGGCAAGGGACCTGAACAAACACTTCTCCGAAGAGGACATACAGAAGGTCCATAGACACATGAAAAAATGCTCAACATCATTAGCCATCAGGGAGATGCAAATAAAAACCACAATGAGATACCACCTTACACCAGTCAGAATGGCCATCATCAACAAATCAACAAGCAACAAGTGCTGGCGAGGATGTGGAGAAACGGGAACCCTACTGCACTGTTGGTGGGAATGCAGACTGGTGCAACCACTATGGAGAACAGTATGGAATTACCTCAAAAGATTAAAAATGGAACTGCCTTTTGAACCAGCGACTCCACTACTAGGATTATACCCGAAGAATCTTGAAACACCAATTCAAAAGAACTTATGCACCCCTATGTTCATAGCAGCACTGTTTACAATAGCTAAGTGCTGGAAACAACCTAAGTGCCCATCTGTAGATGAGTGGATCAAAAAACTGTGGTACATTTACACAATGGAATACTATGTAGCAGAAAGAAAGAAGGAACTCCTACCATTTGCAACAACATGGATGGAACTAGAGAGAATTATGCTTAGTGAAATAAGCCAGGCAAAGAAAGAAAAATACCATATGATATCACCTAATACAGGAAACTAAAGAACAACACAGACAAAGGAACTAAATAGAACAAAAAGCAGAGTAGCAGTCAATAGGGGGGAGGGGAGAGGGAGAGAAGGGGGATAAGTAAGGGAAGGGTTTAATTAAAGAGCCTGCATGAAGGACTCATGGACATGGACAGCGGGGAGGGATATGATTGCGGGAGAGGGGGTGGGCTGGGTGGGGGAGAGAAATTGGGGGAAAAGGGGACAACTGTAATTGAAAAACCAAAATAAAAAAAAAAAAAAAGAAAAAAAAAAAAAAAAATAAAATAAAAAGATAATAAGGAAATATCATGTACAACTTTAAACTAATAAATCAGATAGCTTGAAGCTCCCTAGAAGACACACATAACAAAGATAGCTGATAGTCCTATACCTATCAAATCCAGAACCTGGGTCTGGATTCAGAGTCTGGATCTTCTACTTAACAACTTGTTCATGAACCTCAGCAAGTCCATCTGTAAAATGGGACAGAGCTATCACTCTCCTGGGCTAATGAGAGGAATGACAGGGTCATTCAGGTGACTCTGGAACAACATGGGTTTGAACTGTGTGGTCCACTTAATACACAGATTTTTTCCAGTAAATATATTGAAAAGATTTTGGAGATTTGTAAAACTCACACATGAACAACATAGCCTAGAAATATTTTTAAAAATTTTTAAAAAATTTTATGTCATGAATGCATAAAAAAAGATATATGTATTTTCTCTTAATAATATTTTCTCTAGCTTACTTTAAGAATGCAGTATATAATACATATAACAGACAGAATATGTGTTAATTGATTATTTATGTTATCAGTAAGGCTTCTGGTCAACAGTAGGCTATCAGTAGCTGTTTTCGGGGAGTCAGAAAGGACAGTAGATTTTCAACTGTGCAGGGCCAGCGCCCCTAACCCCTGCATTGTTCAAGAGTCAATTGTACACAAGAAAATGAAGATGCTACATGTATATGTGACTTGTAGATGTCACACACTTTGGACTCTAGCCAGGTGTCATTAGGATTCATCCCCAAGACAGCTTGAGAGAGAGGGACTCTGCCTGTGACAGTCTGGACACTGGCAGGGCTGGCTGTCCCTAGTTCCCCCCATGGGCTGGGCTCTACCTGCAGCCCTTGTTGAACTAACATTTCCCACATGATGGCAAAGCGTTGGGCCACACTGAGGGGCTGAGGCCATGAGTGAGACTGAGACTTGGCACCGCCCAGCTCCCAGCTGCACATCTTAGGGAACCTGTGAGGTACGGCGGCCACACAAGCCAGACAGATAGAGGGCTGCACCAGCTTGCTCCCACCCCCAGACCCCCGCCCCAGCTCACCTCCACGTAATTAGCAGGGAAGATGCCCACCCTGCCATGGTGCTCCCCCTCCAGCCAGTTCTTGTCCACCTCCTTGTGGATGTAGACGATGTCCCCCTTCTTCAGGGTTAGCTCCCTGAGGGCCAGAGCGAGGATAGAGGCAAACTGAGTCCTTCTGTCCCTCCTCCTTTTCAGACCCTATCCAAAACACCCAGAGTCCCCGCCACCCCTTGGGGATGCCCGCCTCAGGCCTGCTGCCCCCCCCCCCCCCCAGAGTGCAGAGCCAGCCCCAGGGGCAGGGGTGGGGAGAGAAGGGCACTTACTTGGGGGACTGTGCCTGGAAGTCAAACTTGAGCCTAGCAGCCTTCCTCTGTGTGGGGGGAGAGGACATAGGGGGTGGTCCAGTCATGCAGCCACCAAGACCCAGCCCAGGCCCTCTGGGCACCCTGACCCCAATGCTCCCATACCCTTCCTTACCTTCTTTTCTTCCTTCCTGGCAGGGCTGGCCCCTCGCTCGGAGGCACCAGGGTCTGTGGAGAAGCATGCGTTCAACTTGGGAAGGCCATGTCTGCAGGACGGGGCTGGGGTGGGGGCTTGGGGTGGGGTGATTCCCCTCCCCACCCAGGCACCAATGGAAGCAGGGGCTCTAGGATCTTCCGGCCACGGCCTGGGAGGCACCAGATGTAGGCGTCTGGGTGAGAAAAAGGTCTGGACCTGGTCCTTACCTCGGGCTGGGGGAGGGTAGACGAAATCCCTACGACCTAGGAAGGGGCTTCCTCCATCTGCCATTCTGTGCGGGCTCAGGGGCCGGGAGGAACCCCGGTAAAGTGCATTTGGGAAGCCGGGGCTCCAGGCGGAGGCGGGGCTGCAGGCAGGGACACAGTGAGTGAGCCACCTCCTGTCTGGCTTCCCGCCCGGCCAGGCTCATCCCAGACCGCCCCAAGTCTCGCCCGACCTCCTGCTGCCTCCTTCCCAGGCGTCCCCCAGGATCGCCACAGGACGTCCGACTTCCCAAGCAGTGGGCCAGGCCGGGAAAGGGTGCGGCCAGGCAGGGAGGCGGGGGTGCGCTGGGAAGTGCGGTCCGCGGCCACCTAGTCCTCAGCTGAGGACAACTTCCATCTGGGTGCCAGGGACAGCCCCCGACCCCCGACCCCCGGCCGTCCCTTCGGGAAGGTGCCGCGTCCCTGCAGGCCACCTGCCGCCCCCCACGGCGCCTCCACCACCACCACGCCACGTCCCCTCCCCGAGCCACGTCCCCTCCCCAGCCACGTTCCCGGCTGCCCTCCGCGCACACCCACCACTCACCGCGAGGGGGGCCGTGGCTCCGGGGGCCGTCGGGGCACCTGGGAACCCTAAGAGGCGGACTGCGGTTAGGGCTGGGACTCGTCCCGCCGCAGCCCAGGCCGCCGCCTGGGGGAAAGTTAGTGGCTCAGAGAGAGGAAGGGGGGCGGGGCGGGAGGGAACCGGGCGGAGCAAGGGCAGGGGGTGGGAGCGCGGGGAGGGGCGTGCGGCGGAGGGAGGGAGGCCCGGGGAAGCGAGCGGGGTATGGCGGAGATCCGGGGTATGGCTGGCCGAGGTCTGGGGACCGGGCGGGGACCCCGGCCCCTCGACTTCAGGCTGACGCAGAGTCGGGCTGGGAGAGTCTTTAGGGGTCACTCGGAAAAGTCTACGCCCCGCCTTTGTAGAGCAGAGCGCAGACGTGGGTCAAGCCTGCTCAAGTCGCGCTGAGTGCAGCTGGAGGGACACCTCTGGGCTGCCCCTCTCAGCCAGGCCCAGCTGCAGTGGACTCCGGGGCCAGGGTCTCCCAGGAGGGGGCTGGGAGGTCGGTACCTTGGGGGATGGCTGCCGGGTCTCAATAGCCCGCAGGTCCTTGTCCAGCTCCGCGCTCAGCTTGGCCAGCTCTCTCTCCAGCAAGACCTGGGCCAGGTGACGGGGAGAGACTTGGGCAGTGCATGGTTGGGGGCGCCGGTCCAAGGTCAGATGTGAGAAGCCCAGGGGGCAGCGCGACAGAGCACGGGTGCTTGCGCTCTCCTAAAGGGCGGGCTCAGGGCACAGGGCCAGGACCAGCTCTTGGCCCCTGGCCCTGTGCCTGCCCGAGGTGTGTCTCCGGGAGCCGGAGGGCCCTGCCACAGTCTCTCGATGACCCAGCTCACCTGTCTGGTACCCCTAGGTAGTCCCTTAGGACTTCCTGATAGTCCCTCCGGACCATTTTTGTCACCTTACTTCTCTGTTTGAGCCTGCAGGGCTCCCCGTTTCCCTCCCATCAAGTTCTCTATGGTCTTCCGTGACCTGGCTTCACTGTACACAATCTGGCCTCCTCTCCCCACTGCCCACCCTGCTGCCCAGGCTTCGCCTCCACGCTTCCCCCATCCAAGCACCATCTCTGCCTGGCCAAACCCTTCTGACTCCTAGAGGCCAGCTCCACTTCTGAGAATACTTCCCAACAACCCCAGTTCACACTGACCACTCTTCCTCCCTCTGCTCCTACTTTGATCAACACACATTTATGACATTTATGCAACACATGTTTGAGTGCCCACTGTGTGCTGGGCACTGTTGTGGGTGCTGAGGACTCAGAGGTAAACTGCGTGGGACTGGAGGGGACACCCAGCCTCTCTTGCCTTTGCCCCCCAGCACTGCTGTCTCCCCCCACCCCTTCCCTGAGCGCTCACCTCAATGGGCTGGGAAGACTTCTCCACAGTGTCATCTGCCAGGGGTTTCTCGGGCTGAGGGTGGAAACGGGGCATCAGAGGGGGCGTCCTCACCTGCCAAAATGCACTAGGTGAGGGGTGCATCTACATGCAGGGGCCGGACCCACACTTACCTTCTGCCCAGTCTCTAGTTCTTGCAGAAACTGGTTCCAAGATTCTTCCATCCAGACATTGTCCACTTTCTCTCGGCGTCTGGGCACCTGCGTGGAGGCAGTAGGTATTAGCCTGAGTAGAGAAGGTTGGAACCCTGGGCAGGCTTACGGGCCACAGACCCTGCCCAATGACCCCCAGTCCCTCCTGAGGGTTCTGGGCTCACCCAGCTGCACCGGCCCCAAGTGAAAGGGCACTATCAGTGCTCTTTCCGTAGAGGGGCCTGGCCAAGAAGGCACTGGGCACCGTGTGGGGAGGGGCCTGGGTGATCTACCTGATTTGAGGTCTGGGACAGGGAGGATGGTGCTCCAGAATTATAGTTGAAGGTGCTTCTAGGAAACTCTTCAGAGAAGTCCCAGTTCCTTCTAGAGAAAGGGAAGGGCATCTCTTTGGTTTCCTTCTAGGAAAACTGAGGCATGAGTGAGAACACAGCCCTGGTGGCATGAGCTGCACTCCCAGCCTCTCCTGCTCCAGGCTGGGGAGCAGTGTTAAATCATGGGAAGTTAGGAGCTCTGAGTTCAAATCTCAGCTCTACCACCTAGCTGTGCTACCTTTTGTCAAGTTACTGAACTGCCAGAGCCTCAGATTTGATACCTGTAGTATGAGAACAATTCCCACCTGCACACGGGCATGGTGAAGCTTGTGTGAGGGCACAGAGCTGAGCCACCCAGGAGACGGCCTGACAGATGCCCTGGCTCTGTGAGGGGCCTTTCCTGCTGGCATGCAGAGCAGCCTGCATTTGCGCTCAGTCTGGTCCTGTGCCTGCAGCCACGTGTCTCTGTGCTTAGTCGATGAAGCTGCTCTTTCTGGCTGCCAGGCCGCATAGGCTCTCGCCCGTGATCAAGGCTGTGAGACAACATCCACACCCATCCAAGGAAGGGGGAGAGTGCCCACAGCCCTGACCCTGGGGCCCGGGCCTCAGTGTTCTGAGTGCTGGACTCAGTGACCTCATCTGGAGACCACTCCAGCTACATTCCAGGCACCACACTGTCATAGCTGCCTTGGCTCCCTCTGGGACTTCCTTCTTGGCTGGCTTCCATGTTCCAGCGTCTGTTGAATTTGAATGTTTTCACTAAGTGGAATGACTACACCAAGCTTATCAAGTGATGGAATGTCTGACCGGAGGGTCAGGATCTGTTAGCTGTAATCATGACTCTATTTTCAATTTTCAAAAGAATATTGGTAATGGTAGTGATAACGAGACTAGAATATGTTTTTCCTGATTTAAGGAGGCTCTAGTCATACTTAAGCTTGTACATTAATAATGTTTGTGGAGTCTTGCTATGAGCCTTGATCCTCACAGCTGCCAATGATCCCCACTTGTCAGGTGGGGAGACTGAGGCTTCGATTGCTTAAGTGGCCCAAGGTCACATGGCCAGTGGCAGCTTGAATCCAGAACTCTGAGTCCAGATCTTGAGCTCTTAGCCTCTGTTTTGTTGACAAATCTGAGAGCCACAGGACAGCTGTGGCTGCGTCAATGAGGTGAATCCCTTCAGGAAAGAAATAAGAATGTCATTGATTTCACCACGAACAAAGCTCCTGATTCCCAAGGCAAGGTTGTGCCCCTCCAGGTGCTGGCAGCCAGGACCGGGCCTGTGTAGTTTGCACAGAGAAAAGCAGCCACATCCTTCACCTCTCTTGGGGGATGGGGGAAGGTTCCTCTCTCAAGGGCATCTGGGAGGAAACCTGGGATCCTCCACTCCCTTATTTCCTCTCAGGCATCATCTAAGTGATGGCCACAGTCCTCACCTAGTTGTGGGGTAATGAATCCTGCTGCCAACCACAAAAGCATCATGGGGGTTCTGACCAGGAATGGGTGCCAAGTCCACCCCTGCCTGCCATTCCCCTTGGGCCCTGGCGGGGATCCTGAAAAGGGGCTGAGCTTTGAGGCTGTGCCTGCGGTGGGCACCAGGGGGTGCCAGTCCCCACAAGGAGGTTCAGATCCCTCTCAGCCCTCAGGCACTTTCCCCACTGCAGCTTACCTGCTCAGATTGTAGGCCTGGCCTGGCCGGGAGGCGGGTCTGTGCTGGCGCCCTGGATGCCTGTAGTCTGCTGAGGTAACGCAAGAGGAAGCCACTGAAGGTGGGAGGTGAGAGCAAGGGCTGGGGGTGCCTTGCGCCCACGCCCACCCACACTCCTGGGTTGCTTGTGGGAAGTGGGGTTGTGTTCAGGGCCACTAACTGTTGGCTTTGCACAGAGAGCTTTGTACTCTTTAAAAAATCTTCAAAACAGCTCCAGGATAGGTAGTGTCCCCATTTTACAGACGAGGACAGAGAGCCCCAGAGAAATCATGGCCAGGGCCAGGCAGTCCCTGGACAGAAAAGCTGAGGGCATTAGTTACCACCTGCGAGGGGTTGGGATCTCAAGCTGAACTGAGCCCAATGGGGAGCCACAGAGCCAGGCGTGGCTGCAGAGAGGGGCAAATGCAGGGCCAGGCTGGGGCGGGCCACCCCCTCACCTTTGGGTGATTCCTCAAGAGTCCAATCCAGCTGCAGGTCTGCAAGAGAGAAAGGATGGGGTCAGGAATGGGACAGCAGGCGAGGTCAGGGCGCCCTGTGAGGCTGCCCCAGCTGCTCCCAGCCTCCCTCCTGCCCAGAGCAGGAGCCAAGGGACTGAGTCAGGGCCTGAAGAATGTCCCGAGGGAGGGGAGGAATGAGGAGAGCTGTTCTGGGAGGGCTTGAAACGCCTCTGGAGGAAGGCCTGTGCCACCAGCTCAGGCAGTGGACTTGCCCCCAACTTCTGCTCCTCCTTACCTGGTTTCCACACAGGCCTGCTCCCTGACATTTCAGACCTGCACTCATGCCAGGTAGGGGAAACTGCAGTTCCTCCTCCTCCTCTTTCCCCTTCTGCACCCTCTCCTAAATGCTTGTCCTTCTGCCTTTGCCCAGACCCGCTCCTCAAGGTAGGTGCTTGTGACTTTCCAGGGTCTCCTACGAAAAGCAACTGACCGGCCAACCCACCCGATCACCTAGACAGGCTGCTGTGCCCCCACGGCTCCCCAATGCCAACAAAGTACCCCTCTCCGGGCCCCACACCTTCCTCCAGCTCCTGGGGTTTTCTGCTTTCTTTTGCAGCCCTTGGCTGGCTGTGACTCATACTCTGTCTCCACTTCCCTTCTCCTTGCCCAGGCTTCAGCCCCACCATCCTGGCCCCAGCTGCTCTGCCCAAGGGCCCGGTGACTTCCACATTACCACGCCCAATGGTCAGTGTATGGGCCCGTCAGCAGCATGTGTCCCAGTGGGTCTCTTCCTCCTTTTGAACTTCCTCTTCCACTTGGCTGCAGGGAGACCACTCTGGTTCTCCTCCTGCCTCCCTGCTGCACCTCCCCAGTCTCTGTGGCTGAGTCCTGCTTGTTTTGGGAAACACCCAGTGCCCAGGCCTCTGTCCCCCATAGATGATCTTGTCTAGTTTTCTGGATTCAAAAAATAACATCTAGTCCAGGGACTCACAACCTTGGCTGCACATTAGAATTACTTGGGCATATCTACATCAAAATATCCTTGAGTGAGTCCCAGGGATTCCCACCTGCAGCCCAGGCGTGGTCTCAGAACTACTGACTTGTGCGTGAACTGCCTGCTCAACAGTCCCACTTGGAGGCGCCACATGGAAAACTGTGGGCCTCTCACACCTGCGCCTCTGGCAGGCCTCCCTGCCTGTAGAAGTGACAACTCCATCCTTTGACCTGCTCAGGTTTAAAGTCATCCATGACTCCTCTCTTTTATGTCGCGTCCAGTCCATCCACAAATTCCCATGACCCTGTCTCTTAATCCCACCAGGCCTGCTGCTGCTGCCCTGGTCGGAGGCACTGTGGTCTCTGCCTGGATGAAAGCCAGGCCTCCCCCCTGGTCCCCTTCCTCCACCTCTGCCCTCTCTCCTTCCCACCTGACAGAGCCTGAGTGAGACTTTCCAGCCACCCCTTCTCAGAGTAGGCCACTCCTCTGCTCAGAGCAGCCCGAGGGCTCCTCAGCCCTTGCAGAATAAAAGCCAAAGTCCTTATAATGGCCCCAAAGGCCCTTGGTGACCCAATCCCATCTCCCACCATATGCCACCTTTATTCCAGTCTGGTCCCTCCTTGATGCAACAGAACATCTTCCCCAGGGTCTCCGGGGGTCCCCTGCTCCTCCCCTGCCCTGCAGGGCCACCTCCATCATTCCCTGAGCTCTCTGCTCTGATGCCACTGACCTGAGGGGGTGGGGGCCTCTCTGCTAGCTTCCCTGCACCAGGTGTGCCCAGCCTGTTGTTCCCTAGCGCTGACCACCAGCTGCCCTACTGAGCATTCAGCTGTTTGCTCTCTGTCACCCTGTGTCTTAAGCTTCACTGGGACAGGGACATTCTTTTTCATTCTGTTTTATCTTCAGCACCCAGAATAGTACTCAGCACACAGTAAGTGCTCAAGAGATGATCAAGGGACAGACTGAATGAATGAGTGACCTCATGGATCCCCAATACCCTCAGATGATACTAGGGAAAGTGTCTGGTCATTGTCCCTCCTTCCCATCCCAAAGACAGGGAGGAGATTGGAGGATACTTCCTTCAACCTGTTTCAGGACCCACTTACCACAGAGCCTGGGTGGGTGCAGAGGAGCTGCCTGAGCAGGCCAGTTCCCTTTTCTGCCCCTGGCTTCCTGAGCCCCAGGGGCTACAGCTGCCTTGGCAGAGGAAGAGCCCTGGAAGGCTGTCTCACCTGGCATTTTTCGGTGAATCTGCTGGAACATTCTCCGGTACCAGTCCCTGGGACTGTCAACACTCTGGGATCAGAAAAGGCAAAGTCAGGCCACCCTCCCAAAATCAAGCCACAGAAGTTTTTCCTTACTGAGTCCTTTTCCTGTAACCTCCATGGGTGGGCTGAGTAGTGTCTTTAACGACAGAAACTTCGTGTAGCGCGTATGTATGAATAAGAAAGATAAGATCATGGAAGGATCTTCATCAGTGAAGCCCTGAGCTGTGAGATTTGGGGTGCTTCATATTTTTTTCACTTTGCTTTTCTGTATTTTGATGTTTCTACAAAGAATATGTGATTCTAGCCCTGGCTGGTGTGGCTCAGTGGATTGAGCACTGGCCTGTGAACCAAAGGGTTGCCGGTTCAATTCCTAGCCAGAACACATGCCTGGGTTGCCGGCCAGGTCCCCATTTGGGGGCGTGCGGGAGAAACCACACATTGATGTTTCTCTCCCTCTTTTTCTCCCTCCCTTCCCCTCTCTCTAAACATAAATAAATAAAATCTTCTTACAAAAAGAGTATGTGATTCTAGGTAATGAAAAATAAATGCAATAATAGAGGTGGAAATAGTCTTGCATATTCCCTGCCTCTCCTGAGCCTCAAGACAGCCCTGGGAGGCAGGAAGGGGATGTTACTGGTTTCAGGTTCAGGTTTAAGTTCAGATGAGGGGGTGGTGAACCAACCTAGAGGCAGGTGGCTGCCTCGGGACAGGCGTGGGGGCAGGAGGGCAGAGCCTCTTGCAGCCTGGAGCTGGATCCACCCGCGCTCACCCATGGCTGTGAGGCCTTCTCACCCAGGACCCTGCTCTTTCATTCAGCCAGTCATCCACTCAGCAACCATTTCCCGAGCGCTGCGACGATGCCACTAGAGGGGTCCTTCCAGCAGTGGCCCTCCACCTTTGAGAGCCAGGGGGCATTAATCATCCCCTCTTACTCTACAAACTTTCGTGCAACTCAGACATACAAGAGTATCTCTAATTCTGTGGGGCTCATGACCCTTGAAACCCACTGTGGCTGAACCCCTCCCTCATTGAGTCTGAATTATGTTGGTACCGTCTTGGTTGCCCCCACTTTCATTCACAGATGTGTTCAGTATGGGTCCCTGAGCCCCATCCATCCATGGCCCCCAGCTCTGGACTCACAGATCGGGGGGCAATAGGCATGCCGCTCTCATCCACGGGCCCAATGCCTTCGTACTTGACCCAGCGCTTGTCCCGGCGTTTGCTGTCCTTGGTCCATGTGGCTGACCAGTTCTGGGGATGCTGGGAGGTGGGAGTCTTCTGAGTCCCCGAGGGCCGGCTCCCAGGGCCTGGCCAGGTCTGATACCAAGCAGGGTCTGTAAGCATGTGCGTGAGAGCATTAGCAACAAGTAGGGGCCCCACCTGGCCTTGTCTACCCCTTAGCTCTTCAGAATACTGATCCCTGTGGGTTTGAACATTTCAACATCTCCTTGTTTGTTTAAGTCGATGACACAGACTCTTAACAACCTCCCATTCCCAGCAGGGCCACAGGCCTCTGTTTGTGTTTTAGTTAAAGTGAATGTAAGTGGATTTTGTCTTGAGAAATCTGTGCCCACCCTGCCCTGCTGTCCTGGGGCTGCCCTAAGAACTTCCAGAAGGAGGGCTGGGAATCATTACTTGCAGAAAATGCTGAGGGGAGGGGGGAAATCCCAGCTGGGGAAGCAGCAGGGTGGGGCAGAAAAGACGCAGGGCTTGGAGGGGACAGGCCTGAATTCAGACTTCTGCTCGACCACATACTGGCTTTGTGACCTTGGACACAGCAACTGACTTCCCAGTGCCTCAGTTTCCACTTTCAGGGGCAGCATGGCAAGGATTCAGTGGGGCCTAGTGGGTGTGACTGTGCCCAGCACAGCACCTGCCTCATAGTCTAGAGGCTCTTGGTAAGGGACAGAAACACATCCACCAGACAGGGCTGTCGGGCCTCAGCTTCCCCAGCCCCTCCAGCCCCTCCAGCCCTAGGTCCCCGTGCAGCAGCCTAAGTCAGGGCTGCTGTGTGAATTAACTCTGCCTCTGTGGCTGAGCCTCTCTGAGACTCAGCTCCTCACTGGAAAGATGTCCATCCTTTGCCAGGATGTTGAGGGATAAAATAAATGAGACTTGTAAAGCGTCTTTCCAGTGTTCAGCGTGTTCTGAGTGCTCAGCAATGATTTGTTAAAAGAATGAACCCCTGGACAGAGTGCCTGCCTCCTCTGGGCCCGCACAGGATGTCCCAGGATATCTGGACCCTGGGGCCCAGGCTGGGATGACCCCTAGGAGTCCAGGGGCTGACATTTCCTCAGGGCTGCCTGTCCACCTGTGCTTCCCTGGTGAATACAGACCGCAGCCCCCTCAGGGGCCTGGAGGATGGGGGGTTGGGCCCCACACCCTTCTACAGCCAACATGTGCTCAGGTCCTCTGCCCTTCCACCCCCAATCTGAGCTGCTCCCTGCCCTACTGGAGGCCCCCCAGCCCCCACAGCAATGTCCCCCACACTTCCTTCCCTGGCACTGGGGCGGCGGGAGGGAGGAGAAGGCGTGTGTCAGCAGCACTTTCACAGGGCTTTCGCTCTCTCAGGCCGGCTTGCTCACCCAGGGAGGGGCAGTTAGCTGAGCTCGGAGGCCCCCCACCCCATATGGGGCTCCTGGGCCAGGTTTTCTCAGGCAGACCCACCTGGGTGCCGGGAAGCATCTCTCCTTGTTGGGAAGTAGCCATTGCACACGGTCCTGGGTGCAGGATCATGGAACTGGAAATTAAGGGTGTTGGAGCCACCATTCCGGATCACAGGCACCTGTGGGGAGGGGCCAGGAACGGCAGCTCAGGCCCAGGAGTCTCCAGGGAAGGGGGGTGGGGGGGTGGCAGCTGCCAAGGCTCAGCTGTGGAGGAGACTCCAGGGCCAGCCTGGCTCCTAGAGCTGTCTTCCGACCCGTCCCCTCCTTCCAGCCCTCTAAACCTCCGGCTCCCGTGTGCCCTGCCAGGTCCCCACGACTTGGCTTCTTTGCTGTCTCACTCACCAGAGTCCCCCTGGAGGATGACCCTACATGGGCCCGGAGGTGGCCTGGGATGAAGTCGTCCAGGCTGAGCCCAGCTGGGTGGCTGCAGGGTGGGGCCTGCATACTTGGGCCAAGGTCTGAGGACGCAGGGTGTGCCAGCAACTGTTCTGCCGGTCCTCTGTGGGGAAGGAGGGAGGAAGGGAAAGCCCTGCTGGCCCCGCTGCCTGTGCCCTCTGGGCTTGACCTCGGGGTAGGGGCAGAGGGGACGGCTGTGTGGGAGCTCCAGGACCCAGGAAGCAGGCCACTCCAGGCACCCGCCTGCAGGCTGCCAGAGCTGGCTCCCAGAGGCACAATGGGCTGCTTGTTAGGCCCAGGCAGGAGCTCCGGGTGGGAGTGGGGGCGGGGAGGCTGGCCAGGAGCAGGCCTGCTGGCCAGGCCCTCTGGGGCTCTCACTGCTCAGTCAGCCTGTTCCCCCAGAGGGAAGGCAGAGGGAACTGGGGCATCTGGCAGAAGCTGGGGCACGCGGGACTTTGTCTCAGTTCCCTCTGCCTCCCTCAGTCCCTGTGTGAGCATCTGCTCACCAGCAGGCACAAGGGGCTCCTCAAGCTGGGGAGACACCATAGGCCACAGCAAGGCCGCTGCCCACTGCCCAGCAGGGACCAGGTTCCAGGGAGGGGTGAGCATGTGGGCATTTCCAGGCAGCAGAAACCACTCCAGAGCTCACGCAGTTATCAGCTGCCTTGTTTGGCCCAGGGGGCTCCAGGTGCCAGTGAGGGGTGAGGGCAGAGAACTGAGTGGCGGGTATGGAGAAGAGCAGTATGGGTAAAAGCAACGTTGTGTGTGGACGGGTGGGGCTGACTCTCTCACGCACCCAGCCACACATGCACCACTTTCTCCTACACCTCCAGGCTGTTTTTCAACAGACCTTCCTGGGAGCAGCAGGCCTAACTGGCCAGTTGGTTCCTTTGTCCCCTGCCCAGGGGAAGGGGCTCCAGGCATCCAGGAGATGGGGGGGTGATCCAACAGGGCTTTGCTACCCAGAGAGCAGTGGTGTAGAGCTGTCCTCCACCCCCGCCACCTGTGCTGTTGGACTGGGCCCGAAGCTGACCCAGCTACCAGCACCTTCTGGGGCTGGACCAATTCTGGTGTTTTTGTCCAGTGAGGCCTGTGTGTGCCTGTGGGCTCTGGTGGCTCACGGGGTGCTGCCAGGGCCTTCGAGGTGTGTGTGTGTGTCTGTGTGGTGGAATGTAAGTGCGGTGCTGTGCACATGACTGGTGGGGGTACCAGCCGGTGCAAGGCATGTGAGCAGCAGCATGGGGGTTGTGAGTACAGGAGGGTGTCAGGGTGTCAACGGTAGGTGGGGGTATGCACTTGCAGGAGGTCATATGAGCAGCGTGAGTTTTGGAGACCAGAGGGGATGCAGGCACAAGAGGGGCTGCAATTACTCCTGTACCCAGCCCCTACTCAGGCCATGGGGGAATGGAGGGTCCAGACAAGGCTGGGACAGTTCCCTGTCTGGTCTGAGCAAGGATTTCTTCTGACCCTTGCAAGGCCTATTGGGGACATAGCTTTCCAGGGCCCATCCCTGGCTGTGGGGAGAAGTGGAGGGCTGAGGCTGGAGGACAGGAAGCTCACCAGCTGGATTCCATTAGGGCTCCTACCAAAAGCAAAACATGCAGGCATACCCCAGTTCTTTTGGCTCTCCCTCCCCTTGTGGGGGAAACCAAGGCAGAGGAGAGTGGGAGATCCCAAGTGGGGGTCGGGGCAGGCTGGTTCCTAGCAGCAGCCCCTCCCAGCCCAGGGGCCTAGTTTGAGGCCAGCATCAGCAGTCTCTATGGTCAGCTGACCCCGCCTCCTCCCCCCCCCCCACCCCGACTCCATAGGTCCCATGTTGCAGAGCTCAGTGAGACCTGTCCTCCAGCAGGATGGGGAGGGTGGGGGGTCCACACAGCACTCTAGTTTTCAGGGGTTGTTGGGGGCCCAGTCTGCCTCTCCCTGTGGCACAGCTCCAGGGACATGCAGGGGTGGGTGTGGAAGGGTGAGCTGAGTTTTTTGCCTCACAGCCCTGTCACAGGGAGAGGGAGGCATGGGGGAATCTGCTCTTCATTTGGCAGAGGACAGAGGGTGCCAGGAGATCTCGGGGGTCCTCCCGGAGTGCAGGCAGCCCTTCACTCCCACAGCTAGCTCCAAAGCGCTGGAAGCCTGAAGGGGCTCAGTTGTGGTCTGGGACTCCTTCCCACCTGGAGGTACTGCCCCAGCCTGGGGATCTGCCCTAGGCGCCTTCGCGGGTACTCAGGCATTTTCTAGCTATGAGTCCACTTGGATAGGACAGGTTTTCCCAAATTTTGCTTTTTGTGGCTTGAGGAGGGACTTCTCACCTCTTTCCACCCCAGAGTTTGGGGCAAGGACCCCGAGGGAGGGCTATGTGCCTTCTTTTGGGGCTGGGAGCAGGTGCCTCCCCGCCCCCTCTCCTCCCCACACCTACCTTCCCCGGCGAGCAGGTGGCGGGGACTGAGGACGCCGGGAGGACAGGAGCATCTCAGCCGGGCTCCTGCCCGGTCTGGCCACGCCGGGCCCCTCGGGGAGAGAGGGCAGGGAGCGGTCTGGGCTGTGCTGTCTGCCCTCGTGACCGCGTCAGGACGGGCTCTGAGAGGCCGGGAGCCCGAGGAGGAAGAGGGATGGACAGGGCTGAGCGCGCAACGGGAGGAAGGACGGGAGAGGCTCGGGCAGGCGGCCGTCTGCCTTCCTCCAATCTCGACTGTGAGCCCGGGAGAGGGTGTAGCGTGTGGGGGTGTGGAGGGGCCTGCGGGGCGGGGGCTCGAGCCGCGGCCCAGGCGTGCAAGTGGCCTCTGTCGGGGCGTGCAGCGGGAACGCTATGGCCCTAGCTGAGGGGGCCGGGCCGGCCGCGCGGAGGCGCCGGGAGGGGCCGCCAGGGTCCCCGGGGAGCCCGCTCTGGTTTCCCAGATGCCTCCCCGGCCCCCACCGCAGGGTTGGCGTCGGGACTGGCGCGGGGGGTGGGGTGGGGGCGATCGCCACTCAGAGTTTCCAGCAACATTTCCAGCGGGTGGGAAGGGACGTGCAGAGCCAGGACGGAGGGCACAAGTGATTAAAGGGCAGGGTGCAGCCAACAACTGATAGGGAGTCGGCAGCCCCGAGAAGGAAACGCGCTGCAGATGGGCTGGGGCTGAGCTAGGACTCCCCGCAGGCCGAGGAGCCCTGCCCCAGGGACGGAGGGACCGAAGGAGGCCCCGGCCCCGGCTTGGGAGAGAAATTTGGGGCTCGAGTAAGCGCGCGTCTGGCAGCGTGCAAGCACATACGTGCGCGCTGCCAAACGATGCTCCCACGTGCAAGCCCCGCGGCGGGCAGCCCGGGGAGGAAACGCCGACAGGAGCGGCCCCCCGGGAGAGCCGCACCCCTGAAGAGGATGAGGGCGGCTCCCTTTGGCGGGGATGGGGTGACCGGGTCTTGGTGTTCCCACACACCACATTTGTTTTGATCTCGCTGCTTTTCCGCTGTTCCCGCGGCTCCGACACTGGCCCCAGGAGCCTGCACCCTCTGGCTTCCGACTTCTCGGCGGGCCCTTCTCCCCTCGCCCGGCCTCTGTGTGCTCCACAGGGCCTGTGACAGGGAGTGAGGGCACCCAGGGAGTGTTCAGCGCTAACAGGAAAGACTCCGGAGTACTTCTTAGCCCCTGGCTTGCCTCTGGGGCCCCAAGTTCCAAATAGAAAAGAGTTATTGGGCAATTTCAGATCTATTTTAGGAGTGGTCAGTTATAAATCAGGAAAACGTGAATGCAATCATTGTATATCTACTGGGGTAACTTTGGTGTCCTGAGGCCACCGTGCACCAGAACAGCGATTTTCAACTGGTGTCCCAAGAATTTTTAAAATATGCAATACCTGACTACGTAGTCAGGGACACTGACCTCTTTTTCCTTAGATTGTCAAATTTAAAAAAATGACAATAGCCAACACAGTAATAGCCTTATGGTGTGATGGCCCTGTCTTGAACCATGAATACATAGGTCATATCGTAGAGTTATATCTTATTAGTCACGTGGTATAATAAGGTTGTGTCTGATTGGTTAATTCTTGGTACCAGAAGTCCTTACGTGCAATTATAGGCTCCTGATATTTTTAAAAGTCACTTCGGAGCAAAAAGGGTAGGCAATTACTATTATTATTCTTGGTAAGCCAATCAAAATTATACTAATCGGCAAAAACTATATTTTTTGGTTTGCCGCAGGATTTTAGTAATTAGTTTACATGTGCCGTGAGATGAAAAAGGCTGAAAGGTGCTGCAACTAAAGTGTTGTCAAGCGCTTCATTCAACTCCAAAGTTGAGAGGGGAGGGAATGGAGAAAAGATGAAACAATTCTTTTCAGCTAACGAGCTATCCTGCTTGTGATGAAGCAGCACAAAACCTTATCACGCTGAACAGCAGGAGGGGACGCTCAGGCCGAGGAGAGCAGAGGGAGGGAGGGGGAAGGAGGGGGAGGGGCGCTGGCGGCTCAGGTGTCTGCGGGATGCACTAGCACCCCCGGGACCTCGAGGCTGCACCAGGAAGCCGAAGCAAGTCTTCCAAGGAAAGAGCTTTGAAATGATTCCAGGGGTTCTGAGCCTGCCCGCTGCATGGTAGGTATCTTTGTAAAGGCGCTCATGGCGCTGAGCAGGGAGCTCCAGGAGCGCCCCTCTGAGGCCCCCTTCCAGGCAGCTGTGATCCTCTGGGAAAGCTGAACTGTGGGGGATGGGGGGGGGCGGGGAACACAGCAGCCCCACCAGAGAAGACAGCGGCAGAAAGGCCGGCTGGTGGCAGCGCACCTTCCCTGCTCTAAAGCTTGGACAGCCCTCGTCACCATCCTCTGCCCTCCCTCAGGGACAAACGATGTGCCCGTTTCCCTCGTCACTAGTCACATTCCCCACCTGTCACGGTCCTCATGACCAGGAAGGGCTGCATCTCTCTCATGTTCTTCCTTGTTCTCCAAAGATGGTGACGCTGAAGATCTTCCCACTCCAGGAATCCTGGTCATGCCCCTTCTCACTAGCAGCGAGCTTCTCTTACTCTCTAGGGCTCTGACCTGGACTCCAAGATAAATATTTAATGTAGAGAGTGCGGCTGAGCTGACCAAGGTCGCAATTTCCTGTCTCTCACAATGGGAGGTGGCTCCATAGGTAAGGAGCTGGGGACTGGCTACCAGTGTCATCTCTATGGGACTAGGGAGCCCAGTACACAGCCTGGTAGGAGGCAGATAGGCCCTGCTGCACACCTGAACTTTCCTGCAAAGGTGTTTTGACTTCTGTCTACTGACCCTGGGGAACCGCTCTGCTCATCCTCTCTCTCAGCCTCAGAGCCTACCTTCCTCTGGCAACCAGGGGAAATTGCTATCCTTCCCAGAGTCTTAGGCTATACGCTTGGCCCAAGGAGAAACATGTAACAGTTTCCCTCCACCCTGTTTCCTGATGCCCACCAGCCTCATAGAAGAGAGGGTAAGAGATTGGTGGGAACAGAGAGCACAAGGCACCATGACCCACCAACACCTTTTCTGCCCCTATTTAGGGATAAGAATCCCTAAGGGAAAAAGTGGCAAAGTCCAGAGCTTCAGCCAAGAACCAGGTGTCTGATTTCCTGACTCCTTGCTCCAGCCTCAGCTCTGTTTGCTGCTGGCCCCAGCCGCAGACAGCTGGCTGGTTTAGGGACAGGCTGGGACTAGGGCGGGCTGTCCTAGGTAACCTGGCTGTTGTCAACAACAGAGCAGATTCCTTTCATCCCAATGCACTATCTCCTGACTAGCTTATCATCTAACAGAGCCCTCCCCCCGTGACTCTCCCCCATCTCTGGCACTGCCTGCTTCCAGGGGGCCCTCTTGCCTTCTCAGAACCACCTGACCCACAATAAACACAGTTATGTAACTGCTCTGTTTTCCTGGCTATCTGATCCCAGTCAGCGGCGTGCCCCTCCCCCACCCTTTTGTTCTGAAGATTACCATCCAAGACACCTAGGTCAACAGAGGTCTACCCATGCCTGCTCACCACCCAAAGGGGTGATTAGCCAAGAGACTATCAATAGATGTGGGGCTCTTCCCAAAGAGGGCAGCCCAGGAGAGTAAGTGGGTCATCCTCTGCCACCAAGAGGAAGGATGAGTGGAAATAGCTCTGAAGTGGCTTTTCATTGTGAGCAGAGATATCACTTTTATTTCTCATGCAGGAGAAAGGAAGCAAAGGATCTCAAAGACATAAACATGAACTCTCATTTCTTGATGAGTGCATGTACCTGGTGCAGGGAGCCTGGCATTCAAATGTCACTCTGAGATCTACCCTGAGCAGCCAAGTGGTACCTGGTACTGTGCCTCAGCCCCCCCCCTCCCCCGGCTAGACAGGGGCAGCTGCTATCCCTCCTCTCCTCCACCCCATGGACGACTCTGGTACACTCTTTAGTTAGGCCTGAAGTAGGTTTTCCTCTGTGCTCTCAGAAAGTGCTCTCTTTCTGCCAGGGCACTGAGCAGGCAGACCGGAGGGACTCACAGGCAGCACTGTCCCTTTTGAGGAGTTTGACTTCTCTAGAGAGGAAGACCACAGTCACCCAATGGTGAGAAACTGAACCCAAGTCACATCAGACACAACAGCACGAATCTGGGCTGTGCTCCATCCTTTGGGCTCATCCCTTTCTCCGGGTTCCTCTCATTCCAGCTCCTGCTCATGCCAATCTCTTTTTTGTTGTTGTTGTTTTTTAGATTTTACTTATTTTTAGAGAGGGGGGAGGGAGGGAGGAAGACAGGGAGAGAAACATTGATGTGTGTGAGACACATCGATCAGTTGCCTCTCGGTCCGTGAACTGAGGACCTGGCCCACAACCCAGGCACATGCCCCGATCAGGAATCAAACCAGCAACCCATCGCCCTGCAGGATGATGCTCCAATCCACTGAGCCACACAGGTCAGGGCTCATGCCAAGTTCTCCCGATGACCTTCATCCAGGCCAAACCTCCAGGGGAACAGAAGCAAGCAACAGAAGAGGCCCACTGTGACTTGGAAGACTCTCCTAAGCTGACAAGGTCATGACCTGGGTCCCAAGATTTTTGGGTATCTCCTGTGGGTGAAAGAATACCCATTCCAGGTCAAGTGCTGTCAGTGTAGGGGCCAGGCAGCCGGGGGTTGGGTGAGTCCCCGTGGGCACACAGAGGAAAGCTTTTGGGCCCACCTTGTATGGGCTACCTTTTCCCAGCATGCACGGCGGGACAGGCTGTTCAGCCATCACGTCTGAGCTGAGAAGGCTGGGAGAGAACTCAGCCTTTTTCCAGGTCTCCTGTCTATCTTCAAGGAAGCCTTTACACTGACAAGCCAGCCACCACCAGCCACTCTGTCCCTCCTTTAACAGATGAGCAAGCAAGCACAGGTGCAGATGAGGCGTCTTTGAGAACTGAGCTGGATGTACCTCTTTGAGCTCTCAGGTAGAAAGCAGATTTTCTGAGGCAAGGATAAATAAGTGATGACCTCAGGGGGAAAACCCAGCCAAGGTCACTTGGCCACAAGGGGCACACAAACCAGGAGCTGGAAAACTAGGTCTGCATCCAGCCTCTTTCCCAGGGCAGCCACCTCAGATAAGGAAGATAAGAAGAGGGCTGGGTTGCTGGCCAGTGGGCATCATGAGGTAGTGCTCTGGCCTCCAGACAAAGAGCAGCCTTGTCTTTCCACCTCCTTGAATCCTATGAGGCACCTCCGCCTGAACTGCAGCGTTATGAAGACTGCCTAATTTCCCATGAAGCTATTAACCCACTGCATCAAAAGCAAACAGACTTCCTTTCCCAAACCTGAAAGCTATGGTAAGAAAAGAAGACCCCGCAATTACTAGAGCAGGCAAGACAGTGGGGATTGAATGAATATACATGGAGGGAGAGGTAAATGTGAATTTGCACTAGGGTTAATTTCCAGGCATTAAAAAAAATTCTTTTTCACAATGCTGGAAATTAGGGTAAATATTAACTCATCATTTGACTGAAGGTTTAGCTGAGTAATAAGGACATCGCTAAGTCAGGAGGCTATTTATTGGGAAAGATCCCAAAATGTGTACTGGGCTTATTAGAAATTAGAAATCTGGATTAATTTTCTGGCTTATAAATTGCACTGTGGCCCCTGATGTCATAGGTAGAATGGCCTGACTCAGGCCTGGCAGGTCCTGGGTTCACCCTTTTGCCTTTCCTGCCCTAACTGACAGAATCCCCTCAAGGACACATTTTCCACTCCTACACCCACCCACCCCACTGGCTCAGTGGGGGTTCTTTTTCTCTGTAAATCTGCATGATATTTCTGCTTTTCAGAGGGATCAGGAGGCTGAACTGACACTTCCTTTTCTTAGCAGTCCAACCTCAACTCCACGTTCAACTTGTCTCTGGCTTCTTCAGCTTCTCCTGAGATGGAATGCACCCATGTCTATTATTAGGATCACATGCAGAGTTATTAAATCACTGCAATAATTATTGTATCTTTTGTAAGGATTGTTTTCTGGGATGTTTTCCTTCCTTGTACTTTAGTAGTGGCCTCTGCCACAGAAGTCACACAGGAACGGGGACTTGAGCATGAGTCAGTGGGCAAAGGAGTGGGTTCTGGGTGGGAGAGACATAAACACCACTGCAGCCACTGTGCTGGATTAATCCTCACCCAAGGTGGTCAATATTATTATTGTTGCTTTTAGAGAGAGGAAGAGAGAGAGAAACATCGTCTGGTTGCCACTCATAGGCGCCAGGACTGGGGATTGAACCCGCCACCTTTTGGTGCACAAGATGATGCTCCAAACTACTGGGCCACCTGGCCAGGGCCAAGCTGGTTTAAAACTAAAGAGCTGAAGAGGTGAAGGGAAGAGGTGTTCTATTGTGAGGGGTTCTTTTCCTTGAGTGAGGAATTCCTTGGCAAAGTCCGGACCAGACCAGACACCAGAGGCCAGGCTGTCCTTCCCTTGACTTGTGGAATTACCAAATGGTGAGGCCAAATGTAAGGGCCTCCGCCAGGAAACAAAGGAAAGATGCAGGGAGCCAAGTAAGTTACCATTTAAAGAGTGTTTTCTTTCTTTTTTTTTTAAGATAACTTCCAATTTACAGTAAGAAAGTTTTAACAAATTAATTTCTTATTCACAATAGACTTAATAAATGACTCCTGCCAATACCATTTTCTTTAGCATAAATGAAAAGCAAGAAAAAGCAAGTACTCTCTAATCACAAGGAAAGAACCCAACATCCAGAAAAGCCTGTGAACAAGCAGGGCACGAGCTAACCTCTGGAGTCCGACCACCCCGTTAGGAGACGAGGCCAGACCCTGTCTGGGAAGCACCACCCACACTGCTATTGGGAGACACAGCCACAGGGCCCAGGGCAGCAGGAAACGAAAGCGAGGCTCCTGCCAGCATCATCCCAGAGGGTCCCTGACAGACAAAACATCTTCACGGCCACAACCCGAGATCCGTAGTAGCCTCCTCCTCACTACAGGCGCTGTGCTTGAACAAGCAAACGAAGTCACCTGGAGCCGGCTATGTCAGGGGAGCGAAGGGCTCTGGTCCAGAACCTACAAGAAGGCAGCGTGCATGGCCCAACTTCAGAGCTACTCAGAAGGACGGCTGACGTCCATGTCCTCGCTTCTTGATCATGAGCCACCCAGACTTGTCATGAGGATGTAGAAGAGAAGATGCATAACCCTGTCTCAAACAAAGGTGTTCTTTCAAGTCTGGCCAAGGCTGCTGGGGCTTGGGGCCAAGGTCTCCCAGGAGGGGATGTGCTCTCCAATGTCATCTTCACCTTTGTGACTGCACAGATACAGGCAGCTCACCCTGACCCCGCTCACTCAGGCTGGCCAGCCCCAGGCTGCGCAGGTCAGTCCCTTCTGTCACCCTGCCAAGGGCACAAAGCTGTCTTGTTAATACAGTTCTCTGCTTGACTCAAGATAAGAGTAACCACCTTGTTTTTCGACTAGACCACTTTCTTCCTCCACACACATCCGCCCTTCCTATGGCTTCCCGAGGAGCACCGGAGCACAGCCCTGAAGAAGGGACTGCAGGGACACAGCCCTTCAGGACGGCCCCTTGGTAAGCCAGACCCCACTCCAGCTGGTGCTGGGGCTCCCTAGGCTGCCCTTCACTCTCACTTAGAGCACATCTCAGAAAATATGTGGACCAGGTGCCAGGCAAGGTGGTACCCATGGTCATAACCAAGTAATTCAGAGAATGGGTGCTGCCCTGCAATCTTTACTGTCTAGGTAGGAAATGCTAAATAAGGCTTTGAGAAAAGTGGGTTCCACTGTTACTGTAATGACTATAACAAATATGGGGGGGATTCTAGAATATTTCAACAGGTCTTTATGGGTTTGGAAATAATTTTCAATACCAAAACTGGACAGAAAAATCAAATAATTAACACAAAAAAACCTCTAAATCAGTCAATGTGGGGCAAGCTGTTCCTAAAAATCACTTTAACTGACTGGTTACCCAGACAGGTCTTAATTCTCAAGACCTTTAGTGTTCTATTTGTAGATAAGGTACAGTCAAAAATTCTGGGAACTGTCTACAATATTTACATAAAACAGGAGGCAAAGGAAACCCATTTCAGCTTTAATCAATCTGTGGCTGGACAAACTTCACATACTGACCAACAGTGAGCAGCGCGCGCAGCTGCATCTCACGCAGGCAGGGGTTAAGCATTTGTCTTACAGGGAGCAGCCACTGCCAACTTTGTTTTAAAATTACTCAGGAGCAGGAGGAGGCCTGGCCGCCCCTCGTCCGTGCTGAGTGTTTGCCATTAAAAATTACTCAGGAGAGGCTCTAAGGGACCGCACCAAAGCTGAAGGGCCCCAAGGTATCCAGTTTGAATAAATCCTACCCTTGCTTCTTAATGTTGTTAAATAACAAAATTCTGTTGACAAAATAATAAGTTTTTCTTTACCTATTTTGAACTTACAACTGAGTTTATCAGGATAAGAAACTGTGTGGGTACAGAAAAGGTAATGTGAATAGACAAAAGGGTATGAAAAATGTAGGCATCCCTGGAGCGTCTGACTCTTGGGTTCCTTGGCAGGGAGCCATATCAAGCAGTTTTTACTTCGCTGGTTAATAATATTTGGTCACAAAAGGCCATGGAGTCAACAGTCTGTACCCATAACCAGTGGTACCCTGAGGTTTTAAAGAAAGCTGAGGCTGCTCTTGTTTCAGCATTCTATTGAACACACACTTGGCTTATTGGTTTATGGGGTTTTTTTGCTCCAAACATTAAGAACACAGATTTCAAAAGGATGTATGTTTTGAATGATGTTAGATGAGTTTTTAAATAGTTACTTAAAAAATAGTCATCTGATCAATTAGAAATTTCCTACGTGGATGTGACGAACTTTGGAAAACTGGTCCTTGAGAAGCATCATTTCACAGCACTTAAAGAGAAGCCCTCCAACACCTCTGTGCAACTGAGGTAAGAAGTTGTTCAGTTTTTTCCCCAGATCAGACAAGTTGAAGAAAATAAGGTCCCTGTGGACCTCAAAGAGAGGGAGAACAAGAGTAAAGTATTTTTAGTATCTTTAGCACATGCAGGGGAAGATTTAACAGAAGAGGCTTTGAAAACAGCAGCACTCAGATCTCTGACAGCAGTTAGAATGTCTGTTGGAAGTCACGGAGCTGGGCAGAAATCGCAGTCCTACAGCACACCCAGGGCAGACAACTGGCCATCCTGGGAGCCACCATTTAGATTAAAACATTTAAAAAATATGCTAAAACCCTCCAATGAAGTCTAGAGCGAAGAACTGTGATTACAATATATTCTTAAGGTTCCTGCCTTCTAAACTGTCAGTCATAGTAGCAAGCCTATGCAGTTTCACTGACTGATATCACTTTAAGAAGCTATCTGTGTTGTACAGACACTTAACACAGCTGTCTAAATTGCTCAGATACACTGCCCAGTTCTCTACAGAACAGATGAAATACCTTTTCTTTTAGGATTCAACAGGCTTTTCGAACCTAACTTCCTTCAAGAGCTGTTATTACTCTATTTTAAACTCCAATTTCCTTGAATGATGACTCATCTTTCTGCTGTGGCCAGTTCTTACACAGCTCAAAGGGTACCTGGAAGACGCATCCTTTGGCCAGGCTTCTGGCAAGGAAACTTGCTTTATCAGACTGCTATAAAGAGATTCCTAAATAGTGGTCCTTTTTACTAGCACAATATTAACTTTTTGCTCATTTGGATGTATAATAACTATTTCACTACTTGCCTGCTGACTGAAGCCCATAAAAGTGGTTTCTATCTGTAGATTGTGTATGTAAAACAACCACCTCAGTGAAAATGAGAAAGGGATAAGGGACCCTCTCCCCTCTGTTAAATGTTTCATGTGCACTGACTTTCATTTTAGGTGAGATTTCCAAAAAAGTGGTCTTTTCTATACTGGGCCCAAGGGAGGATTCTGAGGATGTCCAGGTGATGAATTTCATTTTTATTCATTTATTTACCCTTACCCAAGGACATTTTTATCATTGCTTTTAGAGAGAGAAGGGAGAAGGGAAGGGAGAGAAAGAAACATTGATATGAGAGAGAAACATCGACTGTTTGCCTCCTAAACACACCCAGACCAGGGATCAAACTTGTAACCTTTTGGTTACCGGAGACGCTCCAACCAACTGAGCCATACTGGCCAGGGCATGAATTCCATTTTTAAAGAAATGGCAACCAGTAAAGGCTTTTTCTCCCTTCTTGTACAGGTTTTATTGGCAACACAATAAGAAATTTTTTATCTCTGTCCCCAATATCCTTCCTATATATATTTTAAAAACCTTTATGTATTGATTTTAGAGTGACAGAGAGCAAGAAAAACATCAGTTTGTTGTTCCACTTATTAATGAATTCATTGGCTGATTCTTCTATGTGCCCTGACCGGGGATCCAACTCACAACCTTGGGAATTGGGATAACGCTCTTAACCAAGTTACCTAGCCAGGTAACAGAGTAATTCATGCCACCAGATTCCAATCCCCAAAATGCTTTGATCTTTATCATAAACAAATTTGGAACTGTTAGCCAAAGATATAGGAATCAGAGGTAGATAAGCTAAATCCTCCTTTTTCTAGTGAAATTGTTTTTTGGATAAGGTTTCTGTTGTCCTTGAAGTTCCCAACTAAAGTACTGGGTTGGCCAAAAATTTCGTTTAGTTTTTTCTGTACTTGGCTTTAGTAGTGCATAGTTGTCTTTAACTTCATTTGAAACAATTCTGTTAGATTATATCACAAGATTGGTGAATTTTTGTGCAGCCATTTTAGTATTGAAGTGGGAAGAAAATATGCAATATTTTTGGCATATTATATATGCTTTATTATTTTAAGAAAAGTAAAAATGCAACAAATGCAAAAAAAGATTTGTGCAGTGCATGGAGAAGGTGCTGTGACTGATCGAACGTGTCAAAAGTGGTTTCTGAAGCTTCTTGGTACTGTTGACATTTTGGCCAAATAATTCTTTGCTGAGGGGCTGTCTTATGCATTAGAAGATGTTTAGCTGCACCCCTGGCCTCTACCCACTAGAAGCCAATAGCGGGAGATAGCCAATATACTCAAAATATTCAAATAAATAAAGTTATTGATGAAAATAAAAAATGTGTCTTTTATCTGATGGAAAAACTAAACGGACTCTGTGGCCAACCCAATATCCCTGTCTGAGACACTTGCTTCTGTGTTGGACTCCTACATCCCAAGGGCACTAAGAAACACCATAAACATGCACTTGGGTGTAGTGTTGCCCAGATAGGCATACTCACTGTCAAGCTGACCAATGAATATTATGACATAGCACCTGTCACCAGGCAAAATCAAACATGGGAGCCTAGGGACGCCTGAGAGTTCCTTCACTTGTTGGTTGTGACTTGAAAAACCAAGGGAAGATTATTCGAACATTCAATCTGAACACTTGAGTTTGTATTCCAAAATGCGCTGACAGACATTGACATACGGTCCAACCCAATGAGTGCTGAAAGGTTAAGAAGCATGCTCTAACTGATAGAGAAGATATGAAATCCTTACTCATCTAATGCCCTTTAGCAAGACTTCCAATTCATGAAGGGTTGTTCTACCCTATTTTCATTACCCCAGTTGGCTAAACAAATGCTGACACAGGAGAACAGATGCCGTAATTGCTGATGTGCTGCCCAGAAGGCTAAGCACTCCTGTTGAAGGTTCACAGAGGGCACTTATAAAATGTTTAGGCATGTAGCTTTCTTTGCAGATGGGGTAAATTACCTGGGGTTCAAAAATGAAAGCAAAAGGATCTGGCAACAGTTAAGGAACCTCCCAAGTTCTAATGGAAGTCTATTTTTTTTAAAGATTTTATTTATTTATTTTTAGAGAGAGGGGAAGGGAGGGAGAAAGAGAGGGAGATAATCATCAATGTGTGAGAGATACATTGATTGGTTGCCTCTCACATGCCCCCAACCAGGCATGTGACCTGACTGAGAATTAAATCAGTGACCTTTAGGATCACAGGCTGGGGCTCAATCCACTGAGCCACACCAGCCAGGGCTGTAAGGGAAGTTTAAACCAATCATGCCCATAGTTAGATGAACACATTTTCAGTAATTCTAAGAAAATCCCTCATTACCTTGTATTTTGCCTTACTAGAGTGTATTAAAAGGAACTGAGAGTCCAGAAGAAAGCAGGTTATGGAAAACATTCCCCTTGGCCCTTAAAAATCACTGGGTTTGCGTTATTCACTGAGAAATTCTACTATAATCAAGTTTTCCATTAGAAGAGAAGTTTAAGCCACTGAAATCTAAGAGTGATTATTCAGTGGTGCCCTGTAGAAAGGAAACAAAAATCTCCTTGAATATGAAAAGTCATTAGTCTGAAATGAAATGTATTAGCTTCTACGAACAAGAGGAAAGGCTAGCTAGTTCAAGTCAAACCCAGGGTGGAGTTTCCAAGGCCCTTTTATTAGGGGGAGGTCCCCTGTGTAGCACAAGATTTCACATATGTAACAGGCAATCAGATCAGTTCCTGAAAACTAAGAAAAAAGGGAAAAACAAAACAGATGCACTTCTTCTCTATGTGTTAAAACATAAATTAAAGGATTTATAAAACGGTCGCCTTTCTTACAGAGTAAATGCAGAGTGCATTATGAGTTCACCTCTAGGTTTAAGTTGTTTAAGTTGTTTTGTTTTGTTTTCCAATAATAAATAAATAAAATTTGTTCTTAAGTCTTGGATCCACCTGTGCCGCAGCTGGGCTCTGAGTCATTACTGGCCTTTCTCCCCTTGTCGCTCCTGTGCACGGTGTTTGGCTGTACTGGGGTCACCACTTTCCTGGGCCCATCAGGGTATCGGCTATCTTTTCGGGGTGGCATCCGTTCATTAATTCGGTCCAGGCCACGGGCTTCTTCAAAACTCCGGATCCTGTGCTGAAGCGAAAACCCTCTGATGGCTACAGGAAAACAGGAAGGGGAGGAGCTCAGTTAGACAGCAAAGCGACAAGCTCAGCCTCCTCAGGGGAAACACAGAAGGGTGGGTGGCCAGGGAGCACAGGTGGGTGAGGGTCACAAGGCAATGTTTGGTTTGCATTAGCCTCGTCTTGAAGCTACTAATTCCTTGAGGCTCCCAGGGCACTGTGACGTGCAAGTAATTTTCATAGGAGCTAATAGGACTGATCACAGCAGAAGTATACCCGACAAAAAGGAAGCCAGTTCTTACTTAGCCCCAGCACATTGGGGAAAGACTTTCTTGTGGGCCAGAAATGTGCTCAATGTGAGAGAAAAAAGGAAACACTAGAGTAATAGAACAAGTTAAACAGAGTAGTTACTTTAGCACACACATCACAGTGACCACAAAAAAGGTAACAAAAGAACTAGTCTTTTTGTTTAGAAGGACAGCTTTTTATCTTGCACAACCAGGAGCTGAACTTAAGTTAAAACCATCTAAACAATAGCGTCTAGATATTTTCTTTGATTGGGCTTTTGCATTGTCAAGGAAAGGCTTTCCCATTTGAACCACCTTACCTAACAACACAAATTTTTAACACAGTATCAGTTCTAATGGTTTTGATCCACAGATTTGCAGGTTATTTGTTACTTAAAATTTGCTTTCACAGAAACACAGGTAATTTAGCTTGACTTCATTAGGGCAACCTCAGAAATGAATCAAACTAAAGTCCTGCCTACTTTTGCCTCTGATCTTGATATTCTTTAGAATCATTAGAGGCTGACCTGTTTGAATCTCTATTAATCATATGGATGTCTCATATACATTAGAGCTACGGGATTAAACCACTTGACCCCTCATGACCAGCTGTTTAAGCTCCAGCCATTGTATTGAAACAGAGCCCAGAAAGGCCTTTAGCTGCAGAGAGGGTCACTTAAATTAATACAGCTACAGGATGCTTTGTGAGCATGCCTACAAGTATTTGTCTATTCCTTTTCTCATTTTTACAGTTCTGGTGATGCAATAATAAAAGATTTCAAATGCTGACAAAGCTTTTTAAAACTAGTAGACAGACACATGATCACACTCATCACAGGAACAGGGCCATACCTTCCCGGGCCTCTACCGCTTCTACTGTGGCTGTAAGAGGCAGGAGCAGTGGCATGCAAAAATGAAGACAGAGAAGAGTGAGTAAACCAGCAGCAGTGCTGCCAGCAGACAGTCCCAGGGCCCATCTTGCAGCCTACTCCCATCCCTAATAAAAGTCACCCTGTTAGAGAAGCCAGCGTTATTATTGTGAAAAGCTCAATAGGGGGGAGGGGAAAAACAAGGTGGGGAGAGTTTCTAACATTTCAGATGGCATGAGAACCTTTTAGCTAATGACTTTACACCTAGGCCAGTTGGGTCAGTCAAGAGTTATATTGTTTTTCTGATTTTTAATAGCCAGATAGTCAAATAACTTAACATTACAACCGTTCTTGGGTTTGTCATAGCTCAGATAGTACTGAATGAGCTGCTGCTGGGTTCTATACAGAAGCACTTATTTAAAACTACTTCTGATTGCTGTCAAGCAACTTAGGTGGCATTCAATTGTCATTTTAAACTACTTAACAGAAAAGGATGGCCTTTGAATAGAAGGAAAGAAAAATGGATTATAAATGAAGGGTTATTTCTTGTCCAGGGGTGGAGTACTAAGCTAGCAAAGGCATAAAACTGTTCAATTCTGGATACAAATTGATGTACCATCTGGGATTAGATACAGCAGAGGCTAACACTTCCAGCAATACAGCTTCTATCCACTGTGTGAGGAAGCAGGCCAATTACCAAGGAGGCCCTCTTCCCCTTCAGTGATAGAAAAGGAAGCAATTAGCATCAATGGGTAAACTTTCTTGCATCTCCTTTTAAGACAATGAAAGCCCTAATATATGAAATTATATTAGGTTACAGGTTGTAGTAGCAAGAAAGATTCTATTAGGAGAACCTGTCAGTTCCTCCAATACCAGCTTTCAAAAGGAAGGCGGGGAATAATGAACAGTAACAGTTGACTCTTCCTATACCAACAAGAGAGGAGCGGTGGAGAGAATGGAAAGTTAACTTCCTAAGCAATGTGCAAATGGAAACTTGGAAACAACTTATCAAGGGCTTGCATTTGTCAACCATATGTAGGCATGTGTTAAAGCAATGTCTCACCCTCACTAATCTCCTCAAATAGAACAAATAAACTTTCATGAGGAAACCCCAGTGCCTTCTAATAGTGTGTCACTGATGCAATTGTTAGGAAGTGGGAGAACAAAACATTGCCTGAAATTGTATACAGAGTGTTTGCCTAAATAGAGTTTAAAAGCTCTATGTGGCAAAACGTGTACCAGTGTTACATTTTTGGGGGACTCCTAGAATTGCTTTTTGCAGTGGATAAGAAACTGGCCTGTACTAAAGGACATTTTATGGAATGGTCACATAAAACTGAGAAACTGATCTTTTTTTCTTTACTGAGGTAGAATTCATGTACCATACAATTCACTTGTATTATAAAGTGTACAATGATTTTAACATATTGAGAGTTGTGCAATCATCACAATAACCCATGGTTAGAACATTTTCATCACCCCAAAGTAAACCCATTTTCCTCCCTCATGCCTACCCCCTTGACCCAAGATTTGCCCATTCTGGACATTTTATATGAATGGAATCATACATTATGTGATTTTAGGGACTGTCCTCTTTCAGTGACTTTCAGCCTTCTCCATTTCATGGCCCACACGAACCAATCACTAAGATTCTGCGGCACATCAAAAAATATTTTTTGCCTAGCTGACAAAAAAAAAAAAAGGTATAATTTTAAGTCATTTACACTAGACTACTATTGTTGTTGGCTCTTGTCATTTTTTATTTAACAATCTAAGGGAAAAGAGGTCAGTGCCCTGACTAGTCAGGAATTGTGAGTTTTAAAAATTCTTGTGGAACACCAGGTGGAAATCGCTGAGTTAGCATAATGTTTTCAAGGGTAATTAATGTTGAAGCATGTATCAGTATTTCATTCTTTTTTAAAAAAAATATTTTATTTTTTTAGTTTTAGAGAGAGGGGAAGGGGGGGAAAAAGAGAGGGAGAGGAACATCAATGTGTGGGTTGCCTCTCACATGCCTCCAACTGGGGACCTGGCCTGCAACCCAGGCATGTGCCCAGATTGGGAATCGAACAGGTGACCTTTCAGTTCGCAGGCTGGCATTCAATCCACTGAATCACACCAGCCAGCGCAGTATTTCATTCCTTATTATGACTGAATAGTATTCCATTGTATAGATATACCACATTTTGCTTACCCACTCATTAGTTGATGGACATTTGGTTGTTTCCACTTACTGGCTATTACAAGAAATGTTGCTACAAACATGTACAATTCTTTTGTTCAGATGCTTTCACTTCTCTGGAATATATAACTAGGAGTGAAACTGTTGGGTCACATGGTAACTATATGTGTAATCATCTAAGGAACTGCCAAATTGGTTTTGGAAGGCCTGTACCATTTTGCATCCCTGCCAGCAGTGTACAAGGGGCCTAATTTTCACACAGTCTTACCAATTCTTATGACCTGTCTTTTTGGTCACAGCTATTGCTAGTGGGTGTGAAGCGGTATCTCATTGTGGTTTTGATTTATATTTCCTTAATGTCTAAGGATATTGAACACCTTTCACATGCTTACTGACCATATGTATATCTTCTTTGGAAAAATGTCTATTCAAATTCTTTACCAATTTCTTAATTTGTCCTTTTATTATTCAGCTATAAGAGTTCTTTATATTTTTTGGGTAGTAGTTCCTTATCAGTTGTATGATTTATGAACCTTTCAACTATTCTGCAGGTTGCCTTTCCACTTTCTTCATGTTCCATTTGCAGCACATTTTTAATTCTGATATAATCCAATTGATAACTGATCTGTTTTTTTATCTTATGGTCTATGTAAATCTTGTTTCTTTTTTTTTTTTGGCATTCTTCTTCATTTTGGACACTGAAAAGATTGGAATCACATCTGTGGCTGACTATTGGTGCTTTTTGTTTGTTTTGCTTTGTGCTCCAATTCCCAAGCATAGTTATTTTATTTCATTGTGCTGTATGTATACTGTAATTTACTCCAGCCCCTCTTGGAACAAGGTGGGGCATAAATAAATATATGGAATAAGGTCATATGGGCTATAGTTGACTGAAAACTCTCCAAGTAAAGTTATATGAACAATAAAAGGTCTTATTCGGCTAATGCTCCAGAGTTTGCCAATGAACCTACGGAACTGAGATTCTAATGGAAAAATAAACTCAGTTCCTGTTAATCAGTAAGACAGAATAAGAAGCTCTAAAAAGTTGGCTCCAACTTAGTATTTTTCTTCTTACACATTCCTGAATGTGTAAGAATGTGTAAATATACATATATTTACACCTGTGTTACTACCATCCAGATAGTGATACAGAGCATCCCACTGCTCCAGAAGTCCCTATGTACCTTCTGGGCCAATATTCTCCCACCACAGGAAACACCATTCTGATTGCACTTACCACTGACCAGTGTGCCTGCTCTTGAACATCACATAAATCAGAGTCAGTGTTCTTTTGAGTCTAGATTTTTTAGTTCACCATAATGCCTGTAAGATTTAACTATGTTTTGACATATGTTCAAAATGTTATTTTTTATTGCTGAGTAGCATTCTACTGTATATAACACATTTATCTATTCCACTATTTATTGATGGATACTTGGGTTGTTTCCCATTTGGGGCTATTATGAATGAAGTTAAGGTGAACATTCTAATGCACATCCTTTGGTGGACATCAGCAGGTGTGGCATTGCTGGGTTACAGAGTAGACATATTTTGCTTTACTACCCAGTAAACAGTTTTACAATGTGGCCGAACCAATTTACACGCCTGTCAGAAATGCATCTAGTTCTAGCTCTCCACAAACTCATTAACACTTGGTATTGTCAGACATTTTCATTTTGATGTCCTCTTTTGTAAAGTGCCAGTTAAAAAATCTTTTGGCCATTTAAAAAACAAACTGGTTGTTTGCATTTTTCTTATTGGGTTGTGTAGTTCTTTGTCTATTATGTTCTGAATACAAGTCCTTTGTCAGATGTATGTATTGGAAAAATCTCCCAATTTATGGCTTGCCCTTTCCCTTTCTTTATTAAAATTTTTTTTCATTTGTTTTTTAGAGAGAGGGGAAAGGAGAAACATCGATTTGTTGTCCCACTTATTTATGCATTCATTGGTTTCTTCTTTAAAAATTTTATTTTAGAAAGAGGAGAAGGGTGGGAGAAGGAGAGGGAGAGAAACATTGATGTGCAAGAGAAATATCAATTCGTTTCCTGTCACACGCCCCCAGACCAGGGACCTGGCCCGCAACCCAGGCCAGTGCCCAGACTGTTCAGTTCGCAATTGAGGCCCAACCCGCTGAGCCACACCAGTCTGGGGCCACGGGTTGCTTCTTGCATGTGCCCTGACTGGAGATCGAACCTGCATCCTTGGTGTATCGAGACAATGCTCTCACCCACTGAACTACCTGGTCGAGGCCTGCCTTTTCCCTTTTTTACGCATGTGTTTTTGTAAATAGAAATTCTTAATTTTAATAAAACTTAATTATTTTTTTTCTTTTATGGTTAGGACTTTGTGCTCTATTTAAGGCTCTATCTACCCTAGTGCCTACTCTCCATACTTTCTCTTAGGAGTCTTACTGTTTTACCTTTTACATTTAAATTATAATTCATTTTGAATTAATTTTTGTAAATGGAGAGAAGGGTCAAGATTCATTTTTTCCCTCAAGATAAACATCCAATTGCTCCAATAACATTTATTGAAAGAAGCTCCAATTTAAAGAATATTTATTTTAGTCTGTACTTAAGAGTTGATATACAATATTACATTAGTTTCAGGTGTACAACACAGTGATTTTACGTTTACATACCTTACACTGTGATCAGCACAAGTCTAGTAACCACCTGTTACCACACAAAGTTATTGTGATATTGACTATGTTCTCTGTGTTGTACATTATATCCCCATGACTTACTTATTTTATAATTACAAGTCTGTACCTTTATTTTGCCTTCACCTTTTTGCCCATCCCTCTAATCCCCCTGCCCTCTGGCACCTATCAGTTTGTTCTCTGTATCTATGAGTCTGTTTGTTTTGTTGGCTCATTTGTTGTTTTATCATGTTTCACATATAAGTGAAATTACATGGTGTTTGTCTTTCTCTGACTTATTTCACTCAGCACAATACCCTCTAGGTTCATCCATGTTGTTGCAAACGGCAAGATTTCATTCCTTCTCACCGAGGAAGCCCCCATTTTTCATTTCACACTGACTGCTAGGTAACAGGGTGCCCCTCCCTTCAGAGGCGCATTTCTTACACTCACCAGTCTCGATCATCTGCTTTCCTCCCGAGAGGACACCCAGGGGGAGTGTACCTGTAGGAGTCAGGCCCTTGAGAGTCAGCACGCTCTCACTCTCCTCCCTGCAAAGGGAGATCAAAGCCCTGGGTTAGAGACAGCGTTCCCTTGCTTCAGCAGTCCAAGGGCACTTGAAGGACGTGAAGATGCAAAGAGATGGAAGACAGGCTCTCCTTCTCCCTCCCCTTCTCTGACCCAGAAACAGGATGTTTTCTCTCCATATTCCAATTTTAAAGAGTCTGCCAGGTCTTACTTTTCAATTAACGACACTTCATAACCAGGTGCTCTTCCAGTGCTTCCCATGTATTATCTTATTTAATCCTCGTACAAACCACATAAAGCAGGTCTTTTATTACTCTTTTACGACAAGAAAAATGAGGCATAAGATCACACGGCCAAGAAGAAGTAGAGCCAGGATGTACACACAGGCACTCTGGCTCCAGAATCCACACTAAACCACTACCTTTGAGCTGGTACCAAGTGAATGTTCGCCAGAACATTTCCGGTCATTCTAACATGTAGGTCCAATTCTAATCAGCACTTGGTCTACAGTTCTAACACCAACATCCAATTCTAAAAAAACTGTTAGGAAATCAACTTCTAATTTACTCTCAAAATGCTTTCAGCCCACACAGTAATGACTCAGCCTTACCGAAGAACTGCAAAGACCCGCGCCATCTTCCCAATGGCTCTGATTTTATTCTTGATGATCTCCTTCCGCACTGTCGTGCCTCCTTTGAGAATACAAAGAATAAGTGAGTTAAAGGAATGTGTTAACAAGTTAATTCTTTTAAGTGCAGGATGAAGTATCTTTCTAAGTTAAAGAAACTGTTATCTAAAATAAAGAAATCAAGGCCTAAGTTTGTTTAAACAAACAAAAATCCCAGGAAGTTCTAAGGAGCAAGAGAAAAAAATAACCCAGAAGAGAAGAAGGTGAAATGAGCAGTGGAGGGCCCACAGGGGCACGTTTATGAGAGGTAGGAACTGATGTGCGGCTCTGAAAAGCGGAACACAGAGAAGAGTGTAACACACGCATATAAACAAAGACAGCTGCTACAGCAGAGACCTTTTTTGAGATGCTGTGGGCCACCACAGGGTGCAGGACTGGGCCTGCACATGCGTGGCAAGTGATGATGTGGGCAATTGCCTTCTGCATGTGAACACAACACACAGCTAGCTCTCCAGGACTTAGGGAGGGCTACTTTCACTCTACAGTCCTCACTTACAAACTGGTGAGTTACGGTACTTCCTGCTATCGACAACTGTGTAGTACAAATTATGATGATGGGTTAAGGTTTTTGTTTGTTTGTTTGTTTTTTTAATAAAGCGACATCACAAAAGTTATCAAGACTTTATGGCCTTTTCTCATCTAGATTCAGGAAACAGCTCACACACGAGAAGCCAAGGTCCAGCACACATCAGGTGACCACATTCAAAAGCCAGGAAAAGAAACATGGCCCTTCCTCCTTCATCCCCACCCCCAGCTCCCAGTGTCCTGTGCAGAATCATATAGCGAGTCCAGAGAAAACATATACATCAAAAAAGAAAGGGAGGATGGAGAGCCTGTTTGAAGTTATTCAACTACAACTAAAAACATCTAACTAATAGTGTAGTGGGACAGGCAGCGAATATTAAGCTCTTAGCACATTTTAGTCAGATACCTTTCTGATAGCTTGAAATGTAGTGATCTTTTGGGAGAAGAGACATCAAGAAACAAGGAAATGAAGACAAATATGAGAAGAGCAATTTAAGTTTACATGGAAGAGAGAAAAAAAATCAAAGTGAAATGCAATGAGAGAAGCAGGTTACTTATCAGCTTACAAGAGATATTGTTGGTATCATGACAGATGTTAAATTAGACTTGTCAATCGTTTTTCCACTTAAATGTTTATAGTTTTATATTAAGTCACTCTATTATTATCCAACATGTTCTATCCCCCTCAAAAGATATTATTTGTGGAACAAATGATGCTGAAAACAAGGAACAGAAATATGAAGGACAGCACGAACAGCTTACAAATCTCTTTTAACAGGCGCATTATGTTTTTATTTAATGGATTCAATATCTTCCCATATCTTTCTAGGGATATTACAGATTTTCCTTTTTTAAGTTTTATATTTGCTTCATAATCTCAAGTTCATTCAAGTTGCTTTCTTCTGTTTTTGTTGTAGTCTCTCTTGGAGATTTTCTTGAGAATCTGGCAATCCTGAATGTTTGCTCGTGATTAAGAGGGAGGGGTTCAGAAGCTCTCAGAGCTGGCAGATGGACTGCAGACTTGGAGCTTTATGGAGTGATCAGAGTGGGCCTGTTTTCGGGAATCCTCTCTGTCGGTATTGAGTATAATTATGTTGAGCACGGTCCTGATGTCCTCAATTACATCCCCAGGCCAGAAATTCTTTGGTTTACCCTTTTTAGAGATTACTCTCCAGACTTGGAGAAGAGGCAATTGCCCACTGGCAACCAGGACTTCAACTGCCCTTCTGAAAGCTTTCACCCAGTCTCCTTATTTTAGCTCGTGCCCATCTCCCCTGCCCCGCCCCACAGTCCCCAATTCTCACAACTAGTGCTACCAGTTCCTTCGCTTTTTGAGGATTCTGTGCTGGAATTCCTTATTGCCCACCAGTAAGCTGAACTTCAGCTTTCTTCAATCAGCTAAGTCTGTTAATACAATACAAATTCATTTGTTTTCCAGCTTCCAAAAACTCCTGTAAGAATCTCTGCCTGTTGGTAGGTTTGTAACTTTTTAAAGCTTTTTTTATTGTGACGGATGATAAACATACAGAGAAGTATACAAAATAAACATGTAACCTAGTGATTTATTAGAAAGCAAATGGCCATCTAGTCACCACTCAGGTCAATAAACAGACAACTGACAGCACTCCAGATGCCCCTTGAGCCCCTCCTAATAGTCTCTCTACGCCCCCCAAAATTATTCTCTTGAATTTTATTGAAATCACCTTCTGGCTGTTCTTTACAGTTGGACCATGTAAGCATGCATCCACAAACACTCTGGTTTTCATCATTTTTGAACCTTATGTAATTGGAACAATCAAATATGTGTATTTGCATCTAGCTTCTTTTGCTCAGCATTGTAAGCTTCACCCATACTTTCCCTGCTGCTGGAGATCATGATCATTACTGCATGCAGTTCCACTATGTGAATATGCCACCACTTACTTCTTACATCAGTGGTCATTTGGGCTGATTCTAATTTTTGGCTATTCTGAATTAGGCTGCTATGAATATTCCTGTGAATTTCTCTTCACTGCATGAATTTCTGTTAAGTATATTCCTAGGATTAAAATGCTCAGTTGTAAGGTACATATATGTTCAACTCTGGATAACAGTTTGGCATTAACTACTCAAGTGGATGCACCAACTTATACTTTAGTGTCTAAATTGGTGCATCCACTGCTTCACACCCTGGTCAACACTTGGGGTTATCATCTTTAATTTTAGACAATGTGATGGGTGTCTAAATTCATCCACTGTTTTAATCTGTATTTTCATAATTACCAATGTGGCTGAATACCTTTTCATACTTTTACTGGCCATTTGGATATCCTCTTTCATGAAGTGCTTGTTCAAACTCATCTGACTGATCTCTATGTAGCTTCTCATATATTCTGGCAAGTGAGCCCTTTGTCAGTTGTGCTGCAAACATCCCCTCCCACTCTTAGTACAGTCTTCCGACAAACACAAGTCCTTATTTTTAACACAGTCCAAGTTATTCATAGTGTCCTATGTGCTTAGCGCTCTTTGCATCTCGTTTAAGAAATGTTCCTCTACCCCAAGGTCAAGAAGATATTCTATATTATACTGTAAACACTAGAAGCTTTATTGTTTTGCCTTTCATATTTGAATGTATTAATCCACCTGGAATTTATTTTTCTGCTTGGAATATGACAGAGGTTTAATTTTTACTCAAATAAATATCCCCAGACCATCTATGAAAAATGCCATCATTTTCCCACTACTCTGCAGTGCCACCTCTGACATAAATCCAGGGTCCCTATATGTGTGGATCTATTGTATTTCTAGATTCTCTATTCTGTTTTAGTGTTTCTCTGTCCTTGCACTAATCATTCTAATTACTCCACCTTTATAGTAACCTTTGATATCATATCGAACAAGACCTCCCACCTTTTTCTTCTTCAAGACTATTTCCATATGAACTTTAAAATTTAACCTTAGTATTTCCAATAAATTTCAGAATCAAATTATTAATATTTGACTATGAATCCATAGATCAATTTGGAAATAATTTATATCTTTACAATACTGAATCTTCCAATAATCCATGAATATGATATTTCTTTCCATTTATTTAAATTGCTTCAATTTTTCTAACAATATTTTATAGTTTGTTGCTTTATCACACATCATTTGTTAGATTTATTATAAATGGCATCTTTTAAAAATTTCATATTTTTGTTGCTGGTAAGTAGAAATACAGATGATTTTTACTTACTGACTTTGCATCCAGTAGCTTTTACTACCTGCACTTATCAATTCTAATAATTAATCCATAGACTCTTTTAAATTCCCCTGTACATATCATATCATCTATAAAAAGAGACAGTTTTATTCCTTTCTTTCCAATCTTTATACCTTGTATTTCTTTTTCCTGCTTTATTGTATTAGATACAACTTCTAATATGATATGGTATAGAGGTATTGATAGATATCATCCTTGTCTGTCAGATTAAAGAACTCTCTAAATCAAGATTAAGAGATCCATTGTAAATGAAAGATTAAACTTATCTAATGCTGTTTCTATATCTACTGAGAAAATATGCTATTTCTTTATTTTTTATGTAAATACAAGGAATTATTCTAATTTTTAAAATAAAATTTAAATTTTTAGAATAGTTTTAGCTGTATGTAAAAGACAGTATAGAGATTTCCCTTATACCCCTTATCCAATTTCCATTATTATTAACTATTTCCACTATATATATTCCAATATGCTAATTAAATTTTGAATGTTAAATCTTCTAAGATTTTTAGAATACATCAACTTGGTTGGGTGGCATAAATCTTTTATGTATATTGTTAAGTTTCAACTTGCCAGTCAGAAAAAGTTACAGTAAACTGAACAGGAGCTAACTAGAAGAGAAAGGGAGAAAGGAGGCTTGCGTAAATACATTTCATGGAGAGAATCTATCATATGGGTATAGCATAACTGATTTACCCTTATCTCCACTGAGGGACATTTAGATTGCTTTGAATCTTTTGCTACTACAGACAATACTCCAACAAATAATTCCATATACAATTTTTGGCATCATTTTGTAAGCATAGCTTTATGATATTCAAAAATCCTCTCTTAATATATAAAGAATTCATAATAATGTCTATTTCCACTGAATATAACTTTTACTAAATCTATTTCTTACCTATTTCACCTTCTGCTAACTTAAACTTTTAATTTTGTTTTAATTTTTTCCTGGCTGCACTTTTTGCTCAAGACTCTCTTCCTCATGGTGTTCTCCTATCTCATGCACAAAAGTGCTCACAACCTCTGTATGACCTGCACTGCGCCTTCCAGGTGGACTCTGAAGTACAGGTATGTGGAGGACCCTCCTCTGTATTCTCTGAGTAAGCTAGGCTTTCTCCACTATGTAGACGGTTTATCCTAGCAGTTGAGTGAACACCTTATCACAGAGAATGAGACAGCTAGATGTTTGTGCTCAGATGCCACCATCTTTCCAGAATCTTCTGCATTCTCAGATAAATTAGGACCTACCTTTAAAATCAAACCTCCCATAACACACTAGGAAAAACACACTTGGCTACACATGCAACAAAATGTTACTGTGTTAAGATCCCTCACAGGCCAATAGGAAGAAAAACAAACAAGCAAAAGGTATGAACTGACAACTCACAGAAGAGAAATAAATGGGGTCAATAACACAAGAAAAAAATTTTCAATAGTCATCATAAAAATACAAATTAAAATTAAAGAAAACCACACTATAATATAATAAACAGTGTTGGGGAAAGCACTGTGAACTATGCATCACACACACAATGGAAACCAGTACAGCCTTTCTATAGGTTATCTGTATCCAATTCAAAGTTTTAAGTACTAATCGACACAGATTACTTTCTAAAAATTTATTCTATGGAAATAATCAAGAAAGTGTTATTGTTCATTTCCTAATATTATTTTCTTTCCTTTCATACCACAGATCAACATATGACATATTTATTGTCTATCTTCCCTCCCCTAGAACGTAAGCTTATTGAAAGCAAGGAACAAAACAGTACTTGAGACATAATACCAAGCATATAACAAAGGTTGGTTGTTGACAGAATATGCAAAGATTTATCTGTAAGAGTTCAAAACTATGGGCTTAAAACAAAAGCTGGAAAAAAATACAATATCTAACAGCAGGGGATTGATTAAAACAAAGAATAACTGGCATGAACAACTACATAGCCATTAAAAATTAGTCTACAAAAAAAGAGTAAATGTCATGGTACTATCACATGACCTCATTTTTGTTAGAAAGAAAAAAGAGTGGACGAAAATATATGCAAAGATAAAAGCCAACACAGTATATACATCAGGATGTTATCAGTGGACATCTGAGATGATGGGATTATGGGTGCCTTTTTTTTTTCTCTTTCTTTCTGTCTTATTTGCAAATTCCTTCCTGTATTTTTCCTTTTTTTTTTTTTACATTGAACACAATTCTTTTTTTTAATAAGAAAAAAATTATTCAAAACTCATTCAGACCAAAACCAAAACTTCTTCTTTCCTAGTTCAGATGAGGAAAAGGAAAGTTTACCTTCAATTTCATCATCGGAAATCAACTCATCATCAGAGCATATGTTGAGAATGTTAACCAGCATTTCTGTGACTGTAAGATAAAACAAAATAGCCCCAAATTTGAACAATTAATATGGACTTTCTCCAAAATGATGTGGATATCTAAATGAACATACTTGTTAAATAAACACAGGTAAAAATGACTTGTCTTTGGGCTATTAAGAGTAGCTACCGGGTAGCAATATATGTAGGCCTTCTAGTTTATATAAAATTTGGGGAGATTACTTGCTCCAGTAACAGTCTGGCATCTTTGAAGATTCTATTGCATAATTACTTGATTTCATTAGACTACTATCCAGAGCCTTTCTTCACTGACAGGCACATGAAAAGGCTTCCTCCTATTTTGCAAAGAGGTTAAGCCACCCGGCCTGTGACCAAGAGGCTTATTTTATATTTGCATAGCTTATTTATATAGGTGCACAAATACAATTCTAAGAATAATATTTCCTTTAAACCTCTTTACTACTGAAGAAATCACTGAAGGAATAGTATAGTGACATGTTATTTTAACATCTTGATCACAGTAGGATAGCTACTCTAAGTTGATATTTAGAACAAGAAAAGCATAATGAACTAAAATTATAACTTAAAAGCCAATGAAGTAACATTTAAAAATATTTATTAAAAAAAGAAAGTTAGAGAACATTTCTGAACCATCAGGGGCTCGTGCAGATATGGAAGTGTGCTCTGGTCACTAGCTAAGACAACAGATGATCCATGCACTTTAGTTCTCTTACCTTTTTCTCCAACAAAAGGCAAAGACCACGTGAAAACGTCCATAAAGTTTGGAAGCCAGTAGGGGTGCGGAGAACAGTTAAACTGTCTGATATTCATGACGTTGTTTTCATATTTTAACACAGCAGCTAAAAAGGTAAAAAGCAAGAGAATCTGGCATCAAGGAACCTGACATGGCAACGGGTATACTCTGCACAGGGTCCACTAACCACAAAGAATTCAGGGACTTTCCACTTGTAAACTTGGGACTCAGTATTTAAGGGCAGATGGAAGATCTTAAAGCATTTTCCAACCACACAGAGCTCATGCTTTTCAGAATTATCCCAAGGAACAGAGTTACCTGAAGAGCAAAGGTAACTGAGCTCTGGAATTTCCCGGAGTCACAGGGCAGTAACTGCCTATAGAAACCTCAGGTTCTACCTGAGGGAAGCTGGTCATGCTTTCCCTTTATATGCTAAAGGGTTACAATCCCAGCTCTCCTTTGAGGGCAAACATCTCTCACTAAACAGTTAGTTTTGCTAGTCATTAGCCAGAGCCAAAGATTTTATAAACTCTCTGGGTGTTATCTGCAGGTGATAACTAAGAGTCATTTACAAGGTTCAAAAGTAGATTAAATGATCTCTACATACAACGGAGCGGATAAAAATGCCCATCTCTCCCATATACAGTCAATATATTGCTAAACTCTATGTTTAATATTAACCAGTTCATAAATTTGTACATATACTGTGGTACCAAACTTATTTTCTTTATATTTTAAAAGTTTTAATATCCAATTCCTTTGCCTTCACCATTAGCAAAGCAATGTTGTATGTATTATTCTCTTAATTAATTCTTACTGTGATCATAAATAGAACCAGGATATAACAGCTCTCTAGCAATGACAGTTGGGGGTTATCTACCGGTTCTTATTTCTTTGCTTATTATAGAATAGCCTAGTGCTCTCAAATTTAGATTACTGAATGTCTAAAATGTACACCATAGATTATAAAGAAAAAACATGAAAATAGAATCTCTAGCTCCTAAAAACCTAACATTGACCACAATGTACTTGTTCCACTATTTTCATGTACCATGCATTTTATTTAGGTGACATGACCATATTCAACTATTTAACAATTCCCTCAGGAAAAGGGGTGGGAGGTAGGTCTCAACAATGGATGATTAAAATTGGAGCTTAAAAACTGCTCTGTGGTATGTTTCCAGTAGACACAAAAAACAGAAATAGAAGTCTTTAAAATCATGACTTAAAGGTCTTTCATATAATCGGGGGAACTAAGAAATGCCTGTTGGTGCTGAGACCTGCTGCCTTTTCCAGGAAAAGAGGAGCGTGCGCAGGGAGTAACGGAGCACCACCAGAAATTATTTCAGGTGCCACATTTCCTGCCTTTTCCCTTAAGAAACCTCCAAGGGGAAGAAGACTGTTTCAAGATCAAGTTACCAATAAATAGTGTCAAAGCCGACAGAAAACCGGTGGAATGGACTGTGACTTGAAAGTTTACTACAGCAATAATAAAAATAAAACCAAGAATAAAACCAGATTTGAATGGGGCAAAAAGTGAGCTGGCAGTTAGTCAAGTGGCTCCTGATTTAGGTGACATGTTCCAGCTCTGCACATGATAAATCCAGACTTCACACATGAAGACCGGAACCAAAGTGACCCTGAGGAAGCTGAACAACACAAGCAGTGCATACCATTTGTAAGGGAGGAGGTGAGAACAAAACCAAGCCACTAATATACTGGAAATATTAAGGGAAAAAAATAAGAAAAAACTGGAATTAGGGAGAAATAGTTGCTGTAGGACAGTTAAGACTCAGAAAAGGATGACAAGAGGTAAAAAGAAAACATAAAGCTGGGAAAGAACTTAAGTCAAAAAAGTGTTTTTTTTTAAATGAACAGCAAGTCATTGAAGGGTATACTGAGATGACTGATCCAAATTCGGTTTAAATGTGGTGTGCCAATTCAGTTTATTTTTAAATAGTCAATAGTACATATACAGTGGATCTCTTTTAAACTTTTTTCCCCAACTGCATGTACAAGGTATGGCTATAAAGCAATGAGACTTAAGAAACCATCAGCTACAAACACACAGACCTTATATATTAGATGAGCATGGTCCTTTGATATGATCACATCAGGCACAATAATAGTAAAATGGTATAGCATTATAGCAGTTTACGGTTTCACAATTTTAATTTCATTTTTATTATCCCAACCTATCCTCAACAACCCTATATAACAGGTATTTTAAAGATAAACTGAGGCTCAGGGAAGTGTTGCTCAATGTGAAGTAAACTTAACTGTGAATTTAAAATGAAGCCGGACTAGCCCAGGCCTTCTGACTCCTAGCTCAGTTTCCTTTTCCATACACCTTGCTGCCTCACCATGTATTTAATCCAAAGATGCTGCCATTACTCAAAACGTTTTTGGAACTCCTCTTTTGGAATTGCCTCCAGAGCCATTTTATAAGCAACACAAGGAAAACCAGTCTCATTACCTTATAATCATACCTTGTTTCTAACCCCAAATGATACTGGCTAGCTTGATTACTCACCTTATTTATCAGTCTTCACTCCGAATGACTTTTGACAGTTCCAAAAATCAAATCCACCCTCAAAGGACGAAGATTTCCCATCACTGTGGATATTATCAAAAGACTATGTCGCAGACTCTGAAGGCAATGCCAAAAGAGGAGTTCCAAAAATGTTCTGAATGATGGCAGCATTGTTGGAATAAGCATATAGCCTCCCAAGGTTAACTATTTAAAGGGACAATACTCATTTGGGTATATACATTCTGGCATGTTCGTTTAAAAGTTCTATTATTTTATAGTCATACTTTATAAACAACAACATAGTTATAGGGACATGAAACTTTAAGGTGAACCACTGTTCTGAAACAAACTTAGGAACTATGACTCATAAAAGTTAAATTAAAAAAAAAGACTTTAATTATAGGATAAAGTTTTACAAGTAGAATTTTGTACTGAAGGCATCTATACATCTAATGCTCTTTTTCTATATGGGAAGGTGAAGTTTAGGGAGATTATGTGACTTACCTAAAGTCACAGTATTAGTTTCTGGAAGGGCTTGGACTAAATTAAGATTTTTTCCTCCACTTTTTGTATATTATTCATTCTAACTGTTCTTGTTGAAGAACAAGAGCAAAGACAGCTTAATAATTCACAAACATTAAAACACCAAATGGTAATACTTTATTGAAATATTGTTATAAATAAATTAAATTCACTGAAACCAATAATTTATGCTGATGGTTCTTACTTTAACCTGGAATAATTTATTCTTCTTATATTTTGATTTAGTAGTACAAACCAGACCTATTATGATTGTTATTTATACGTACAAATAGCCCAATAATTTCTAGGAGATGAAAATAAAGCAGTAGCCTAAATTCTGAGTTTCTTGGCCTTTATTTCAATTAAAATCTTTTTCCCTTATTTAAAGTTTATATATATATCAATATTAAAATATTTTTTAATATAAATATTAAAAACATATATACACATACATATGGTTAAACCAGAGCTCACATTTCTCACAAATTCAAACTCAAATAGTGCCGGACTCCTTTACCTTTATTGTTATAGACATCTAGGTAATTGGGGGCAGAGAAAATTGTAATGAGTGATGGAAAGCCTGTTGTCTGGCTCTTCCTGTACATTCGATACCTGGAAGAGAGAGGACAGCCTGTCTGTCTTGATATTAACAGAAAAACTCTGCAGTGATATATAGGACAGTTTTAATATAACTTACCCAGCATCTTGGGCTTCATGGGCTCTGATTATTGATAACAAATTATTATTGTGCAAAAAATCACAAACTGCAGGGTAACTGAAAAAGAAAATTAGAAAACATAAATCCAGAATTAGAACAACTGATTTTTAATAGGCGGAAGGGAATAACTTAGAATGGCATGAGCTGATTTTGTTTCAAAATTATAGCTTTTACAGACTACTGAACTTTTATTAATAGCTTAGCAATCATCATTCATTTTTCCATTTCACTAACATACCTCATTCTAGATCAAATACACAGATAATAGACAACCCTAGGACAGGAATGGGGCGCTCCTTCCTTTTAATTTTTTGTTTTAACCCATAACAATAATAGCACAACACTAAAAACTTTTCTTGCTATCCTGATATTAAAAAAGAGCAGCATGCCCCTGGCTGGTGTGGCTCAGTGGATTGAGTGCCGGCCTGCAGACCAAAAGTTCACTGGTTCAATTCCCAGTCAGGGCACACGCCTGGGTTGTGGCCAGGTCCTCTGCTGGGGGCATATGAGAGGCAACCGATCACCATTTCCCTCACACATCATGTTTCTCTCCTTCTCTTTCTCCCTCCTTTCCCTTCTCTCTAAAAGTAAATAAATAAACTATTTTACTGTGTGTGTGTGTGTACTTGTAGGTGCTAAAAACAGAACAAGCCGTTTTCAAACTGTCAAAACTGTTAGAAAAATTAAAAAACCTACTTAAAACTTCACAGGTAATATCAACACCAACATATTATTATGCAGTAATATTTTAGGCATAAATGCAAATATTATACCAACCTTATTCTAATGAAAGTATGATACTGGCATCTACTCCTAACATATTCTTTAGCACTATTTATCTTTCTGAATAACAAATACCTGATAAGAAGAACTAGAGAATACAAAACTATCCTGGAATTATCCAACTGTTATTTAGTTTATTTTTAAATCTTTGTTTGTAATTGTGCTCGTTAGCAAAAAAAAATTAACTTTTAAAAGAGGTTGTATGTACATTCACAAGGTATAAAATTGAAAGATACAAGAGGGGATACAATGAAATGCCTCTCCACTTCCTACTTCTATACTCCAGCTACCCTGGGCGCAGCCAATGCCCCTGGCTCCCTTAGTCCGCTTTCAGAGACTCAATTCATCTTCATGCAATTACCCACACACACAGGCACGTGCACACCCACCACAACTTCAGGAATATTATCAGATCGTACACATAGCTCTGCACTCTTATCTTTTTTTCACTTTTCTTTAGTGTTATTCCATACCAGTAAACAAAAAGTTTGCTTTCTTTTATTTATTTTTAAAAAACAGCCTCAATGCATTGTTGGGTATGTTCCATTGCATGTACCACAATTTACTTAACTCAGCTTCTAGTGAACGTTTAGGTTGTTTTACATCTTTTATCATAAATAAGGTAGCAATGAAGAACCTTGTTACAGACATTTAACAAATGTAAGTATAGTAATTCTACTTATTCACAGTAGCTACGCTCTGTAAAGTTGCTGCAGGATCTGCATCAGCGAATACTGAGTCACTGCACTGCTCCCAGGGGAAATACAGGGTTAGGATCCTGTGAGCGTCTGGTCACAACATTTTCATGAACCAATCAATAAATAACCTTGCTTTTATGTGTGTTCCTGAGTAAAGACACCTTATGTAATATTATATATATTGTTGATTCAGGAACATGGCCAACAACACGATAACGCATGCCTGAACCAAATTCATATAACATACAGGCATTTATAAGGCTGGCACATCACAGCCTTCTTGTTCTTGGAACACTAGACGGCACTTCAGTAGTATGCTTGCAGTTGTTTTAAACAGTGAAATAACCAACAAAAAACACGGAAAATGTTACACTAAATAGGTCTCAAAAAGAACACCTGCCTACAGATCTGAGAGCTGAAACAGAAGGCAGAGCAACTCCTCGTCCAACCTCCGCTGGGAACACGTGTGGGTGACAGATTTTTGGTTGCTCTGTATGCGTGCATGTCTGTGAATGACTGTGAAAGCGCTGTGGGCACTGATTTGGGGGTTACAAATAAATCTCAGCAAGTAGGAAAGCACACAAATTAGGATTTGTGGATAATGAAGATCAACTACACAGACAGAGGATTATGATTTAGAAGTAGAACTTCTGGGTCAAAGACCACAGGCATTTATAATTGAGAGACATTGCCAAGTTGACCTCCATAGAAATTGTACCAGTTTTTAGTGTGCTAACCATAAAGAAGTACTTTAAGCAATGTAAAGAAAGGTAAAATTTTGATGATTTCATCAATATCAGCCACTACTAAAGTTCCTTAAAGAATGTTAAAACTATGGTAAAATTGAGGCTTCTTACTTTTTGTATGTGGATTTCATTTAAAAAATGCACGATCGTAGGCAATTAACTGCTTTTTAGAGGACTAAATACATGTATTATTTGTCATAATAAAATATCAAGATGAAAGAATTGAGACTTCAAACTTCCCTACCTCTCCCTACTTTTGAGAGGCAAAGCACAATGAAAGCTTACATATGAGATTTAAAACAGCCAGCGTCCAGGAAATGGCCTGAGTTCACAAAGTCCTTGTTCTTTTTATATCTTTGCCTATACCAGTAGTTCCAAACGTGGAGAGCTTTTCAAAAAAACAATAACAGGATTCTCCTGTGTCAGGCCTACTGAACTGGAATGTCTTGGGGAAGTGCCAAGAAATCTTTTTTTAAAAAGTGTCTAGGTGATGTTTGGGAACAAATAATCTAGATCATTTAGAGTCAGACAACACAATGAAGTCCTGAAAGATGTTCTGCTCAATCATGTTCGGTATATTATACTTATTGGGCATAACATCTAATAAATATAAAAACAAAAGAAAGAAACAAAGAGTTTTCTGTCTTGTATTAATCAAAAAATTAAACATTGGGGGTGGAGGGATAGAGCAAAAAAAGAGAAAGAACTCATGGACACAGACAATAGTGTGGTGATTGTGGGGGAAGGGGGTGGGTGGAAGGGGAAGAGGGTATAAGGGGGATAAATGGTAAGATTAAAAATACAATAAAAAATAAACTATTAAAAAAAGAAAAAATTAAACAAATCTTTATACTACATGAATTCAAAATAAATTGACTAAACATACTGTCATTTCCTTTCCCAACTTCATAACTCTTAAAAAAAAAACAGATTTTATTTATTTGTTTTTATTGAGAGGGTAAGGGAGGAAGAAAGAGAGCGAGAGAAACATCAGTAGGTTACTTGTCATACGCACCCAAACCAGGAACTGAACCTGCAACGCAGGCCTGTACCCTGACCAGGAATCAAATCGGACCCAACTTCATAACTCTGAGGATCAGCTTACCTGTAAAAATAAGAGCACCCTCGGACAGTGTTGTGGGTATAGTGCTCCAAGGTCTTCTCATTGCCATAGTCCTCTGAGGGGTCAGACCAAAGCAGGTCACACACTGGCCCAAAGGCTGGAGGTTCTTTAAACCTGTCTAACTAGAAGACAAGCAAAAGCCAAAAGGAAAGAAATCATGAAAGCAAAAGAGCTTCTGAAAACTGGTATGGGAAAACAACCCTTCTGCCCACAAGAATGTATCAAGAGAGAAGGCTACAAGCCTCTAAAGGATTTTCCTGCAAGAAAACGAACATTTAAATTACATTGAGATACACAATTTATAGCATGTTTTTATAATACAGAGTAGGGCAAAAGTAGGTTTACAGTTGTTCATAGGGAAAACAATACAATACTAAATAAATAATACAAGAATAAACTTTTTTGTGTACTCACAACTGTAAACCTACTTTTGCCCTACCCTGTAATTTAAAAAAAAAGAAAAGAAAGAAAATTTCCTGTTTTCTAACCATTCTGTAGAAAAGGGCCTCTTACCTCCTAATCTTGCAAGTAGTATATAGTTATTTAATTTGAAAGGGATATCAACCGCTATTCAGATGCACTATTATTTAGAAACACTGTGTGAAATTCATTTCACCTGCCTGTGTGGGCCAATATTCCCATAACAGGAGGGGTTTTACAATGGTTCTGCTTGCTGTTCACCTCATTCCAGTGGCAACTTCTTTATTTTAAAGCACGCTAGTTTTATTTTGTAAAGGGCATTCATCCTTCTATGCAGTGGAAGCATTTCGATATAAGTTACTAACTTAAGCCTTTAGTCACTGCTGCTGTCGTTAAAAGCATTAAAACAAAACAAGTAACTAGAATAGCTGAATGCTAAGAAGGGGACTTATACTAGGTGGAATATAAAATCGATTCAGAATTGTAAAACCCAGGACTTACTATGTAAAAGAGAAATGCTGGTTATTTAAAAGACAATCAAGTAGCCAAAAAGGTTGTGCATACAGACACATCTCATACCCCGAGGAGAGTAACCAGTTTTATAAACAGAAAAACCTTTAATTTTAGTACCTACATGAGAGAGATGAGGTACACAAAGGTAGAGGAGTGATGATGGTAATGTAGAACGTAAGTGAAAAAAGACTGGTCATCTTTTCTCAATTATGAAGATACAGAATCCTGGAAATAATCACCAATCAAGAAGTGTAGCAGGTGAACTGTATCATCTAAAATGTCAAAGTCAATGAATTTCGGAGCTGGAAGGGTCTTCAGGCCATCTGTCTGACGTCCTCATTTCAGAGGATGAGGTAACTGATGTGGTCGAGCCCACACAGGAAGGGCAGGGCAGGGATTAGAACCCCGGCTTCCTTCCTCAGACACTGCTACAGAATTTACAGTTTCAGGAATATACTAAAAAAATGTTATGTTTCTAGTTGGTAAAAGCACAGATTTCATTAGAAATTACAGAAATTTTCTGGAACATATACAGCAAATTGTTAGCAGGCATTATCTCCCAATAATGAAATCACAGGTCATTTCCATTTTCTTACTTCTGATTGTCTTTAGAAGTTTTCACCAGTAAAGACATATTAGTTGATTGAAATAAAAAACAAGATTATATATATATATATGTGTGTGTGTGTGTGTGTGTGTATATATACACACACCATGAAAATAATGAAAGATTACTTACTTTCCTAATGTCATCTAAACAAGTAATTTCAGGTGACATCCCTCCATGTACACACAGAAACTGCTGATTTAACAGAGCAGCAAGAGGAAGACAGTCGAATGTATCCATACACGCATCATACACATGTTCTGAATATTTGATCCGACCTGTCAAAACAGGAAAAACAGTCAAAGGAAGAAAAGCTAAAATTCATCATGTATGAAAAAGGGTATACGCCAGAAGATTATGAATCTACTTCAACGCCATTTATTTCAGGCTAATTCAAAAACACGATAATCTTGATAATGGTATTTTTGAAAAGTTGTGGATAAAGAATAAACAAAATCGCTCTCATACTCTAAAGAGTGACCTTGGACTAACTTTCCAGCTCTGTTGTCCTGGAAGCCTGATAAGGTGAATGTCAGCTGTGTTATTAGGCAGTGTTGCTTATGGTAAAAGTTACACAATCAGCTGGCAGCAAGCTATAGCTTTGGGCTTCTCTTGAGTGCAGTGACTCAGAAGGTATGTCCCTTGTGGGACCCTGGAAGCTATGCCAAAAAAGTTTTGTGATGCAAGGGGCTTCTAAGCCAGGATGGCTCCCTAACAAGCCCAATGCGGATATTGTTTCCTTGCACCTTAGCTGTGACTTGGAGGGACTGAGGGAAAGGGAGGCAAGAGGCAGCAGACCTCTGGACTGCTTGTGCACTCCTGGGAGGACAATGCCACAGTAAAGGGACGTCTGGTGCTGCCCTTCCTGGACAGTCTCCTCCTAAGTAGATGGAGGTCAGGTGGACCTATGGTAGTCTTATGAATCTGAACATTTTGTTGAGTCTAAAAAGACCCCCTGGGAGTGCTAAAGATATATAAATACAAATTGGGAGTTTTCAAAGTCAATAAAATGTCAATAATCTTTGTTCATGACTTTTAGGTCTTTAAGCAAATTATGCCCTGGTTGTATTTTATGTAAAAATGTTCATCTGAATGAATTACATTTTGATGTGGTTGTCATATTGGGGCTACAGGACAAGTAAATACTCCAGGAAGCAGAAGGTGGGGTCTCCAGTTATAAAGAGCTCGTGAAATCATAGGGGAACGGGAAAATGGCTTTAGTTTAAAGAGAAGGAATGTTTTCTTCTTTGGCCTTGGATTTCAAAGTTGAGCCGTGACGGAAGGTGCGCGTCGGTGGGGCAGGGCAGTCACACAGGCGGCAGCCAGCCCCACAGAGCTGAGCGCCTTCCTCCTCCTAAATCTCTGTGATGACGAGACGGAGCCTGCAGGCTCTACACAACAGAGCCGTAGCAAGTGAGGCGATCCAGTCGGTAATTACATGTGTTTATTTTCTTCTTGTAATCTCCAAACTTTTAGAAAAGACTTATTTAAGTAGTAGTCAGAGCCTGGTCTTGGCAAGGCTTTGGCAAATCAAGGAAGGGTAACGGATCTGGGCCAGAGTGTCATACGTGGGTGGCAGGAATGATGAGAGAAATCCCTACAAGGGATGTATAAGCCAGTGGGCAACATAATGAGGTAATAAGGTTTTCCATCCTTGAATAAGAAGGTTCTCTTTATTGCTGATACGGGGTGACCAGGGTTTGCGGGCATTCTGTGTTACCATGACAACAGTTTAGATGATCTGTTTCACAATATATGCTGAATCTATTAGGACATCCCAGATAACAAGAGCCATGCCTTATGTATCTTTGTATCTCCTTATAATTACATCCTTATACTTTGCTTTGTATTGGAACACTATAAATTTTGGATTTTTCAAAAGCATACCCAGAATTGGCCAGAAAGTCTCTTGGAGAAAAAAATCAAACAAACAAAACCCCCATTTATCTGTGGCCAGTGATTGACTTTTTCCCTGAAAATCCTTACAGCCAGTTTTCTTTTGCTAACATCAATAAGGAATTCCTTTGGAAGAGTCCTAAGATTATATATATGCAAGAATTTACATTACTTATGAATTCATGCTCCGTAACACCATTTTTACATCAATAAAATGCCTTTTAACCCTAAGAATGACTCAAAAAAAAAAAAATCTTTAGTCTACTTCCAAAAGAATGCCAAATCTGGACAGCGATGGCAAGGAATACATTTTGTATAAAACAGAAAGTAACAAGTCAAATTAAGCAACAAGAAGTTCATGCTATATTAATACATGACCAAGATATATTATAAAACGTTACCATTTTTAAGTATATGAATATGTATATAAATACCTACATTTTTATTTTCTGACAGATTAAGTTGAAGATGACATCTATATTCTTCTTTGACTTAATTTAAGTTTTTCTAGATGGATACGTAATCTTCATAAAGTACTATTTATTATTTTATTAATTTGTTGAAGTCTTTCAGTGGGCTGCGCCACCGGTGAGCTGGCTGTGCAAGACCACACGGTGGCCAAGAGAACGGAGTCCAGACCCTGAGCGCCTGGATTTGAACCATGGCTCTGCACACCTACTAGCTGTGGTACTCTGGACAAACTACTTAACTCTCTGTGACTTGATTTCCTCAAGTATAAACTGGGCATAATTATAATACCTACCTGCATTATAAGGCTGCTGTGAGGATTAAAGGAGTTCATCTATGTAAAATGCTTTGAATAATGTTTGGCACACAGTAGGTACTACATAAGTTAACCAATAAAGGTACCTTATTTATTCCTCCCAGAAGCCCTATGAAGTAGGTACAATTGCTATCTTCACTAAAAAGCTGAGGAAGTTGGACTTACCCAAAGTTGCTACTAAGTGGCAGAACCTGTTCATGTTCTCAACGCCATGCAATACTCTTCCCAATCACTCTTTTTAAATTAAATATTTAATGGGAGAATCTAAATGGCGAAATATATAATTTCCAAAGGTTAAACTGGCTGACTCAAGCACTTCATTTTCATGACAAATGTTGAGATCTATCCCATAAAACAATTATTTCTATAATGAGGGGAAAATGCACGTCACTCATAGATCACATAATACAAGTTCAAACTAGTATCAGTAATAACATTAAGAAAAAAATTTTTTCAACATTCTTTGAAAGTAATTTTGAAGGTCAGCACTAATTATAAATCACAACCTATTCTAGTCATTGGTTATATATTTCTTTTAATTTTGTTTTTACTATTTAAAAAATGTAATACATTTTACATGGCTCAAAATTCAAATACTACAAAAGGGTATACAGTGCCTCCTACCCCTTCTCTGCAGACAACCAGTGTAACTAGTTTCCTGGAGTCTTTACAAAGCTAGTCTATGCATACACATGCAGACATGTACATATATTCTTGTCTTACAATATCCTTTTGTTTTTTTATACAAGTAGTAGCATATACACTTTGTTTTGCACTGGTTTTTCTTTTGAATTACATTTTATTGATTATGCTGTTACAGTTGTCCCAATTTTCCCCCTTTGCCCCCCCTACCCAGCACCCACCACTCCCTCAGGCAATCCCCACACCATTGTTCATGTCCATGGGTTATGCATGTGTGTAAGTTCTTTGACTACTACATTTCCTGTACTGTACTTTACATCCCCATGGTTATTCTGTGACTACTCATTGTACTTCTTAATCCCCTCACCTCTTCATCCATTCCCCCACAATCCCTTCTGACAACCTTCAAAATGCTCTTCGTATCCATGATTCTTTGTTCTTGTTTGCTTAGTTTATTTAGATTCATTTGTTGATAAACATGTATTTACTGCCATTTTATTGTTCATGGTTTTGATCTTTTTTTCTTAAGTCCATTCAACATTACGTATAATAATGGTTTGATAATGATGAAATCCTTTAATAGTTTTTTTTCCTGGGAAGCTCTTTATCCACCCTTTAATTCTAAATGATAGCTTTGCTGGGTAGAGCAATCTTGGCTATAGATCCCTATTTTTCATGACTTTGAATATTGCTTCTAGCCTGCAAAGTTTCTTTTGCAAAATCAGCTGACAGTTTTATGGGAACTCCCCTGTAGGTAACTAACTTCTGTTCTCTTGTTGCTTTTAAAATTCTCCCTTTATCTTTAACCTTTGGCCTTTTAATTATGATGTATCTTGGAGTGGGCCTGTTTGTGTCCACCTTGTTTGGGACTCTCTGGTATTCCTGGACTCACATGTCTACTTTCTTCACCAAATTAGGCAGGTTTTCTTTTTTTTCAAATAGATTTTCAATTTCTTCTCTTTCTATTTTCCTTCTGGCAGCCCTATGATGTGAATACTGGTGTGCTTGAAGTTGTCCCAGACTCCTTACACTAATCTCATTTTCTTGGAATCTTTTTTCTTCTTCTTGTTCCGATTGGTTGCCTTTTGTTTCCTTATGCTCTCTATCGTTGCTTTGATTCTCAGCTTAATATACTTTATTGTTGATTACCTGTAAATTGCTCTTTATTCCCATCAGTTTATCTTTCATTTCTGCCAGGGTTTTTTTTTTTTTTAATGCTGTTTAGGTACTCACTAAGTTCCTTGAGCATCCTTATAGTCAGTGTTTTGAATTCTGCATCTGATACATTGCTTATCTCTATTTTATTTAGTTCTTTTGCTGGGGTTTTGATCTGTTCTTTCATTTGGACCATGTTTCTTTGTCTCCTTGTTTTGACAGCCTCCCTGTGTGTATTTCTATGTATTAGGTAGAGCTGCTATGACTTCCTGTCTTGGTAGCATGGCGTAATGCAGCAGGTGTCCTGTAGGGTCCAGTGGCACAGTCTCCCCTATCACCCAAGCTGGGTACTCAAGATGCACCCTCTTCTTGTAGTTGAGCCTTGTTTGCTGTTGGCAGGTCAATGGGAGGAATTTTACCCAGCCAGTTAGCTGCAAGGACTAGCTGTGACCAGTGAACACCAACCTCCACCCTCTGTGGACGATCAGCTGTGTAGGGGTAGGGTGGTGGTTTGCCAACATAGTCTATAGCTATGCACTGGGTGTGTTGACCCTGGAGTTTCCTGGATGGTGCATGCCAAGGTCAGCCCCTACCTGTGTTATGCCTGAGGCACCTGCATAAGCTACAAAGCAATCTGCAGATGACTGCTACTTGTGCTAGGCTCGGGGTTTCCCAGGCGAAGCCAAACTGTGATCCAAAGCTAGCTGATGCTAGAGTGAGGCCTGGGGCCGCTTAGCCAGAGGTAAGGGGGCTGGAGGCTGGCTGAGACTAGGTGTTGCTTGTTTGAGAGGATTTAGGAAGACATGAAGCCTGAGTGGAGACCAGTCATTCATATGAAAAAGCCACTGTTAACAGCATGACAAGGCTGCAAATTGGGTGGAGCGGAGCCTCAAGGGGTTCACCAGGGAAGAGCAAACAGTGTAAACCAGGTTGATGGAAGCTCTGATATCACCCCCACCTGTCAGCTCTGTGGCTCTGTGAGAGGAGGGCTCAGAAAAGGGACATTGGCTTCTGCCTACCTTTCTGTCTAGGAGAAAGCTATCCACCAGCTCTTGCCTTGATGCCAGACACTTCAGTTTTTTTCCTATATGTCACTCGTGTCTTTCAAGCTGCTACCCTGGTGCTGAAGCTCAGAGGGAGTGAGTCTAAGTAAGTCCTTGTGTGGGCCCTTCAAGAGGAACTGCTTGGGAATCCAGTAGTCCTTTCACCGACTAAAACCCCACTGGTTTTTCCAGCCTGAAGTTATGGGGGCTTGTCTTCCTGGCACTGAAATCCTGGGCTGGGGGGCCTGGTTGTGGGGCTGAGACCCCTCACTCCTGAGATAGCCCTCCTGAATTTTTATCTACCATACATGGATGAGGGACCAGCCCATTCCGCTTCTCCATGTTTCCTACCAGTCTGGATGGATATGTTTTCTTCAGTTCCATAGGTGTCGGACTTCCATTCACCTCAATTTCTGATGGTTCTGAATGACGGTTGTTCTGTAGTTTAGTTGTAATTTTGATGTGGTTGTGTGAGGAGGCGAGACTCGTTTACCTACACTTCCATCTTGACTGAAGGTCCTTGTACTTCCTTTTTGTACTTAACATATTTTGGAGATCATGCCACATCTTTGTGTGAAGAGCTTTGTGATTATTATTTTTTTAATGTCCACACAGTATTTCACTTTACAAATATACCACAACCTAACCACATCAATCTCTTGCTACTGTAAGTAATGCTATAATGAATAATAACTATTTCTTTTTAAAAAAATCAACCTAACACAACAATACTGTTTCATTAGCAAAATCACAGCAGTTTCTGGAACCTATCAGTAAGTTGGTTATAATAACCATTACACATCAAAAAATGGCTCACTGAAACAAAAAATTAATTTACATTAGGAATTTCTTGTTTTCCAAGTATCTAAAAAAAAGAAATGTTTTTGCAAAGATATAAATACAAGGTGGGTGGGGGTAAAGTAGGTTTACAGCTGTTTCTATGGAAAATAAAAAATATACAAGAATAAACTCTGTGCTTCACATATTCACAACTGTAAACCTGTTTGCCACATCTTGTATGCCAAAAATTAACTGTTAATATGTTTCTCTGCTACTCATTATCTCTGGATTTGAAAGCAAAAAGTTATATAAAGTAATTTAAGAATTAATATAAAAAGAAAAGCCTCCACCTGCCCCCTTTAGAAACATTAATAAGATTGCAGCTCCACAATCTGGAACTAAGCATCACTTATTAGTAATTATAAGGTTCTATTTCTAAAAGCCAGTGGCAGCTCTTTAAGAGAGAGCCAGTGATCTGTAAAAACATCCATTCAGGCTACGCCCCGAGAACTGGGGGTCGGTCACCGTCTGCGCCTGCGCAGGCTCGCTAGCTCGCCGATACGCCGGCCGGTGGCTACCAGGCCTGGAGCCGGGTGCCAGCGGCGATGGGACATCCAGTTATCATAACTGACTCCAGAAGAGAGAACCTAACAGACCATTAACAATGGAAGAATTTGAGAATGTTATCAAAAAGCTACCATTCCTCAAAACACCAGGTCCAGATCATGTTACAGGTTAAAAAAAGTCCTTCATGAAGAAGAAAGATCTTAAGCCACATGATGGATTCAGAAGCTCATGAAAAGAGGTCTCCCATCATAACATCTTCAAAACAAGATATATCACCTCATATTACGGATGTTGGTGAAATGAAACATTATTTGTGTGGCTACTGTGCAGCTTTCAACAACGTAGCGATCACGTACCCCATTCAGTAGGTCCTCTTTGGGCAACAACTTTATGGAATCAAAACCAGGGATGCAGTGCTTCAGTTGAAGAGGGATGGATTTCGCAACTGGTATCGCGGGATCCTTCCTCCATTAATGCAGAAGACGACGACACTAGCGCTTATGTTTGGTCTGTATTGAGGATTTATCTTGCCTTCTCCATAAGCACATCAGTACCTCAGAGGTCGTAACCCGTAGCATGGCCGCATTACTTGCAGGGACAACAGAAGCAATTTTCACTCCATTTGAAAGAGTTCAAACATTGCTTCAACACCACAGGCATCATGACAAATTTACAAACACCTATCAGGCTTTCAAAGCACTAAAATGCCATGGAATTGGAGAGTATTATCGAGGCTTGACACGTCTTTTCTGCAATGGCTTTAGCAATGTCCTGTTTTTTGGCCTTCAAGGTCCCATTAAGGAGCACCTGCCCACCGCAACAACTCAAGAGTGCTCACTTGGTCACTGATTTTATCTATGGAGGTCTGTTGGGTGCCATGTTGGGAATCTTGTTTTTTCCCCTTAATGTTGTAAAAACTCATATGCAGTCTCAGATTGGTGGGGAATTTCAGTCTTTTCCCAAGGTTTTCAAAAAAATTTGGTTAGAACGGGACAGGAAACTGACAAATCTTTTCAGAGGTGCCCATCTGAATTACCACCGGTCCCTCATTTCTTGGGGCATAATCAATGCGACTTATGAATTCTTGTTAAAGGTTATATGAAAGAAGGCATCAGTTAAGTGCCATTTATCAACTGACTAGACCTTCAAAGAAGAAAGCAGTTTGGCATTGTTCCTAATTAGCCAAATTTAGTGTGCTAAGTTCAGGGCACAGTGAATTACAGGCAAAGCTGTTTTCCTTAAGCACCAACAAATTCAGAATAAAATGTTTCAGTAGGAAAACTGAAGGGTTTTTGGGTTTGGGGTTTTGGTTTCTAATTATTTAAATTAAAAAAAAAAAATCCATGCAAAGCACCCCACGTGCTCTTTCCTAATATGAAAATAAAATTTAAAATTGTACTTGAATTTGTGTACTTATTCCAAGATTTATTTACATTTCAGATGCAGCATTGGAATGAAATAGATGGAGTACCTTGGTAAATAAGAGAAAACGAAAGAAACCTGGTTTAACTAAATTAAAGCATGTGAGCAGTAAATAAAAACCTGAGATAAGAAATTCAGTGCAAAATAAGACACTTAAATGTCATCCTGAATTTATTGTTCCATCTTCTAAAAATAGTCTTTATCAATTATACTAGTCAAAAAAAAAAAAAAAAAGGACTCTGAGGAAATAGAGGAAGAATTACATAAAATGTTACCTTAAAAAATCCTGAAGTTTAATTCAGAACAGAGGCATCTACAGACAGCTTTCTTCATTACTTCTCTATTGCTAAATATTGCACTTTCCAAGGACTTTCTTAACTGCATGATATGCGTTAATTTTCCCAGGTAAAATAGAGGCGTAATGAGGAATGCTCTAATTTTGACTTTGAAAAACAATGCAAAATATACCAATTTTTAAACTACTTGGTTCTCAACTGACAAACAGCAGACACCTGCCAAGTCTTCTTAACCAGCAGCATGTAGTAGAATTACCCACAGTGCTTTAAAAAACCTTTTAAATGTTTGGGTCCCAACTGGGTCTTTTTAAAGTTAAAGTTACCGGTTTAAAAAAAGTATTATAACAGTAGTGCATGGTGGTGATGAAAGATAATTTAAGTAGTGCAAGTTCTCCTGACCCAGCTCCCCACAGATAATCACTATCACCAATTTCTTCTGTATATTATATATTTAATTTACAAAGATCACACTATACATGTTGGCAAATGGTTCCTATCATTTAACAATATACCTGAACATCTCTCCATATCAGTATATCTAGATCCATCTTGATTTTTCAACAACTTCCCAGCTGCCTAGCATTCCATTTTTTAGATATATGAGGTCTGTCCAGAAGGTATCCAGTTATGTAATATGAAAAATAGAGACATTTATTGAAGAAGGTATAAGATACAAGAAACACTGTACATAGGACAATGACACCTCAGTCCCCTTCAAAGTAGGCACCTTGGGACCTCACACAGCTCTTCCAATCACCATCAGCTGCCCTGTCATATTTTGCTGAATCTCATTGTTGGTCTGAAATCTCTTCCTTTGAAAGGTGAGTTTAGTTTTGAGAAAAGCCAGAAGTCACAGGGCACCAAATCTGGGCTGTAGGGGGGCTGAATCACCTGGGTGATTTGATGTTTCACCAAAACTCTGCATAAGATGTGATGCATGAGCGAGTGCATTGCCCATACTGTGGCCTTCTGAATCACGCCATAGTTTCCGCAGAGGAATGTTCAAGCTTAATACAAAATCTGATGCAGATTCGTTGCTCTACTCTCAGTCATCTTGAATGAGAGGGCCACACAGTACACATGCTCACTCAATGGTGTCTACTGCCCCTGCTGACCAGTACAGAGAAGTCATCATTTTTCACACACGTGCATTCCAGTCCACTCACTTTGGCTGCCAGGTTACATCAATGTCATGCAAACCATTGTTGTTATATTAACAATGGCTGGACTTTTTCCGGACAGACCTCGTATTATCACTTATTTAAGCAGCCCCTTATTGACATTTATTATTATTTCTTTTTTTTTTGCTATTATAATTAACATTACAATGAACATCCATATAAATCCATATCTTATCATCTTTTTATGAGCAGATAGGTGGTAGGCATATTTCTAAAATGACCTGCAATGACCTACACCTTTGAATAACCTGTGCTCCTTTGAGTGGGTGGACCCTGTAAACATGTTGAGACTCCCATTACATTTTATTATGGCAAAAGAGAGAGTCTCCTGGGTGGGCCTGGCCCAGAGGATTTTCTCCTGCTGGCTAATCACAGAAGAGAAAGGCAGAGAGATGTCTTCAGGAAACCTGGAAGAAAGCAAACACCCATGTTGTGACTTAACTATCCGTGAAGCCATGGGGCAAGGAACTGCAAGCAGGAAAATGGGGACCTTAATCTTACAGTCACAAGGATTGTGACTAGTGAGTTTGGAACAAAAGTCCAGGCTGCAGATAAAAACTAAAAACTGCAGCCCTAGAAATACCTTGATTCTGGCTCAGTGAGGCTCTGGAGGAGAGAATTCAGCCATACTGTGCTTGGATTCCTGACCTACAGTAACTGTGAGGCAGTAAGTGTGTTGTTTTAAGCATCTAAACTTGTGTAATGTGTTATGCAGCATTAAAAAACCAATATAATTTGCATGATAAGGTCTTAGAAGTCAAACTGCTGGGTCAACATGTTTAGATATTCCAAAATTGCTCTTTAAATATTTTACTTCAATTTAAACACTCACCACAGTAGATCTAATTTTTTTTAACTCCCTGATTATTATCTGCTGATTTACAATGTTTGTTCCAACAAGTCCCAAGGGATGGCACGATCTGTATCTTGCCATCTTTAGTTGACTTTTCTCTCAGAGGAATTTTTTAAGTGTTCATACTCTAATATTTCTTGTAAGAACTGCCTTTCCTCTAAGGCTCTACTAGAAGGAAGAATTGTCATTACAACTACCAACTCCAATATAAAAAGCTGTTGGCAACAAAAGTTAATATGAGCATATGGGACACTACCAAATTGTAATCCACCCATGAGTAAAGGGATTTTATGGCAGGGAGGAGGAGCTGAATAAACTCTGAGTCTTTAAAAACAAATTTAAAAGTTTTTTTCAGTGTTGAATATTCTTCTGGGAATAAAATTTTAAACATATTACAATATGTTCCTCCAAGATAGTAATCTGAAGAAAAATATGAACAGGACACAAAGTCAAATCCATAATAAAAATATCAATTATATGAACACCAAAGTATTTTTATGTGTTCAGGATTACTTAGGGAAACAGGTAGATTTTAGAGCCAGACAAGATTCAGTTTATCTTCCTTGTTTTTACATGAATATGCTAACATTTTAGAAATTAATAAAGGTATAATTTCATTTTTTATAATTTCAGTATTATCCTTATATAAAGTTCATATGACTTTTTTGGAGGGCTATTTCAAGTATGTATCAAAAAAGTTTTTAAATGTTCATATCCTCAGACCTAGCAATTCTCTTCTGAGCGTCTGTCTTAAAGATACAAATCATAAATGATTATTCATTCAACAAATTAATTCAACCAATATTTAGTAACCACCTCCTATGAGTTGTTAAATAAGAGTTCTCAGAACGCAACAATGAACAAAGCATGTCCCTGCCATCAAGGAGCTTAAATTCTGGTGGGAGACAAAGATAATAAACAAGAAAATATATTAAAAATATATAATTTTTAGCGTCAGCCTGCTAACCAAGTGTCACTGGTTTGATTGCCGTTCAGGGCACATGACTAGGTTGCACGTCAGGTCCCCAGTTGGGGGCACAAGTGAGAGGCAACCGCACAGTGATGTTTCTCTCCCTCTCTTTCTCCTTTCCTCTCTCTTTAAAAAATAAACAAATTATTTTTTTAAAAAGATCGTAAAAAAGAAAAAAATATATATATATAATTTTTTAAAAGCCTCACCTGAGGATATTTTTATTGATTTGAGAGAGAGATAGAGAGGGAGAGGGAAAGAAACATCAATGTGAGAAAGGATCATTGATCAGTTGCCTCCCGTATGCACCTCAACCAGTGCGATCGAACCCACAACCTAGGCTATGTGCCCTGACCAGGAATCAAACCCACAACCTTTTGGTGCCTGGAACGACACTGCAACGAACTGATCCACACTGGCCATGGCTCATATAAAATATATAAAAATTTCAGGTGTTGATTGATACTATGAAAAAAAGCAGGGTGTAAAAGTAAAATGATGAGATTTTAATTTACAAATAGCAACCAGTGGAGAAAATCTCTGAAGAGATGTCAAGAATGAAGGAAGGATGTAAGTCTTACAAACAGACAGGTATCTGGGGAAACAAAAAACAATGAGTGCAAATGCCCTGGGGCAAGTCCTGCCAAACATCCCCAATATAGTCACCATCACACTGAATGTTAGTTAAGAACAATTGTGAGCACCTAGATTCTGGTCAAAGAAATAAGTAAGGTTTTTTTTTGTCTGTTTAATTTTTTTTAAATCACTTAGTAATGTTTTAACTTTCAAAAAAAATTCTACCTTTAATAATAAACATTTTTTTGCCCTGGCTGGGTGGCTCAGTTGGTTGGAACATCGTCCCATAATCCAAAAAGGTTTCAGGTTCGATTCCTGGTCAAGACACATACCTAGGTTGCCGGTTCGATCCCTGGTTGGGGTGTGAATGGGAAGCAACCGATCAATGTTTCTCTATCTTCCTCTCTCTCTAAAATCAATAAACATATCCTTGGGGGAGGATTAAAATAATAATAACAATAAACTTTTTTTTTACTATTACAGTATTATTTATAGTTGGAAAAAAACCTAAATGTCCTACAGTTGTTACTAAATTGACTACGTATGCAATGATACATTAATAATATGAAATACTTTAAAAACATTAAAATAACATTTTAAAATCACATTAAAATATTTAATGATATCGGAAAATGCTATTACATAAAGTAAAAAGAGAAAATTATTAAACAATCCATATGAGCAAAATTTTATTTAAAAAATATATACATATGTAGTCAAACTATTTCATGATAGGTTTTTATGTACACAGAAAAGAATAGATGTGCACCTAAAACCTGTGTAATTTTGTTAACCAGTGTTACCCAATAAATTAAATTTTAAAAAAAGAAAGAAAAGAAAACTACATCCCAAATATTGAGATAGTAGTGATTATCTTTCACTGGTATGATTGTGGACAATTTTTATCTTTTTGGACTTTTCTATTTTTTCCAAATACACTAAATGTAATACTTATAAAAATGAGGGGGGGAACCCCAAAGTTATTTTCAAAATAAATGTGTTAAAAGGTGGAGTTTTGGTTCTTACCAGAAAAAAGAAACAGGAAGCATTTGAGTTCCATTAGCTTGTTTTTTCTTTATGTTCAGTTCATTCTGGGACTGGCTAAAGGGTGACTAGACAAGTTCTGGAGAGGCGATTATACTTACATTCCTGTTTAAAGGTGAAATATTCTGTAAGATGCCTGCATTCATGATTTCCCCGAAGCAGAAACAATGTTTTGGGATGATTAATCTTTAAACTCCATAAAAACAGTACACACTACAAGACAAATACAAGCATAATTTTTATTTGCAACCATGATAATGTACAAAGATAACTTAAATAAATTCAAATGACTTGTAACGACACTGCTTATTACTATTCCCCAGTTGAAATGTGGAACCTTCAGCTTTTGAATGTGGTATGACCTTGCCCTAGAATTTGAGAGTGCATAAAGTAGTCTTCATAGAAATCTCACCTTAATTTCTGTTCTCATGTTCTATACAAATATCTACAACTCTGTGGCAAAGCCACCCACACATCTATAATATATACCTTAGTCCTAAAGCCTTTATTTTAATTAATACAGAAACACTAGAGACATTTCCATTGAAATCAGGAACAAGGCAAAAGATATCCACTATCTCTTCTATTATTCAACACTGTACTTGGAGACATTAGCCAATGGAATTAAGAGAAAAGCAATCAGTTAGAGGGTTAAGAATGAGTAAGAAAGAAAACTATCTCTATTTGCAGATAATATGATAGTATACCTAAAAAACTCCAAAAAACTGAGTGATAAAATGCAAATAATAAAAAAATTCAGTAACATGGCAGGATATAAAATTAACATACAAAATCAATGGCCTTCATATACACAAACAATAAATAGAGCACAATGGTAGAGAAAACTCCATTTACAATAGCAGTAAATAAGATTAAACATATAGGAATAAATTTATGTACAAATCTCACACCAGGAAATAATTTAAAACACTCCCAAGAGATACAAAGTAGATACCGACAAACAGAAAGACATTCCCTATTCTTGGATAGGATGATTCAACATTAAATCTTCCTAATTTAATTTATAATATCATTGCAATTCCAATAAAAACACCAACAAGCTATTCTACGGAATTAAAAACAAGTTGATACTAAAATTTATGTGGAAAAAAATCATGCAAGAACAGTCAGGAAACAGCCAGGAAAACACTGAAGAAGAGAAATTAGGAGGGGGGAATAGCCCTGCCGGATGTTAAAACATAGTTTCTACCATTAAAGCAGTGGTACTGGCATATATTCCCAGAATTTAACATTGTTTCTCAATATAGATACTACTACCCATTTGTAAAGCACAATTTTCAAATAGTGCAGGATGTTTTGTATATCTAGACCCTGCTCATTAAATGCCAATAGAATCTCTCAATTATTGTGACAAAATATTAATTCATATGTCACTGTACATAATTATGAGTGCATCTGCACTGTAATTTCTCAAAAAGTGGAATTTTTGAATCAAAATATATGTACTTTTTGAGAGACACTGCAAAATAGACATTATAAAACTTAAATATGGAGATACATATGAATATAGTTAGAACCCTGACCAGGAGGCTCAGTTGGTTGGAGCACCATCCCATACACCAGTCAGGGCACATACCTAAGTTGCAGGTTCGATCCCTGGGTGGCAACCAATTGATGTTTCTCTCTCTTTCTCTATTCCCCTCCCTTCCTCTCTCTTTCAAATCAATAAACATATCCTCAGGTGAGGATTAAGAAAATAATAAATAAATAAATATACTTAGAAGGCTTTTTTCTTTCTTTCTTTTCTCTCTCTCTTTTTTTTTTTTTTTTTTTTGGTTGACTCATTTTTAACATAACTTGCACAAAATATTCCAAGGAAAAATTATATTAAAACCATATAGAAACTTAGAAAGCACTTTCTCTTTTTTATACTTACCTTTCCCAACCAAGAACAATATATATCTTCTAATTTATTTGGATCTTTCTTTCAACTCCTGAAAAGACCAACTCACCTTTTTGAAGTAATGATATATATAAGAGCATAATCCATACCCACACTACATTGTAATTTGGTTGATATACTCCTCAGCCTCTAATCTCAAGTTTTATTTCCTTAAATTATACATCAAGATGCAATTGTACAACTGGCTTGTACAATTCAATGACAGGGCCATGATTATGAGAAGATCTGTTCAGACAATGAATTACTTCCTTATTTCTGTGTGAAGAGAGTTTTTACTCCACTCAAAAATCATTTCTGGCCCTGGCTGGTATGGCTCAGTGGATTGAGTGCTGGCCTGTGAACCAAAGGGTCACCAGTTCGATTCCCAGTCAGGGCATATGCCTGGGGTGCAGGCCAGGTCCCTAGTTGGGGGTGTGTGAGAGGCAACCACACATTGATGTTTCTCTCCCTTCCTCTCTCTCCATCCCCCTCTCTCAAAAAAAATAAAATCTTAAAAAAAAAAAAAAGATTCATTTCTGTGTGTCAATAATTGTTCATTAGTTGGTCATCTGGTACCATTTTCTCTTTGGCGGATCCTGTGCATTTAGTATATTCTATGCTGATAATGTTCTTTTTAATCCTTTCTCTTATTGCAAAATCAAATAAAGGAAATAAAATTTAGCTTCTACCACCACAGAGGAAGTACTTTCTAATAGGTACAAATGAAGAAGGAACATCAAAGGGCTCAAAAAAAAGTGAAACTTTAGTATTCTGCTTTATCAGTGACATTTGGATGAGTCCCTGGTGCACTAATCAAAGCCCACAGCACTTCAGGGAAGATCAATGCTTGCTCTGGGCATGAAAAAAATCACCATGCCTTGATTCTCTCATAAAGGCTCAAGGAAAGAAAAATTATTAAGCATGGAAAGAGAAAATAAAGTGAACTAAGGCTGTCTGACAACAATTTGGTAATATTTATCAAAAGTCTTAAAAATACACTCTTTTATCCAGTTAATTCATTTACATATAAGGATCTGATTTAAGGAAATACCAGAAATGCCACCAAAACTGTATTAAAAAGATGTTAACTGCAGCAGTATGTAGAACAGGAATATTTAGGAAGCAACCTTATTGTACAAGTGATATAATATCCAATTAACTGTTGGTTAATCCATAAAGACATTTAAATATCTTGTGAAACAAGAAGTCTGGAAATCGGAGGTCCAGGTTTAGTGCACCAGCTCAACATCATCTTCAAGAAACCATGTCCCCTCTACCTCTTTGACCTGTGGTTCCCAGCAGGTCTGCTTTCACCTTTAGTTAACAGCATCTCCTCACAGTCACAAAATAGCTGCTACAGTACACATTTGAAATGACATAATGAAATGGGGCATCCAAAAGCTTCCACCCTGCAAGAGTCTTTGAATCTGGAAAGAAAATGTTTCAACACACACACCACCACCACCACCTACCATCACCACCACCACCATCCACCACCACCACCCACCACCATCCACCATCACCACAACCCACCATCACCACCACCACCACCACCATCATCACCACCTACCACCACCCACCATCATCACCACCACCACCCACCATCACCACCTACCACAACCCACCATCACCACCACCACCACCACCACCACCAAAAAACAAAACAAAGCAAACACCCAGCAGAGTTTCCTTTATACATATTACTGGGCAAAACAGGATCCCATGTTCACCCCTACATCAACCCACCAGTGAAAGGGAACGGACTGTCATGACTAGATCAGACCAACATGAATTCAATCCCTATGATGGGGATAAGAGCCATCCCTCCCTGAAATCAAAGGTTCTCCCTGAACCCCCATTCCATTTATCTGAACAAAACAGGGATTGTGACAGTAAGAAAGAAGAAAAAGGTAGGCAATAAGGAGGACCTGCTATAAAGTTAATTATTTAACAGTAGAGAAATGATGAAATCGAGTGTCTACTATGTGTCAGGCACTGTACAAGGTCCTAACATGAAGAATACTGCTGATAATTAAACACACATTTTGTATTATACTGAAAGATTTATTCATCAGTGTATCTTTTCTATTAGACTGTCAGCTCCTATAGATTGTGTGACTCTTATTACTTCATCCTCAGAGCCTGCCATAAAGTTGGCACTCAAGAAACATTTGTTGACTTCTGGCCAAGATGGAGGTGTAAATATATGAGCTGCTTCTTCTCACAACTAAGAAGAAATTTACAACCACTTTAAAACTAAAAAAACCCAGAAAATCCAAAAAATTAAAAACTACAGGGAAGTCCAGCAAGAAATAAAGAAGAAATAATCAACCAGAAAGGTAAGAGGGGTGGACCCGGATGGAAAGAAAGGGGAGTGGAGCAGCGGCTGCCGGGGCGGTGCCCGGTGGCAGCACAGCTAAAGGTGGCGTGGCTTGCAGGAGAGCAGCAGGAGGGAATGGCTAGCAGCAGCCATGACAAAAAAACACAGTCATATCGTTTAAACCCGAAAAAGGATCCCAGCCCCAAACTAAACCACACAGCTTGCAGTTCCAGAGCCTGAGAAAATAGATCCGCATTGCTTCTGACTGTGAAAGCAAGTGGGGGCTGGGGTGGAGGAAGAAGCTGCCAGTATCGAAAAGGAGGCAGCTTGCTTAGTACAGGAAGGGGAAGAAGTGTTTGGGAAAGCGGAGGCAACAGACACTTTTCCCTCTCAGACCCCTCCCCCACATACAGTACCAAAACGTCATGAACCGGTTGCCAGCAATAATGAATACCTAAGGCTCTGCCCCCTATAACGTAAGAGGTGCACCAGCCCTTGCCCAAATCACAGAGGCAAACACAGAAAGATGAGGAAACAGAGAAGACAGACCCTGAAGCGGGGGCAGGTCAGGGTCCTAGTGACACAACTAAGCAATGCGCAGATGGCACGTCTAATGGATGAGGGGATAGAGAGCTTAACAGAAGCACAGTTTAAGGCAGTGGTGATTAGGATGCTCACAGACTTGACAGCAAAGATTAAACAGGACGGGGAAAGGATGAAGGCTATCTTGGCTGAAATGAAGGAAAATCCATATGAAACAAGTGGTGAAGGAAAGGAAATCGGGGATCAAATCAACAAATTGGAACATAATGAAGAAACAAACAGCCAGTACAGAAGGAGGAAATGAGAATTTTAAAAAATGAGGAAAGGCTTAGAAACTTCTGGGACAACTTTAAATGTGTCAGCATCCAAATCACAAATCACAGGGATGCCAGAAGGTGAAGAGGGAGAGCAAGAAATGGAAAAATTATGTGAAAAAATAATGAAGGAAAACTTCCCTCAAATGGGGAAGGAACTGGAAATATGGGTCCAGGAAGCACAGAGTCCCAAACAAACTAGACCCAGGGAGGATCACACCAAGACACATCATAATCAAAATGCCAAAGGTTAAGGATAAAGAGAGAATCTTAAAAGCAGCAAGACAGAAGAGGAGAATTATCTACAAAGGGGTACCTATAAGACTGTCAGCTAATTTCTCAAAAGAAATTTTGCAGGCAAGAAGGGACTGGCAGAAAATACTCAAAGTGATGAAAAGCAAGGCTCTACAACCATGATTACTCTATCCAGCAAAGCTATCATTCAGAATGGAAGGGCAGATAAAGTGCGTCCCAGACAAAGTAAAGCTGAAGGAGTTCATCATCACCAAGCCATTATTATATGAAATGTTAAAGGGACTTATTTAAGAAAAACAATATCAAAACTATGAACATTAAAATGAGAACAGTATCACAACTATCAACAACAGAAGCTAGGGAATGGAACAAAGGTAAACTAAGCAGACAACTAGATTGGGAACAGAATCATAGGTATGGGGAGCCTGTGGGGGTAGGGCAGCTGGGAGGGGGAAGGGGGAGAGGGAGGGAAATGGTGCAGGAATTAAGAAGCTCAGTAGGAGGGCAGGGAATAAACAGGGGAATGTTGAGAAGAGCTTTATGCACCACCCATGGACACGGACTAACGGACTAACGGTGGGGGACTGCTGGAGGGAGGGGAGCAGCTGGGTGGAGGGGAGCAACGGGAAAAGAAATTGGGACAACTCTAACAGCATAATCAATAAAACATACAAAAAGAAAAAGGAAAAAAAAAGAAACATTTGTTGATGAGTGGGGGAAATAATACATAACAAAATATTCTGAATATGCTACATGTGTATAAAAATCATTGTGGATTTTTTTGTATGCTTTATTGAATATATTAATGCACTGAAACTTTTTAAAGTATGTAAGTTAGCAATCAGAAGATAATTTGCACAATATTTTTCTTTTTAAAAAGTTGTTTCATTAAATGACTAATTAAAACTTCACTAAGTTCTGTATTCTTCTCTTCGACTTCTCAAACCTCCTCATGTTAGCAAACACAAAGAAGCAAGCATTGAATGTGCCTTTCAAACATCCATACTTCACTGTCTGTTGAAACATGAATAGAAAATAGGAATGCGAACGCTTTTCAATGATATAGTCTACGTGTATGATCTCTACCCATCTCGGGTACCTATTCAGAGACCAAGAATTTACTAAGCAGTAGGGAAAATGTGCTCATTTTCTTAGCTTTTATCATTACTTTTGTCTTCATAGATGACACTAGAAGACTTTGAGGCCCTGGCAGGTAACAATGAACTTCTCTGACTTATGAATTTAGACTGCCTAACTAAAGAGTGAGATCTATTTCTCTTGTCATTTATTTCTCCAGCAGTTTTAGAAAAACCGCTGCTCCTTTGGTTGGGCACCAGGTGAGACAACTGAGTGGTATTCAGGAGTGATGATGCGCGAACAATAAACCTTTGATCACCAGAAACACACTTAGTACAGGGAGATGCTCAGTCTGATGGAGAGGCAAAACTAAATACTACAAGAACAGCAATAAGCATCTCATGTTCATTCCAGGCACATTATAAATTCGAGTACCCACACTATTTCAAAGTTACTTCTTTCAGTTGCCAAGCATGTCCAGCTGAATCAACGGACATTAAATATGGGCGCTGTGGTTCCACTGTACTCAAGCCCTTGCATTAAGTTCTAAAATAACTGTATCTTTTCTCCATAAAAATGTATAGTTTGTTTTAATCATAACCTTTTTCCTCTCATCATTTAATTTTCAAAATATATAAAAGTAACTTGTGAGGCTTCAGGTTAAGTTCATTAATTAAACATTTTTCCCTTCAATGAACATTTATTATGTGCTTACTATACGTAACAGCATCAGAAATTACTCCTGCAATAAGCTAAGTGCCTGCTTATTTAGCATTTGCAGTTAATTTAAGAGTTAATCGTAGCCTAGCTGCTTATGGTCTTATAACTAAGATCAGCTAATCCAAGCCCCATTTAAGGTGAACAGCAATTTATGGCATTTATATACAGCCTGTACACTATCTTCAAAGAGGAAAGGTTAGGAAACATTTAACTTATTTGCAAAGCTGGGTTAATATAGCCTTCTATTTGTCAGACTTTCTACTGGCTGAAAAAAGGAGAAGATTTTTTGATATCAAGTAAAACATTTTGTTATCATTTTACTGAAAGTACAAAGTTTATAAATTCTGTCAATGTTCTCATTTTAATTTTTCCTACTAAAGAATGGGAAGCAAATTTTTTCTAAAAAGACAATAGGATAGTACTAACATATCCAGTTTAATTTTTACCTCTATACTGAAATAGCCTCTATCCACGTAGTCACCCAGAAAGAGGTAACGTGTGTTACTAGGTGATCCTCCAACTTCAAACAACTTCATCAGGTCAAAGAATTGCCCATGAATGTCACCACACACTAGGAGAAAAAAAAGACACAGGGTGAGGTGAAGAAGTATGTCTTAGGCAAGAAAGGGCATCACACAAGCAGTGATCACAGCTGAACTTTCAAATCACTTTACTTTTGACTGGGCACTCAATAGCTGCTGTCAGTCTATCAACACTGAACAGTCCTTCGGGAATAACAGACACTTTAAACTGTATTTCTTCAATGAACAAAAATCCTCCAACTGTCTCATCATTCCTAAAAAATGACTACACTTCTAGTTGGTTATTTGTGATCATTTCTTAAATTAGCTCAAACGTTAAGTGCCACCATGCAAATACTTCTCCTACCCGTGATCGGAGCTTCCACTTCTATCATCGTCTTCTCCTGTCTCAGGATGGCGGCCCCATCATGGATTATCTTTAGGGCTACTTCCTCTTCCAGTCGCCCTTCTTTCACCAAGTGGTTCTTGAGGATGTCCATTTTAGGTTTCCCATTCTCAAACACTTCCTTCAAAGTAAGCCGCTGGGTTGGAGGGAAGGGGACAGCTAGAGAAAGGGAATAATCATGAATACATTTCTTTAATATAACAAATTAAACCTTATACATTTCTGTGATTTCACATCCATACCATCAGAGCCATGTAGGAAAAAATTCCGAAGTATTATATATTACAAATGATTGGTTCTAATTTTTTATTTTTTTAAAAAAGATTTTATTTATTTATTCATTTATAGAGAGAGGGGAAGGAAGAAAGACAGGGTGAAAAACATCAAATGTGTGGTTGCCTTTCATGTGCCCCCAGGCATGTGCCCTGACTGGGAATCAAACTGGCGACCCTTTGGTTCGCAGGCTGACACTCAATCCACTGAGCCACACCAGCCAGGGCATGGTTCTAATTTTTAAAAAGGCCACAGTTAAAGTCAATCATTTAAAAGACATGTGTTATTCAGGTGAATTATCAATATACTACTTTAGTAGAATAATCTACTTCTTAAGACAAAAACAGACCCTGGACAGATGGCTCAGCTGGTTAGAGCGACATTCCAATACGTCAAGGTTGCGAGTTTGGTCCCCAGTCAGTGCATATACAAGAATCAACCAATGAATGAATGAATAAGTGGAACAGCAAATCAATGTTCCTCTCTCTCTAAAATCAATCAATCAACAAATTAATTAATTAAAATAAAACAGAAATAAAATATCATGATGAATCTTTTATTGATCTGGTGAGTCTCCAAGACAGGGTGAAAGGTTAATCCTGAACAGGTTTCCTTAAATTTTTATTAAAATGTAATGATACTATAGTTATGTTTAACAACAACAAAATATTTTATAGTTTAGAGATTCTTACTGAAATATTTCCAGATGAAATTATATGCTACTTGATATAATTATATTAAGAAAATTATACCTTAAGGGGACAGGGAATGAGCAGTGGTATAGATGGATGATGTTCACTTGGAAGTTCTTTCTCTTATTCTTCAGTTGTAATTTATTTAAAACAAAACAAGTAAACAAGTCCCTTAGTTAAATGAAAAGCAACAGCAAGGTTGAAATGGATCAAGGGGATTATGTCCAGCTAAGAGAAATGGGACACAGCTGAGCCAGGAACACTAAGCGGAATTAAGACTGGCTTGGGACAGGCATAACAGAAAGTTTCAGGAGTCCTAGATTTTTAGATTAGGGCAAATAAAATCAGTATCTGTGAAATCACAAAATAAAAAACTTCAACTTTAAAGGAGTAGGTCCTACCTCACCTCAAGTTACTTCTGGCTAAGTTTAGAAGCCCTGAATTCTATCTCCCTTCTTTTAATAGGCACGTCCCATGAGCACTGTAGTTGAGGCTGATTCATAGAAGAGTGGAAACAGCCAGTCCTGAGGAGACTAAAGGAAATCCAGCCAAGTTTAATCACGGAAGGAAACAGCTTCCCAATGAAACTTTAAATCTCTGTTAAAAGAAAAAAAATGCCCCAGATACAGAGCAACTGTATGTCCATGTATGCCTATTGTGATAGTCCCAGTTTATTTATTTTGTCCTGATCTAATTATTAATAGTGCCCCCCCCTTTACTCTCAAGTACCCTGTTTTGAATGACCTATCCAGGAACAACACTTGTTAGAATCAACAATTGTAGCCGTCTGGGCCTCAGACTTGAGGAATGAGAACTTCTGAGGTTCCCCCACAGGCATCTCCTGTTAACAGGTGCCCCAGGCAATTCTTGTGCACTTTAAAATGGTCTTAGAGTAAAACAGGACAATGGTTAAAGGAAATTCTAAGTAAAGACAGAACTAATCTCAGATAATCGGCACCTTTTCCCACACTCATCACACAGTCATAGTTTACTAGTCTTCACATCCTTTCTCACAATATCTACTGCGGCCACATGGATACAAGGAGTTTGAAATTTCTGAGGGGAAAAGAAGACTATAGAGTAGCGCCTTGTAAACTATCTGTGGGAACTCCCCCACCAACAATCCGTCAAAGTCAGTACTATGTAAAATGCAATAAAAATAAATTACTAGAAAGATGATCACATGCATAAATGTCGTATCAGTGTCAAATTGCTATAAAAGCTTTTAAATGCTCAACTGCACTTAGTAGCAATTGGTGGATGGACTTAACACTGTTCTACAACCCACACTTACAGTTAACACTGTTGTGGATAAAGTAACAAGGGGAACAAGTAACAGACTAGAGTCAAAACTTAGATACTATGGATTTATACATCTTCAAGCCTGAGTTTAGATATTTTAGTAAATCTAATGGACACAAAAGATGATGTTCAACTCACTTCCCTACTCACTTCACAATGAATGATGACCCTGCTCTAAGAACCCAAATCCCTGAGAAGTTCATTTCCAACTGCCTTTAAAGGCACACAGGATTACATTAATAAAAAAAAAATACAACCTAGTCAAGATGGCAGCGTAGGCAGATATGGGTCGCCTCTTTGCACAACCACATCACTATTACAACTAAAATATAGAACCATCACTCAGAACCATCAGAAATTGAGATGAATGGAATTCTGATAACTACAGAATTAAAGAAACCATATCCAACAAGACTAGTAGAAGGCGCACAGACACAGAATGGGCTGGTCTCTCACCCGTGTGCGGTGGATAAAATTTTGGAAGTGATATCTCGAGAGCAAGGACTACTAGCCTCACACCAGGATCCCAGCCCAGGGTTCCAGTGCCAGGAAGATATAAGTCCCTGCACCTTAAGGCTGCAAAAACCACCAGGGATTGAGTCAGTGGAAGAAACTGCTGGGGCCCCAAGCAATTCCTCTTAAAGAACCCATACATGGACTCACCTACTCAGACTCACTCCCTCTGAGCTCCAGCACTGGGGTAGCAGCTTGAAAGACATCAGTGGTATCCAGGGAGAAACTGAAGTGTCTGGCATTAAGGTGAGCAGAGGCCATTGCCCCTTTTCTAAATCCTCCCCCAACAGAGCTGATAAGCTGGTGCCATATCTGAGACTCCATCAACCTGGCTAACACTGTTTCACCCACTTTGGAGATACCCAGAGACTCTGCCCACCCAACTTACAGGCCCACCCAAGCTGCTTTTCCATATGAATGGCTGGTCTTGGATCCTGTTTCTGAACTCCCTAAATCCTATCAAAGAAGCAACAGCTGGCCTCAGTGAGCCCCTGGCCTGGCACTAGCAGCAGCCAGCTTAGATTCACAGTTTGGCTTGGCCTGGGAATCTCTAAGCCCAGCATACGTGGCAGCCATCTCAGTTTGCTTTATACAGCTCAGGCAAAGAGGCCTAACTATAAGAGAAGAGTGTACTTCAAGTACCCAGCTTGGGTGATAGGGGAGGCTGTGCCACTAGACCCTATAGAGCACCTACTACATTAGGCCACACTACCTAGACACAGAGTCAAAGCAACTCTACCTAATACACAGAAACAAATACAGGTAGGCTGCCAAAATGAGGAGACAAAGAAACATGGCCCTAATGAAAGAACAGATCAAAACTCCAGAAAAAGAGCTAAACGAAATGGAGCTAAGCAATCTGTCAGATGCAGAGTTCAAAACATTGGTTATAAGGATGCTCAAGGAACTTAGCAAGGACCTCAACAGCATAGAAAAGATCCAGTCAGAAATGAAGGATACACTAATTGAAATAAACATCTTACAGGGAAACAACAGTAGAGTGGATAAAGCCGAGAATCAAATCAATGATGTGGAACATACGGCACCAAAAAACAACCCATCAGAATAAGAAGAAAAAAAAAGAATCCAAAAAAAAAATGAGGGCTGTATAAGCAGCCTCTGGGACAACCTTCAGAGGGCCAACATTTGTATCATAGGGCTGCCAGAAGGAAAAGAGAAAGAGCATGAAATTGGAAATCTATTTGAAAAAATAATGAAAGAAAACTTTCCTGATTTGGTGAAGGAAATAGACATCATGTCCAGGAAGCACAGAGTCCCAAACAAGCTAGACTCAAAGAGGACCACAACAAGACACATCATAATCAAAATGCCAAAGGTGAAAGGTAAAGAGAGAATCTGAAAAGCAGCAAGAAAAAAGCAGTTAGTTACCTACAGGGGAGTTCCCATAAAACTATCAGCTGATTTCTGAAAAGAAACTTTGCAGGCTAGAATGGATTGGCAAGAAATATTCAAAGTCATGAAAAGCAGGGACCTACAGCCAAGATTGCTCCACTCAGCAAAGCTATCATTTAGAACTGAAGGGCAGATAAAGAGCTTCCCAGAAAAGAAGAAACTAAAGGAGTTCATCATCACCAAATCGTTATTATACGAAATGTTAAAGGGACTTATTTACAAAAAAGAAGATAAAAACTATGAACAATAAAAAGGCAAAAAGTACCTATCAACAATTAAACCTAAAAAACAGACTAAGCAAACAAGAACAAAAACAGAATCATGGATACAGAGTGTTTCAATGGTAGCCAGATGGGAGGCGGGATAGGGGAGACTGGGTGAAGAGGTGAAGGGATTAAGTACAAATAGGTAGTTAGAGAATAGCCATGGGGATGTAAAGTACAGTATAGGAAGTGGAGTAGCCAAAGAACTTATACTCATTACCGATGGACGTGAACAATGGTGGGGGGATTGTCTGAGGGAGTGGGTGGTGCTGGGTGGAGGGGAGCCAAGGGGGAAAAATCACGACAACTCTAACAGCATAATCAATAAAATATAATTTAAACACTTCAACTCTGCAGGCAGATGAACAAGCTGAAGTTTTAGCTTCTACCATCGTACAAATGATAACATAAAGGTTGCTTCTTGCATCCTTTCTTCTGTGGCTGTATGTTGCCTCCTTATTCCATTTATAAAGTTGTCATTTCCTTTGTATATATACCCAGAAGTGGAACTGCTGGATCATTAGGCAGTTCTATTTTTCATTTTTTGAGGAAACTCCATACTTCTTTCCACAGTGGCTGCACTAGTCTGCATTCCCATCAACAGTACATGAAGGTTCCCTTTTCTCCACATCCTCGCCAGCACATTTTTTTTTTTTTTTTTTTTTTTTTGGTGATTTTTGACGATAGCTATTCTGACAAGTGTGAGGTGATATCTCATTGTGGTTTTAATTTGTATCTCTCTAATGATTAGTGACATTGAGCATCTTTTCATATGTCTATGGGGCATCTGTACGACCTCTTTGGAGATGTGTCTATTCAGATTCTTTGCCTATTTTTAAATTGGTTTGGGTTTTTGTTTTTTTGAGTTGTTTTATATGTTCTTTATAAATTTTGGATATTAACTAAGGGTATGCATCTTAAGAAAAGGCCAGGAGGAACCTGTATCCTTTTCATATTATAGCCTCGAAAGCCATACTGCATTATTTACACTGTATTCAATTGTCTGGAGCAATCACAGCCTGCCAAGTGCAAGGAGAGAGGAAATAGATTCCACTTACTGATGCAAAGCAGCAAAATTCTGTGAGAGAACGTGAGACTAGAAATATTGCTGTGGTCATTTCTTGAAAATAGAACTTGTTAATACTTTCTCTATTTAGAAGAAAAACAAGCCAAGCTATCAATGCCTCTAACAATACCTTTAAATCAGAGCCCATTTTAAATGGGCCATTCTATATTTTCCAAACTCTTAGCAAATAAGAATATCTATTAACTTACTACAGGAAAAACATTAATTATTCTTAAGTGTTTCAAAGTAATTTAGGATGCCACATTAGAAATTGTATATACTAAATATTTTCTGACTTGCAGGTTGTCAAAACAAAAAACAAAACAAGAACTCAAGACTTTCCCTACTAAATAAGCAGAAGGAATAAAAATGCAAAAAATAAACCCATTGATGTAAAGCATACATTTTAGAAATAGTTGACTCAAAATAAAATGGAATTTCCATTGGAAAATGACTAGTAACTCTTGATTCTAAAAGCTCTTAATTTCTAACTAAAATATATACAAAAATGACAAAACAAAATAAAAGCTCTCACCATAAAAACAATAAACGATGGACAACAACTCACCAAATCTCTTCAAGGAATTCATTTAAGTAATTTTATTGAAAACTGCTACTATGTGTAAGGCACTATTCTATGTGCAAGTAGTAGAGCTTGAATCAAGATAAGTACTTTGATGCATAGATCATATTTTCTTCTAAATACCAAAATTTACTTACATCATAATTTATTTAACCAATATCCAATTTTTGGAAATCTAGTTATTACATATTTTGCTGTTACAATGTCTGTAATAGATTTTATTTTCCAAAAATGGCTGCAAAACTATGTCCCACTCCATATACTCTTCTGCAATGTGATATTGCTTCTGCTCTATCAAGAAGTAGAATCTAATTCCTCTCCCCTGGAATCCAAGCTAGCCTCAGTGACTTGCTTTAACCAATAAATGTTAGCGGAAGTGACTCCTGGAATGCTTGTTCTTTGGGACAGCAGATGCTCTTGTCAATAATTTCAGCGGAGCCAGGCATACTCACTTCATTCAAGCTTAAGTAAAGACTACAACTATTGGGGCTGGCTGTAAAGTAAAAAGACACATTTTTCACTTTCACCAGTAACTACTGATTTTCATATTTTGAGTATATTGGCTATCTCCCCCCTCCATGGTAGAATGCTCACTGCTCTCAATTAATGTCTCAATTTGATCACTATCAACTTCAACTGGTCTACCTGACCATGGAGCATTGCCCAGTGAGAAATCTCCAGCATGAGACTTCGCAAACCACTTTTGACACATTCCATCAGTCACAGCACCTTCTCCATACACTGCACAAATGTTTTTTGCATTTCAGTTGCGTTTTTACCTTTCCTGAAGTAATAAAGCATAATGTGTCAAGAATGTTGCATATTTTCTTCCACCTTCAATATTAAAATGGCTACACAAAAATTCACCAATTTTGATGTTTTTTTAATGCTCACTGATAGGACAGCTGTCACAATACAATCTAACAAAATTGTTTCAAATAAAGTTAAAGACAACTACTAGAGCCATCTCACAGAAAAATCCAAGTGAACTGTCTGGTCAACCCAATATTTATAGAGCACATTCTAGGTGGTATTTAGGCACTTGGAATCATCAGTTAAAAAAAAAAAAAAAAAAGAGAGACAAAAATTCTGGGTGGCAAGAGAAAAAGAATACCATCCCAAAGATTCAATGAAAGAGCAGAGCACTGAAATTGAAAGGTTCAAAAGACATGTTTATGAAGCTAAGAAAAATAAAAAATGAGACAACATGGCTTCTATGTAACAGATAGAGATATAAGGCAATGATGAAATGAAAGGATGGACGGTTCAGAAAAGGAAGAATGGGGGGAAAAGTGGAACAATTGTAATAGGAAAACAATAAATAAATCCAAAATTAAAAAATAAAATAAAAGTAGGGATTAAAAAAAGGAAGAAAGAAAAAGAAGAATTTCTGGGAGAGAGCAAAGAGCAGAAATTAAACTGCTAAAAATAAAATATGCAATATGGAAGACAAACTAGAGAAGTTCTTTAGGATGCCAAGGAAAAGGACAAATACAAAAATAATGAGGGATGACACACAGAGAATAGAGTATGGAGAACCAAAATAAGAGTTAATGATATTTCCGAAGAAATAAACTAGAACCAATGTGACAGGGAAAATACTCAAAATAAATTTGATAACTTTTCTGAGCTAGAAAGGTTTGCTTAAACTAATTAAATTGCATTTCTGTGTTTCAAGAAAAGCTAATCACATTCTTGAAAAATATTTGAATTACAAGGATAAAGAAAAATACTTCAATCACAATGGTCTACAGGTTTTTTCTGAAATATTAAATTTTTAACATCACTGGAATAACATGTATAGAACTCCAAAAAGAGGTTGTGACATATAAGTTTTGTGCACAGCCAATAATTTATACTATGTGTGAGGGTTACAGAAAGATATTCACAGAATCAAAGGAACTAGAAAGTGTAACACCAACATAGCCTTTTTGAGCAAAAATACCTCAACACTTTAGGTAACTATTTCTTGTTTTGTATGCTGGTTACACAAGTGTGTTCCCTTTGTGAAAATTCATCAAGCTGTACTTATAGAATTTGTGCATTTTGTATATTATACTTCAATAATTAAAAAAAAACTTTTTAATGCAAAAACTTAAATCTAGATGACCACCATCAAGAGTTTAATTAAAATTAAGAAAAACCTACGCAAGTCATGGTACCAAAGATTTTCAAGTCTATCTTTATTCACTTTGAACCCTAGACTCAGAAGTCCAGGGTGATTTCAGAAAGATTATGTAATTCAGAAAAAGTTTCACTCCTGTGCACATCTTCTGTTTTGTTTTCTTCCCAATCCTAGGAAATGTGTTTCTAGAATGATGTTTTTTAAGCCCACTATTAAAACAGAATCTCTCTCGATGTGGTTGATGTCCACATCCAAATCACATTTTGGACACACTGCAAGGAAAATTATGAGACAAAATTTGGTCTTTACCTCCCCTCTCTCAAAAGTAGAAGTATAATAGTAATAAAACAATTTTCATTATCAAGTAATTAAAATAATATTTTTTTGTATTCTTCAAAAATTCAGAGTGAGAGAGCCCAGTCTATCAGTATTTTTGCAGGTAAATACTGCTGCCCTGAGGTCCAACATCAGTCTGCGTCTTCAACTGAGATATTCTGATGTTATAGTTAGTATAAGAGGCCAGAAGAGGTGAGAGGAGGCACATGGTGCTCTGTTTTACTTTTTAAGTTCTTTTAAAACCTCTTTTCAAAGCATTTTCTTCTACTGAGCTACAGTTCCCCATAGGGTTGCCAGAGCCATGGGTGTCTTGTCTCAAGGAACAAGAGGTATGAAGATGAGCCAGTAGAACCACTGATGTCCTTGGTCCATTGAGGATAATAATAATATACAGGATACAGTAAAAATTCAGCTTATCAGGGGCCCTTAGGGAGTGAATCAATTCAGACAATGGAGTTCTTTTTCTTTCATTTTTACTGTTCCATTAAATATTGATTATAAACCTACATATATGTGTCACACATACATCCATATGTAAAAATTTAAAAATAAAAGGCACATTTATAATCTAAAATTCATATAGAACCAATGAAGTCATTTTTTAAAAGATTTTATTTATTTATTTATTTTTAAAGAGAGGGAAAGAAACATTAATGTGTGGTTGCCTCTTGTGAGCTCCCATCTGGGGAACCTGGCCCACAACCCAGGCCTGTGCCCTGACTGGGAATCGAACCGACAACTCTGGCTCCCTGGCCGGCGCTCAATCCACTGGGCTACACCAGCCAGGGCTGGAAGTCATTTTTAAAGGTTAGGATACAAAAAAACTACTAGGTGATAAATAATATGTCAAACAACTCATCTTAAATATATAAGTCTTTCAGTGTTAACTCTATTTAAAAATAAATCCATACAATATGTTCTAAACTATAACTAAGTAATGTGTTAGAAAAGACAGTAAGGAAATATGTCTAAATATTAGTTCCAGGAAACAAAATTGCAAATTATTTTATTTTTCCTATTTTTCTGTTTTTTAACTTTGATCCTCTATTACTCTTCTAATACAAAAATATATATTTAAGAAGTCAGTATAATTATTTCATACACTATATAATCATAATATTTCTTTTAAGTTAACGATAAAAACTTAAAGAAAATTATAAAAGCATAAGCAAAAGTATATGGACTATAGATGATTTTGTTTTTTTCTATCCGCTCTGTCCTACATTTCAATTTTTCAAATTTTGTAAACTTTATTAAAAGAAAAGTAACAGATGCCAAGGGCAAAAAAAGAGGCAATTACATTAACTTCCCCTATGTTAATCAGTTTTATACATAAGTAAATAAGACTTTTCTCAGGTCAGCAGAGCTCTACCCAAAACTGACTCTTAATAATATTCAAAAATTCAGTCTCGAATTTAAATTACACCTACAAACAACCAAGAGTTACTAAGAAAACACTGAGGAAATCCTGTGGCTTATGCTTCAAAACGTTAAAAATACGTTATGGCAGACAGGAAGCAGGCACTCCCTGGCCCATGATATACATAATCTTCTCCCAGTTATTCCAACAAATAATAATCTAGGTACTGCTGGGAAAGAAGTCTGAAAATATAATTCAGGTCTCCAATCAGCTGATCTTAAAATAGGGAGATTATCCAGGTGGGCCTGACACGACACCTTTAAATCTAGATCTAAGGGATCAAATTTGTAGGATTTCAGAGATTTAAAACATGAGAGGGATTCGAAGTACGAGTTCTCCATGGTTGGCTGGAAGACAGAAGGTGCCACAAAGCAAGGGGTGCAGGCAGCCTCTGGGAGCTGGGAGTGGTCCCTGGTTGATGGTAGCCCCCCCACCCCAAAAAAAGAGAGAGAGAGAGAGAGAGAGAGAGAGAGAGAACTTCAATCTTACCATCCCAAGGAACTGCCAACGACCTGAATGAGCTTAAGAGCAAATTCTTCCTTCAGAGCCTCCACAGGAACAAGTGCTTGGTGGGCACTTTGATTTCTGCCTTTGAAGCCCTGAGCAAAAAAGTCCCTGCCAGAACTGGACTCTCACCCACAGAACGGTGAGCTAAAAACGTGTGATTTTTTAAAAGTTTCTAACTGATTTTAGAGAGTCAGAGGAAGGAAGGGGTGGGGGAAAAGGGGGAGAGAGAGGGAGAGAGATTTGTTGTTCCCCATGTTTATGACTCATTGCTTGATTCTTGTATGTGCTCTGACCAGCAATCAAACCCAAAATCTCAGCATATGGGGACAACGCTCTAACTTGGCCGAAGGGGAAAAATGGTATTTTCTAAAGATACTGTTTATGGTCATTTGTTACACAGCAATAGAAAGTAAACACAGATTTCTTAAAGTCAAAGTTCTTTCCTAAGGTCTTTCAACAATTACAAATACACTTTTATATACACAAGAAACTAACACCGGCTGCCTTTTATTAAAAATGTTTTTAAAGGATTATAGAAACTATTAGTTTTGTTTGGCATTATCAAAATTTTAATTAACTTAAAAATATTGCAAGAACTCTCTGCTTCATTAAAATTGAGTTAAAAGAAAAAAAACATGATACATAAAATGGGAAGTTCTGCCTTCCTAAATTAATCATGTATAAATAAAGTATGTAAAAAGTAAATATGCCTCAAATTTTGTGTATCCTTTAGGTTAAAAGAAATATACGTTCACATACAAAGATGACACTTGCTGTCTAAAAAAAGATTTTACCTCTTTAAATAAGCCTGTACTGGTGAGATTCACAGGATAAATCAAAAGGCTGGGGATTCATCAATGGTCCTTGTTCATTGCATGTTCTTACTATCAGGACAATTGGTGACTAACTCCTTGTAAAACTTACTATGTACTTACTTCAATAGGGGATACCACTCTCTTCCATTCTAATAATGATGGTTAATAAAACAAATTAACTAATGCCTACAGAACAACATGCACAAGTAGTTTCTGCTTCTTCCTTATGTTCACTTAAAACTCCCAGTTATCACCTAAAGATCAGGAATTGGACCTTGTGGAGATATCATTAACTTCTATAAAGGTATGTATCATACATTCATAACCACTGATACTACAAAAAATTAATTATGTGTATTGCTGACATCATTGCTATAGACAGACATTGTGGCTGAGCCAGGATTTCCAGAACTGTTTTGGTCTAAAAGCTGAAGACAATGTGAACAGGCTGTTTGTACCCAAGACTATGAGAACACATCCTCCCAGGTGCCAGAAGCCACTGACTACCATGCATGTTGCATGATTTTGCCCTTTATTCTCTTGGCTATTTTCTTCTCTCTATCTGCTGATTCAAGATTCTAGACTATAAATAACCACCCTGTCCTTTATTCTTAGTACTACCAAGATCTTTATCCTTGATAACCACCAAATATAGGACTAATTTTTCAGACCTGGCAAAGGTGAATAATCCATATCAAAGGGGGAAAAATTACTTGGACACCAAAGGAAAATCCAAATAAATATGGGATATATGGGACATTATTTCAAATTTTAATAATCGTCCTTGTTTGCGGTTTTGTCTGTGGCAGATAACGTGTGTGTGATCACTGGGGTCTTAAATGCTGTAGTCAGCCATTATCATGCCAGATAATTCAATAAATGATTACCTAAGAAAAAGAACAAAATAGACTATGCTTATGGAAGTCCAAATTACTAGCACCAGAAGCTTGATAAACATTCACAACCTATCCAGTAATGGTTCAGATCTTTATTGATCACTTCCCCTAAATGGTAACTCCTCCAGCTTAATTAACAAATGATCAGAAGTAGAGACTGAGAATTGAAACAAAAATCAGAATTGCTCATCAATGCTCAGAAAAACACTGCGACTTGTAAAACAGAGAAACTAAACCAAACCAAACCACAATGTGCATTACAGACTACTTAATACTTAAGCTCATACCCTTTTAAATATCAGCTCATTAGGTTACAATACCATATACACAATGAACTGACAGTAACCCCTCTGGGACTCATGTATATTGAAGATAAAACCATTCACTGCTCTAATAACTCACCTAAATTACATATTCTAGCCAATCTCTGCCCAGACGACTAACTCCCATCCTAAAATCACTCTATGACAAACCATAGCCCCTAAAACCCTACATATCCCCTAACTCCCACCTTCTGAGAGGCCCCACAGTTATTCCTTGCTGCAGCAACCTAAATAAACTTATTTTTGACGACAGATATGTTCCCGGTGGTCTTTGGTGGTGGACTTTAACATCCCCAAGGCAGGGAACTGGTGGCCCAGAGTGAGGAATAGGAAGAAGACTTTTTGCTGCATAACTTTACATTTTTTATGCCACGTTATTGGATTATTTATTCAAAAACATAAATTAGAATTTAGAAATATATACAACTCTATTATAAGTCGTTCAATCAACAGTAATACTACCAATATTCAATCCAGCTTCAATTCATCCAATAATCAGGGTATTGCTGGATGGATGTCAGCAGAGAGGAAAATTCACCTGTTTCTACAAGGCTAGAAAGATTACAGACCATTAGTAAGATAATCAATACATCATCAACAGGTTTTTGTGTCAAAATTCAAAATCTTTTCTTGTTTGGTAACCAGTGTGAACCAATTTTTTATTATACAATGTGTTCATTAAAATCAAACTTTAAGGCCCTTTAATCTGTCATTAAATAACCTCATAAATAGAGCTATGCTAAACAGTACTAAAAACTGTTTTGGGCCCTGGCTGGTTTGGCTCAGTGGATTGAGCGTCGGCCTGCGAGCTAAGTGTCGCTGGTTCGATCTTCCAGTCAGGGCACATCAGAGAAGGAAAACTCTGACTCCAAAAATCCTCCGCTGCCTTGCGGCATACCTCTTCAGGGGAAAGGCTAAGGGAGTAAACCCCGACAGAAAATCCGGAGCCGGAGTCCCTAAGGCGGTTTGACGTTGTAGTCAACACCAGCAACTCCTGCGGCGCACCTGAAGCCAAGCTGTATTGACTCCGTCTTTCCCTTGGACCCTTCAGCTGCGAAGAGAGGGGGGGGTCTGCTGCATGGGCAACAGCAGACCCTCCATATCACCCTGCCCAGGCTCTGTAGCTTCAGCTTCACTGGAGAGGACACTCCAGCGTCATCGCAAGATGTCGATTCAACACAGGAGGAGACAGATACCATGTCACTCCCGAGTTGGACTGCACAGCCATTCTCGGCGGTGCAGATAGACTCTTAAGAAGCTACACCATCGTCTCTCGAGACGGACGGCTGCCGACGACGAGAGCTATGCTTGATAAATATGGCTTATATTATGATATGAATAAAGTGAAGGTTTAAGGTTATTTTAACTTTTTAAAAATTCTCAAACATAGAATTTACAAAAATAGAACAGCATAATGAATATCTGTGTAATATCAATTATCAACCTTCTGCTAATCCTCAAAACTACTATTTAAAATTTCTCTAAATCAAAGCTACTATATACTCAATGCAAAAGTTTTTAAAAAACTAGAAAAAGCACAGAAAATACGTCTTAGAATGTCATCAACCAGAGATAACCACTATTAAAATTTGTGTATATCTTTATATTTTTAACACTTAAAGATATTATTTTATATTGTTACACTATACAATCTTATAATGTCTTCTGGATTTTATATTAAACACTAAAGTTTTATCACACTAACAAATATTCTTCTACAATGTGATTTTCAGAGTTCGCATTTTGGAGATAATATAATTCACCTAACTAATCAGCTATTATTAAACACTGAAGTTATTCTTGTTTTTGACGTTTTTGTGATTATGAATAATGTGGCAACAAATATCTTTGTTCATACTTCTGTGAGCTCATGTTTATTGGCCATCTGAATTTATCTACTTACAAATTATCTATAAACATCATATCTTTTGCTCCCTTTTCTTTTTGTCTCTATGAGCAGTTATTTAACTACAAAAGATGGCTAGAAATTTACCCACATATTAAAGAGCAAAAATTATTTTTCCCTAAAGCACACTTTTAAAAAGAGATATTTCAACTCCAGGCAACATTTCAAAATCAATTTTATCTTTTTAAAGCAAACTACTAATCCCTTATTCACAGGGCCTCTCTCTCCATTTATTTCCAATTCTTTCAGGCTTACAATTCAGTTTTACAGTAGCCTATCACCTGCTATCTCATTTTAGCCAGTCACTCATTTTGCACTAAATTCTGCATTAATTTTAGGGTATAGCTTCCAATACTCCTTTAAAAAAAATGTTTTATTGAGCCCCGGCAGGTGGCTCAGTTGGTTGGAGCATCGTCCTGTGCACGAAAAGGTTGCAAGTTCAATCCCTGGTCAAGGTGCATACAGTAGGCAACTGATCAATGTTTCTTTCTCTCTCATTCTCTAAAATCAATAAACATATCCTCAAGTGAGGATTAAAAAATAATAATAAACTTTATTGAGGGTTTTTTTAGGTACAATAAATTACATCCACTAGAGAGACTTCCGGCCAAGATGGAGGCGTAGACAGACATGCTGCATCTCCATCCACAACTAAGAAGGAATACAACTAACTCAAAACTATAAACAACCAGAAGTTCCAGAAAATCAAAGTGCATGGAAGTCCAGTAAACAAAGATATAAAGAAGAAATAATCATCCAGACAGCTAGGAGGGGCAGAGCCGGGGCAGAGAGGACACGGTGTGGTGGTGGCAGCATGGGTGGCAGTGGCAGGCCAGCAGAAAGCGCAGTTACATGTTTTAAAAAGTCAGAAGGGACACCTGGGGAGCGTTTCCAGCTCCTCACCAGACCACGCAGCTCACTGTCCCAGCTCCGGGGAAAATTAAGCCTCATTGCTTTTGACTGTGCAGACCAGTGGCGGTTGGGGCGGAGGCAGAAACTACCAGTCTCTCAGCAGAGTCTGCTTGGTTAAAGGGCCCCCACGGTCCTAGAACATCCGCAGACCCACCCACTCTGGGAATGACAGCAGGGCAGCAGCTAGAGGGGCACCAGTCCGGTGCAGAAGTGGAAGAAGTGTCTGGAAAAGGGGCGAGTGCTGGGCAAGCGGCATTGTTCCCTCTCGGACCCCTCCCCCACATACAGCGCCACAACTTGGTGAAACAGGTCACCTGTTACTGACTAATACCTAAGGCTCCGCCCCTTACAACTTAGTAGTACGAGTGACAGCTCTCCCTGGGACACAGAAGCAAACAAACACAGGAGACTTCCGGCCAAGATGGAAGCCTAGTTGACACGCTCTGTCTCCCTCCACAAAGAAGGAATACAACTACCGCAAAACCAGAAATAACCAGAAGTTCCAGAAAATAAATGGAAGTCCAATGTATGAAGTTATAAAGAAGTGGTGCTCATCCGGACAGGCAAGAGGGGCAAAGCCGGGGAGGAGAGTTCAAGCTGTGCTGGCAGCAGCAGCAGCAGCAGCAGCGACGACGGCAGGATGGCGGTAAGCACAGACACCCGTGTTTAGGGGGAGGCAAGAAGCACCTGGGGAGCACCCCCCCATTGCCTTGGACTGTGAGGCCCAGAGGGCGTGGCGACGGAGGAGGAGGCTCCCGGTCTCTTAACGGAGAGTGAATGGCAGGAATCCATCCAGGACCCCCACCCCCGCAGAAAACGCCACAGTATGGTGAGACAGGTCCCCGGTTGTGACAAGTGCACAGGGCTCCGCCCCCTGTGGCGTGGGAGGTGTGACAGCTCTGCCCAGGAAGCAAAGGTAAACACAAAACAGTCAGGATGGCACAGATCATGATAGAGATCCTGGTGACGCAGCTGACCAGACAGCAAATATCTGATCTAATGAAGCAGCAGATAGGAAATCTTTCTGAGGCTCAGTTCAGAGCTTTGGTTATAAAAATACTTACAGACCTGAAAGCAGATCTTAAATAAGACAGGGAAGGCATGAAGACTAGTCCTGCTGAAACAAACAAAAACACATACAAAACAAGTGGTGAGGGAGAGAAAACCAGGGATCAAATCAACAAATCGGAACATAAGGAAGGAACAGTCAACCAGTGCAGAAAGAGGAAACGAGAAGTGAGGAAAATGAGAGGCTCAGAAATTTATCGGACAGCTATAAGTGGGCTAACATCCGAATCATAGGGCTTCCAGAAGGTGAAGAAGAACTAGAAATTGAAAAATTATGTGAAAAAATAATGAAACAGAACTTCCCTAACTCGGGGAAGGAAATAGACTTACAGGTCCAGGAAGCACAGACAAGTCCAAAAAAAATGGACCCACGGAGAACCACACCAAGGCACATTATAATCAAAATGTCAAAAATTAAGGATAAAGAGAGAATCTTAAAAGCAGCAAGAGAGAAGAAGAGAATTACATACAAAGGGGTCCCAATAAGACTATCAGCTGATTTCTCAAAAGAAACTTCAGGCAAGAAGGGGCTGGCAAGAAATATTCAAAGTAATGAAAAGCAAAATCCTAAACCACGATTACTCTATCCAACAAAGCTCTCATTCAGAATAGAAGGGCAGAGAAAGTGCTTCCAGGACAAAGTAAAACTGAAGGAGTTCATCAGATCCAAACCACTGTTATATGAAATGTTAAAGGGACTCGTTTAGGAGAAAGAGGATCAAAACTATGAACATTAAAATGAAAACTGTATCACAACAACCAACAACAGAAGCCAGGGAATTGAAACAAAGGCAGACTAAGTAGGCAACGAGAGTGGGAAAAGAATTATAGGTATGGGGAACATTTTGGGGGGAGGTCAGTGGGGATGGGGAAGGGGGGAAAGGAAGGGAGATGGTACAGGAATTAAAAAGCATAGTAGGAGGGAGTGGAGTAGACTGGAAGATGTTGAGAGGAACTATATACACAACCAATGGGCATGGACTAAAGGAGGGGACAACTGGAGGAAGGGGGGACACTGGGTGGAGGGGAACAAAGAGAAAATAAATTGGGACAACTGTAACAGCATAAACAATAAAGCATATTTTAAAAAAATTACATCCACTGAGGTGTGCATCTGATAAGTTTTAACACCTGTATATATTTGTCAACAGAGAAGGAAAACTCTGACTCCAAAAAACCTCCGCTGCCTTGTGGCATACCTCTTCAGGGGAAAGGCTAAGGGAGTAAACCCCGACAGAAAATCCGGAGCCGGAGTCCCTAAGGCGGTTTGACGTTGTAGTCAACACCGGCAACTCCTGCGGCACACCTGAAGCCAAGCTGTATTGACTCCGTCTTTCCCTTGGACCCTTCAGCTGCGAAGAGAGGGGGGGTCTGCTGCGTGGGCAACAGCAGACCCTCCATATCACCCTGCCCAGGCTCTGTAGCTTCAGCTTCACTGGAGAGGACACTCCAGCGTCATCGCAAGATGTCGATTCAACACGGGAGGAGACAGATACCGTGTCACTCCCGAGTCGGACTGCACAGCCATTCTCGGCGGTGCAGATAGACTCTTAAGAAGCTACACCATCGTCTCTCGAGACGGACGGCTGCCGACGACGATATATTTGTCAAACCACAACCACAATCAATTTACAGAACATTTCCATACCTCTAAAAGAATCTCATCTCTGCGTCCAGCAACAGGCAATCCCTATTCTGCTTTCTGTCAATAAAGATAAATGTGCACTTTCTAGTTTTAAATCAATGGAGCTGTCCAGTAGTATATGTACAGTCCTTTCTGTCTGGCTCTTTTTCACTAAGCATAATGATTCTGTGAGTCATCCATGCTGCTGCATATATCAGCAGTTGGGGTGTGTGTGTGTGTGGTTTTTTTAAAATTTTTTATTGCTGAGTAGTACTCCATTGTGAGAATACATGTATACCATATCATGGTTATCTGTTTACCTGTTGAACATTTCCTTGTTTTGGCTATTATGACTAAAGCTAATATAAACATTTGTGTATAAATCTTAGGTTTTCATTTCTCTTGGGCAAACCCCTAGGGGTGGAATGCCAGGGTAGTATTGGAAGTCTATAATTACCATATTAAGAAAGTGCCCTGTAATTTTCCCATGTCGTTAAAATGCAGCTTTACACTATCATCAGCAGAGTGAGTTCCAGTCACTCCACATCCTTGTCAAAACTTGGTAACTGTCTTTTTAATTTCAGCCACTCTAATGGCTGCATAGTGGTATTTCACTGTCATTTTAATTTGCATTTCCCTAATTGGTAATGATGTTGAGTATATTCTTGAAGGCTACTGGCCATTTATATATCTTCATTTGTGACTTGTCTATTCAAATCTTTTGCCCACTTTTTAATTCCTCCCAGTCTGTGGCTTTCCTTTTTATTTCTTAACAAAACATATTCACAGGAACAAAAGACTTTAATTTTGATGAAGTGCAATTATCAGTTTTTATGGTGTATGCTTTTTGTGACATAAGAAAACTAATCCAAGGTCACAAAGATTTCTCCTATGCTTTCTTTTAGAAGTTTATAAAAATGGTAACTGTTTCAGCTTTTACATTTAGGTCCATGACCAATTATTAACTGACTTTTTGTGTAGGGTGACAGGCGATTTCTTTTTTTTCCATATAGATATCCAGTTGATCCAACACCATTTGTTGTTAAAGTCTTTCTTTTCACTGCTGAATTGCTTTGTCAAAAATCAACTGACCACTTAGGTGTGTGTCTATTTCTGGGTTCTCATTTTATTGATCTATATGTCTATGTTGCATCAGTACCACACTACCCTGATTATAACTTTACAGGAAGTCTTGAAATCAGGTAGTGTTAAGTCCTTTAACTTTGTTCTTTTTAAAACTGGTTTGCTGCTTCTCAACCTTCATCTCTATAAATTTATAATCAGCTTACCAATTTCTATTTTGCAATCTTATTAGTATTTTGACTGAGATTACATTGTACCTACACATCTATCTGGGGAACTGACATCTTAACACTGTGTTTTCTGATCCATGACCATGACATACCTCTCCTATATTTAGCTCTTATGCTTCTCTCAGCAATGTCTTGTGGTTTTCAGTGAAGAGAATTTACATCTATTTTTGAAATTTATTTCTAAGTAGTTACAGTTTTTGGTAATAATTTCACTTCCCAATTGTTTGCTGACAGTGCATAAAAACACAATTGATTTTTGTTTGTTCACTTTGTATCCTCTGACCTTGCTAAATTCAATTACTAATAATTATTGTGTAGATTCCTTAGGATTTTCTATGTAAACAATCTTGTAATTTGCAAGTAAGACAGTTTTATTTCTTCCTTTCCAATCTACATATATATCTTTTAGTTCTATTTCTTGCTTTTTTTCAATGGTTAGGATTACAATGCTGAACAGAAGTGGCAAGAAAGACCATCCTTGCCTTATTCCTAACCTTAGGGGGAAAGTATTCAATATTTTACCATTAAGTATGACATTAATGGTAGGCTTTTCATAGATGATCATCCATTGAGGAAATACCCCTTTTCCTGGTTTTCTGAGAGGTTTGTTTGTTTAAATCATAAATGGGAAATTGAATTTTGGTCACATGCTTTTTCTGAATCTACTGAAATAATCCTATGTGTTTTCTCTTTTGTTAATATGGTGGATTATATTGATTTTCAAATGTTAAACTAACCTTGCATTCCTGAGATAAACCCTAAGTATGTGTGCCTTGACTGGCAGTTGAACCTGCAAACTTTTGGTGTACAGAACGATGCTCCAACTAACTGAGCCACCTGGCCAGGGCTCTAATATCAATACCTTTTCTTAATACCTAAATCAAAGTAATACACATGGGTTAAAATGAAAATAATCTCTGAGATGCCACTAAAGTTTAAGTTTAAATGAAAACTATATAAGCATAACACATGACAAATAACATTCATATGTTAAGATATACTCTCATGGGAACAAAAGGATTCTACACAATTCTAGATAAAACTAGCTATAACTGTCTCTTACACACACACACACACACCCCACAAACACATAGCAAAGTGTCACTGAAATGATTATTAGGTCATCTTGAATTCACTCTAGTTCTCACGCAGACATAAAAAAAATCATCCAAAAACTTCAGGACTTAAAATATTGTTTCTAACAAATATTTCACACCTGGACTGCATAAGAGAAAAATAGTAAGAAACCTGTAGCTCTATCTTTAAAGAGAACAAAAATTAAAAAACAAAACAATAAATCACTAAATTACTTTTCTGGTGTGAACTTCCATATGTGAAACATAACAATGCTACATGTTAAGACTGTACTGTTCTTCATAATAATGAAGCATTTAACTTTTAATATTTAAATATATTATTTTGTAATTTTGGTGCCAACTGTATAGTGTTACTATAACAAATGGTGAATGGAAGTGGCAAGAAAGGTCATTCTACTTACTGTTGCTGACCTCCTGGATTTGATTCAAAAGCAGCAAACTGAAGAAAGTCACTGACCACATTTAGAACTACCTTTCTTACACTGGACAGGGCGCTCAGTTGGTTGGAGCGTTCTCCTGTACACCAACAGGCTGCAGGTTCTGTTCCCAGTCAGGACACATACCTAGGTTGCCGGTTCCACCCATGGTGGGGCACATATGAGAGGCAACCAATCAATGTTTTTTCTCTCTTTCTAAAATCAATAAACATATCCTCAGGTGAGGAATTTTAAAAATCCACCTTTATCTTTTCCTAATAATTAGATGAGATCTAGGAAAGACTGTGCACAACCACCAACTCCTGTTTCTTTCTGAAACTCTGATATTTCAGCTTCATCTCCACCACCAACTGCTTTATAATTCAAATCTAATTATCCAGTACCATCCTTTTAAAGGCTGACAGATTGCATGTTACCAACTGAAAAACAAAACAGAACAGATCTAAGAAGTTTCTATAGCTAGCCTTCCTAGAATCCTGGATAAAAGTGATATTTGTTAAAACCTGAAGTTCTGAAGTCTATAGGAGACACAAAAAGCTGTTACAGTTCTTTTAAATTCAAATATACTCCGGAAGTAATTATATTCTAAGTTAAATACAGTAGTCCCTCTCTATATGGTGGTTCATTTATCGTGGCCTCACTGTATTGCGGGATTTGAAAAAAATATTATATTTAATTATTTTCGCAGATTTTTCGCTATATCGCGAGATTTTGCAGTACTGTATACATGTGCTGTTAAAGTTACATAGTGTTAAGAGTGTAGAATATGTTTAAGAACATAAGCAGTGTTTATAAAAGTGTGGAAAAGGTTAATATGGGAGTGGGAAAGGTTAATAAAGGATTGGGAACGGTTTATAAGTGTTTGGGAAGGGTTTATAAAGTCTTAAAATATATATAAATACTAAAATAAATGTAAGGTTCCTACTTCGCGGATTTTCACCTACCGCGGGGGGTCTAGAACGTAATTCCCACAATAAGTAAGGGAATATTGTAATTTGGTATTTATCTGGCACCTACTACATACATGCTCACACTGGTTAGGTAACACATGGACTATTTAAGCAGACAAAATAATTCATGTAAAACAAATATGTAAACATGGAACAGTTAAGGAATACATTGAATGGTTCAGACTGTAAGTATGAAAGATTTTAATGGGGTATCAGTAATGGCTACAGAAATCAAGGAAGAGCATCAGAGAGTTCAGACGTAACCTGGTTCTCCTGGAAGTTCCAAAGCCACTTCCACATTTTTAGGTATTTATTACAGCAGGCCTCCACTCTTGGCACACACACACACACACAAAGAAGGTATATTAAAAGGTAGAAAAGAGGAAATTCCAGACACATGTAATATACTGTATGTATGAATACTTTTAATGAAATAATACAAAAATAATTTTACATAAAATACAATACAAAATAATACAAATACTACAAACACCCATGTACCTACCATGTAGATTTAAAATACTGTTTGCCATAAAAATTTTTAAAGACTTTATTTATTTATTTTTAGAGGGAGAGGAAGAGGAAAGAGAGGGCGAGAAATATCAATCAGTTGCCTCTCACACATGTCCTGACAGGGACCGAACCTGCCACCCAAGCATGTGCTCTCACCAGCTATCAGCAATCGAATTGGCGACCTTCCCACTTTGTGAGGCGACGTCCATCCAACTGAGTCACACTGGTCAGGGCTGTTTCAAAAATTTTTTAAGAACTAAAATGTTACCAACATGGTTGAAGACAGCCTCCATCCTATTCTGTCCTCCCCAGAGGTAATTAGTACCTTTAAGTAATTGTGTATCCTTCCCACATATATATTATATAATTTTGTTACAAATATATCTTTACACACAGAGAAGGAAAACTCTGACTCCAAAAAACCTCCGCTGCCTTGCGGCATACCTCTTCAGGGGAAAGGCTAAGGGAGTAAACCCCGACAGAAAATCCGGAGCCGGAGTCCCTAAGGCGGTTTGACGTTGTAGTCAACACCGGCAACTCCTGCGGCGCACCTGAAGCCAAGCTGTATTGACTCCGTCTTTCCCTTGGACCCTTCAGCTGCGAAGAGAGGGGGGGTCTGTTGCATGGGCAACAGAGACCCTCCATATCACCCTGCCCAGGCTCTGTAGCTTCAGCTTCACTGGAGAGGACACTCCAGCGTCATCGCAAGATGTCGATTCAACACGGGAGGAGACAGATACCGTGTCACTCCCGAGTCGGACTGCACAACCATTCTCGGCGGTGCAGATAGACTCTTAAGAAGCTACACCATCGTCTCTCGAGACGGACGGCTGCCAACAACAACAATATCTTTACACAATATAGTATGCTTTAATTTTTTACATAAGTGGTATTACACTGTGTATCCTTTTGCAACTTGCATTTTTTTACAATTCTCACCTGAGGACATGCTTATTGATTTCAGAGAGAGGGGAAGGGATGGAGAGAGGGAAATACTGATCCACTGCCTCTCCTTACACGTTCAGACTGGGGACCCAAACCTACAACCTAGGCATGTTCCCTGACTGGGAATCGAACCTGTGACATTTTGGTTTAAGGGAAGATGTTCCAACCAACTGAACCACACCAGCCAGGGCTGCAATCTGCATTTTTACACTTAACATTGCTTTCCATATTTACCAGGAATGGGGCCAAGGTACCTATTTTTTTCCTTCATGTTTTTTAAAGCTCCACAAGTGATTCTGGTCGGTAACCAGAGCTGAGAATCATTATTCTACACCTTTATATATTCATCTAATAAACCTTACAGTGCTCCTAAATTGCTAACATATTTTAACCAAGCTTTTTACCATTAGTGAGTTGCTCTTAAGATTACCTGTATTAAAATAAAAATTATTTTACAATGCTTCCAACTCAGAAGCAAAAACCCTACTCCAACCAGATTTGCACATGATTTCAAAACAATAACCAAATTATAGAAGTGGGGCAAGGCAATGGGTGTGGCTACAAAGGGGTAGGAACACAAGAGTCTTGTGGTGGTGGCACAGTTGATTATCTTGATTATGGTGGTAGCTACACAAGACTACATATGTGAAATTGCAGAGCTACACACACAGAGACAACTCCTTGTGTATCTGGTGAAACTTGAATAAGCTGTATGGACTATGCCAATGTCAACTTCTTTGTTTTGGTATGTACGGTGATGGTGTGGGATGTTGACAGTGTGGAAGACCTACGGAAGGTGTATAGTTACATGAACATTTCTTTTGCAACATCCTGTGAATCTATAATTATAAAAATTAAAACTTAGTTTTTAAACTAAGTTTCTAAAGTACACTGAAGAAATTCCGCAGCCTTTTCACATCAAATTCAATTCAGCGTAACGCTACAAAATACATCCGCTACATAAATCATACATATGTATTTTCAGGTAAATATACCTAACATCTGATGCAGATCTGCATAAAAGAGAAAGGCCACATTGGTGATGACCACATTAATCCTGCAGTAAGTACGAAAAATAAGCCTTAAAAATGATTGGCCTATAAACTATTAAATTATTGTGTGGTCTTACCCTCATGGGATACTAGGATTTACTTAAATAGTTATCTCTGTTCACTGCAAATAACTCTGCTTTTATTCCTATTTTAAGCCAACAAGCCTGCCCTACTTTTGCAGACTTAATTCCTAATCTACTCCCCAGCCTTTCCAATCATAAACCTGTTAAACACCACTGAATATGTTATATTATATGTTATTACTGAAAGTCATGTGTACCTTTCATAGCCTTCCATAACCTAATAGGACCAGTAATTTTATTTCAATGATCTGGCACAGCTCTTTGAGATCATTCCTTGTGTTCTTTGACAGCCACAGAACTCACATTTCAAACCCTTAGAAATTGGCCCTCCTTGAACCAATTAAGTAATAACCACTAGCAGTGATAGTCCAACAGAATCAATAACTTTATAGTGACATCATGTTTTCAATAAAACAGTGCAAAAATAACTAACTTGTTTTCATAGACAATCCCACCTTTATTACTTTGGCCATTCATTAAAACCATCCTCTTTCATTTTGAAACTTCCACAAAGATTTAGGTAACATAAATATAATGTCCCTAGGCATACACACTCAAAAAAACACAAATTAGGTCTTAACCTCTTTAGGCCACTAATCTACAGTCAAAGCTTAAACTTGAAAGGATTATCAATTTACAAAGTGAGGGAGCAAACATTTCATACCAGAGACAGTCTACAGTCATCTGCTCTTCCTAGTGGTATTAGTCATAGTAGCTCCATAGTTCTACATTTGTTACATTTTTATATGCTATAGTGAGTACTTTTCAAGACAGTATTTAAGCTTCTAAGGATAACCAGAAACATGTTGTCTGTGGTAGAAACTCAGTATTTTTTATTAATATATGATTTCCAAAATTCTATCTATACTACAGAAAAGGAAACTTTCACCATTTTCTTATTAAACATTTTAAGTTTAAATCCTTTCAAAAGCTAAGGAGACTAAGGTTGGAAAATATAAAATGCAATACACTCTTAAACCTTCATTTCATACATGCCACCTAAAGTCAAACAGATCTGCAGTCAAATCTTAACCAAGAGTGAAGATTAATCAAGAACAGCTAACATTTAGTAAGCATCCTGTGTGGGCACTATGCTAAGCACTTTACATGTAATATGAAATGCAATCTTTAAATTTTGAGGTAGGTACTGTTATCTCCCATTTAAACCTGAAGCAAGAAAAATAAATACCTAAAGTCACAGCAAGTAAGTAGAACTTGTGCTCTTTTCTACATTGCCTTCCATAAAATAAGCTTCTTATGCTTTCACTTAAACATTTACTAAGCACTGGTATGCTAGGCACTGAATTGAACATTAAGAACACACAGCTCTGCCCTGGTCGGATGGCTCAGTTGGTTGGAGAGTCATTCCATGTACCAAGAGCCTGTACGGTCAGGGCACATACCTAGGTGGTGAGTTCAATTCCCAGTCGGGGCACTTATGAGAAGCAACCAATCAATGTTTCTCATATTGATGCCTCTCTCTCTCTCTCTCTCTCTCTCTCTCTCTCTCTCTCTCTCTCTTTCTCTCTCTCTCTCCCTTTCTCTCTCTAAGTAATAAAAAGTGTATCCTTGGGTGAGGATTATTAAAAAAAAAAAAAAGGAAGAACACATAGTTCTTGTCCTTAAAACAGTTGAATATGAATAAAGAACATAAAAATATTTAAAGAAATCTGTAAGGCAATGAGATTGCTCATGGGCGCTTATATATGGCAGGCAGTATCTAACCATTCTGATGATGATGATGATGATAGTGGCTAACACGCAATGAACACTTAAATGTATTGTACTTGCTATGGTACTTTGTGGAGTTTCTTTAATCCTTACAACTATACTCTAAGTTAGGTTTTATTATCTCTCTTCCTCAGATAAGGAACTGAGGTTTAAAAAAAGGTTAAGTGATTTGTCTGAGGTCATGCAGCTACTAAAAGGCAAAATTTGAATCCAGGTCTATGTCTCTGACTTTGAAGACCATGTTCTAAAACCATTATTCCATATAGCCTCCTAGTCAAAGAGAAAAAGCTTCTCAAACTAAATCTTGAAAGATAAAAGTCAGGGGGCAAGATTCTACACAGAAGTCATGCATACTGCCGTTCACACACACAAAACAACAAGGCATTCTAGGGAAATGCGGGTAGGAGTAAAGCAGGTTTGGGAATGGGGGGCATGAAAATGAGGAAAAGAAAGGACAACGACAGTCCCCCTTCATCATGGTTTCACTTTCCTAGGTTTCAGTTACTGTGGTCAACCATGGTCCAAAAATATTAAAAGAAAAATTCTGGAAAAAAACAAGTCATAAGTTTTAAATTGTGCACCGTTCTGAGTAGCACTATCCCGTTCAGTCCCAGTGGGGATGGGACTCTGCCCTTTGTCCAGCGTCTCCATAGTCCATGCTCCCCACCCGTTAGTCACTAGCAGCCATCTTGGTTATCAGATCCACGGTGTTCAACTAACCCTATTTTACTTAATAATAGCCCCAAAGTGCAAGGGTGGTGATGTTGACAATTCAGGTGTGCCAAAGAGAAGCCATAGGGCTTCCTGTAAGTGAAAAGGTGAAATTCTGCACCTAAAAAAATATTGTAAGCTGAAGTTGCTAAGATCTACAGTAAGAACAAATTTTCTGTCTATGAAATTGTGAAGGAAAAAGAAGTTCGTGCTAGTTTTGCTGTAGCACCTCAAACTGCAAAATCATGGCCACAGTACATGATAAGGGCTAGCTAAGATGGAAAAGGAATTAAGCTTATAGTTTAAGACTTGAACAGATGTGTTCCAAATGACAGTACAGCGTTGCATGAAAAAAGCATGGTGCCTAAACAGAGCTTTCAGCAAGGGATGCCCTGAAACAAGTGACCCAAATCATTTACTGCAAGTAAACGACAGCTACACAGACTTAGGAATAGGTTTGGGACTGAACGATATGAAAATCACTATTATTATAGTATATTGTTACAACTGTTCTATTTTATTATTTAAAGGTTTTTTTAGTTTCATAGAGAAGGGAAGGGAGGGAGAAAGAGGGAGAGAAACATCGATTTGAGAGAGAAACATCAATTGGTTGCCTCTAGCACACGCCCCAACTGGAGACTGCCTGCAACCCAGGCATGTGCCCTGACCAGGAATTCAACTGGCGACCTTTTACTTTGTGGAATGATGCCCAAACAACTGAGACATCCCAGCCAGGGCTCTATTTTATTATTAACTATTATTAGTCTCTTAACTGTGCCTAATTTATAAATTAGACTATCATAGGTACGTACATATAGGAAAAACAGTACGTACATAAAGGGTTCGGGGCTATCCATGGTTTCAAGCACCTACTGGAGGGCTTGGAATATAACCCCTGCAGATAACGGGGGACTACTTACTGTACAAGATTAGAGGTTTAGCAGAAAGGAAACTACACATCAACAAAGTTAGAGATATCTTATAGGCAGGAAGTGCTCATGAAGGATTTCAAGCACAGGAATGACCCTTTGCGTTACCCGATCATGATGGCAGCATGGGGCCCAAACAGCCCTAGAAAGAGGCTACTGCTATAGTGTAAGCAGAATTGAGACAAGGGAATGAAGTAGAAGGTACGTAGAAACCAAAGGTCCACGGAACTGAGTCTGGGTACTGGATATGAAGTGAAAGGGATAGGAAAGAACCTGGCCTGATTCCCAGGCTTGTCTGTGCTAGTGACTAAATGGGTAAATAGTGTGCTTAACAGGGATGGGAAATACACTTAGAAAATCCTTTCTATCTCTTCTTATTAGTGCTTTTTAATATTTATTTATTTTATCCCTCTACCACTTTACTTCAATCTCTCCAATATAATAAAAAGTGTCTTACTTTCCACAGCATCTATTTGCATAATGTTTGAATTTTCTGTAATTATGGGTTATGTTTATAAGCTGATTAAGCTTTAGTTTTGTTTGTTGTTTTTTTTCAACACGCAGCCGTCCAAATAATCTCGCTGACCCCTTAATGGGATCATGGTCAATTGCTCTAGCAGTTTTCAGCTACCCCTCTTTTTCCTCCTTTTCTTCATTTCACCTTTTTCAGTTCCTGACACTCTGGTTTACCCATCCTCTCTACTCTTTTGGCAAGTACACTCCGCCTCTCAGTCCTTACTTCTGCATGTTTTTCCAAGCCCCACCATGCAGCTGAAACTACCTCTTTTTCTGCTAAACACTTAACATTAGCTGTAATGTATTTTAATACTTTAAAACTTACTTTCTTCTTTTTTAACTTTCCCTAAGACACTACTGAATCATCAAATATGATGGCTGCCTTTCCCAAGCCTAGCTGCTTTGAGGCATTTCTTAATTGTACTCCCCCTCAACAACTTTATAGTTTGAAAAACTGAAATCCTATATAAAAGTGAAAGAATAGAAAATGAACACAAATTTTCTCTTTATATATTCACCCTGGTGAACATTTTGCCACTTTTGTTTTCTCTTTTGACAAATACATAATCTTTTTTTCTGGACCACTTGAGAGCAGATTGCAGATATGACATTTTGACCTAAATACTTCATCAGATATTGCCTAAGAATAAGGACATTCTCCTTTATAACCACAATACCTTATTATCACACCCAAGACTTTTAGCACTGATATCTAATATATATTCCATACTCAAATGTTTCCAGTTGTCCCTAAAATGTCAATAGCTTTTCGTTTTCCCAATCAAAACCTGGCACTACACTTGACTGTCATATCTCTTTCATTTTCTTCCATCTATAACAGTCTCCCCACCTTTTTAACTGTCATCATTTCGACATTTTTTGAGGAGTTCAGACCAGTTGTCTCGTGGAAAGTCCCACACATTGGATCTGATTGTTTACTACAACTAGATTCAGGTTAACCACCTTTAGCATGGATTACACAGGTAATTCTTGAATGAAGTCTTAGGTGATTTACCAGTGTTCAGTCTCTTGGGCTGACAATGTCCAAACACTGCACAAATTCATCATGAATTGTCATCTAATGATGATCATCAAAGACACACCCTCTGCCTTGGCCAGCTGATACAGCATACCTTTCTGTCACCCAGTCTGGAGATCCTAGTTACCACATTAGACTTTCTTTTAGTAATAAAGACTCAAGAAACTAAAAGATTTCATGATAAAAGTCTAGTTTGTCAACAAAATAAAACTGCATATAGGGAATAAAAAGTTCTCTCTGCATATATCTGAATAATTAGGTAGATTATAAAGATAACTAAGTCAAATATCACTTACACTGGGTTGAGATTTTTAAACCTCACTTTTGCAATTTAAAATGCAGCTAAAATTGAACATGAAAACTTTAAAGGAATGTTATAGTCTATTAATGACCATACCAAAGGATAATTATTAAAAAGATACCCTTTCATTTCCATTAGTCCTTTAGCTATTAAGCAGTAGCAAAGCCCCAAAATGACCATATACCAGAATTAGCTACGTTTGCCTCTCAAAGACATATGTCTAAAAATTAGCTTTTCCCCAAAATGTCACTTTAATGGAAAGATATTCTATTTTGATTACTGAATACAACTTAGGAAAAGGTTTTTAATTACCGGTAATTCTTTAATTCACTTTAAGTAATCAGTCCTTACCATGTTTCTCTCAAATGATCTAATAACATTTTTTAACTTTACAGTAAAATGTGATAAATAATGTTACTTTATAGAAGAAAGCTTTATTGCCAAACATCTGATATAAATAAGGCTTCAATCACAACAAGGAAAGACCATCTTATTCCTGCACAAAAAAGAGTTGTTTCAGTTAAGATGTATTTTCCAAGGTTTAAAACTTCCACTCACAGGTATGAATCTCAAATAGCACTGATTTCTCATGTTCAAATAGCTTGGCAGCTTGTTAATTACAATGGTAAACTAAGCATAACTTAAAACAAATACTGTTGACAAATTCAACAGATAACGCCCTACATGATTTGTTCATAGTGAACATTCATACCTGAAAATGTTTCTTCTGGGTTGGTATTGAATCAAATGAATGACAATATAAAAGAACCAAAATATGAAAATAAGCATTTTCAAACCATTTTCACATTGACTGAAACTATTATGAAAGAATTTAGGTAAAATTACAATATTTATGTTAAAATAATCTGAACACATCTGTATAATAAAGGCTTTAATATATGTGATCCATTTCCCTTTGAGTTCAAAATACACCAGCACATGGAAATACAGTACAACAAAGTATTAAGAGCAGTTGTTTCTGGAGGAAATGAATATGAAACCTTTGTTTTCCTTCCTTTCTGCCTTTCCAACTTTATAATTCGCAGAGTTAAGCTTATATTTAAAAGAAAAAAATTTTTTTAACCCTTGGTAGATACATTCTCATAACACGAGAGGGAGAGGGATAAGAGCTGTGGAAATGAATGAGGTATATAGATACCAGAGACTGGAATGAGGTTCAAGATATTCTAGTGGTAATAGCAACTTCTGTCCATACTACTCTTCCTAAAATCTTTTAAGAAAGCCTTAGCCACACTATTCCCAGTGGCAGGATATTAAAAACTAATAGCCTCCTATGTGTGCTACAAATGACAGTACGTTCTGTGAATATGCAATATATTTGAATTCCAAAAGAATGAGAGAACTGTATCCGCATCTTACTGAAAAGAAGTCTGACTTTTCTGTTAAACCCTATGTGACCACCAAATAACAAACTTAAGACAATGGGTTCTCCACATCTGTCACGTAATTCCTAGTCATACTTCCGTGTTGCTTTTGGAAAGATTCAGCCCAAAGGAATAAACTGTTTTTATTTATATAGTTTGAAAAATCACTGTCGAAGAAAGTAAATTCCTTCACATAGTAAAAGAAACTTGGAAACCAGAAAAAAAAAAAGACCAAGCTGAAAGACTTTCACAGTCCAATTACTTGAGTTTCTAGTTTTCTGCTCCAGATACCAGCAGTGATGTCCCAGTGCATATGGCCTAATGCAGAGGCTCACAGAAATGTTATTTTAAAACAAACAATAAAAGAGCACCTAACTCTTGGCATACACTGCAGATGATTCTATAAATATTTCATGAATGAGTGAAAGCCTAAGAATTGCTACATTCTTAAACATGAAATATGCATCTGCAGCTGCTAGAGAAGAAACCAGATGCCGAGGAAGTACTAGACAGAACTGTATGGGCCGATTCACATTGTAGCTGTGGGATTCCACCAGGTACCCGCTATAATGCAGAGGAGGTATTTCCTGGACTGGGAACCATTTTCTGATTTATAATTTCACAAATGTTCTGATATTTTTCAAATCTTAGTAATTTCTCTACTAACAACCACTTATGTAGTAAGTGATCTATTATCAAACAATCATGTTTCATAATATTACCTTGTCTAAAGCTTCCTACATCTGTTGTTATTTACATGGCTCAGAAGCCTGACAAAGGAAGTATTATTAACCCAATTTTGCAGATGAGTTTATCTGCAAAAGAAAGTTTAAGTATAAAGGCAAGGTTTAAAGAAAGGCAAGTTCACAAGCTCCAGAATCAACAGGAAAAATGAGGTTTTCAGACCACCAGTCCAGTCCTTCATTCAGGAAAGCTGCTGTTTGAAGGACACAATACAAACCACTCCCACCCACCCACTCCTCTCTAAGATTTGCTCAAACAAAACAATTAAGTAGACTTTAAAGTTAACAGGAAATGACAGAACCCAAAACAACAGGAAAAGATTTCCAGCGTGAATAAATGCAGACAGTTCTGGCCAGACAAGACAGCCTTACACCAGGACTTAGTACCCTGAATACAAGGGATCTCTATACAGGATCTGACTCCTTACTCTCTTAGAACAAACTTCAAGTATTTCAAACTCCAGAAAACCCATTAAAAAGAGCAACATTAGTCACTAAGAAGCCAAAATTGCTGTGGTCAAATTCTTATGCCAAAGTTTTTATATACAAGTTAAATCCACACATTCTAGTGCCCGAAATCATGTTTCATTTATTTAAAAGTAATCTTATAAAGTACACAACATGCAGTAATTTATCTTCACCAAAAAACAAATTTGAATCATACAGACTATGAGGGTGTCCACGTAACTGGGCATGCCCAGCCACAAGCCGGCTACTGCATTCTAACAGCACTGCATTTTATTATACTTCGATGTTTAAGGTTCTGAACGGTTCATTTAAAAATCTCCTTTATGCCTTGTGACATGCTAGGGTGGAAATTACACGCTACAATGGCGACCAGAATTTGAGATTCGCCAAGGTCTGAGGTCTGCCTCTAAGCTCACTCCCTTCTCATTTATTCTGACTTGACACAATTCTAATTTATCTGGTTTTCCACCTACTTCAGTTCACAAGTGGCAGGTTAGGAGGGCATATTTTGACAGAAAAGAGTACTGCAGGAGATAAAGTAAAAACACAAAAGCACAGAACAGGTGTAGCAGTGAGGAGTTGTTTTAGTGCCAACACCCTTGGACAGCAGACAGCACCGGCCCACTAACTGCACAGGACAGAGATTAATGTATGTAATGATGTCCTTGATTCGTCCAAAACGGTTGCTGGGTATACTCTGATGTTCAGGGCCAGTTATACACTCTTTATGAGTTACATAGTATACAAAACTGACATCAAAATGGCCAGAATAATTTAGCAGCTAAAGGGCTGTCAGTTATATGAACAATTCACGTTAAGTCCTAATGATACCAGACAAATGCTGAGTAGATAAATCTTGAAAATCCAATTATATCTACTAAACACTATAGGGTAGATAATTAACATTTAGGATGAGCACATATGATGAGGACTTTTTAGGGGGAAAACTAAGGTACACGCTACAATTACACAGTGTAGGCAATCAATATTCATGGTGCTTAATGTGTTTAGGGGGAAAAATACGTAGTACAACACTAAAATTTTCCCCCTTCACTCGCTCTTCCATAGACTCTTCCACTTTAAAAAAATTCCGTATTAGCTCTAATCTTAGTTTGCTTTCTCCTCTTAATTATCAAAATGAAAAAACAGAAGCACTTTAAGTTTTCCCCACTTGCAGCTGAGCCCTTCATCCAGAGGCCACTCATCCAGCTGGTCAGCAGAGACCAGCTTACCAGGAGCGTTTTCAAAGGGATTGTTAAAGCTCCGAGAGGGGCTGTACTCGGCCTCGCGGCTGAACAAAAACAGCATATACATCAGTGGGTGTGTTTAACCCGTCTTCTCAGTGAAAGGGCAGGAAGAGCTACCATGCACAGCCCCACAAGTATTAGTGAGGAGCACTCTCGTGTGTGCTGCACGTCGGCATCAGAACATCACTCTCCCGGCCCCTATGGTCCAAAGCAAAAGTAAACACCCACATCACGTTCAAGGTTCTGTCCATTCCTTTCAAACGCCATCAAGTGGATTTATGTGGATTTACTTCACCATAGTGTTTCTTTTAGTGTTAACAGGAGTGACTTGTGAGGATCTGCAGGAAGTGGGCCAAAAGGTACAAGGCATCGTCCTAAAGGGGGAGGGGGCGGGGCGCGATCGGATCCTAACGAAGGGGAGCGGCGGAAGGCACTGACTTTAGAGGAATCTATTCGACCCCCTCTCCACACCACCCCAGCCGGCTTCCCCGGATAAGAGACTAAAATGGAGGAGTGGTTTCTTTGTAAAAAGATGAGATCAGGCCCTTTGGGGGCGATGGGAGGAGACATCTGCACCCCACCTGGAGGTCCAGATAGCAACGGGTCCCTGTACTGCAGAAAACGCCCGAGGCCCCGGCGGGGAGCACCCAGTGGGGATCCCGCCCTCCCGCCTCCAGCCAAGTCCTCCCGGAGCCGGGAGCAACCGGGGTCCCCTGCCGCCTGCCCGCATCCCTTCCGCCCCTCCCTCCCTCCGAGCCCGAATCGCCGCCCGGCCCAGAGCCCTCTCCCAGCGGGGCGACGAGGAAGGCCCAGCCCGCTCGGCACCTTTGACGACGCGCTCGGTGGTAGAGGGGCGGAGGCTCCTCCCGGACATGGTCCCCTTGGCCTCCTCCCGGCTCCAGGAGACAGCCAACGTGCGCCTCTGCCGGCGTCCTCCGCGGTCTCGGCTCCGGGGGCCAGTCAGCCCGCCGTTCCCAGGCCCAGGCTCGACGACCCAGCCTCGAACCCCGCGGACAAGACGTCAGCCCACTGGCCGCTCCTTCCTGAGGAACCGAGTAGCGAGCTCTGGTGGAGAGACAGAGAGGCGACCCAAGCGGCCGCCGCTTCTCGACCGGCGCGCAATCGCGCGCGCGCTCCCGCAGGCCGCTCTCCCAACTTCCCGGCGGTCCATGCGCCGCCGCCGCTGCCGCCCCCCGCCCTCCGGCACAGCACGCAGGCTGGCTGTCACGAGGGCCGGCACCGCCCCTGACCTCAGACCCCCGGCTCTCGCGATCACCCCGCTGGACCCTTCCCCTAGGCCAGCGCAGCCGTGCCTGGCGCCCCGCGCACGCGCGCTTCCTTCCTCTCCTGCTTCCGACAGCGGGGTTTCCCTTCCCCTCCGCCTGCGTTCCCTGCGGCCGAGTCCTGCCTTGCTGCCGGCCGCTGCCCCGGGGTCCTGCACCGAAAGGCCGAGCCAAGCAGCGGCCATCTTGTGACCGGCTGGGACAAACGGAGCCACAAGCCTCCTGTCCCCCTGGAGGCACCTTGCCAAGAGCCCTAGTATTCCCACGCCTTCCCCACGGGAGGTCTCCCGCGCTGTCCTCCGGGTCTTCTGCCCATGGTCTGTGGGAGTCGTTATCGATGGAACCCTGCTCCTTCTCCCAGTTTATCCGTCCCCTCCACCAAGCCGATTTAAACCTTTGATTTAACCTTTCACATGGCTGCGGGTGTCGCCTTTCTCCTGGTTCCAATGCGTTGGGGGTGGGCGGGACTCAGTTTCCCTGCGGGGCGCGTAAGACCTTCACCTTGGTTCTGCATCCTCCCGGGAGCCACTGGGCAGCACCTCCTCTGTGAAAGGAACCCAAATGTGTCAACTGGCTACAAGCGACTCCTTCCCCTGTTCATCCCGGCGCACCCCGCTCAGGTTTACTGGGGAACGCGAGGGGCGAGTCTTTCGGGAGGGTCTTAACCGGGCTCATCTCTAAGTGAAGGACTGACCTTTTCTTTCCTTAAATTGTAAACTAGAATCGAAACTGCCTTACTTGGACTGCGCGCCCTCGCTGAGTGTAGTGTCTGGCAAAGTCGAATGTGTTTTTATTTTAGCAATAATAATGAAATACTGAAACGGGGAAGTATATGGAAATTATAGGCAAAGCAGCCTTAACACCGTGGTGGCCAGTAAGAAGTCATATATATGGCTATGGACATTTAAGTTAAATAAACAATTAAATTTAAATATTCAGTACCTTAAGTGCACTAGCTCATTTCCAGTGCTCCAGAATTACGTGTGGCTAGGGGACATGGTAAAACAGGACATTTCCGTCATAGCAGAAAATTCTTCTGGACAGCTCCTAGCTAAAAGATTATAGGGGTTAAGCCCGAATCTGCATTAATGTAGGTTTATGTATTGAGGGGATATATACTGGAGCCAGACCCTAGCAAGACTGGGGCACTTTAGAAGCTGAGTAGAATTTTGTTCTCTTTTCTTGGGTCTTGACTTCAAGCTTCCACCCAAGAGAACTGCTTAGATAGCCTGAGGAAGTTCTTCATTTAAGACGTAACCAGAGCATCAGAGCTCCACAGCTCTATCAAACAGCAAATCTCTAAAGATCAAAAATGACTTCGTTCCTGATTCCCAGTCAGGGCACATGACTAGGTTGCACGCAGGTCCACAGTTGGGGGTGCGAGTGAGAGGCAACCACACAGTGATGCTTCTCTCCCTCTTTCTCCTTTCCCCTCTCTCTAAAAATAAAATAAATAAACAAACAAATAAATAAATAATTTAAAAATAATAATGTGACAGACATTTTTAAAAAATGACTTCGTTCCTGCAGCATAGATGCTAACATTCACCTGAAAGAACATAAACAGAATAGCTAAAAACAAAAAGTTTTGAAAACATCACAAACTAATGTGAGAAGATGGATTATTCTATATAGTAGTAGAAAAATTAACCAGCTATTCGTATGTATTTCAGGTTGGAGCCACTGCATCACATCAAAACGAGGTGAACCTGGTTTAATGAGTTACATGCAAAAACATAAAATTAATTCCTGTTGTTATATCAGCATCCGGATTTTCATAGTTTATGAGTAATTTTTGAATTTTAATTAATCATTGATTTATTCCACTATAACGAAAAATCTCTTCTCTAGTATTCTAATCATTCAGACTACTAAATTTTATATTTTTCTTTTCATTGGTAGCTAGAAAAATGAAACGACATCAAAACTTTGTGATTATTATTATGCTATTAATTATATTATACATATATTCAAATTTTATTGGAAATAAAACATTAATAGTACATAATATTTTTTATTTATTTAAAAATATGGTTAACATGTATTTTTGTTTTCCTTGTCTCTCTGTTTTTTTAAGGGGCCTAATATTTTCTTCTGCACCAGGGGCCTCAACTGACCTTAATCCACCTCTGAGAGGAACATTGATGTGTGAGAGAAACACCTATCCGCTGCCTCTTGCACACCCCCAACAGGTTACCTGGCCCACAACTTAGGCATGTGCCCTGACTGGGAATCAAACCAGCAACCTTTTGGTTGGCAGGCCTGTGCCCAATCCACAGAGCCACACCAGCCAGGGCTGAATTTTTTAATTTAATTTATTGATTTTAGAGAGAGGAAGGGGGAGAGCGATAGAGGGAGGAAAAGAAAGAGAAACATCAATTTATCATTCCACTTATATGCATTCACTGGTTGCTTCTTGGATGTGCCCTGACCATAGATCAAACGCAGAAACCTTGGTGTATCAGCATGACATTGTAACCAACTGAGCTGCCTGGCCAGAGCTGTAAGTTTCTTATAAAGTTAAATATACACCTATTCTATGACTCAGTAATTCTACTCTTAGGTACTTTACCCAACAACAATAATTATCCAAATAATAGAATACTGCTCAGCTAATAAAAGAAAAATAATTACTGATACATGCAACAATATGGATGAATCTCAAAAACATGGTGAACAAAAGAACAAGACACCAGCCTGGCTGGTGTGGCTCAGTGGGTTGAACACCAGCCTGCAAACCAAAGGGTCTCCAATTCCAGTCCCAGTCAGGGCACATGCCTAGGTTGCGGGACAGGCCTCCCTTCCCTTCTCTCTAAAAATAAATGAATAAAATCTTAAAAAAAAAAAATAGACTCAAAATAATACATATTACAGCTGACCCTTGAACAATGTAGAGGAAAGGGGCACTGACTTTGTGCAGTTGAAATTCTTGTATAACTCTTGGCTCCCTAAAACTTAACTACTAATAGCCTATTGTTGACTGGAAGCCTTACTGACAACATAAACAGTCAATGAACACATATTTTGTATGTTTTATGTATTATATAGATTGTATTCTTACACTAAAGTAAGAGAAATGTTATTAAAATCATGAGAAGATACATTTACAGTATTTATTGAAAAAAATCTATATGAGTGGCATGCAGTTCAAACCTGTGTTATGCAAAGAGTATATGATTTCATTTGCATAGAAAAGTGATTAAATAAAGTATCTTCAGCAGCCGTCCGTCTCTAGAGACGATGGTGTAGCTTCTTAAGAGTCTATCTGCACCGCCGAGAATGGTTGTGCAGTCCGACTCGGGAGTGACACGGTATCTGTCTCCTCCCGTGTTGAATCGACATCTTGCGATGACGCTGGAGTGTCCTCTCCAGTGAAGCTGAAGCTACAGAGCCTCGAGAGATGATGGTGTAGCTTCTTAAGAGTCTATATGCACCACCGAGAATGGCTGTGCAGTCCGACTCGGGAGTGATACGGTATCTGTCTCCTCCCGTGTTGAATCGACATCTTGCGATGACGCTGGAGTGTCCTCTCCAGTGAAGCTGAAGCTACAGAGCCTGGGCAGGGTGATATGGAGGGTCTGCTGTTGCCCATGCAGCAGACCCCCCCTCTCTTCGCAGCTGAAGGGTCCAAGGGAAAGACGGAGTCAATACAGCTTGGCTTCAGGTGCGCCGCAGGAGTTGCCGGTGTTGACTACAACGTCAAACCACCTTAGGGACTCCGGCTCCGGATTTTCTGTCGGGGTTTACTCCCTTAGCCTTTCCCCTGAAGAGGTATGCCGCAAGGCAGTGGAGGTTTTTTGGAATCAGAGTTTTCCTTCTCTGATGTGCCCTGACTGGAAGATCGAACCAGCGACACTTAGCTCGCAGGCCGACGCTCAATCCACTGAGCCAAACCAGCCAGGGTTAAATAAAGTATCTTATTGGATGGAATATTATGCCTTATGAAAAAATCATCATATTTTAGATTAGGATATTTGATATGAGAAAAGCCTCAGAGGGTAATAAAAAGTGAAAAAGCTAGAATATAATCATGTACAGTAGGGATCCCATTTTGTTAGCAAAGAAGCAAATGCACATAAAAAGATTAGTAGAAAATATTAATATATTCACTCATTTAGTAAATATTAATTAGGTGCTGACTGTGCCAGGCACTGTGCTAGGTAGTAGGGATACAGTGATGAACTAAAATCTACATAATTCAGGGCCTAGTTGGTGTGGCTCAGTGGACTGAGTGCTGGCCTGTGAACCAAAGGGTTGCTGGTTCAATTCCCAGTCAAGGCACCTGCCTGGGTTGTGGGCCAGGTCCCCAGTTGGGGGCATGTGAGAGGCAACCACACATTGCTGTCTCCCTCTTTTTCTCCCTCCCTTCCCCTGTCTCTAAAAATAAATAAAATCTTAAGAATAAAATAAACGTAGTCCATACCCTTATGGAGCATGCTCTGAAGAGAAAAAAATGTTAACTGTAGCCATTTCTTGGTGGTGTGTTTAAGAGTGACTTATAAAAAACAAACAGTAATTTTCTGTATTTTACAATTTTTCTATGGTGAGAAAGTATTACTTTATAATTAGGTGCAAAAAAATAAAAGGCCTATTGTCCAGGCTTGTTTCCAGAAGTGTTAAATATTCATTTGGGGGACTTTCTGACTGAGTTATCTGATCAAAACAAAACATGTAGAGCCACTCAATGAAAATATGAAAAGAAGAAAACTAATTAAGCTCCTCATCCATTTTTTTTTAAATGAATAGGACTTCACTTTATCGGTGGTGGTGACATTTTTAGTCATCCTATTGACAGTCCCCAACAACAGCTGGGGAGTTCTGCTTCACTCAGCTGTACCACTCTCCACCAGGTGGTACAGGGATGGTTATATTTTCATCTAATTGGTGAATCTGACTCTCTTTCCTTTTACTTTCTGCAATGGTTAGAATTGACTAAATATTTGAAGTTACCTAGACTCACGTTTAATAGACATTTCTAATTATTTCTTCAAATCTAGATTTCCATCTAGCAGGGCTTGTGAGACTTGGTGTATTTCCTTATGAAACTCCCTAAGCACTTCAGAAATCTTAATTAATGACCAGCTCTTCTGAGAAATAATTATGAATGCTTTTAATTTAACAAAAGCACAGAGAATCCTAGTTTCTACCAGGCTTCGGTTTCTATTTGCATGAAGCCATTAAATACTAAACTTCTGTGTCAAATGCAGCAGGCAAGAGAACATTAGAATATTTTTAAAACTAGAGTAAAATGAGCATTTCTAAAATAACCATACAGAACAAAGGTATTTTATAGTGTATAATCTCTAATTTTATATGAAAAGCACTATATTTATTAGTAATACATATTGTATGGACATCATTTTACCCATATTTTCCTATGAGTGCCTTTAATTTTGACTGAATTACCTTGGCATGGATCACCCCCTTCCCCTACCACACACAGTCTTTTTTTTTTCCCCAAAAAAATAATTGACTTTAATGGAAAGAAGGGAGCGGGAGGAAGGAGATGGTTGTAGCCACAACAATACCATTCTTTAAAAAAAATTTTTTTTTTAATTTATTTTTAGAGGGCAGGGAAAGGAGGAAAAAAGAGATGGGAAAAAAACACCGCTCTGAGAGAGAACATCGATTGGCTGCCTCTTGCACGCCCCCAACTGGGGTCCTGGCCTGCAACCCAGGCATGTGCCCTGACTGGTAATTGAACCGATGACCTTTTGGTCTGCAGGCCGGCACTCAATCCACAGAGCCACACCAGCCAGGGTAACACCATTTTTTACAGAAGACAAAGGTGTCAATGAGGTAGGTGTCTCAGCTGACTCACGCCACCTCAATTCACTATTGCAGTAGCTGGTAAGACAAACTGGGGGTAGGTGGAGGGCGAAGGATGGAGGTGAAGGGGCCAAGAGAAATGCGCTGTTTAAGGATGTTTAGATAGCAGTATGAAGCATACAACCCCGATTTTTAGGATCTGGGAACCTCACCATACCCGCCCCCCCCCCCCCAGTCTTAAGGTCTAAAATAATGAGCAAATCCAGATTTTAAAATATATATTTGTTGTAATTGGAAAAACATGGCCCAAAGCAATATTCTACCACTAAGAGCCTGATATCAAATTAATGCTCTCTTTAGAGGCTTGTAAGAAGTGCTAATAAAAGTTCTGCTGACTGATAACTATGTATTACAGGTTGATATCCAGGCCATGTGGGGAGCAGTGTATAAATCTCTTAATAATGTGCCTTCATTGGCCTTCCTGGGGAAAGCCACTACCGTAAGAACTGTGACAAAGATTGGGGAGCCCCAAAGCCACCACCACGCCCTACTATTGTTTGCATCATTACAAAGCAAGAGAAAGTGGTGACAGTCATTACTGGCTACATAACACAGTACAGCCTAGGATAATGGAATATAATACCTCGCTCATGCCCAGGCTCGGGCACTCCACAGGTAAGATGCCACAGGGAATGGGCACTAGCAGTCATCAAGTTACCTGGGACAAAAACGTAGCCGGGGCAGGGCGGGGGAAGGAAGCTCTTCCTCACACACCGTATCCTGACAACTTGCTCCCCCTGCAGGCCATTTTCCATACAACAGATCTTTCTATACTTGAAACATAAATCTGATTTGTCTCATTCTTCAGCTGAAACCCCCCCCCCCCCCTGCCCAATATCTCCTCCTTTTCCAAGAGTGGGCTGGCTCCTGTCTACTTTGAACTCAGCTCAAATCTCTTCCCCGGTGCCTGGTACAGTTCAGACGTAGCGGCCTTGTTTACATGTGTCTACCCCCACTCCTTAAGGGGAGCACTTTGTCTTATTCGCTGCCATGGTCATGCTGTACCTATCACAAAGTTGGAACTTGGTCATTTGTTAAATGAACGAGTATCATCTTACTCTTGTCTGGAGCAGAGGTTCTTAACCCGTGGTGCAAGGGTTTCAGATAATTTCCTCCCTACTCTGCTCCCAGCTGTAAATGAAATGATGAGTTTCAGGATATTTATAAGTGCCTTGGGGGGTGATGAGAAATGTGTGGGAAAGCATGTGTTTTCCAGATTCTCAAAGGAATCCAAACAACAGAATGTTCATTACCACTGGCATAGAGTTTTAATTTATAAAGCACTTGCTCACACATGTAGTTCTTATTACACTTATGGAGATAGGTAGTATAGAAGTGATCATTCCTACCTCATAGACAGACACTGAGGTGCAGAGAGTTTAAATATGTTATCAGACTTCACACAGCCAGGCAATGATGGAATGGACACAAATTCATTCTTTTGGACTCAGGGTCCTGTGCTCTTTCACCCAGAGCCCTGGGCTAGTAAGTTTGCATTTACTCTTGTTTATCTTTATTTGCTTCTAAACACACCAAACTTAAACACTTTTCTAAGAACTTTCTTTAAAAAAATTTTTTTAATGTATTGATTGAGAGGGAGGGTGGAGAAACATTGATTCTTTGTTCCACTTATTGATGCATTCACTGGTTGAGTCTTGTGTGTGTTCTGCCTGGGGACTGAACCTGCAACCTTGGTGCATCAGGACGGTGCTCTAACCAATGGAGCCATTCGGCCAGGGCCTCTAAGAACTTTTGTATTTAAATTTGCTTATGAGGCTGCCTTAAAATTTCCAATGAAAAAAATATTACTATCAGCTAGATCAAGGCAGTTTTCAAGCCAAATTTTAATGTATGTACAAAGGAATGAAAAACAGTTTTCTAAAAGCCTAAGTAGAGCATAACTAGAAAAAGAGATTTGTGCAAATAAATATAACACACCCTAAGGCCAAATGAAAACAATGGTGAGATCGCTAATGTTTAGATTTTATCTACCTTTTTAGTTAGGATACTTAGATTGAAAAAACAATTTAATTTTTTAAATAATCAGTTCTTCTAGAAAAGAAAAATCTAAGCTTCTCTCTCCTCATGTGATTTTCAAAAGAAGGGGGTGGGGATAATTGCATTATTTGGAGAATTACTGCAAAATATTTAAAGCGTGTGAATTGGGCAGCATGAGATATTACTGTCAAAGAAACCTGTCTATAGTATACAACCAGACACGGGCTTCAAATGAGCTTTGTATTACCCTCCAGAAGTTATAGGAAATATGCTGCTTAAAAGAATCTCCCATTCTTGGAGGATACAGGAGATCAAAGAGATTTCTTCCTGACTTCCAGCCAAGATGGAGCCAGACAGACACGCTGTATCTCCTTCCACAACTAAGGAATACAACTGCCTCAAAACTAGAGGCAACCAGAAGTTCCAGAAAATCAAGCTGCATGGAAGTCCAACAAACAAAGATATAAAGAAGAAATACTCATCCAGACAGGTAGGAAGGGCGGAGCCAGGGCAGAGAGGACGAGGTGTGGTGGCAACAGCAGCAGCAGCAGCAGCGGTGGTGGCAGGCCGGTAGAAAGTGCAGTCACATGTTTTAAAAAGTAGAGAGGACAACCTGGGGAGCACTCTTAGCACCAGACCAGACCACACAGCTCATGTTTCCAGCACTGGGAAAATAAAGCCTCATTACTTCTGTGCAAACCTATGGGGGTTGGGGTGGAGGAAGAAACTTCTGGTCTCTCAGTAGTCTGCTTCTTTAAAAAGCCCCCATCGTCCTAGAACGTCCACAGACCCTCCCACTCTGGGAATGATGGCCAGGGCAACAAAGGCACCAGTCCCATACAGGAAGAAGGAGAAGTGCTTGGAAAAGGGATGAGTGCTGAGCAAGTGGCATTGTCCCTTCTCTGACCCCTCCTCCATATACAGCACCACAACGTGGTGAGACGGGTCACCATGTACTAATGAATACCGAAGGCTCCGCCCCTACAACATAACAGGTGCGACAGCTCTACCTAAGTCACAGAGGCAAACAAACACAGGAGCCTGTCAAAATGAGGAGACAGAGAGGTATGGTCCAAAAGGGGGAACGGATCAAGATTCCAGTGGGAGAACTAAGCGATGAGGAGATAGCCAACCTAACAGACAAGAAGATAGCAAACCTAACAGACATAGAGTTCAAAACACTGGTGATAAACAAGCTCACAGACTTGAAAGATATGCTTGAGTACGGCAAACACATAAAGGAAGAAGTGAAGGCTACGCTAAATGCAATGAAAGAAAATCCACACGAACCAAAGGTGAAGGGAAGGAAACCGGGATTCAAATCAATGATTTGGAACATAAGGAAGAAAAAAAGTCAACCAGTAGAGAATGAGGATACAAGAATTGAAAAGAATGGACGAGAGGCTTAGGAACCTCTGGACAACTTTAAACGTACCAATATCCGAATCATAGGGGTGCCAGAAAGAGAAGAGGAAGAGCAAGAAATTAAAAGCTTATATGAAAAAATAATGAAGAAAAACTTCCCAAATTTCGCAAAAGAAATAGACATACAAGTCCAGGAAGCACAGAGAGTCCCAAACAAGCTAGACCCAAGGAGGACCACACCAAGACACATCATAACTAAAATGCCAAAGGTTCAAGATAAAGAGAAAATCTTAAAAGCAGCAAGAGAAAAGCAGAGAGTTACGTACAAAGGGGTGCCTATAAGACTGTCAGCTGATCTCTCAAAATAAACTTTGCAGGCAAGAAGGGACTGGCAAGAAGTATTCAAAGTGATGAAAAGCAAGGACCTACAACCAGGATTACTCTATCCAGCAAAGCTATCATTTAGAATGGAAGGGCAGATACAGTGCTTCCCAGACAAGGTAAGCTAAAGGAGTTCATCATCACCAAGCCATTATTATATGAAATGTCAAAGGGACTTAAGAAAAAGAAGATCAAAACTATGAACATTAAAATGACAACAAACTCACAATTATCAACTGAATCTAAAAAAAAGAAAACCAGAATAGGAACAGAATCATAGGTATGGGGATCATTTGGAGGGTTATCAGCTGGGAGGGAGGAGGAGGAGAAATGGAGAAAAGGTACAGGGATCAAGAAGCACAATTGGCTGGTACAAAATAGACAGGGGGAAGTTAAAAATAATATAGGAAAGGGTGAAGCCAAAGAACTTATATGCATGACCCATGGATATGAACTAAGGGGGGTGGGATTGCTGGAGGGAAGGGAGATAATGGATGGAGGGGAGCAAAGGGGGAAAAATTGGGACTACTGTAGCAACGTAATCAGTAAAATATACTTAAAATTTTTTTTTCTTCCCTTCCTTACTAGCATCTGTAATTAAGACCTGATTCTTCATCTTAAGGGAGAAGTGACTTCTTTATTGAGCTAGTTGGGGTTTTTTTCCCCTTACAACCCACAAGGTTAACATCATGTTTTGTAAAAAAGTTTTCACTGGATTTAGGTGTCATTCTTAAAATTTGATGCATTTAAAAATAGCTCAGCAGCATGCTTGCCCTGTGTTCAGCGTCCTGCTCCCTTGAGTTCACTCTCTGCTGCTCAGGTGCCACATGCCCCAGTCAGTGGTGTGTGGTCCCAGCTCTAAATACAGCAGGGGTGTCAGGTGGCAAATGGAAGTACAGTCCTACTGAAGACATTGACAGTTGTGGGAGGAAGAAAGGTGAATTCACCAGTTCACAGGTAGGGCCACATAGTGGTAGTAGACAGCAACAACCAACATATCCAGGTTTTCTCCAATGAAGGCTTTCTCCATGTTCTGCTTTGGGATCCGAGGGCACTCAACCTGGGCAGCTGCAGCACACCACAGGTGTGACGGTGGACACCAATGAGGACATTATAGTGGCAGACAATATCAACCATTGGGTCAGCATCCCTTTCCCAGAGGGCAAGTTCAAGACCAAGATTAGAGCAAGTGGTCCCATGGGCCCCCAGGGAGTGGCCCTAAACCTAAATGGACATACCATTGTAGTTGACAAGTCAATGTGTCTTCACCTTCCAGCTAATGACAAGCTGGTTGGCCAGGTTTGGGGCTGTGGGGCCCTGGATGACTGGACCCCATTCTATGGTTGTGAAGAAGAAGAATGAGATTATAGTGATGGATTCCATAGCCACTCATTAAAGGTGTATAGTGCCAGCAGAGTTCCTCTTCATATTTGGCTCCCATGGTGAGGGAAACAGTCAGTTCAGCTCCCCCATGGGTGTAGTGGTGGACTCCAATAGGAACATCCTGTAGCTTACCTGGGCAACAGCCACATCCAGGTACGCAACAGATCTGGCTCCTTCCTGTCCTACAGCAACACATCTAGAGCCAGTGTAGGGCCCACAGGGACTGGTGCTGACCTCAGATGGCCATGTGATGGTGGCCAATGCTGGGAACCACTGCTTTAAGACCTATGCTACCTCCAGTTGCTGCACAGGGGCGCTGCCGGTCTCATAGGGTCTGGCCAGAAGGCAGGTCGGGCCAGAAGGTGGGCCAGACCTGGGCATTGGGTGCCTTCCTGTTCCACATCTCCCAACCCCAGCGTTACACCTTATTTGATTTGTGCTTTGGTGACTGACTGGGTGAGTCTGGACTGTGGTTCCAAGGATGTGTACAGGACACTTCCTGTCCCCTCAGTCTGCTCCCCATACCTCAGCCTGGAGCCAGAACAGCCTCTTACTCCAGGGAAGAAACCCCTCTGGTTGTCTCCCTACCACCCCATCTACACTGAGACCATTAATACCCCACCTTCCATGTTAAATAAATGTTTTCTTGCCAAAAGAAACAAAAGTACCAAATGCAGGATGATACATAGTTTAAGAGCGCTTTTACATTTAGAATTACTTCATCAAAAGATTTGTTGGGGCCTCCACTAGGAATTTCCTGATGGCTATTATATGTGTATTTAGGAAAAAAACAAACCAAACCTGTGTGATTATTGCCTAAGTTTATTCTTAGGCAACCTCCATGTTCCAAAGGTCTGTAAGCAAATCACAGATAGAGGGGGAAAAATCCAGAGCCTAGTGGAAGAACCACTTCTTGGCTTATGATTGCCAGAGTGAGGACATTTTGGGTTATTCCTTAACTAAAATTAATGCTACCACCTTGGAATCCCGCCCACTGCCGGGTCAAAGATTGCTGTTATACGGGAAGGGCAGTCCCTGTGAACTCCCTTCCTTCATTTAACATAAATCCGAAATAGACATCTGGCAAGAAGGGGTTGTGATGTTGGAAAGAAACATGGGTTTTGGCACTAAGCATACTTAGCTAAAGGCTGATAAGGACCTGTGGATCTTTTCCAAACACCAAGTTTTGGTACTTTAAAACAGAATGCAATTCATTTTATTCTAGAAGGATGAAAGGGATTTATTTCTGATGGAATTCAAACGTATCCTTCAGAAATCTAGGTATTTCACACCAGATTCTTGAAAGACGAGCATTTTTTCCCCCACAACTCAAAAGCCCTGTGTCCACATTTAGTGTCTTTATTATTCCTTGAAATGGAGTTTGCTCAAATCATATCTTGGCATCACTGCATGTTACAGAAGGGCATGCAGGCCATTCCCCTTGCACCCAAAATGTCCTAAAGGGCTTTGCTGGTCAAGAGTATTACAAAGACATGGCTAAGATCAAAGTTTTAATCCTCTTAATGACCTGTTTACTTTGCCTAGCTCTGTTCTATATGAGCCATAGTTGCCTCTCTCAAAGCTCTGTTTCCAAATGAAGAACGACCAGGTAACAAGACATAAGCAAAACCAACACTAAAGACAGGAAAACAGAGCAGGAACTGCTGCAGTGGGAAAAAAAGAGCATGTTCACAAACACAGAACTTACAGGCACTTCATTTGGTCCTTTCATTCATTCCTTCTGGGTGGCAAGTACTGAAATCACAGAAGGCAACCAGCTACAGCTTCACCCAAGAAGGAACACGGTGTGTCAAGACAACAGCAATTACAATTCAATTTCAGTAACAGGTATGTGTAGGGAGGCGCCAAAGGATGGAGTGAATGTCATTTTGAACAGCAGATGGTAGTCTAATATAGTAGCTAGTTAATGTAACCTAAAAAGACCAATATGAGCCACTTAATGTATTTCTCATGAGTTTTAAAAAGTGGAAGGACTCAGCAATAGGCATTGGGAGCCTCTAATGTATGTAGTAGTAAGATCACATCAATTCTCTTATCTTATTGCTAATTTTAGTGTCAAATTCCTGTTCCTATGACTAAACATAAATTATAATTTTAAATCTTATGACAGGGCTTTCACCTGTAAGACATACAGGAGATGTGGTTCACATGAACCAAATGTACTCCTCAAGTTTAAAATTATGGATTTATAACAAGGGGAAAATGTGATGGAAAACTCTTCTTAGGAAACACCACAGTTCCGTGAAGTCATGGGCCCCACAAAAGAAAAATTAATCATTTAAGTGGGCATGTTATGATATTTAAGTTCCTCCGAAAATCTCTCCAAATATAAGCTGGACCAGTAAAATACAGCCTCTAAGTATGTGAGACACCATCGCCACCTTGTGCTGAACAGACCTCACTGCACCCGCATTATTGCAAAAGATCCCACTTAGGATTCAACAGTTACAGAATATAGCTTTATTTATAGAATCTTACAAATAAAACATTTAAAGTCCATATAACTTAAGTTATTTTCTCTTCTAGTTCATCCTTCTAACTCCTGAGTTATTTTTAAAAATACTATGATGGAACTGCAGAACTGTAAAAGGAAAGATGAACAATAAAAACCTAACCTCTCTTGCAAAAAATCAGACAACTTTTTGTTTTTAAGCAGATTTGCAGCGTTTTAACACCTCTCTGGAAGAGGACTTACTAAAAACAGATCTTAGGAAACCCAAAGAGAGAAGCCTTCTTTTTCTAAACCTGGGTGAAGGATCAATGAAGGAAAGCCCCCAGGTGACACTAGACACAAAGGCTTTTGGGAGCAGAGGTGGAAGGCAACCTGCATGAAGGGGCAGGGCAAGAAGCAGCAGAAGCCCCACTCCTGGAACACGGCTCCTGCATGGGACACAGCCTTTCCCTGCTGTTGTTAATAGAAGCTGGTCCATCTGGGAACAGAGGGGTCGAAGATGCGAATGCCAGGGGTACCAACGTCCTCAAAATTCTCTACCCCTCAGACTTCTCATGTACAAATGCTTTTAAACCAGCAAATCCAACACTTAAAATGAAATCGCCACATTTTCGACCCATGAGGCAAGTCTGCTGCCAATGGCAACATACAATCAGTTGCATGAATTGAGTGTTTCCCTGCCTCCTCAGCTCTAGCCAGGACTGGCCTCTGAACTAATTACAGTTTAAACAGAATTTCCCTTTGAGGCAGCTGTCTATGAAAGGAAGGTTCTTCATATCGATGTGCACAGAAAGGGAAAGCACCCTATACTTCATATTGTATTTTTTAATTTGTTAAAGATTATATTTTTGAGCTCTTCTAAGACTAAAAACCAACTAACCCTAACTTAGTGTTTTACTCCAAGAATAATTGTATTTGTAAGGAGTAATCTATAGGGAATGCTAAAATCATAAATTTAATATATCAATGTGAATTAAGGAAAGCAAATCTTCTCAAGTCTTAAAGATTGAGTGTTATCTTCTGCTAGCTCCTGAAAGCAATTTGAGAAAAATAAAACAGAAAAGATGAAGAATCAGTAACAATAACAATAATAATAACAATATAACATAAAGTTAGATTCCAACATTCAAGGAATTGGTTCTTTGGTAAAACTGGACCATAATCCTATCAGGAGACAGTCCTAGAATTTAATCTAGAATATTGATAACTGTTTGCCTTCTTCAGCTCATTCTACCAAAGTCAACAGTTGAGAGAAGGAGAAACACTTATAAAGCATCAACAGCAATTTTCCTACTCAAGTTCTTTTCGAGACTATTCCCGGTTTGAGGGATGCTTCCCAAGAAGAAAAAAACAGAGGCTGCTTTTAATGACTGTGTGGTGGGAAGTTTTTCTGGGTAAGGAGAGAAAAGCTCACAGGTGTTGGCAAAGAACCAGCACTCGCGGGTCATGCACACATCACAGTTTGTGGACACAACCCCGGGGCTGCAGCTGTGGGCACCATGGAGAAAGGCTTTTGGGGAAACTGGCTCCCCAAAGTGGCTAAAGAATCTCACATTATCAATATGATAATAATAAATCAATTCACCTAGTGAACCTGGAGATCAGCTCCCCCTGAAGCCCAAGTTCTGAGGAGAAGGCTCCCCAGTGCCTGAGGCCGGCCTCCAGTCTCACAGACAGGTCTATCCATCCACTTTCTGAAGAGTGTTAGAGCAATTAATTTTCAATACAGGACTCGTCCTTCCTCGTCTGGGGTGAGGAAGGAAGGGTAACTGAGATTGTACCGTTGAAAACCCACTCACAGGGCCATTGGCAGGTCCTCTGCTCTGCACACATCTGCAGAGCCCAATGGAGTTCTGGACCTTACACCTCAGACTTCTATTATTCGTGCTTTTATTCATGCAATTAGCAAATCCTAAGTGGCGTCTGCACTGATTCCTTTCCTGGCACCATTGTCAAAGAGCACAAGTTGTACTCCAGTTCCGCAGGTCAACTTGCCACTGTGCAGCAGAGGCGTTGGCCAGGGGAGATAAATGTATGCAGTGTCCCCTCTCACACCAGCATCGTGAATGTGCTCAGAATGTGCTTCTAGGGAGGCAGCTAAAGTCTCAGAAGAAGGGAGCGGGGAAGGGAAGGTGGGAATCTCTGCGAACCGGTTGATGTTTTGCATGTCTTCCCTCTCTGCCCTCCACTCATCAGTGTTGATCTGAAAGAAGGCGGCGGGTGGGGGGGTGGGGGGGTGGGGGGGATGTCCAGGCAACTGAACCAAGATGCCAGCTCCCCTGGATGGCCAGGAGCCACCAGGTGCAGCCACAGAACTGACATCAGCATCCCAGTGGGTACAGGTAACCGTCATGATGGGGACACACATGGGCCCCACTTCCCCAGTCACTCCGGATGACCCGCCTCCCTCCTGCCCTCCTCGTCTATTCCAAACTTCAGGTCTCCTTGAGAGAACAGGCAATTGAACTGACCAAAAAAACAGGAGGAACTGCTATCTCCTGTACCTTCTCTGTAAAAAAATTGGTGAATCCACTTCAAAATGGGTTATCTTGAGGTCCAGGACACACAGTTAGATTCATGGGCCCCAAACTATAGATTCACCTCTGCTATTTCTAACCAGGTTATGACTGCTGCCTATATTTTTGTGTTGTAGGGCAAAGGATCCAAAATCTCCCAGCACTGATTCGAAGAGAAAAGGGTCAGGGTAACCAGAGAAAAAAATTAGGTTTGTCTTCTAAGCTATACTCGGGTCCCCAAGTCACTCTGAGAAGGAGGGAGAGGAAAGGGGGGAGGTGCCCCCTAGAAACCGTCTAAGGCAGCTTACTACTAGGACAGAGCATTTTAAAAGCAGCTGACGCTGAAGGGCAGGAATCCAGTCCATGTCAGTTTTTAACAGAAATGTCTCTCCCAAGGCGCTTCAGGGCTGCGGAGCTCAAGGACCAGGGTTCAGACAGCCCAGGGTCCGATGTCCAGTTCCTCAGTTCCCGCAGGGCCCTACCCGATCTGGATCTGTCCCGAATACATGGTGAGAAGCAGCATGATGGCAAAGCCGGTCAAGAGGCCCAGGTTCTGGATGACAAAGGGGACAAACATGCTGCCCTTCCTTTCATCCTCCTGGCAGACTTCATTCATCTCAGGGAACTGAGAAAGGAGAGAAAACCAAGAGAGCTGCAGTTCCTTTCCTAACCTTGTAAGTCCAGGAGAATTCAGTGCAATATAGATATTATACCTAATAACTGTTATGATATTCATCTCATTAATATTTATATTGTAGTAGTAACATAATTAATATATAACATATGACTATTACAATCCTTAATATCATATATATATATATATATATATATGTTTGTTTTTTTTAACAAAGAAAATTAACAGCAATAGCTCTAGAATTTGAATGCAACAGCTTTTCTCCAACGTGGTTACTATAGCCGACCCTTGAACAACATGGGGGTCAGGGTTGCTGACCCTAGTGTAGCTGAAAATATGCATGTAACTCAGCCTCACCCCCTTAAAAACTTAGCTGTCCCTCAGTATCATGGGGGATTGGTTCCAGGACTTCTGCCCCCACTATGGCTACCAAAATACTCGAATGCTCAAATCCGCTATATAGAATGGCTTAGAACATGCATACAGTCGGCCCTCAACACCCATGGATTCTCAACCACAGACTGAAAGCGGTACGTGTATTTATCGAAAAAAAAATCCATGTACACATGAACCCGCACAGTTCAAACCCTGCTGTTCAAGGGTCAACTGTACTTTACAACTATAGAGGTAAAACAGAGTACGATACATGCATGTAGTCCTGGATGTGTTTAGATGCTGGCTAAAAATAACTGCTTGGATAAAAATAAACTTTTTACTGTGACCCTTAAAAACACTTGCAAAGATCTTTCTGCCATCAAAATGTTACTGTCACCTCTTTGGGCAACTGCTTGAGCAACTGTGTAAGGGGCCAGAGATCAGAGCTATGACTCAAGGCCCCTCGCTGCTGGCCAGCAAGGCAGGCAACAATGAGGAGACCTTCCAATTCAAGTACTGCAAAAACATCCTGACCCTAGGGAGAGCGCCCCACAAGAAAGGAGAATCTAGAATGTTTCTATGGTGAGGCTAGATTTTGGTGGTCTACTTTCATCATCTCATCAAAAATGTTTTCAAAGGCTATAAAAATTAATCCATGCAAATGTGCCAAAGAAAATGGCATGCCCGCAACCAAGGTTAGTTACACCAAGGTGTGACAGGTCAGGTATTTCACTAGAACCTCAGAACTGCTTAAACGGTCACTCCAAATGTTAGTGGGTACGGTACAATGTGTACATCCAGACTGCTTGCTGGTAATGCTTTTCACCCCATAACTGTTCTACAGACTTATGTTTTTGACCCTGGAATTGAGCTCAGTAATCATTTTCTTTAAGGATTTAAGCTAATAGAAACATAATCTTTTCATTCTCTAAAATCTAATGTCCCTCTAAAAAGCACTGAATTGTACACCTTAAACAGGTGAATGGTGTAGTTTGTGAATGATTCCTCCATAAAGCTGTTATCAAAAACGAGCTAACCAGTGTCTCCTCAGCTGTCCTCCCATCCAATGACTTCAGTAACCCAGGCAAGCTTGGTCATTTTCCCAGGGTATAAATTAAGGAAGACTTACCATATCAGCCAGAGAAATATACAAAAACATCCCTCCAGCCAGTGCAAAGATCCAGTTGGCAGAGAAGTGACTGCCGGCCAGGATGCCAAAGGCCAGACCCACGTAACAGCAGCAGGCAGAAAGGAAGTTGAAGAAGAGCGCTTGTTGGAGGCTCATACCAGCATTGAGCAGGATGACAAAGTCTCCTGGAGTGGGGAGGGCAGAGGGGAAGGTAAGGACAGACAGCATGATGAGGACAGACTGCTTAAAGTATGCATCAAGTCTGGGTGAAAACCCAGACAGCCCAGACACGAGATGGCAGCGACAAGATGAAAGTGCCTGTTCTCTCTGTGTCTGGGAGCTGTCTTATCTCTGTTTGCAAAGCTGGCCACGTATGTCCAGCTGAGAGGCTGAAAATAATAAACAGCCGACTAGCAACAGCCCCATTTCTTTTCTGATTGATGGTGAAATAGAAGGCACTTCCCTCCTCACTACCACAACGAATGATATTTTTAGGAAACAAAATTGAGACTGAGAGAAATTAAGTAACTTGCCCACAGTCATAAGCCAATAAATGGAAAACCCAGGACTTGAACTTGAGTCTCCAAGGCTCCAAAGTCCAGCCTTTTTACAGTCCCTCTGATAAAACTAAGGGCTTCCCACCCAACAACCCCTGGCTCATCCGCTTCTTCCACCCACCAGACTTCTAACATGCATCTCAGACTTTGGGAGAGTAAAAGGATGTCAGGAACGATGTAGGCTAAGCACTTAGAGGAACAGCATATGGCACGTAGGAAGTCTCTTTCACTATTTTCCCGTTTCATCTTCATGATAAACCAACGAGGCAGGTACTGTCATCTCCCCAATGGAGAGATGAGGAAACTGAGCCACAGCATAAGGGGCTGAAGGAAAACAGACATCCTTGTAAAACACTATCATTTTCAATGACCAACTTTCCATTATTAATTGAACTGTTAAGAATTAGTGGTTAAGTCTCACATCACATAAAGAACGCATTAATGAATTACAACAAGTGTTTTGAAGATGGGGGAGGAGTCGGCCATAGGAAGGGTGTTGGTGCAAATAACAAGACAGCTGAGTGGGCCAGGGTTGGGAGCACGTGCACTCACCCAGCTCATGTGGGAACTCCTCACACAGAATGGCCACCGAAGTGCTGATGCCTTGGAAAACGGACACAGTGAAGGAGGCTCCAATGGCCAGGCCGTCGATGAAGTTGTGGAGGCCATCGCTCAGGGTAATCATCCAGGCCAGGGTGCCGATATCAGAGTAGCGGGTGCCTTTCAGCCAGTAGCAAGCACTCTGGGAAGCCTGCAGGTCCTACAAAAAAGACAGTTCAAGGCAGGCCTGAATCATCAAGGCTACTACTGCCTAAAGGTCACCACCCAGCAGCAGATGGCCCACTGACCTGGACAGAGAGTGAGCCCACGATGACTTTCTCGTCCATCATGGGGGCCTTGCCATCCAGCTCACTGCTGCAGTGCTGAGGAATCATGTGGTCCAGGTCCCCATTCTGCAGCTTCTCTGTCACCCCTTCCTCCTGGTCCTTCTTGGAGGGAAGCGTCTCGGAGGCATAGTGACTATGTCCGTGATGATGCTGGAGGGACAAGGAGCAGTGAGAGCGATGCTCATCCAAACCACACCACTTCCTGAGATCTGCTGAGCCAGTGCTCCGAACCCTGGGCAGGCGCCGTTCCCATCACCAGAGACCACGTAGGCAGCAGCACACACAGAGCCCCAGGGAAAGTGTTAGAGCTGAGCCAAGGTGAATGCAAGGACTGGCCCAGAAGAGGTATCAGAGCAGAGACCGCAGGACCCACACTCATCCCACAGAGGCGGCAATGCTCAAACTGTTTATAGCTCCTCCTGTGCAGTGGCTAATTTTATTCAACTCAGCAACTAGTTTGGAGTGACTATGAGATGTCCGAAAGGCATCCTCCTGGATCTATACTATAATAATCAGCCTTATTTCTTTGTGGTCATACTTCATACACAGTGTATATCTATATCTAGCCCCTCCTTTATCTCCTGAAGGCATGGAAGTACATTAGGGAAGTCATTTAGAATAAAACAGAGGGGCTGCATTACTGTCTAGTGGGAGGCACAAAGGCCAGATCTGGTTTCTGGGCCGCCCTTGCCCCCTGCTGTTACTCTTGTGAGGAGAAATGGGGGTAGACTCATGAAACTTGTGGGCTTTATTCCTCCCAAGCTCACTGCAGCGCTGCTGAGCTGACGCTGCCATGACACACAAGCATTTTGGAGACGGACGCTTCCCCAGACACGTCTCCTTTACCAACAACTGGGCCTCACCTCGTTTTTCGGCTTAAGGAGCATCTTCAAGATCTTCTCTGTGAAGAAGAAAAGATAGAAACCCCCAAACACCACTGCAGACTTGGAGACATAGTAATCCTCCAGAGGGTTGAAACCAAAAGCCTGTGGATCCAGGAAAAGAAAATGAGTTTAAGAAAATAAACCACCTCCACAGGTCCCCTCTGGTGTCTCAGCCCCTTCCGTGACTGCGTAAAAGGGCGCATGCGCACGGGGATGACTGCCCTCTACCATCTCCTTTCCAGAAAATGCTAACACCTGACTTGTCCCGAATGTCCCATGACCAGGCCTAACAGGGTCTCTCTAGCTTAGTTTCTGATGCACAAGACAGATCATCTTCAGAACTCTCCTGTCAGGAAGAATAGCTGAAGACAGCTGTTTTGCTTTTAGTGAGGACTGTCTCTGTGTCTCCGTTTGCTAGGTGCTGCTGGCAAATTCCATACTGAAAGGCAAGGCACTTGTGTCTATTTTCACCGTTATCTCATGTCCCTGCACGATCTGCCTGCAAACACAACGGGAGGCACTATAGTTATACTTTCTAAAATGGGAACTCCATTCCCCAGGTCAATACTGAGAATTGCGGCATCTTCCTGACCACAGACCTCCCAGTGACCACAAAGCCAAAAAAGCAGACGGGGTTACTGCATGTGTCCATTTGGGGGGTTCTGTTTTTGAGTTCCTTCTGGAAACTCTATTTATTATGAGGGGAGGGGGGACAGAATCCACTGGGGAGTAGACAGGAGAAGCAATCAGAAGGATGCCTATCCTGGGGTTGCTCCGGACTGGTGGCGGGGCCCTGGGAAGGTGTCCTGTGATCTGCTGCTCAAGCTCTGACAGCAAACTGCCCCCTTAAGAGAATGCGTTGCAGCTGCCTCATGAACAGGTCCAGGAGAAAAGTGATCCTGAATACCAGGAACTCTAGGCTGCCTGAAAGGTAAGTGGTTTTCCTTTCTGCTTTTAAGGGACATAATAGCAATCCCTAGCCACTAGTCTAGTTTTCGAAGAGACACAAAGGTCAGGTTCTAGAGTGGAAACAACACATTCGGGTCAACTTTCCAGGACAGTCAAACCATCTTCAGGAAAAGTGGAGTAAAAATAAGCAACTGACAGTGCTCCACAAAGAGCCATAGCGGGTGACAGGGACAAGAGCACGCTTCAGGAATGAAAACCCTGGCCTCTAGGGTCCGGGCTCTGGTCCAGGTCAGAGTCCTTATCTGGTCAATACGCAAAACATGACTTGTTCTCCGGATATCACAGAGTTTATCTAAGACCAATTAAGAAAGCACGGGACCACATCTGAGAAAACAAAATGCCAGAGGCAGCATGTGGCGTCATCTCTGCGCCTCGCCACCAGCTCTGTCCGGGCCTGTCAGACCACCCCGGGCACAGTGCCTCATGCTGACTGTGTCTAGTGGGTCCATGGCAGAGACGACAACTCCGATGAAACCGCTCCAGGGCCATCTGTCCAACTGACGCAAAGTCGGAGCTCCCTCCTCTTTTGTGGACTATTTCCTCACTAACTTGGGCTGAGGGACAAAGGTGCCTTCAGTGCATGTGATGCCAGATGGTTCTATCTGGGTCACCTTTGCCCTACCGAGAATGGATCTTTTTACTGTGGCCCGTGGATTCTGTGGAGATGTTTGCTGGTTGTGTGCTAAAAGCCCTCAACGAGGAGCTGTAAGTGATCTACCTACACTACATCTTTTCACCAACAGTTAGCACTTCCTAGGCACCGGGCACTTTACAAATATTCCTCACGTAACCCACACAGCATCCTCATGAGGTCGGGCCCATTACTGTCCTCATCTTACACTGTGAGGAAACAGAAGAGAGCGAGGTGAAGTGACACCTGAGGCACAGGTCTTGTTCACGGGGGGAGCTTGGACTTGAACCCAGCTCTCCAGCCTGTGCTATGCTGCCTCTCCCAGGTCTGCCTAAGTCTTAGCTTCACTCTCCTAAGGGAAAGGACCTCCTCTCCCTGCCTTCCATCAGACTGGAGGGTCCTCCCACTGTGCCCGCTGTCCCCTGGAGACAAGGTGCTCCTGGGTGAGGAGCCCTGGCTTGCCATACCTCGGGGATGAGCTGGAAGAGGGCGTTGGAGTAGAGGGTGCCAATCGCCAGAGCTACGAAGTAGAGCAGCAGCCTCTTGTAAAAGGTCTTCTTCATGAAGGGCACCACGCTGGCCCCCAGGAGGGAGCAGAGGGAGATGACGGTCACGCAGAGGAGACCATATCCCCACACTGCCCTCGGGGGACAGCCAGCCCCACCCAGGACAAGGGAGAGGTGAGTGCCCCATGGCACGACCACCACCATGGCGGGGGAAGGAGGTGGAGGGGTGGGGAGGCAACGAGGAAGGTTTGGGTGGATATTAACAAAGGCGACAGAGAGAGAAAATCAGAGAGAGAAGCAGGGAGGGAGAGAGAAACAGAAAATTTGTTAGTGATTCAAGTCTGATGCAATTTCTTCCAATCAGTTCAGAGGAAATGAAGAGGAAGTCAAGATGGCTTTAGAACTCTGTGGCTCCTGCCCCCACTGCCTTTGGTGACCGAAGTTGCGCCTGCCAGATGGGATGACTGGCAGGGCGGGTGCTACCTAGTCACATAGCCAAGGTGAGCGCAGGCCTATCTAGAGGCTGCCCTGGACAGCAGACGCTGGGTCTGAGGGCTGTCTGTAACAGGAAACCAGAGCAGCTGGGAAGAGACCGATTGCCATGCTGCTGTGGATGCTTCCTGTGTCCACCGCGTGCCATGTAGGCGGGCACCTGTGCCAACACCTGGCCTGGGTCTGGTGTGTGCACGAGATACAACTAGGTGCAGGGCAGGGCGATGGAGAACAAGTGAGGCCCGATGCCCGTGCAATCCAGATTCTTAACTTCTCAAGGCTGTTTTCTTTTGGTGGGGGAGGGCAGGGGCGAGCCCTTTTGTTTTGAGAGGGCTGCAGCATAGAGGACAGAGTTCCCAAGTCACCCTGCACAGCAAACATTTCCTCTACCATTTCCTGGTGTCACACACTCCAGCCTGGACAACACAGAGCTCCCTGGTGAGCCACAGGGCTGGAGTGTGTGCCATTACTGTACTTCCAATCAGCAGGCAATGAGGTATGTCATTTAACTCAATCATTAAAAAAATTAACAAATTTGACTTTTGGAGCTGAAAAAAATAGCCCAAGATAAGGCCTCCCCTGCAAAGTGCTTGGTAGATTCATGGGGAATTTTGAGACAACGTTGAAATGGTTTATCCTAAATCAGAGTTCTTCGCCCGTTGTTTAGAAGGAGCAGACCAGGCCTGGGCACCGCACTTGGTACCTGCTCTGGCTGCGAGTCTGCTGACCGGGCAAGGCAGGGCGACCACAGACACAGGTGCTTTATGAAAGGCGGCTGCCGCCACCCCAGGGGAGGGCCCCACGGAATCACCTCCCCGCTGTCCTGACAAGGGGGGCAGACTGTCAACTTGAGACTTATTTTTTCAGCTCTTCAGTGGTCACAATTAAAAAACAAAATTAACAACATTTCAAACAGTCAAGGAAGGGCACCAGGAAGTCAGTCCTGTCAGGAGAAAGTCAAGGTGCAAGGCAGGAAGGATGGAGTGTCCCTGTTCCTTTATCTTGTTCTTTTCATTGTGTTTGTTTCTGTGGGAAGTCTTTCTTCTAGGTCTGGCTCTCTCTGCTACGAATTATGGCCTGCTTCAAAAAATAAAAAATAAAAAAAGGATCGCTCATCTTTTAAGTCAGCTCTGCTTATCAACTGGCAACTTCTTTTCCTTCTGCCTCATTCCAGATGGATAATCTCTCGGCAGCCACCCCTGAGCACTGTGAAGGCCTCTAAACAGGGGTACAGAGTGCCAGGGGCATGGATGGAGACCGCCGGTCGCAGCTTTCCTCGGAGCCCTGCCAGTTGAGCCAAGGGGAGGCACTGAGGCAGCGAGGCTGCGACCCCGACAGGCGGGCGGAGGCTTCGAGCCTTGCACCTGACATCCCCTGAGCAGGCAGAGGGAGCCCTGGTGTCCCAGGAGTGAGCGAAGGCCCTTGAGACCCAGAGTCAGAAGTCAGTTGTGTGCCCTGCTAGGAGGAAGAAGTTTATTTGTCAGGAGGCAGCTGTCAGGTGCCCTAGAGCACAGGGCAAGGTAGGATGCCGGCGGAAGGCTCAGCGGGCGTCCCGGGGAAGGAAGCCGCGCTTGTCTGTTCTACTGCACCTCTGGAATGAGCTGGAAGAGCGCGTTAGAGAGCAGCGTTCCAATGGACAGGGCGATGAAGTACGTGAGCACACGGCTGAAAAATGCTTTCTCTGTGCACGGCAGGACGAGGGCTCCCAGGAGAGAGGCCAGGTTAATCACTGAGACACTGAGGAAACCAAAGCCCCACACTGTGGAGGAACAAGAACAAATGAGGCCCCCGTTACTGAGGGTGTGATGCTACTGCTGCCAGGGCACACAGTGATCTACCAAACCATTGGTAAATATTTGCTGAGTCTGTCTCTTGCTGGGTGTTGTAAAGAAGCCTAAAAAAATACAGCAAAGTTGCCATCTGGAAGAAGCTCACCTTTAAGATGGAGGCAGGTAAAAATAAGGGAGGTTAAGAGTTAAAGAACGACAGCAGGAAGCAGTAAGGCATGACACAGGCAGCCTGCACTAGGTATCAAGTGTCAGTAGCTACTCAGCACCACCACCACCTCAGCGTTTCCAGAGGGCACTCGGGCTGAGGGGGCCGTGCACACTCATAGACCACGGTAAGTCCACAGGGGCTGGAGCAAAGGGACCAGGCGGGGCGGGGGACAGGGATGAAGTAGGCTGATGGCAGACCCTATAAGCTCCGAAATGCTAAACTGAAAAACCAAAGCGTTGGCCTCCTTGGTGGTTTCATAAAAACTAAAGTGGAAAAGTGGCCGTAAAGAGCAATCGATAGTTGGGCTGGTCCGGGAGCCCAGCGCTGAACATTCACCAGCCACATTGTCCCATCTGACAGCAGCTGAACCGGTCCTGAAAGTGCAGACAATGGTATAACTGCCACTCTAACTCGTTCCCTCTGATGTTGATAACCTGGTCGCCGGTTAAACACTGAGCGAGCAGCACTATCGATTGGCAATGGGCCACATGAAGACAAGCACAGGGACCAGGCCTTCCTCTGCCAGCTCACCTTCCACTGGGCTCGGCCCCGTCGCTGGCGTCTGCTCATCCTCCTCATTCTCCTGGTTCTCGGAGGCGCAAGCCCGGGAGTCCAGCTGCTGGAGGATGGTGGGGCAGAAGTCCCGGAACTCACTCCTCCCGATCCGGGACTGATCACTGAAGTTGTGGGTAGCAAAGAGGGCTCCAGAACTAAAGCACTGAAACACAGACGGGGGGCAGGGCGCCTCAGACAACCCAAAGTCACGCCTTGCCCTAGGCAGTGACAGACCAAGCCTTCCAAGAAAAAATAAGAGAATTTTTCAGATTTCTGTAAGTCTAATCTCCAGTGGTGAGCACAAGGTAGTCATTCAGCTTGAAAAACTGATAAGTTATCTTAGAGATCAGCCACGGGGTTCATGCCTACCTGACGTACAACATCTGTGAGTGGCTGCCCAGAGGTTCTGGGAGCAACTGAATTCCTATCATTACAACCAGGATGTGGTTTCTAGAAAATATGATGCTGCTGCTCACCTGAAGATACAGCTTCAAAGCAAATTTGGCTGCACATCACAATGGCCGAGGGAGCTACTGTACTAAAACGCAGATTCCAGACACTACCACAGAACTACTGAGCATGGCCTTCCCGAAGCATGGGTGGGCCGGCCAGGGGACATGAGCCCTTGGTCCCCTTGGGAGGCAGCAGGGAGTGGTTCTCAGACACGTTCTGTGCAACACGGCCATTTTACTTCTAATTATACTTGATGCACCTCAGTCTTTGTCTGAGTTTGGATTTATGTGGGTCTGTCTCTAGTTAGCCTCCTGGGTATCTGGCCCTTCAAAGCTGAGGGTTCTGCTGACCCCAAGACTCTCCGTGTTGTGTTGCATCAACTCCCAGGGCAGGCCCCTCACTAACTCAGACACCCACAGAACCCCGCAGTTCTGCACCCAGGCCACACAGGCCCCTGTTCTCGCCACACTCCACTCCTTCAAGGCAAAGCTCCAGGACACCTCACCCACAACCCCACTGGACTCATTTCTGAATCCGCCAATCGACAACATTTAATGCTTCATGTTAATGTCAGCTAACTTTGTTCTCGGTTGGATGAGCTCCCCATCTTGACATTCAACCCCCTAAGCATGACTAATTTTTCTCTATCTCTCCCAACGCTCAGCACAGCCAACAAAGTAGAGACAGAAAGCCATTGCTGGCTGCCTTATAGCTGGCAGCCTCAGACAGCCTCAGATTCAGATTAGCCAAGATGATAAGGAAGAAAGAACAGAGAACCAGGAGCCAAAAGACCTGGGCCTTAGTCCTCATCCCTCCAGGATCACACTGTGGGACCCTCAGTGTCCTGTCCCGAGAATGAAGATTTTCCACCTGCACCTAGAGGTGCTGAGGGGCTCACCCAGGAGAGAGGATGAGGGGCTTTGTCATCTACAAACTCTGTTAGAAACACTTGCTGTCCTGGGATCTCCAGTTTACCAGCAGTTCCAGGGGATCGCAGGGCAGTTGCAGGGAAGAGTCCGGAGGGCTGAGGACCCCCACTTCCTGGCTGCCCTTTGGTAATGGCTTCCAAACACCCACGCAGGAGGGCAGGCAGTGCTGATGGAGACTCAGACTTGCTGACCCGACAACAGGGGAAGAACTGGCCTCTCTGCTGTCATTAAGGCCTGCCCGCCCCACGCAGCTCAGCCCCTGTGCCTGGCTGGACTGTGAACCAAGAGGGCAGAGTGCTGAGCAGAGCTGAGAGCCTTACCGTGGAGAGGTTCCTCTGTCCCTCTAGGGGCCCGGTGACATTGTCCCGGCCCACCCCCACATCCAGGTGGTTGAGCAGGGCCTTCAGCTGCTGCAGGGTGAGGCTGTCCCCCTCCCCGTAGCGATGCATGAGGTCCTGCAGGAAAGAGGCCGCACTGATAGCCGGCTTCCCTACAGACACGGCGCGAGTCTCAGGAGCAGCTGTCCATACACTGAGCAGGGTCAGGAGGAAGCAGAGAGGGAGGGCTCGGGGTAGCAGCTTCATGGTGACAGATGAGCCTGCAAGAGCAAAAAGCCAGGTGAGGGTGGGGCTTAAAAAGCCCACCTCCCCTTCCACCGTCCCGTCTGCCGACCCTAAACCCATCAGCCACACTCCTGACAGGCAGGGTCTCTCCTCAGATTCCGAATCCAGTTGGGATCAAAGCTGACTCTCTACCCCTTTTCTAATGCCTCCATCTAGCTTTCCAAAAAAAAACCCTCTTGCAAGTAGAGCATAAATAAAAAAGACAAATTCAACAGATTTGACTAAACTTAATAAAGTAAAGAACTATGCAGTTATGTTTTTTTAAAGTCCTTATCTTTTAGAGATATTGACATAATCATGGATTAAATAATATCTGGGATTTGCTTCAAAATAATGAGAGCTATTTGTATGGGTGTGCAGATGAGACAAGAGTAGACATGAGTTGGTCACTGTGGAAACTGAGAGATGGCAGATGGCAATTCATTACACTGTCCTATTTTTGTGTACATTTAAAATTCTCCAAAATAAAAACCTAAAACACTAATACTATAAATAAAAGAGAAAGAAAATCAGACTGGGAAAAATATATACCATCAAACATGATAAAGGTTTATTTCAATCCTGCCTAAATTAGGGAACAAACATGGAAAAGATTCAGTCTCTCTGCTTTGTTAAGAATACAGACGTAAAAGATGAATGATGCTCCTGCTATTTATTAAAATAGCAGAACAGATTTTGTGTAAAAGATATAAAACCAAATGTTAGTGAGGTTGAACAGCCAAAAAAGATATGGCTGGTGGCTATATAAATAACATGGCTCTTGAAAAGTTACAACAGAAGTATTTAAATCCTCTGAATCTGTAACTCTACTTCTAGAATTCACACTAATAGAAGCAGTTGAAAAAGAAAAAGGCAGAAAAATGTGTTATTCTCAGGTGAATTAGAATATATCAATTTCAGGGATTTGTATGCAACTCTAAAAAGGAGATTCATGAGTTTAATGTTAAGAAGGAGAATAATGATGCAAAAGAGTTAGGAACTGAGAAAGAACAGAGAAAAATGAAACCTTTAAGATACTAGGACTAACTATTTTTCTTTTGTTAATCATTTGTACAGTTCTAATTTCATTAGTGAAATAAACAAGTATCAGGAAGGGAAGAAAAATGCGCCTCCTGTGAAATCCACTCAGAACTCGGTCCCTGCAGTTGTTTCCAGGGCCCTCTGGGCACCAGGTCTTGCAGCGGGTTGCTGCACCTCCAGGTCTTGGCTAGTGGCAGAGGAACCCCACAGGAGAGGGGTGCAGAGCAGGCTTGCTTGCATCCTGGCTCTGCCACTTACCAGCTGTGTGATCTTGGGCCAGTTATTAACCAGCATCAAAATCCTAGAATCGCCCAGAGCAGTACTGGCCTTTCCTAGCTCGAATTTCCCCAAAATGGCCTTTCCAAGTTACTTACAGCTTCCTTCTCTCCATACCTTGGTTTTCTCATCTATAAATCTGGGAGCACGCACTGGACTGTTGTGATGATTTAATACCAAGTGCCTGGACTATAGAAAGCACTCAATAAAACATGGCTATTATTTAAAGACTTATAATTAGTAGAGTTCCTCTACTTAAGACTCCTGTTCAGTGCAGATACTGAGCTGCTAACAGAATGGTCAGAAACACCTATGGCTGATGTCATTTATTCCAGGCCTGTGGCATTCCATCAAACAAGTCCCTGACCACAAGCACATCTGGGACATTGCAGGCTGCATGGGGCACATGCAGAATCCGGGGACACAAAACATCACTCTTCATGGAATATATTGAGTCACACGAATGGATGGATTAGGTGTCGGCAAAAACAATGCTTTGTAAAAGTGTTGTTTTGAGACTGACAACTCTCAAATCCCAACCAAGAACCAAAAGTTGAGTTACGGTATGCAGGGTGGATCTTGGTCCAAAATGGGTAATCCCTACTGTACAAAGAAAGCTGTTCTCCACCTCCACACTCATCTGTCTAAGGCCTGTGCTGGACTTCAGAGTGAGGAGCTGCATGGATTTAGGAGGGGAGAGGCAGGGAGACAATGGGGACAGCAGCTGGCGTTGCCAGGGTGCGCCCTGCTCAGCAATGATAGTCACAATTCCTTTAGGAGAAGTTGGGATACCTACCCACATCTACTAAATGAGGAGACTGGGGTTCAGAGATCAGGAAACATGATCCATAGTCAGCAAGCAGAGCAGTGAAGCCAGAAACTGAATTTTTCATGAATGAAAGCCAGGTCTGAATGGCACTAAAGCCAGGGCCTTCTTAACCACTGTCCCCACTGGGTAGAGACACAAAATACATGCCCTGGGTCCCCCGAAGAGCCACCAAACCCTGCACGCCTCTAGGAAGAAGGTCCCCAGTTTCTATGCGCCCCAGCAAACCCCGAGTAGGGGACCCCAGGCATGTCTCAGTGGCCAGCCCTGTCTCAGGGCCCCTTTTGGAGGATCACATCCACAAAACCAATGGTTCCGACTTTGGCTGTATTTCTCAAATATATCTGCAGCAGCTTCAGAACATCAGAAAAACAAACACAGAAACACTTCAAGTATGGAATTGAGCTAAAATATCTGCTCCTTGCAGACCCCGCAGCCCATTGGCCCCGGGTGAGGCAGCCTAGAGCAAGTGGACCCATCCAGCAGCGCGCCTGACCCGCCTGCCGAGTCTGAGAACAGTGGTGGGGCAGCAAGAAGTCCTGGTTCAGGCACACTTCAAATACAAGTGACCCTGGACTTTCGGCAGACACAGAAGGGGAGCTTTCTGTTCCAATGCCGATTTTTCTCCCCCATAACCGGAAGTTATTCTTAGAAAAAAAAGTTTATAAATGATTCTTTGGAGGAAAGAACAAAGAGAGGCAGAAAGCCTGGTGAGGCTGATGGTGAGGCTGGGAAAGTCCTCGCCGCCGGTGGCCCAGCTGCAGGAGGAAGCCTATTCTATCAAAGCCATGGAAATGGGCTCCCAAGGAGCTGAGCCAGCTGCCCTTAAGGACACCTTCCAGGGGTGGTAAGAGCATATGGGACAGCGCAACAAAACAAGTTGGAGGGACAAAGACTTGAGTGTGCTGATGGATGGCTCAGAGGGGCAGGCTCCGACTGAGGAGAAACTGGAGTCTCTCCACTCCTTTGTTCGCCTAGCTTGGGTTCAAAGAAGTAAATTACTGTAGTGCCTTAGCCATGTCTCCAAGGCCCCAGGCCCAACCCTTCCCACAGGGAAATGAAAGATCTACGAGGGAGCCCGACCCTCTGTGGAACTTTAAAAGTCTCCTCGTCATCCTGAAGGCATCCAAATCAGCACAGCACCTGCCTGACGCCCCTTCCCTGGGTCCAGAAGTGTCTCATCCTAGAAGCAGCATCCTGCCTGGGGAGCACACCTGACAGCTGGACTTACAATGCTGCATTTGTTTCTAGGCCCACCTTCCCTCGCAGAGGAGCAGTTCCTTCTCTTTGGAGTGACAGAGCAGTGACATGCCATGATGCTTGGCCCAGAGGCTGGACATGGATGTGAGTAGAACAGACGACAGAGACCCATGGGGCCTGGGAACTGCTAGGTCTCCAAACATGCACCCCCTTCCTGACCACCATTCGCACTCTCAGATTCCACTGCGCCCAGGAATGAGGTGTGGAAGATAAGATCAAACGCTCCAGAGACAAACTTGGTGAAGGCACAACGGTCTCCAAGGCCACAGGAAATGGGTAAGACATGTGTGTTTGAACCCCCACCCACTCCTGCTGGCTCTGTGCCTCCTTCAGGTCTGGGTGATGCGGGAGCACAGTCAATGATGAGGCTGGGATTCTTCCGCTGGGGTCTCAGGCAGCTGGGGTGGCCATCCAAGCAGAGCAGTATACTGGGTTTTGACAGCGCGCTTTATTTGATGTTGAGAAAAGGCTGATCGCCACACCAAAGAATGAGCCTGGGCAGGGGGGGTGGGAGGGGGAGAGGTGGACCAGGTGTTGTGTGCAGGTGGGGAGAGGCGGAGCTGTGGCGGCAGGAAGATGATTCCCAGAGGACCCAGCACACTGCTGAGTGGCCTCAGTGAACCATCTTGAGCATTTTTCCTCTCAACTGTCTTCATCCCCACCTGACACCCAAAGAATGTAAGAAGAGGTGTCTAGTTCTCTTATATTTCTCTCCAGACAGACAGCAGATGTCCCTGAGGCACCTGTGGCCTCAGCATGTCCTCCAGGGCTGGGAGCATCAACACCCAACTGTTATCAGGCAGCTGCCAACCCTCTGGGGTTCTTGCCCATCAGCAGCTCATCTCTGCAGAAGAGCTTCAGGTAGGCGGGCCTTTCTCCAGTCCCAGCCCCACCCCATGGGAAGGCTGGGAATTATCAGCCTAACAGGACATTCCCGAAGGCAGATGGCTCTGAACGGTCCAGTGCTATGTTCCTAAGCCTCCGTGAGGAGAGGTGTACAAAAACGCCTGAAACCTGCAGCCAACAGACAAAGCCAAGCCCCAGGGGAACCCAAAACCCCTCCTTTGTCTTTGGCACAGTGGGTGCTACTAACTAGGGCTGTGCCGTCTTTGGCAACAGAAGGACAGTGGACTTGGTGTCAGGAGTCCAATTTGCAGCGACTCTAAGCAACTCACTGCTCTCGCCAGGTCTGTTTGCCCAGCTGGGAAAGAAGAAAACAAACCTGTAGTTGTATGAGTATTAAGGAAGATAAAGTATGTTGAAACACTATATAAAAATAAAGATTTCTAACTTAAGATGATGGACAATTGAAATGGCATCAAAATTTTCCTTTCCTTGATAATTAACATTTGAGTTAAAAAAAAAAGCCACCAACAGCAGCCCAACAAGGAGATGGGCAAACTCTGGCACAGAGTAACTTCCAAACCGTAGGCCAGAAAAGGAGTGTGGGAGGCGCCCTGCATGGCCCATCTCCTAGCCTGGCTGGGGCCAAAAAGCCACAGTGGGAAAAAAAAAAAAAAAAAAAAAAGCCACAGTGGGGAAAGCAGAACCAAGAGAATTCTCACTAACTTCCCCCAGATCTGGAGAGTGGCAAATGGCCAATTCCTCTTCCTCTTCCTCTTCCATACAGCAGTAGTGGGAAAAGCTGCTGGGAAGAACACCAAACAGGTGCCATTCAGGGAACAATGGCTGACTCTCTTTGAGGGAAAGCAGGGCTCCGAGGCTACACACTGAATTGGGGGAAATTGCCCAATTCCAGCGGGTATTCCTCCCCCTCCAACAGAAATGGAACACATCAAAACAAGTGGGCTGAGCCATAGCACAGGGGCTGTTACCAAAATCCCAGAATAGAAGCCACTCCACCTCCCGCCTGATCCGTCCGCACAATCACCGTTCACTCTGGCCACGAAAAGACAGGTCATAAATACCCAGCTCTCAGCACTGCTGTGGTTGGGGTGGGGACAAACCTCCCTCTAGGTGGTGGGAAGAAAGTTACTGCCTCATTTTAGAGGCAACTGAGCCAGAGCCAGATATCACTAGCATGAACGCGAAAAGAAAACAGCCAGCCAGCTATACAAAAGACAAAGATATCAACTGACTCCTAAGGACCCTTCACACCGCAAAGTAACTTAATCAGAAGGTCAGTGCCACACAAACAGCTCAAAGATGAGGTTATAGAACAAAATGAAATAAAAGGAGATGAAAGCTTACTGACAAAACAGAACAACACCACTGAAGAACTAAAAACAAATCACCATAAACAGAGAACAAAATTCTGTCAGTAATTTAAAATAAAAATACTGACGAAGGAACGCTGGAGATTACCACAGTGAATGCAGAAGTTTAAGACAAATGAATGCAAATACAGTCAGGCACCGCTGAACAACATCTGTGCGAACATCACAGAGTAAATGTACACAAACCTAAATGGTATACAGTATTCCCTCACTTATCGCGGGTATTACGTTCTAGATCCCCCTGAGAAGTAGGAACCTTACATTTATTCTACACTCTTAAACCTATGTAACTTTAACAACATACATATCGTCGTCGGCAGCCATCCGTCTCGAGAGACGATGGTGTAGCTTCTTAAGTGTCTATCTGCACCGCCGAGGATGGCTGTGCAGTCCGACTCGGGAGTGACACGGCATCTGTCTCCTCCCGTGTTGAATCGACATCTTGCGATGACACTGGAGTGTCCTCTCCAGTGGAGCTGAAGCTACAGAGCCTGGGCAGAGTGATATGGAGGGTCTGCTGTTGCCCATGCAGCAGACCCCCCCTCTCTTCGCAGCTGAAGGGTCCAAGGGAAAGACGGAGTCGATACAGCTTGGCTTCAGGTGCGCCGCAGGAGTTGCCGGTGTTGACTACAACGTCAAACCGCCTTAGGGACTCCGGCTCCGGATTTTCTGTCGGGGTTTACTCCCTTAGCCTTTCCCCTGAAGAGGTATGCCGCAAGGCAGCGGAGGTTTTTTGGAATCAGAGTTTTCCTTCTCTGATGTACCCTGACTGGAAGATCGAACCAGCGACACTTAGCTCGCAGGCCGACGCTCAATCCACTGAGCTAAACCAGCCAGGGCAAACATACATATACAGTACCACAAAATCCTGTGATACAGTGAAAAATCTGCAATAAATAATTAAATATAATATTTTTAAAAATTCCACGATACACAGAGGCCGCGATAAGTGAACCACGATATAGAGAGAAATTACTGTATTCTATTGCTCTGTAGGGGAGGAAAAATAATTTTCCCTCTATTGTCTGGGTTCTTGGCTGAAACATCCCTGCAATAAAAGATTCACAGAAGAAAAAAACAAAAGTTTAATCACATGTATCTGCTGCATACATGGGAGAGACCCAGGAAAACTGAGTAACTCACCAAAAATTGCAAAAGCCACCACCTTAAATAACCATCTTCATCTGAAGACAAAAGGGGCAGAGTCAGGTACCGCACGTTGCCAGGAAAAGCACAGTAAACCAGGTGAGGCTGTTGCGCAAATTCAAGTCATTGCCTTATGCACTGATAAAAGAGTTTCCAGAGATAAGTTCATCCTCCTCTTACAAGTACAGTGAGGGAGATACCCTTTACAAATGCGTATGTCTTTTTACAAAAGGTAATCTCTACTTGGTTTTCAGAGCTTCTCCCATGCCTGCTGTTTCTTAAAATTAACGAGCCTAAAATGATCATTATGTCAAATTGACATATTTGGGGGTGAAAAATTCTACTCCCCTACAGTTCCTAGGCTATAAACCTGTACAGCATGTTATCACACTGAATGCTGCAGGCAACACGCTACAGCTTTATGACAGCTCTGATAGGAATGTTTCAGCTTCATTATAATCTTGCGGAACCACGGTCATTAGCGTGGTCAGCCGTTGACTGTAAAGTCATTATGGGGCAAGTAACCATAACAAGACAAAGATACTAATATAGGGATAGCTGGTGTTCCTGAAGTAGAGGACCTAAGGATGGAATTGAGGGTGTGTTCCAAGGTAAATAACACAAGATTTCCCTGAAATGAAAGGAAAAAACAGAATCTGAAGACTGAGATAATATACCCGATTCCACAAAAATGTGATGCCGAATGCTCAACACTGAGACAGTTCAGTTAAACTACTGAATTGTTAAGAGACTTTTCAAGCATCCAGAGGAAACTTTTTTTGGCCCCAAAATATTTTATTACAAAAATTGTTAAATATACTAAACCTTCTTTTAAGTGGAAGAAAATTCAGGCTGCCCTCATCTTCCCCACAGTGACATTCAATATCAAAAGAAAATGCAACAGTGTTTACACAATTCTGAGGGAAAGAAAATATGAACCACAGATAAGATTCCCATCCAAGATGTCCTACAAGTTTGATGAAGACAACAGGCAAAAATCCCAAGCATGAAAGTCAGAGAATAACAGCCCCCTTCCGAGGCAGGGGTTGGGGGGAGAATCACATAAAATGAAATGCAGCTAATTAATAGAGGAATTGATTTTTTGTTTTGTTTTGTTTTTAAAAAGAGTTCAGGAATGCAGAAACCATGGTAAGACAACTGATGATAAGTAATCAACCCTTCAAATAAAAACAACAACAACTATGGGGATTACAGTTACAGGGAAGAATCTAAATGTTATAAAAATGGACAATTTATTAACAAAACAATCGAGATGGGAAGGAGATGGAAAAAGTGAAAATGGGAATATCCTCATTTTTCATGGCAAAGAGTCAATCAATACTGTTTAAAATGGAAACAAATAATATAGTTATGACTCACAAGGTCTTATACTTTTCTTAACCTTATTGGGGTCTTTGAGGAAATACTCTCTCATGAAAAACACATTTCTTTAAAAGCTTGATAATTCCTTTAATTTTGCTATGGTTTTTATATCTACTTCTCTATATTTCTTTATCTGTGAGAATGCCTGGAAAATTATCTGGAATAATGTTCACTTAACATTGGTGGTGGAATTTTGGAGTGTTTGGGTTTATTTTATTGTTTAACTTTAACTCACTGATGTGTCCCAATGGGTGGTAGGGGTATGGCAATAGAAAAAAATATGGTTGATTATTTTTATAATTGAGGAGTTAGGGAGAATTTTTTGAATATGGTGCAAACCTCAGAAGGGGTGAAAGCCATAATAAATAAAGTCAATACCAAAAACTGCCAAGTGTTCTACAAATAATTAGCATATTCCCAGTATTGCTGGTCAACTAATGATACTCCCCATCCACCTAATGAACATGGTCAACAGGCCTCTCTCCTGTCAGCCAGGCTCAACCCCCCTTCCAAGCACAGTGCAAATACTGCAGCTCAAGGCCAGGCCAAGCGGCCCAGGACTCAACAGGCTCTTTCTCCTGCCACCTCCTCCGGCCTCCCACCCAACTGCTCTCCAGCACGCCCTAAAAGGACGTGTCCTCTTCTTTCAGACCCCATGCCCAGGACCTCATCCCCAAGCTCTGGCCCAGGGTGAAAGATTCCAGCAGGCAGTACAGGAGGGCTGCCAGGGGTCCCTAGAGGTCTCGGTGGGCCACTTACTCTCCCAGCAAAAAGCCTCACATTGCTAGGAGGGATGGGATGAGAAAACATTAAAAAAAACAAAAACAAAAACATTAGTGGTGACCCAGAAGCAGGGCACAAAATTAGAACCAGCAGCCTGCCACTCACTGACCAGCACTTACTGAGCCCCCCACTGCGTGCAGCAGGGAGGATGGGAAGGGCTGGCAGAGGCTGGGGTCAGCCTGGGGCAGCCGGGTAGCCAGTGCAGGCGCAGATGCAGATGCAAACAGCAGGAGTGGCTGACTTAGCCACACGTGGTGCCCAAGTGAGGACCAGCATGGGAGACAGGAGTGTATTTGCTCAGCTCCACCGTCCCAGCCGTCCCAGCCGTCCCAGCCGGAGCCTGGGCTTGACAAAGCAAAAAGGTCGTCCAAAACTAACTGACTGAGTCAGGCAGCCCAGTGAGCAGAGGCCAGCCAGGGCTACCCCACCCTGGGACGTCCCCGCTGGCAGAGGCACGGTAATAGTCACCGGTATTCTCATCATTGTCCATCAACATTTCCCATACACCCAGTTGCAAAATTCTGACCTGCTGTCCCTCTGAGTCCACTCCTGTTTGTCAGGCCACAGGGCCCAGTACGTGGACTTGGAATTAGGTTCTACTCATACCCACTGCTTACATCACCCACTGGAGGCAAAACTCCAACTTGTTATTCAAGGTCAAATATAAAAGTAAAATGTATGGGCTAGTGGCTAAATCAACAGACAGTATGACAAGCTGGGCAGACCTGGGTTCACATGTGGGGCCCACCACTAACTTACCATGTGTCCCCCAGCACAATTACATTCTGAAACGTCCAACCTCCTAGGGGGACTCTGATGAATGAGAGAGCTTAAAGGTCAGCATACAGGGTATACATCAGGTCTGTTCCTGGCCCTCCAAGTTCTCAAGCCTAACCCCTGACTATACCTGCCTATTCTCAGTGGCAGCTCAATTACCTTTTCTTCCAGGAAGCCTACCTGGACCACTCTCTGAACTACTCTGGACTCCTAATTACCTGCCTCCAACAGATTTTTGTTCTTTGAAGGCAAGGAGGGCCCCCCTCACTGTTCCCTGTAACACAGCGGGAGAAGCAGAGAATTTCTGCAGGAAAGTGGGAAGCCCAACCTGTCTTCAAACTGATGTCTGTCTGCATGGCTCCCCCGGCTTGCTGAGCAATAGGGAGCTCAGAACCTCCTCCCACAGCTGTTCTAACTCTCTGGGGCCCACAGACCAAGTTTAACCCCAAAGTTGGCTGTCATGACCCTTATTACTCTCCATTCCTTCCATTTCATTTCTACTCATTGAACTAAAGTCTGGCTATGCCTATTGGACGTTTACAAACTCAGTCCAAGAGTTCATTCATTTAACAAACACTCCCTGCCCACCAGTTTTAATACCAGGAATTGTGCAGGCCCTGGGGGTGTCTCGCGCCTGCCTTCGCCAAGCAGGGAAGGGTCCAATCCAACAAGTGACTTGCAAGAATGATGATGACAAGGGTTATTCGTTGATTGGGGTTCAGTTGGGCATTTTGAGCAGGAAGGAATGTTGTACAAGGTATTAAATGGCTTAGAGAATCATCAGGAGAAGCTGAAGAAACAGACTCTAGACGGGAGCTTTCAGGAGCTACTCCCAAAAGCCCCTGTGCAGAGCCAGGCCACCAAGGTGTGGGTGGGGGCCCTGCCACCAGCAGGAAGCCATGGCCCAGAGAAGTAGCTTGCTCCAGAGTACGCCACCCCTGCTGTGATCCACACCAGCAACCTGGATGTCCCAGGCCCATCTGGAGGAAGGGGATGGCCACACATTCCAGACGGGGTCAAGGAGAGCTAACTGGCAGAATCCAAGTCACCTTGGGAATTTGAGTGTCAGGATGTCTGGAAAGTAGTTTTTTTATTCTCCTTGTCTAGTTGGCTGGACTATAATTTATTGCCCACCATAGTGTACTTGATAGTGAAAGGAGGCACTATTAATAAACACGCCAGGACAGCAGGAGTAAACTGTACGGTTCCCTGCACGGGAGTGCCTGGTGAACAAGCCCACCTTCTCCACCCCCCACAGATCATGACCAGGCGGAGCACAGGGAGCTACGGAGAACACCGAGGGACAGGGAAGGTCTCCCAAAAGACACATCTCGGCAGAGACCTGAAGGGCAGTAAAGGCGGGCCAGGTGGAGGTGAAAGAGGTGGACAGTCCAGGAAGAAGCTGATGCATTTGGAAAGACTCAGCACACACACACATCTGAGAACTTAAGAGTCCCGTGCGGACCAGGTGGACACCAGAGGATGTCGCAGAGACCACGGCAGGGACGGCCTATAGCCACAGTAAGGTGGCTGGACTTCAACTGGAGGGCAGTGGGGATCACTTTCAGTAGAGATGTCACCATGTGACTACAGCATGGAGGGTGGACTCAAGGTGGGTACCAACAGAAGCCGGAGACTAGGCAGGAGGCAGGCAGGTATCCTGGTGGGAAACCCAGCACCCAGTGTGGTCTGAAGAGCAGGGCTTCTGTCTCCAGCTTCAGCCCTGCCTGGGGTGCCTGCCCTGCCCTGGGGGCAGCTGGCTTCCTTGTTTCCCACTACAGAACTGAATAGCTCCTCTTTGGTGGCTGCGAGGAGAGAAACAAGCCCCATCACTGTCCTCAGAAACCACAGTATCAGTGAGTTTGAGGACCACCCACCCCCACCGTACAGGCTGAGGCAAGTCTCCACACTGCTCTTTCTGGAACGGGAGGGCCACGGCTAAATGCCAACTCCAATGTCTTGGCAGCAACATCCGGGGGGCAGAATGTGCCAACAAGGGCTTCTCACAAGAAGCATCTCTATGTTCCCTTCTTTCCAAAACAGGTAAAAAGACTTCTCTAAGCCCCAGGCTCCTTTCCTAGACAGCGAGCCAGCATGATGAGACACTACAGCCAGCAAGCAGAGGCAAGCCTGGCTTCCCCGCAGCAGGGACCCTCTCTCTACCAGAATCCAGGCCCCAGGGCAGCTCCACTGCTCAACCTGCAGCAAAGCCTCTGCTTGCCCACGGTCTGCCCACCCAGCCTCCCTCCCTGCCTCAGTGCCCTTCTGTACCACTGTCTACCCCTTCACAACCCTCCCAGCCTTAAGCCAGCTCAAGTCCCCACTCCTCAAAGGCTCTGACTACACCAGTCTCTCCAGTTGAGACGCTGAATTCTGTGTGATAACTTCTCCAACAAGGTGTTTCTCCAAGTGTGGTCCCTGGACTGGTAGCATCACCACGACCTGGGAACTTGGAAGAGCAAATTCGTAGCCCCACCCAAACCAGTTGCATCAGAAACTTGGGGATGCAGACCAGCAATCTGTGTTTTAGAAAGCCCTCCAGCTGACCATGATCCCCACAAAAGCATGAGGACCACTACTCTCGAGGAAGACCTAGAGCTTTCTTTAGAGCTCCAGATTTCTTCACCAAAGACAACAAGAGCCACAACTGTCCAGTGTGGCCCCTGCTCAATGAGCACGTGGCCAGGGCCCCCAGATTTCTCAGTGACCATAAATATATCCCAGCAGAGCAATGAATGAGCCCAGCTCCCATAAGAAACAGGGTCACTGGGAAAAAGAGAGAAAAACCCCAGATTTCCAAATTGGAATGAGAATGGTGGCAGGAAAGGGAGGGGACTGAGTAACATGATATCTGGATGATTCCTTCCTCCCCCCACATCTGTCCAAACTTCCCAAATGGCTCAATCTCTGGTCCAAGGTCCCTGGCAGTGACCATCCCCTGCCTCCTCACCGTGGGCCTCTGTAAGCAACCAGGGCGCCCCTCTGCCCCTCTCCCTAGGGTTCTGGAGAAGCCACAGCGGCCACTGCCTCGTGCTCTCACACCCTCGGCCACACTCACTCCAGTCCCCTCTGCACTGCTGGGATCAGATCACTCTCCCACTGAAACACATGCCTTCAGCCCTCGGTGGTGATAGTGTCATAAAATACACAAAATAAACGCATCCCTCCCCTCTGCCTAGTAGTCAAGGGTCCCTCCACCTAGGCCCCTGCCACCCACCCTCTCACCTGCCATTCTTCTCTTGCCTGGACCGTAAGCTCCATCCAAAATGCTCACCCCTCCCCTCCTGTCTCCACAGCCACCCACAGGACTAGGAAGTCCGACTAACATCCGTTAGAAGCATCTGTCAGAGAGCTGAACATATCTGCATGTGTTCCAGGCACTCTCCCCACGAGTGTGAAGGGCCTGGATGTTTTAAAAAAAAGGGGTGACCTGCAGGAAGGAGCACCAGCTCTAATTTACCCCAAATAGCCCCTCCCCACCACAAGGCCGGCCCACCTGGGAGTGAGCCTCCCCTTCCTCGGAATCCCACCACTCTGCCTCAGTGCTATGCTGTTTTAGAATGACAGTTCTAATACCTCCAGCTGACTTTCTTGGTTGTTTCGTAACAAGCCTAGGAGTCTGGTAGGATCTAAATAAATACTTGCCACATGAATATGTAAATACAAATTGCATGTGGAACAGATACAACCTCGCTTTCTCTAGAGCAGTGGTTCTCAACCTTCCTAATGCCGTGACACTTTAATACAGTTCCTCATGTTGTGGTGACCCCCAACCATAAAATTATTTTCATTGCTACTTCATAACTGTAATTTTGCTACTGTTATAAATCGTAATGTAAATATGTGATATGCAGGATGTATTTTCATTGTTACAAATTGAACTTAATTAAAGCATAGTGACTAATCACAAAAAATATATGTAATTATATATGTGTTTTCCAATGGTCTTAGGCAACCCCTGTGAAAGGGTCGTTCGACCCCCAAAGGGATCACGACCCACAGGTTGAGAACCGCTGCTCTAGAGGTTATAGAATGGCTGGGACAGACCTCATTGAAGGTGCAGTATTTGGGACCACAGTGTCTTCTCAAAGCTCCTCTTGTCTAAGGCACAAGGAGAGCATGAGGACCCAACCCCATGCCCTGCTGGCTCTCCCACCTCTTCCCAGGAGCCACTGCTCTGGAGAGAGGCTGTCACGCGCACTCACAGGTGGATTCCAGAGCAAAGGCGGCCAAGCCTCTGGCTCTTATCATACTTAGGCCAGAAAAAGACCCACATGGGCAAAGTCACCCTTTCTCAGGGTAAAAACACCCAGTTGGGGCTATGGTTACAGCAGCAGGCTCCAGGCAACATGAGGTAAAAGCAGCCCCTTCCCTAACAACACAATTTGTGCTGCATTTCCATGGCCATCCACTCCCCAACTTTCTACAAACTGCTGCCCATTAAAAAGGGATCAGCATTCTCCCCAGACTTAAAGGCTTACCTCCCTGGTTAACACCAATCCCCAGGGGGCGATCAGACTGCTGCTACCTGGGAAGGGTTTCTGACTTTCATTTGCAACTCAGACATGCTCTAGTTTGGGTGATTTTCACCCCAAACAGAGAGGAAAAAAGAGATGGGCATGATAATTCTTATGGCAGCACTTCTCACAATAACAAAAACCTTGCAGGCAATCCAAGAGCCCATCAGCAGGAGAGCGGTGAATAAACAAACCCGTCCTCACATCGGAATCATATACAACCAAGTGAATGGACCATGGCGATGTCAACACTGAGTGCTACTCACTCTTCATGTTCTCTCCTCCAGGAAGACTTGGGAGAAACTACCCATCCACTCCCTGAGGACAAGAGCCGTTCCAGTTACCTGGTAAAGCTGACAGACCACAGGACATGTGAATAGAGGCAGTGTTGAAATTCTAGTTGAAATAAAATCTCTTAAACAGCCTTCCAGCTTCCACTGGGCACCTACCCCCATAGTGTCAAGAGTTCTTTCTCTTTCAAGTGTGATAGATACATATGTAAAGTGCCCAGATCTTACCTGTGAGGCTCAATGAAGAGTCATCCTCTTATAAAGTACAAATCTGATCACAGCACTTTCTTTCCTTTAACCCCTTCAACGGCTTCCCGGTATAAGTGGAATAAAATCTAAACTCCTGTTTCTGGCCTACAAATCACTGTGTCCTCTGGTCCTTGCTGACCCCACTGTCTCTCCCGATCCAGACATCCTGCCTCCTCTCTCCCTTTCACACATCAAGGGTATTCTGACCTCAGGGCCTCTGCACTTGACCTTCCCTCTCCCTAAAACGCTCTTCCCTTAGATCTTCACATCAGCTCTCTCAGTTCACTTGTCACCTCCTCTAAGTGGAGGGCCACCGTTTAAAAAAAGAAAAAAAAAGGAAGAAAAAAAAAGAAAAACAACCCAACAACCCATTCCCAGTCATTCAGAATCCCAACACTCTGCTTTATTTCCTTAGCCTATGATCACTATCTAAAATAGTCTTTTTTCTGTTGTTGACATAGTTAATACATGTATCTGTCTCCTTCGACTAGACTGTAAACTCCACAGTGGGTAACTTGGCCTATTTTCCCTGCTGCAGAGCTGGGAGGAAAAGTACCTGCCAAACGAGTGTGTTAATTTCCCTGCCCACTGCTCAGTTTAAATTTATTGTGCTTTGCTCTCTACCCCCAGTTGAACTACAAGCATCCTCTGGGGGCAGAACCCCCCTCTCTTGAAGCTTCAATAGAACTGATGACCCCAAGGAAGTTGGTCTGGAGTTGGGGTACAAAACATAAGGTAGAAAAATTAAAGAAAAACTTAAGGTGGTGTGGGGGTCCAGGAGGGAGGTGGTGGGAGAGAGACAGGCATAGGCAGACAGCGTCCTTTCCCCCGACTCAGAACACCAGTGTGCGGAGGCAGGCCACCATCTGATAATCCTGCCGAAAATTAAACATTAACTCTTCCCAGCGGCAGGGGCAGAAAAGGAAAGGAAAGGAAACCTCAAAAGTACAGGCTGTTTCTAGAATTTCTCAGCTTCTCATGGAAACTCTGAGTCCCGGTCCCGGGGCACACAGCCTCTCTCAACGTGCCAACGGCACATCCTGAACGCCAGAGGGCGGGGCTCCCGCGCTGCTGTCCAGAGGAGGGAGGGTGCGAGGACAGCCAAGGTCACAGGCAAATCTGGCCAGCAGGGCAGTGCACGCACCAGGGTTCACCCGCAGTCAAGGCCTCTGCCGTGGGCGGCCCCTCCGTACCCCGTCTGCCCACGCTGGGGGTGGCGGGGAGGGAAGCGAGGACCGGGACACGGACAGAATCCCTGTTCCTAGGGCTGGTCAGGCCACCCTCGAGGGCGCTTTGGCTAGTGGCCAGAGTCTGGGGGATGGGCGACTTTGTTCTTGCTGCACGTTTTTGGGAAAGCGGATGAGAACGGCCCGGGTCTCCTGACATCTTGCCGGACCTCTCAGATGGAAAGTCTGCAGCACCAAGGAAATGGTCCGCACAGAAATACATACATGCCAATCAACGTCACCAGGTCCCGGGACTGCAGAGCACAGGACACACCGTCAGTGGGGGAGTGCGGGGGGGTGGCGGGGAGGAGAACAGAGGCAGGAAGGGACACCAGGGCCGACAACCTGCAGCTCACCTCCAGGCGGGCAGGGGCAGAGCGGGGCCAGCCTCCCGGGGGGGGGGGGGGGAGGAGTCCCTTGGGGGCTGGCCCGGAACCCTCTGGCTTCCAGGAAAGGACGAGTGTGACAATTCGGCCTGCCCACTGGGACTTACAGGACTTTCTGGACTAAAAGAACGTACATACACAGACAGTCCTGCTTCATACAAGCCAACCTTCCAGGTTTCCAGTAAAAGACACAAGAAGAAACAGTGGATTGGAAAGACAGCCCAGCTGCCCTGGGGGTGGGGGGCGGGCAGTGCCGGTGGTGGAAGGACTCCAGGAGGGCTGGCTGCCCCGCCCCCGCCAGCAGCGCACAGGGAAAGGCCCTAAGGGGTGAATGGGATCTTCCCAGAAGCAGACTGGAGAGGTCCAGGAGCAAGTTGGCTGGGGAACAGTCCTTGTCCCCAGGCCAGCAAATATTTATGAAGACCTTGCTACACAATTTGCTAAACTACCCTTCTGAAGGTTCAACTACTTTAATAACCCTACTGCCTGTGTATAAGGATGCCTGTTTCACAAGAGCCTCGTCCATGCTGAGCACTGAAATCCTATTCCATTTCAGCCACACTGGGTAAAAACCATTCTTGTAATTCCCTTCATTTACTTTATTTTGGTCAACAGTGTGGCTCATCACATTTTCAGGTTTACTAACATTGATAGTTCTTTCACAAACTGCCTGTTATTGTCCTTTGTCCATCTTTTGCTGCCACACGTTCATCTTTTTTCTTACCTGTGTATGAAAGCGTTCACGGCATGGACTAATAAAATACTAATCTTTTGTCACATATGACACATATCTTCCTAATCATCTGCCTTTTAATTTTGTTAACTGGTATTACTGACAAAATTGAAAGAGGTAAATATATCAAGCTTTTCCTTTAAGGTTTCTGCTTTTTTAACTACCATGCCTGGAAAAACCTTTACCATTCTGAAATTACAGAAACACACACACATATTTTCTTGCCTTTAAAAATTTAAATTTCTAATTCATTTAGAATTTAATTTGGGTACAGTGTGAGAAAGTGAATCTAACTTTTTAAAAACAGCCAATTATCTCAACATTGTTTAATGAAAAGTCAATTTTCCTTGTAAACTTCAACCATGGAGTCTAAGGTTAGAAATAGAGGTAAAGTGCCCTGGCCAGGTGGCTCAGTTGGTTAGAGTGCCGTTTCCCGGTGCGCCAAGGTTGTGGGTCTGATCCCCTGGGTCAGGGCACATACAAGAGCCAAATAATGAATGCATCAATAAGTGGAAAAACAAAATCGATGTTTTTCTCTCTCTCCCTCACTCTCTCTCTAAAACCAATAAATAAAAACTTTAAAAAAAAAGAGAAAGACATAGAGGTAAAGTCAATTATATCCTCTGCACTGAGAGGCCACAGGCGGCTGGTCTAGCCAATGCATGCCAGTGCACAGTGTGGGTGCCACCTCTTCCCTTCCTCCTTCCTGCTCCGAGGTACAGGCCAGCCAAGGAACAACCATGAGAAAGAACACAGCCCACTGTGTGAAGGATGGCAGTGCAGACTGATCTGGGGCAAGAGCCTGGGTTCCTAGAGGCATCACTGCGCAGGAACATGGGCCTCCCGCAAGGCTTTGCCTGCTATCTGCCGACCAGCACTGGAATGATGCTGTTTTTTACATATAAACACCCCTGTTAACTCATCCATTGTCCTTTCTTCCTTAGTTTTATAACAGCTAGGATTTACTACTGTCTGCTAGGCACTGTGCTAAGCAATTTGTTTCCATTATCTCACTTAATCTTCTCAACAACTGTGTAAGATACATTCTACAGTTCCTCCCTAATTCATGAGAGAAAGACACTGTGTACATCAACGAGCACCTCCCTGTTTCAGAAACATTAAAACAACAAAAAGTATCTTAAAATTCAACAAGTAGTTTACAGATGAGGACACTGATGCTAAGTAGATTTGCTTAAAAGCACACAATGAGGAAGAAATTAATACCATCATTGGTGGCTGAATTCCTACCCATACTGAGGTCTGTTTTCAGATGTTCCTGTTTTGTTCCACTTACCTATCCTGTGCCAATGTCACACTTCATTTTTAAATTTTTATTTTTATTTTTGATTTGATTTTAGAGAGGGGAAGGGAGAGAGGAGAGAAACATAGATGTGAGAGAGAAACATTGATTGGTTGCCTCTTGTATACACGCCCGACTGGGAACCAAACCCTCTCAGCCCAGGTATGTGCCCTGACCAGGAATCGAACTGGCGACCTTTTGGTTTGCAAGATGATGCCCAACCGAGCCACACCGGCCAGGGATATTTTTTGGTTTTTTTGGGTTTTTTTTCTGGTAAAGCAATTCCAACTTCACTACTTTCTTTTTTAAATTGTTTTTGGCTATCCTTGTGCGTTTATTCTTTCAGGAAAAAAACAGCTTTTAAAATCATCCTGTCAAGTCCCAATACTTCACTTTGGGAACTCATCTCATGGAAATTGTCTTCAATGGGGGAATTCAGCTTAAAGGAATTTACAAAGTGTACGTGCAACAACAAATATCCATCAAGTGCCAGGGGAAAAGCAATGCACACAGACAACAATCCTGACCCACATGGAGCGTGCATTCTCGGTGACCCTAACAGTGAAATGTACAGTGGGAGGTGACTGCTAATGTAAGGTGGCCCATATGACAAAATCTGTTTGAAAACCGAGACAAGAGTTTGGGCTTTGAGTGAGACAGACCCCACTGTGAATCCTGACTCCACATTTCCCAGCTTCAGGGCTTGGGTCAAGTCCCAAGTTCAAGACGATTTATTGTCCTAATTTAGAAAAAACAAAGCTACTAACAGTCCCTCCCTCACAGCAGTTTAGAAAATTAAATGAGATACTCAGTACAAATCATACAGTGTCTGATGTATACTAGTCACTCAACCAATGCTAGTTATTTGGGAGAAGAATGACATGGGAAGCCATTCATATGTTAACTGAAAAACAAGGGCTTACAAAACTGTGTACAGCAGACCATCTTCCCTTAAAATGTACACATTCACAGAAAAAGGCTAAAACGTGTAACATACTGTTAAACCCACAGGTGGGTTTACTGATACCTTATCTTTTTATTCATCCGTACTTTGTATAAAGAACATGTAATACTTTAAGAAGTGAATTTTTGAGTCCAATGAGGAAAGGGGAAAGGCTTACCGATGACCATGTGGGCAGCCTTGTTTCTCCCCTTCTTGGAGACCTGGCTGCTCCAGGGAACAGAGCCTTGCCTAGGTCTTTTGAATCAGAGCCTCCTGGGTGAGACCCAGTATCTGTGCATCTAGTTCTGAGAGATCAACCTCACTCTCCTTTGGGGCACTGGTTTGACATTTCAGTACTGCTGGACTAGACATGGGTCACCTACAACATCCTGTGATTTATCTGAACTCTTGGAAGTCAGCTCCCCCTTTCCTGCAAACGGGTACCACATCTCTGCCCTGCCCAGCCTGCAGGGAAACAAACACTCAGTGAGTGCTCCTCGCACAGAGGCAAGTTGTTGGTATTGTGGCATCTGGATCCTAAGCGTGCAGGGCCTCTGAAGCCAGCTTTATATTTTCAGCCACTTGCTTCTCAGAGGTTTGTCAACATCAGGGGAGCAGGCAGCCTGAGGCTGGGCCCTTGGCTCAACAGCAGCCAGGCCTGCTTCCGGTCTTAGGTTTAAAAAGAAATCTCCCATTCCTGAGCAGCTCTGTCAACCAGGGTTTCCAAAGGCTATCCCCTAGCATCCTGAGTGCAGTGGGTTAGATAAGTACTCCAAAACCATGTCCACCCAAGGCTGCAGAATGTGACCTTTTTGGAGACACAGGGTCTTTACAGATACATGTAATTAGTTCAGATGCCTGTGACTGGTATCATTACATGAGAAAGGAGGAGAAGATTTGGACAGACACTGAGAAGGCCATGTGAAGACAAAGGCAGAGATTGGGGAGCGATGTTACTAGCCAAGGAACACCTGCAGCCACCAGAAGCTGGAAGAAGGAAGGATTCTCCTCTAAAGCTCTCCAGGGGGTAGGGGGGAGTGGTTATGGCCCCGCTGACACCTTGATTTTGAACTTCTGGCCTCCAGAACTATGAAAGAATAAATTTCTATTGTTTTAAGCCACCAAGTTTGTGAGTTTGTTCAGGCAACCCTAGGAAATTAATCCTTTGTGCCGAGATTCAGACCTTGTATCTCAGGTTCTCTTGCTACAGTTGGCAGAATCCTAAGGTCACTGCCAATGACCCTCACCCTCGTGTGCAGGCAGGACCCGTACGTATGAGGTATCACTCCTGTTATTGTGTTACATTATCTAACAAAAGGATTCTGCTGGTGTTAGTTGACCAATGTAGTTGACCTTCAGATAGGGCCAGAACTCATCAGGTAAACCCTTAAAAGGGACAGACTCCTGGCAAAAGGGATCTGAAGCATGAGAAGGATTCAAGATGGGAGACAGTATGGAAATCCAGCAGACACAATGTAACGAAGTGATCCAGGAAAGGTCACCAGGAGTAAGACTTAGTGACATCCTGAATACCTCCATCTAACGCTCTGAAGAGGAAGCAACAATTGTTTTTGTGACAGTCTTGCCAAAAATGCATGACCTCATTCTAAGAAAGATAAAGGAACTGTTCCAGTTTGAAGGAAACTAAAGATAAATAACTAAATGCAATGTGGGATTGTAGATCAGATTCTGGAACAGAAAAAGGATATTTGTAAAAATATTGGTGAAATTTATTTTTTAGTCTTCACCCAAGGATACATTTTTATTGATTTTAGAGAGAGGAAGGGAGAGAGAAACACTGGTGTGAGACAGAAACATTGACTGGTTGCCTCCCATAGAAGCCCTGACTGGGAATCAAACCCACCACCTTTTGGTGTATGGGACGATGCTCTAACCAACTGAGCCACCCAGCCAGGGCAAAATATTGGTGAAGTTTAAATATGGCTTGTGGCTTAGCTAACGTGCCAATGTTGATTTCCTGTTCTTGGTAACTATCCTATGGGGTGAGGGATAAAAAGGCACTCTGCTATATTTTTTACAATTTTTCTTTAAGTCTAAAATTAGTCCAAAATAGAAAGTTTAAAATATAAGGAAATGGATGGGTAAATTAACAGGGGTTACTTCAGGGCTGAAGGATTACAGCTTTTTCTCCGATGCTTCTTTATACCCATCTTTACAATAAGTATGCATTACTTTTGATAAGCAGAGGCAAGAGGCTGGAATAAGTGGACTGGTGCAAAGGCTGTTTGTTTGGGGGTGTGGAGCTGTTTTAGGTGAGAACAGTCTGGACCCCAACACAGAGGGCTGCTAAAACACAGCGACAAGGCTCTGACATGGACACAAACACTATCAGTACCTTAGACCCCAAAGCCCTTCACAGTTGCTGGACCCAACCTAAATTTCTTTAAAAAAAAAAAAAAAAGATTTTATTTTTATTTATTTTAGAGAGAGGGGAACAGAGGAAGAGAAACATCTACATGTGAGAGAAACATTGATCAGTTGCCTCTCACGCACCCCCAACCAGGGACCAGCCCATAACCCAGGCATGGGCCCTGACAATCAAACCCATGACCTTTTGGTTCACAGGCCAGTGCTCAATCCACTAAGCCATACCAGCAGGGGCCCAGCCTAAATTTCTAGCCACATCACTTATCCCTCTACCAACCACTCTGGCCTACATAAGACCACCCTTGCCCCAGGAATGTACATCTTTGTGTGGTTCATTAGTCAACTTCTCTTGTCAGGACTCCAGTCCTCCCTCTTTTCCTCCTAGCCTTCAAAGCTTGGCCTAATTCCTCCTCCAGGAAGCCTTCCCAGACCACTCCTGTCCCCAGTCGCCTCACCTTGCTCCAAACTCCTTAAGTGCCTCTTGTCTGTCACACTGAGTAGGTCTCAGGGAATGAATGCAACGAGATAGCATGTAACTTTCCGTGTGTACTCAGCTGACCGCCACTCATATTCTACAAGCAGCTTTGGAAGAGACTGTGTTTTGTGGTCTTTGCAGAGTGGAAGCTGTCTCAGCTGAGCACCATGGGCTGGGACATGCCCCCTATTCCTCCGTACCTCCCTGCAGCACACAGCCCCTCTGCTGCCACCAGCTGAGGATTTACTGACCAGGGGTCTGCTGTGTCTGTTCCACAAACTCTTCATGCCACTGTTGCTTGTTTTTAAGATTACAATTAAGTTAAGCAGTAACTGAAATAGAAATGCAGAAAGAAAACATTTTGATTTCTACAAAATTAAATGAAGTGCCCTAGACGGGAACTTCTGTAACTGTGGTCTGAAATACCATGATGACACCTGGGTCACTGAGGCCACGGCAGGAGGTCTGTAAAGTAAAAGCGGTTTCTATTATCATATTAAGATGGTAAAATCTTTCTCATTTTCATTTTTCAGAAGCTACTGGAAGTGTGATGAATGCGTACCACGTAGTCTTGAGTTTTCTAGAAATTTCTAAGGTAGAAGTTTAGGGTATAAATATATTTGCTTTCAGAGATTAACTCATTTTATTCTCAGGATTTCAACTTACTGGCCATCAACTTACATCATACCTGTTATAATTGATCTTATTATCTAACAAGTAATAATTATTTTGAAATCCTGAAGATCTATAAAAGTGTAAAAACTTTATTTTCAAAGTTATTTTTCATAAAAATATGCTTTTTAATGCTAACATGTAATGACCTTATTTTTATTTTAAATGAATAACTTTTTATTTTTTTAAGATTTTATTTATTTATTTTTAAAGAGAGGGGAAGGGAGGGAGAAAAAGAGAGAAACATCAATGTGAGAAACATGGATCGACTGCCTCTCATAAGTGCCCCATCAGGGGACCAAACCCACAACCCAGGCACGTGCCCTGACTGGGGATCGAAACAACGACTCTTCACTTTGCGGACGACACGCAACAAACTGAGTCACACTAGTTAGGGCATGAATAACTATTTTTAAATTTTTTAAAAATGTATTAGCATGATAGCGTTGGCCAGGTAGTTCAGTGCATTTGGAGTATTGTCTGGATACATCAAGGTTGCAGATTCAATCCCCAGTCAGGACACATACAAGAATCAATCAATGAATGCATAAATAAGTGGAACAACAAATCAGTGTTTCTCTTTCTCTCCCTTCCTCTCTCTCTAAAATCAATTAAAAATTTTAAAAATAATAGTTAGCATGATAAATATCAATAGGAATAGCCACATAAGCAATAGACAGTATTAAGGAATCCTAGGATCAAAAAGCTTAAGAATTGCTCACCTAGAAAGATGTGTTACAAATGAAAAAACAAGGACTAAATTAGGTGTGTGCATTATAAAAGCAGGATTGTGCATGTGGGCTGGTTTGCAAATGTTTTTTGAATTCTTGCTTTATTTTTTTTAATGTAAACTAATGAACAGATGTATAAATCCTTTTCCTAGCAATTCTCCTTCTGCAAATTTCTTCTATAGTTACATTTATACATTTACACATTACACAGTGAAATGCCATTTGTACAGTTTTTCACTGAAGCATTGTAATGACAAAATACATTGAAACAACCTAAATTGGGGAGAGAGGGAGGCAACATACAGTGATTAAAAACTTACTGTACTTCCATATTCTGGGATAATATGCAGTTATAGTAAAAGGATGATAGAAAAGTATTCTATGTGCTGATATGAAAATATCTAATACAGTTGGTAGGTAAAAAAACAAGATATGCTAAACAATATGTCTAAAATGCAAACTTGTAGCATCAGTATGTTTCACTGAATACTGTGTGACTTTTTTTTTTTTTAATCCTCACATAGGATATATTTATTGATAGAGAGAGAAAAACACTGATCAGTTGCCTCCTGTATGTGCCCCAAATGAGGACTGAACCCTCAACCTATGGGTGGGTATACGGGATGACGCTCCAACCAACAGAGCCACCCAGCCAAAGCACATGTGTGACTTTTGAAACTGTTTTTTAGCCTTTTGATCTTTGAGCTATGTTAATGTATGGACTAGTGAAAAACATTTAATTAAAAAAGAGAGGGAGAGAGAAATTGCAAGTGATACACGTGGTGTGATTTTTATAAACAACAATTTGCAAGTCTCACTAGGAGATTTAGACTCCAAGAAAAGGCCCTAAATCAAAGCTTTGGCAAACAACAATATATGCACATGTTTTTAAGGTAAAATAAATCGTTTAAAACATGAATTTTTTTTTTATTCTCAACTTTTGGCTGATGTTTTTTATCAACCACTAATACTGAGTACATTGATCAAGAGCCTCTAGGGCCTCACTGGCAATAAATTCAGGACAGTCACCTGCTCATTCCACCAAAGCCCCAGCAGCTCCTGGGCCTTATGATGCAGACAGGTGGGGGTGAGGGGGTGGCTGAGAGCACAGTCAGATCTCCAGTTTCCAAGGCAGGGAATTGGTTTCCCATGACTGGTCATGCCAGGCTCTCTCAGGCTGATTCTGTAGCTGCCCTTCCTCCTGTCTCTGTGGGAGTCCCAGAGGGCCCACATGGGGCTCTGCCTCTGGATCGCAGCTGGGCTCAACGAAGGGTCCCCTTTGGGAGCCCCAATAGTCACAGTAAGGGTGGGGATGTGGCAGCTGGGGCATGGAGACCTTGTGGTGAGGCTGCCCTGCTTGTCCCCTGGGAAAGAGCACGAGACCCCCTGCTGGCAGCAGACTCTGGACTCCTTATCTGCCGGCACTCTGCCAGCCCCCCAGCCTAGAGGTCAGAGAAGTCCTCTCTAGACACCTAGTGAGTCCTGGCTGGAGCCCTTCTTACCCACTCCCCACCCTCCCAGGTCTCCGGAGTCTGGAAAGAGAAGGAAGCAGAGGACTTGTCCAGGAGTGACTTCTCTTCACACAAGCAAAGACCCCCATCCCCCAAGTGACACAGAGACAACTGGCCCCTTCCTCTTCACATTTTCAAGGAAAAGACTAGGAGTATCAGCAACTTCGTCATCACTTTTAGGAATAAAAATGGACCCTTTCTTTGGTCTTTGCCACCTAGCCTCTTGGCTGCTAGTAGGCAATGTGACTCAGGATACCCATGAAACTCTCCAGACCCAATTTCTTCAGTTATAAAACAAAGGGGTTAGACTTGACGCTTTCCAGAGTCCCTTCAGCTCAACATCCTATAGTCTGTGGTTCTGCAAAATGCCCAAGCATGACTTTATTCAGGCATCAAGAGCAAACAGGCTAAATTATCCTGGAAGAGTGGAGAGAAGGCTCCAATTCCCAGACATATATAATCTATTCACAGCACTGCTACTTAGATCCCTGGACATGGATTGAGGTTCCTCCTAGAATAGAGTAGGGTGTGAGCAGGTAAGGAAAGACGGAGGTGGGAAGGGTTTGAAAACTGAACCAGTCCAGTGACTGATCTATATTACGTGCGCACACACTGTCAGTCCTTCCTGCCTTTTTATCAGCCCCAAAGAGGAGTGTTTCCATTATCTAAGAAATGAAAGGAGCTCCCAAAACTTAACGGTTGGGGGAAAAAAAAGTTTTCCTTTGCCCAGTGAACCTATGGGACAATCTGTAGGCCACAGAAAGGAGGCCTACCCAGAAAGTCAGGGAGATGAACCAACCTTAAGTGCGGGCTCGTCTCACCCCTACAACCCACCTCATCTTTCTCCTTCGAGTACCCCTAAATAATCTAGCCCCCCCCCTCAGATTATGATGAGGAGGAGGATGGGAGGAAGAGGAGACCTCTACTATGTTCCAAGCACAATGACAACATGCTGCATGGCAGTGAGGACAGGCCCACATAAATGAAGTATTTCTCCCCGCCCAAGAGTGACAGGGCCAGGATTCGAACACAGATTCACCTGGCTCAAAAGCCCAGCACGCTCCTGCCACCCAGTATCACCTTTAGCAGAGTCTGTTCTCTCCAAGCTTAACTAAACACAACAATGGGCTCTCCCTTGTGCTGCTACCTCATTCTTTATGTATGGATGTGCTTTCTGCCCAAGAAGAGTGCAGGAGCCGGACCTCAACCCCTCTCTGCATCCTGCAGTGGCCAGTGCAGAGCCAACCACAGACCAGGCCCTGTGACTGACTTACAAACTGAAGGATGAATGATGGCTCTGAATCACAGAACTTCTTGCCTAAATGACAAGGCCAACCATCCTATGTCTGGTGCCCTCTAGTCAACCTGCAACCAATGGCAGGAAGAGTAATGCTAGTCTATCTCCTGGTTTCCACACAATGGATGAAACACTCACCTGAGTCTCCAAGAGGAAATAGAATATGTGCTTTTTCATCCCAGCTGCTACAAGTTATGATTCTCTTGCTTCACCAAGTTCCTCTCAGTTGTTATGGCCCTTGTTTTAAGAGCTAACGATTAATGGATAAGAGACCACAGATCTAGCCTGACCTCCGCACTGACCCCTTCCCAGGGACATAGGGTAAGTTAGCGGCAGAGCTGGGACAGAGGCCAGGGTCACCAGGCCAGTCCCCTCTACACGGATCATCGCCATTTCCCAGCAATCTCCCTGAGGAGCCTGGGTTTCCTGGAGAACAGTGGCCAAAGGCAAACCCAGGCCCAGGGTAGCTCCAGGAGGAAGGGTCAGGTCAAAGCTGCTCCTGCCCCCACGCACTCACAGTCCTCTTGAACACTCAGGCCCTGGCAGACACTAGATCCTCAAAACTGTAGCCACAACGCAGAGCTCAAGAAATCTTCTTGGCTGAACTGGACCTCAAGATCACATGGTGAACTGCTTGGATGCCTATTTTGTCCTATTGCCATAACCAACCAAGAGAGGGCAGCCTAAACCGGACCACCTAAGTTGGTCAGTACAGACCAAAAATAGTTAAAAATCCATGCCCGCGAGGCAAGGCAGGTCGGAGTTAGCATAGTCCCTGCTTTGCCATCCTCCATTGCCTGCTACCGGCCGGCAGGAAGATTTGAGTCATTTTTCTTCAATTAGGCCGTGGTCTGGCCAAGGTGAGGTGGGGTGGGGGCCACATTTGCTCTAAAGCAAAGTCCGGACACCAGTGCCCCATCCGGACCGCCCCAAGAGCTACCCATCCACTCCCCACTTTTTCTATCCTCGCGTCGGTGAGCTCCAGGAAGCCTCCCTGAGCTTGCAGCGCGGCTTTCCACGTTCTGGGCACCTTCTCTGGCTCCCACATCCCGCGCTCTCCAGCACACTGGACCGCAGCTGCGACCTCTCCTTCCCTCTTCTATAACCTCATCGTGCACCTTGGCCAGGTGTCGCCACCATCGAGAGGCCGGGCCCGTGTGTGGGTCCTCCAGAGAGGCTTCCCGGTCCAGCCTGAGGCTTCGGGGACTGCGACCGGGTCCCCACCCCCACCGGGTGACCCGCGCCCGGAGGCGCGCTGCCGCATCCCTGGGGCTCGGCGCCGCCCGGCTCGCTCGCCCTCCGCCCCTCACCTGAAGCTGGGGCGGACGCCACCGGGCCCGCGCAAACTCACAAGCCAGGTGCTCGGGCGGCCTGTTTTGGCGGCTGCAGCGACAGCGTCTCTGTCCCGGCGTCCGCGCAAACAGCCCGCGCGCCCTCGCTCCCCGGCCTGCGTTCGTCCCCGCCACGCCGCGCATGCCCGGCTATATACCCTGCACGTCAGCCTCGCCCCGCCCCCGCCCGCTCCCGCCCCACCCTGCGCTCCCCGGGGCCTGCCACGTGTGGCCCTGGCAGGCAGGAGGGCTACGTGCGGGAGCCGGCAGCCCGCCAGACGCGGGTTAGGCTCGGGCCGCGCGGGGCTGCCAGGGCGAGTCAGCGCCCTGCTGCGCCTGGCGGCCCTAGGCTGCGATCCTAGCTTGCTAAGATACCAGCTCTTGTCTTAGCTTGATCAGGGTCATCTCCTAACCGTGCGGCGAACTGAATTCTTTATTCACGGAGGCCGCCGGAGCGCCCTCCTCGGGAAGGGAACCTCCCATTAGACTTCCCCGCCACCCCCGCCCCTTACGTGGGGAGCTCTCACAACCTGCCTTCCATCCCCTAGGAGTAAGGCTGCTCCTCATGTATGTACCTATTTTAACACAACTCAATTCTGAAATGTACCTTAGGAGGGGGAGCACCCAGACGATGTTTCTTCTGTAATTTCCCACCAGCCAAAAGAACAAAAATTTCTTGTTCGCATGCCAAATAAACCATATTACACTCATTTTCGAACTCAATGTTCTTTAAGGACAGATTTCTTAACCCAAAGCTGGGAGAAATGTTCTTTTTTGTGTGAGGACTGTCTTAGGAATCTCTTCGACGTGGGATAGTCCTATTGAGATGGATATCAGGCCTTGGAAATGCTAATTTCTTGAGAAAATAAGCCACCCATTAAATTCTCATTGTTCTGTTCTGCTGGACATCAGTATTATTTCCTGTATGGTTAAACCATTGCCTGCTGGGTCTAGGGGACCAAAAAATAAAAAAAGGCTTTTTAGCGGAACTGTAGCTAGTTAGTACCTGTGTCCATGTTCTAGCTCCGTGACTCGTGCTCCCCTGCCTATGTCTGCATTTGCAAGGGAAGGGGCACCACATCCCGCTCTGCGGGTCCTAGGGAGAAAACGCCCACGATGGCAGCACTAATGGAAAGGAAAGCAGAGGATGTCTGGAGCAGGTGACAGGAAGAGTCCAGAGCTGGATGGCAGCCTGCCCTTCAGGGCTGGGTGGAGAGGGAAAAAGAATGCACTGAAGCAAAGCCGGAACAGGCAGATCGTTCATGCCACTCTTGAAGAGACCAGCTAGGCCCCAGGTTCTTGTAGAAGTCCATTATCCTCACCCTGCAGTTACAGTGCTTCAGTTGGGTAAGGGATGTGGTGATGTTACTCTCATTTTCCAAGCAATTTCAAAATAATATTATCTCTTGCAAAATTCCCCTCAGAGCCCTGTCATCTTTTTAATAACCCTTTTTATTTGCGTTTTTTGGTTAAACGTGGAGTATTTTTTAGACATTATGTCATCCACTGGGGAAATCCCATCTCCAGTGGGGCTGTCAGAAATGGTCCAGTCTTGACCACTCCTTCCTGTCCTTGAAGTTCCAGGAAAAGGAATGAGAAACTCAACAGAAATTAAGTAAAACAAACATGCTTCTAACACCCAGAGCTCTGGAAAGTACAAAGGCCATAAATACACATTACAAAGGGTATGGATCACTTCTGAAAACTGAGGTCCCAAAGCAAACTCATGGCTTTCCCATGTCAGGTGTCAATATAACCCGCAATTGAATGAGGTACCTGAGAGGTGGTAGAAGAGGCAGGACAGGACACCCACCACTTCACCTATCACAGCATTCTCATTTGTTTGCAACCAGAGGAAGGGGTAGAGCTGCCAAAGTCCACCAAAGCTGATAAGTTATCAGTAATCCCTTAGGGGAATATAATTAATTATTAACACAGCTTGAAATCAAAAGGTTTTAACTCTCTCTACCCACCCCCGCACAAAATTCTGTAGGTATACCCTAAGACCATCTTTGTCGCTGAGGAGTTAGTACTTATTTTTTCATAACTAGTGTCAAGTTCATGGTCCCAATTCTACTTTTTCCTCTACCTAATACAGTATGTGACCTTTGCCTCTTATTACCCCATTTCCACTTGTCAAAATTCTAACTCAATCCCACCTCCCTTCAGAAAGCTTCTTGATTTTTCTGAAGCATTATTTGATCTGCCTTTTCAATTATTTTTACTGTAACCCACATTTAAAGATATTTTACACTGTAACTCCAGTACAAAATAGCAAACAAAAATTTTACAAAATGTTCTTAGTACCTGCAATATACTGATACTTTATATTCTATTTCAACTTTTAAAAAAGTGGTAACCCACTAAACTGACTTCATGACCCATTACTGGATCATGATCCACAGAATTACAACATTTTCCCCTTAAAATTATTTCACTTCTGTCTCTAACCTACTTATTAGATCTTAATCTGCCTTGACTACCAAAGATTTCTGTCTATACCTACATCCCCTAACATAACATCTTGCACATAACAGATTCTCAATCAATATTTGTTGGATGAATAAATCAGGTTAGCTCACTGAGTTTGATGTTGGGTAGTATTTAAGGGAACTAAACACAGAAACCTGGCATTTTGGGGACTGCTTTACCCTCTGGCAAGATAGCACAGCTACCTGATAAAGGCATGCAGACAGTTTTCCTATAGCTGAGGGGAGTGGACCTTGGGAAAGAAACCAGAGAAATGAGCCTCCCAACCCCTGGCCCTGAGTGTGTATGGAGTGGGACTGGGGACCAAGAATATTAAAGCACCTGTGTGTTGTGTATCAGCAATGTAGGCAACTTGATCTGCAGGGTGGGGCAGATCCACTCCGCAGCTACAAGGCCAGCTTAAGAGGGACTGGAGAGAGAAACCAATGACCAACCAGGTTTCTATGACACTTTGAGAGGAAAAATGAGTTTCCTGCGTTTTTGCATGACTTAACTAATTTAAGAGCACAAGAAGGAATGTGAAGGTTTTAGTTCACCTGAAATTAGTTCAAAGAACCAGCAGCCCACACTCCGTCAGCCCAAAGAGAACGCCTTTAGACGGCTGTCGTTTCTGTTACCATCTGATGATTTCAGCAAATGAAAATAGACAATTGAGAAGAGTAACACTTTGCTCAGTATCACATTATCTCTGGAAATTTGTTCATTTCATCTAAGGTAACTAAATTGTTATTTAATTGTTCATATAATTCTCATATAATCCTTTTTATTTCTATAAGGTCATTAGTCCCCTTTTATTCCTGATTTTAGTAGTTTGAGTCCTTTTTTGGCGGTGGGGGGTGCGGGGCAAATTTAGCTAAAGGTTTGCCCATTTTGTCAATCTTTCCAAAGAACCAACTTATGATATTGATTTCCTCTATTGTATTTCTAGTCTCTATTTCATTAATTTCTGCCTGATCTTTATTTAAAAATAAAGTCCTCGCTTTTGAATGACTCTTTCTCTGGGAACAGAATTCCAACTTGACACATTGCAGCAAGTTCTTATTCTTTTAAGCAGCTGTTGTGGTTGAGGACAGTCTGCTGTTGAAAACTTTTCTTTGTAAGCAACCTTTCCCACATGTGCTTGTTTTTACGATTCTCTGTCTTTGGTGTTCTTGAGTTTCACTCCAGCAGACCTAGGAGTGAATGTGCTTTCCTTTATCCTCAATGAGTTTCTTCAGGTAGAAGATTCATATTTGTCTCTAATTCTTTCTTCCATATTGTGTGACTCATTCTTTCCATTTTAACCAGCATTGTTCCTATTTATACCTCTTTGTGCTGCAATCCAATTGACTTAGCATTTGTTTCTACTGGGCCAGTCGTCATGGTAAGTTTTCAGCTTATGGTCCCTCCATATGTTAGCAGTGTAAGTTCAGACTACACACACCTGCATGTGGCCCAGGCTTGAGGACTTTTCATGAATGCCTTTTTACCTTTGAGTTTCCTTATTGCTGCTCCTGGATGGTTGGCAGGGATTCTCTACTCCCCTTCCAGGTTCCAGCTCTCTTCATCCAGATTTCACTCCAGCAATCATGCACCTTATAGAAACTGAGGCCGCATCTTCTTTCCTTACCTGGAGTGAGAAACCTCAGTGTTACATTTTATCTACAATCATAAGAGTTGTGTTGTCATCATCTATTTCCATCTGGCTGCCCACTTTTATACCTCTACAATTTCCTTCATGCCTCTCTGCCTTCCCTTCTTTTTCTCGTTCCCTTTCCCCCCAATTCAGCTACTTAAAAACAAATACTTAAAAAATATGTTTTGGCCAACATTTGTTAGTAGAGTCAGCTCAGCGTGCCATGTTGCCAGAAGTCTCCCTCATTTTATTCATTTATATATATGTGTGTATGTGTGTGTGTGTGTGTGTGTAATTAGTTATGCTATTATAGTTTTCCTGATTTTTCCCTTTACTCCTGCCACCCAGCACCCTCTATTCCCTCAGGCAGTCCCCACACCATTGTTCATGTCCATGGTCATGCCTATAAGTTCTTTGGTTAACTCCATGTCCTATACTGTACTTTACATCCCCATGGCTGTTCTGTAACTACCTATTTGTACTTCTTAGTCCCCTCACCTCTTCACCCATTTTCCCACACCCCTCTCCCATCTGGCAAACACCAAAACACTCTCCATATCCATGATTCTGTCTCTGTTCTTGTTTGCTTAGTTTGTTTTTTACGTTCAATTCTTGATAGATCTGTATTTATTGCCATTTTATTGTTCATAGTTTTTATCCTCTTTTCTTAAATAAGTCCCTTTAACATTTCATATAATAATAATTTGGTGATGATGAACTCCTTTATAGTTTTTTCATGTCTGGGAAGCTCTTTATCTGCCCTTTGATTCTAAATGATATCTTTGCTGGGTGGAGAAATCTTGGCTGTAGGTCTCTGCTTTTCATGACTTTGAATATATCTTGCCAATCCCTTCTAGCCTGCAAAGTTTCTTTTGAGAAATCAGCTGACAGTCTTATGGGAACTCCCCTATAGGTAATTAACTTCTTTTTTCTTGCTGCTTTTAAGATTGTTTATCTTTAAACTTTGGTGTTTTATTTTTTATTTTAAGCACAGTATCTTTATTTTTTTAAGATTTTAAAAAAGTATTTACTTTTAGAGAGCGGGGAAGGGAGAAAGAGAGGGAGACAACCATTAATGTGCAAGAGATACACAAACCTGTTGTCTCGTGCTCACCCCCAACCAAGAACCTGGCCCCACAACCAGGCAAGTGTCCTGACCAGGACTCAAACAGGTGACCTCTAGGTTCGCAGGCTGGCGCCAATTCATTGAGCCACAGCAGCCAGGGCTAACCTTTGGCATTTTAATTATGATGTGTCTTCAAGAGGGCCCCTTTGCATCCATCTTGTTTGGGACTCTATACTTCTTGGACTCACATGTCTATTTCCTTCACCAAATTAGGGAAGTTTTCTTTCAGTATTTTTTCAAATAAATTTCCAGTTTCTTGCTCTTTCAATTCTTCTTCTGACACCCCTATGATTTGGATGTTGGACCTCTTGAAGCTGTCCCAGATGCTGCTTATACTACCCTCATTTTTAAAAAAATTTTTTTTCTTCTTGTCTGATTGGTTGGTCTTCACTTCCTTATGTTCCATGTCATTGATTTAATTCTCAGCTTCATCCACTCTTCTGTTGTTGCCTTATAAATTGTTCTTTATTTCAATTAGTGTATCCTTTGTTTCTGACAGGATATTTTTTGTGCTGTTGAGGTCCTCACTCAGTTCCTTGAGCATCCTTATAAACAGAGTTTAGAACTCTGCATCTGATAGATTACTTATCTCCATTTTGTTTAGCTCTTTTTCTGGTTCTGTTCTGTTCTTTCATTTGAGCAAGGTTTTTTGTTTTGTTTTGTTTTTGTCTTCATTTTGGCAGCCTCCCTGTATTTGTTTCTATGTATTAGGTAATGCTGCTTTGACTCTGTGTCTTGGCAGCGTGGCCTAATGTAGTAGGTGTCCTGTAGGGTCCAGTGGCACAGCCTCCCCTTTCACCCAAGCCTGGTATTCAAGGTGTGCCCTTCATGTGGGCTGAGTACACCCTCCTCTTGTAGTTGAGGCTTGGCAGCTGTTGGCAGATCAATGGGAGGGATTCATACAGGCCAGTCAGCTGCAAGGATTGGCTGTGACCACTGACTGCCAACCTCTGCCCTCCATGGAGGATCAGCTGTGCAGTGGCAGAGTGGTGGTGATCCAATGTGGTGTCTGTAACTGTCCACTGGTGCGCTAGCCCTGGGTTTCCCAGGTGATGCAGGATAAGGTCAGCCCCCACCTGTGCTTGCCTGGGGCAACCCTACCTGAGCTATAAAGCAATCTGAGATGGCTGTTAGTTGTGCTGGACTTGGAGATTCCCAGGCGAAGCCAAGCTGCAAATCTAGGCTGGCTGCTGCTAGTGCTGGGCTTGGGGCTCACTGAGGCCAGCTTTGCTATTTGACAGGATTTAGAAAGTTGAGAAGCATGAGGCAAGACCAACCATTCATATGGAAAAGCAGCTTGGGTGGGCCTGAAATTTGGGTGGGGCATAGTCTCTAGGGATCTCTAAGCTGGGTCAAACAGTGTTAGCCAGGTTGGAGTCTCAGGTATGGCACCAGCCTGCCAGTTCTGTGTGCGGAGGGGTTTAGAAAAGGGGCAATGGCCTCTGCTCACCTTGATGCCAGACACTTCAGTTCCTCCCTGTATACCACTGGTACCTTTCAAGCTGCTACCCCGGTGCTGGAGCTCAGAGGGAGTGAATCTGAGTAGGAGAGTCCATGTGTGGGTTCTTTAAGAGGAACTGCTTGGGGCTCCAGCAGTTTCTTCCACAGACTCAATCCTCGCTGGTTTTTGCAGCCAGAAAGTTGTGGGTACGCATCTTCTGGGCACTGGAACTCTGGGCTGCGGGGCCTGGTGTGGGGCTGGGACTCCTCACTGCTGAGATAACACTCCCAAATTTTTATTCACCACATGTGGGTTTGGGCCCTCCTAACAGTCTGAATAGATGTGGTTTCTTTAATTCCATAGTTGTCAGACTTTCATTCAACTTGATTTCTGATGGTTCGGAGTGATGACTGTCCTTATTTTAGTTGTAATTTTGATGTGGTTGTGCAAAGAGGTGAGCCATATCTGCCTATGCCACCATCTTGACTGGAAGTATTATTATTTTTTTTTTTTTTGAAAGCAGTTTTAGGTTCACAGAAAACTACATTGAAAGTAGAGATTTCCCATATATAGCCAGTCTCCATCCAGCACTATCAACAACCCCCACCAGAATGGTACATTTGTTATAATTGATGAGCCTCTGGTGACACAGCATAATCACCTAACGTCCATAGTTTCCAACAGGGTTCGTGCTTCATGTTTCACATTCTATGGGTTTGGACAAATGTATGGCAGGTATCTGCCATTGTATCATATGGAAGAGTTTCCTTGCCCTAAAAATCCTGTGCCCTGCCAACTCATCCATCCCTTGTCCCTAACCCCTCATCTTTTTACCATCTCCACAGTTTTTGCCTTTTCCAGAATATCATATAGTTGAAATCATATAGTGTGTAGCCTTTTCAGATCAGCTTCTTTCACTTAGTAGTAGGCAATTAAGTTTCCTCCAGGTATTTTCATGGCTTGATAGCTCACTTCTTTTTAGCACTGAATATTTCATTGTCTGGATGTACCAGGGTTTATTTTTCCATTCACCTACTGAAGGGCATCTTGGTTGCTTCCAAGTTTTGGCAATTGTAAATAAAGCTGCTATAAACATCTGTATAAAGGTTTTTAGTGTGGACGTAAGTTTTCAACTAATTTGAGCAAATTCCAAGGAATGTGATTGTTAGGACATATAGCAGGAGTGTTTAGTAGTAAGAAACTACTAAACTGTTTTTCAGTGTGGCTGTACCATTTTGCATTCCTACCAGCAATGAATGGGAGTACCTGTTGCTCCACATCTTCACCAGCACTTGATGTCAGTGTTTTGGATTTTGGCCATTCCGTGTGTAGTAGTCTCTCATTTCAATATGTAATTCTCTAATGACACAAGATGTTGAGCATCTATTCATATATTTATTTGGCAACCGTGTATCTTTTTTGGTGTGAGATACATAATTGGCAAAAAGATTTCTCTGTTCAGGTCTTTTGCCCAATTTTTAATCAGGTTGTTTTCTTGAGTTTTAGGAGTTATTTGTATGTTTTGGATAAGAATCCTTTATCAGATGTATCTTTTGCAAATATTTTCATCCAGTCTTTGGCTCATCTTTTAATTCTCTTGACTTTCCTCATTTTTTTTTTAAACAAAGAAAATAAATCCAGACAGGAAAAGTTACTAAGAAACTCAGATATAGAGCCACAAAGAGAGGGAGGAGGGTCTTCTCCAGTAATCACAAATCACTGAAAAATTTCAGACACAAATTTTAACATTTTCAATATAAACAGCTAGTCATTTGGAAAACATCTCCCTTCTATACACCACTCAACAAAATGCTGCCCAAGTACAAAGGGCCCTATAGCACTGTATAGAAATTAGGTTCTTTCTGGCAGGAGTTCAAGAGCACTGCATCATTTAACCCTTTGAGTGCCTACGTTGCTGTGAGTGACGCTGACAGATTTTCCCAAAAGTGCCAGTGTCACTCCCAGTGACTCTTTTTTCGATGGCTATAAATGTAAATAACAATGGAATAATTTGTGTAAGAACGGTGTCACTCAGAGAACCATGAGGAGGCAGCGAGCAGACAAAAAGAAGTTTCTTTGAGGGAATTAGCAAGCGGGGAGAAAGCTGTGCTGCGAATGGCCCGACTCTGGGGTCCTAGGGAAGGAGGGGCTGTTTGATAGGGGGAAGAAAAAAGAAACTATTGAATTCAGTCCTTATCTTGCAGCTGTGAGTATAGGTTGATCAAGGCCAAACAGAGCTCGGGTTGATATACCCCACTATCATGGGAAACTCCCAGACAGGTGCAGGCAGGCGGGGGGAGGGGGGGTGACGTGGGAACTGAGGCTGTCATTCTAGCCTTTTTGTTTTAATAAAAAGAGGCGAGGTATGGGGTGTGTTTTTGGGGGGTGGCAGAGACGGCTTGGGAGAGGGGTCGTCGAATCTCTGTTGTTCTATAATGACTTCCTGCTGAGTTAGGACGATGGAAGGGGATTGACTGCCGGCTCGGGGTCATCTCTTGCCATGGGTTGATATCTAAAAGATCTTAATAAGAGTACATTATGGACGGTAGAGACTGTCACGGATTGTACTATTTTCAGAATAAAGTTAACTAGCAGTTTGAAGAAGTAAGGGCCAAGGGCAAGAAATAATAGGAGGAGAAGCAGTGCGGTTATGAGAAGCACTAGGATCACTTTGAAGGGAGAGGAGAAGTATGAGAGGAAGGTTTTAAATTAGGATTTTCTGTATGCCTGTTCCCTAGCTTGGGCAATAATGTCAATGTGTTTTTTATGTGTGAATGTATGATGTGATAGATATATTTGGAGTTAGTGTATACAGCAACATGACGATTTTTTGTAAGGGCCAAGGCCTACGTTAGGGTAATAACTTATGCCTGTTGGGAAGAGGTACCGGAGGGCAAGTGTTCCAACTTAATGATGGAGGTGAGGGTAGTGATGGCATATTCTGCTCCTTTTGGGCCAACCTTGTAAGAGTTTTTATCTATAAAAGAGGAATTTACCTGGGGTAGAGCGGTGTTTTGTATGTTGGGGAAGGGGTGTAAAAAGGAGATGTTGAGTGTAGTGATGGGTATGGGAGTGGGGGAGGGGGAGTAATGAGGCAGGGTTGAGGGGGAGAGCTGATTTATGTAGGGAGACTTGAGGATTTTGAAGTAGTTGGGCATGTAAGAACTGAATTTGGGAAGAGGAGGCTGCAGCGATGGCCTGGTGGGTTAGTAGGCCAGAAATACCATGAGAGGAGTGGGCTGTTACCTGGGCAAAGGGAACTAACTTAAGGGTTTCTTGACTGAGAATTGCTGCTGCTGCTTCTGCGCCTGGCCAATCTAGGAAGGGGGAATTGAGTGGTTTGGAAAAATAGGATATAACTCGTTGGTCTGGTTTATATTGCTGTGCTAATAGCTCGAGAGTAAAGCTATTTTTTGTGTTGGTGTATAGGAGGAAAGGTTTATTTGGGTTTGGGAGGGCTAAGGCTGGGGCTTGGCCGAATGCTATTTTGAGTGTGGTGAAGGGTTTAAGGAGGGCTCGAGAGTTTTCTAGGGATTTAAACAAGTCTCTAGCTGTTGCTTGATAGAAAGGTTTGGCTAGGTATTCAAAATTAGGTATTTAAGGTTTGAAAAAATTGGTGAGGCCAAAAAATGATAGGAGTTCCTGTTTAGTATGGGGCAGGGGGAAGGTAGTTATTAGGTTCTGTCTTTCTGGAGTTCGGTGTTTAAGAGTGGGGGTGATGGAGAGTCCGAGATATGTGACCTGAATCTGAGAGAATTGGCCTTTGTTTTGTGACACGCGGTATCCCTGACTGGCAAGAAAGTTTAGGAGTTGGGCAGTATGGAGATGAGAAAGGTTTTCAGACGGACTACAGAGAAGGAGATCATCCACGTACTGTAGGAGGACGCGTGGGGAAAGGTCAAGCTGCTGTAAGTTGGCTGCTAGGGCTTGACTGAAGAGGTGGGGATTATCTCAAAACCCTTGAGGCAGGACTGTCTATGTCAGTTGCTGGGTTATTTTTGTGGTTGGGTCGGTCCAGGTGAAGGCAAAGAGGTCTTGGGAGACTGGGGAGAGTGGGATAGTGAAGAAGGTATTTTTGAGGTCCAGGATGGTTAAGTGGGAGGTTTTGAGGTGGGATTATTTGGTGGGGGTATGGAGTCAAAATAACTAAGAGATATAGGTGTGTGCAGTTTGGTTAGAATATCGCATCTGAGAAGTGGGCTTGGGCAGTGGGGTAGTACTAGAAAGGAGTGGGTGAACGCCTGATGTATTATGAGACAAGTTAGGGGAGGGGTATTTAGGGGTTGGGTGCCTTGCCATCTATTCCTACAACTGATATGGCAGAGGGAGTTTGGAGTCCCGAAAATTTGGGCAGGACAGAATACGTAGGTCCTGTATCAAGGATAAAGAAAACAAGCCTACCTGCCACCAATACGTTTACCCTGGGTTTTGCAGCTGTGATGGTGAAAGGCGCGGCTTTCAAACCTGGGCCCTGTCAGGTGGTGGAAAGTCCAAGGAGGTCTGGAACCGTAAGGCTAGCGTCCAGATCCACTGCCAGGGTAGGCGGGCTAGTCCCTTGGTTAGAGGCCGATGGACAGTCTACCTTCCAATGACCTGTCTTTTGACAGAAAGGGCAGGGACCGAGAGGAGGTAAGCGGGGGTTTGGACAGAGCTTTGTTCAATGTTTCTCCTGACTGCACCGGAAACAGGGGGCTGGAGGCTGCCTGATGGTCGAGGCTTTATTTTTAGGCTTATTTTAATTTCTTTCCTTGGAGGAATTTTTTAGGGCATTAGCCAGGAAAAGAGTGCTTGTATTTCCATTTTCGTGGCTCCTCTTCCCTCTTTTATTGCCAGTTTTATATTTGGAAGGTGATTTGAATAAGTGTATTTTGTGGGAGTGGTTAGGAGGATTAGATGTGGGCCGGGCCACCGGGGAGTGAGAGCTTTAGGTGTAAGGGTTTTAAGATAGATATAGTCTTTTGGCGTAATGCGTAAGTTTTGATGATTAGTGGATGGGGTGGGTAGGATTGAATTGGTCGGGCTTTGGAGGGTGGGTCTCAGGTGTGAGAGGATAGGGAGGTAGAAAATTTGAAGTGTTGGTGTGATTGTGAATTTGGGCTAATATGTAAGGATGAGTAGGAGTTTTTGGTTGACTTTTATAGTGTATTAAGGCCAGGTCTAGGGTGTGGTTGTAGAGAAGGGAAGAGTTGAATGAGCCTAAGGAGCAAGGCTGAATGTGGGTGTCGTTGACATGCCTGAAGAGGGTGCAGAGAGCAGCAGGACCTATAATATGAGTGATGGTGGCTATAGTGGGGAGTGGAGACTAGAGGGGCGATGCTGATCGGAGGTTCGGAGGAACTTGGGGAAGGGGAGGGAGGGATGGGCCTCTGGGATTGGCTGGAGAAGGTGGCAGCAGCAAGAGGGAGGAGGAGGGATGAAGAGTTGCGCGGTGGGGGGGCAGGGATGGTGGCAACTGTGGGGAGTTAGGTGACAGAGGTTTTGAATGCGGCAGGGCCCGGACACTCCCGGGGCCAGCAGTGACTCTGGACATGAGTCGGGCCCTTCCCGTGGATCGTCCTAGCTGCCGCGGAAGCCGGCAGGGACGCGCGTGCTCGGGGGCGGGGGCGAAGCCACAAGCCGGCCTGGGCCTGGCGCGACCTCGGAGATTCACCCGTAGCCTGGGAGGCGAGTGGGGTCGGGGCGAAGGGAAGCCATGCACCTAAGTTCTCCCTCGGGCCGCGGTGTGGAGAGACGGGATCGCACTGGGGACAGTGCCAGGTGGGGAGTTTGACTGGGGCGGCGGGGCGGGATTCGCCGGCCTCGTGGGGCGCAAGTGAAGTACTACTACTCTGATCCGTTTTTTCACCTACCAGGTGAGTCAGGGGCGGGGCGAGCCCCAGGGGCTCTCCCTTCTGGCACTAAGCTCAGGCAGCCCCAGTGCTGGTGGGGCAGCAGGGGAGCGAGACCGAAAGTGTTTAAATGTAAGAAGCTTTTAGACCAGTGGAAAAATATTTAGCAGTAAAGGGCAAATGTAATTAGAGGGGTTTCTTTGAGCCAGAGTTAACATTAGCATTAGAAAAGGGGCATTTCTCGGCTTAGCACAAACGCCTCTGAGAACAAAGGCCATCTGAAATCCTCGGACTGGCCTTCATTTCTAAACCTTGGGAAATGGGAAAATGCAGCTAGGCAGCCCCCTTGGTCCTTGGCTACGCCTAAAGTTGCCGGTCTGTGAATAAATGTTTTGGTTATTGCTAAAAATCTGTGTTTTGGTGTTTTATCGTAATTGTGTGTGTGTGTGTGTAAGGAGAAGGCGCTAAAGGGAGTGCAGAAGGTTGAGAGGAAGGTGGTTTTCTTCGGATGAGTTTGGTGGACAGTGAGCTGTTTGCAGATAGTGGTCTTAAGAGTTTAAAAAGCCTGAACATAGGGAAATTCTTTGCCTGCCTGTCTGACTGCCAGATAGAGTAATGGAGGTCTTTGAGAATTCCAAAGTGTGCTGTTTTTTGGCTACTGGCTGGTTATTTAGAGGATATTGGGTTACGTGATAGTGCCTTGACTTCTCCATTTATTTGGCGAGGTCTGAGATTATGGGCTAAACACCCAAGAGGGGTATTTTTGGGTGGGAGGGACTAGCGGAGTCCCATGGCAACTGTTAAGGTTATTGTGGGTCCGAGAAGGAAGGAGAGGGGGAGGGTGAGTTCAAGCCAATGTTTCCGGCTCCACACTGTTGAGACGAGCGTTCCTGTTTCGAGCAGAGGGTGGAAGGCCAAACGCTGAGAGGAGGCCCTGATTTACTGCAGGAGTCCCTGGGATTCATCAGGCTCTGGAGAAAGGGGTCCGGACTGACGCCAAGGAGGTGGTTCTGACTGAGTGCTCAGATTTAGGGCCGGACTGCCCGGAATGGTCTCAGATTAGACCAGGAAACAGAACCACTTGAGAAAACGGAGGTGGAGAACTCACTCATATATCTGAGGGCCAGTGTTGACTGGGAGTATATGGCAGTCAGGGGAGGGGTCGGAGGAAAAAGGAGGCAGGAGTCAACAAGCCAGAGGGGAAGCTCGAGCCGCTGACCAATGGAGGTCTGAGCGACTCCAGGTCCAAGGATTGGGGCCGGCTCAGGCCCGAGTTCGACTTGGGAGTCCCAATTGAACCTGTGTCCCAATCCGGGTTTCAGCACCATAATGTAAGAATGGTGTCGCTCAGAGAACCATGAGGAGGCAGTGAGCAGACAAAAGTTTCTTTGAGGGAATTAGTAAGAGGGGAGGAAGCCGTGCCACGAATGGCCTGACTCCGGGGTCCTGGGGAAGGAGGGGCTGTTTTATAGGGGGAAGAAAAAGAAACTATTGAACTCAGTAGTTATCTTGCAGCTGTGAGTCTAGGGCTGATCAAGGCCAAACAGAGTTCGGGTTGATGTACCCCACTATCATGGGAAACTCCCAGACAGGTGCAGGTGGGCGGGGGGAGGGGGGGTGGTGTGGGAACCGAGGCTGTCAATTTGTATTTTATGTTTTGTTCTCTTTTTTGTACCTCAGGTTATATATTGATATAACTTTTTCTCATGTTGATCCAAATTTTGAATTACGCATGGCACTCAAAAGGGTTAAGAATGGAGTCTCTACATAAATAGACTGGGATGTAGCGATGCAGCGAGCCACTAGGGTGCTTTGGGAAGGTATTTTTAAGGGTTATTGACACACCGTGAAGTACATGCAAAAAGGGGCAAGCATTAGAAAAAGGGGAGAGGAGCTGGCTCTTACTCAGACTAAGAGAAATTGAGGGGAAAAGAATTTCAAAAAACAAGACAAAACACACACGTACAAACAAGTGTTTCATGTGTTTCAGAAGTAAGACTGTTCAGTGTCTTCCAAAAATCTTACTATCCAGGTCATAGTGAAATTACTGGGCTACTATTATTAGAGCTGCACTTTGCATGTCAAGTAATAAATTAGTAACTCTAACAAGAGTTGTGGCTCCTTGGAAAAAAAAAACAATACCAATGTATCGACATTATTCCAAACATGACTACAGATTTATATAATTTTGTTTTTATTTCCCATCTGGTGACCCAACCATTTTTTATTAAGACTGAAAAGCAGCCCTGACTGGTGTGGCTCAGTGGGTTGGGTCCCGCAAGCCAAAAGGTCACCAGTTCAATTCCTGGTCAGGGCACATGCCTGGGTTGCAGGCCAGGTCCCCCAACAGGGGGTTGCAAGAAACAACCGATCAATGTTTCTCTCCTCTTTCTCCCTTTTTTCTCCTCTCTCTCAAAATAAATTTTAAAAATCTTTTTTAAAAAAAGACAAATGCAAAGCAAGAAAATCAGGAATAAAAATTGAAGAAATTTCTGTATTATATTGAAGTATTTTTATTACATAAGAGAAAAAAAATGAGTATTAAGAAATCCAAACTTCTAAAGAAAAACTCAAAATGCTTCCAAAGAGAATCAGAAAACTGACAAGAGACCAGTGCTCCAATTTGTTTGACCCAATGGTTTTAAAATTCTAGGTCTTCACCCGGCCTCGCGTGCTGTAGTCCACACAAAACCAGAGTGCACTTGAGTACCAGCAACACCCAAAGTTCCTCCACCACTGCTGAGCTCTACGGCAAACTGACAATTTGCTTGGTTTTTGTCCTCTGAGGAATTTTAAGCTAAAGTTTCTTTTCTTACACACTGTCATATAAAATGGGAATTTCTGACTTATCCACTCCTGCCATCACACCAAAAATTAAGTAAATAAAAACCTGAAAAGGTTAAATAAAACTGGCTTTTAAAACCCAATTAAAGCATGGTAAGACTGAAGTAACCCTGAAGGGACTGGAAGTAGTTTTTAAATCAGGAAAAATCAACACAAAAAACAGTATTCCCCCAAAACACTGAAACCCCCAGGCACAGTGACAACTCTCTAAACTCAAATGCGTGGACTTTGGCAGAAGTGTTACGCTTTCCAAAGCCAACTTCTGGAAATCATAACCTGGATTTAGAAAAATTCCTAACAAAATGAACCAACATCCAGGAAAAGGTTATTGAGTTAGGAAAATGAGTGATTGAATTTACAATCATGTATCAACAAGTGCCACACAACTGGGAGAAAGGTTTAAGAAAAGCTCACATCCATCATAAACCTTCCTTGCGGCTGAATTTCACCTGTTCTGATTCTTAATTTAAATACTGAAATTTATGGCCCTCGCCAGGTAACTCAGCTGTTGCAGCATTGTCCCAATGCACTAAGGTTGCAAATTTGACCCCCAGTCAGGGCACATAAGGAATCAACCAATGAATCCATAAATAGGTGAAACAAGTCGATGTCTCTCCCTCCCTCTCTCCTTAAAAAAAATAAAAATAAAAAATAAAAAACCTGCAACTCACTAGAAATCTGTTACAAAGAGCAAAGACTGGTGGGAGTTGGGAGGCAGAGGAAGAAATCAACATGGTCTACTGTTAAATAACTGATATATACAGAAAAACTTTGGGACTTCACAGGGGAGACCTAAACCCACTCAATTCACAGGTGCCACACACTCAATCCCCAGAGATCAGGCCAGCAAGGGCCTGACTATACCACCAGCTGGTTTTCCTACAAGTCTTTCACACTTGCCAGGAATAGCAGTATGTTGAAACACTTTGCCTCACAGACCTTTTTATTACCTGTCCGAGTTGCCCATATAAAGTAATTCTCTAAGAACCTTGGTGTTTACTTCATTATCACTTATGGCACCAGAAATGCGAACTGCTTAGTAAGCAGAGCTAGGTGTAACTGCTACTTCTGCAGGTTTCTACAGCTCCTGTTGGCTTTGCGGGTTCTTAAACATTCCCTGTATTCACCCACTCCATCTACACAGTAGCAGTATCACCCCCATTTGCTCCACAAAGGCAACCAGGCAATTTCTCCAGCTGATACTTAGAATAGAACTTGCTTCTTGGTGATACCAGGGTTAAAATAGAAAGAAAAAAAAATAGGATAAAAAGTTATCTTATCCTACTAAGTTGGTGAAAGGGAAAACATCAACACAAAAATCCCTTGATCCTGCATGAATCACAGCTGAGCTCAGAAGTGTAATTCCTCTAATCAGCCCATATCCTGGCTGTCCAGTCACAGGAAGAACAGGTTCTCGCACAGTTGGATGGCTGGTTCGTGATGCAAGATCTGTCCTGACAGGAAAGCTAGCTTGTGGGCATACTTGCAAGGAGCTGGAACTCTGATGGTGCCAGGCCAATTCCAGTACATGTGGCACAGTTTGAAAGTCAACCTGCAGGCCAAGAAGAAAACATGATCCTTATTACTTCCCACCGTCGTTCTGAGACATGTTCATGTACTTATGGGTGTGTACCTTCCAGCAAACTGGGGCCCAAGGAATACATGATGCATCTTTTTTTCATTTATTTTTTTATATGATGCAACTTTGAGAATCATTCTTTTAAGCAGAATTGTTTCCATTTCTACCATTTGCGAGTCTGGAGAACATGGGTAAATTCCCTCACTTTAGGTGCCCCCTGTTTTTATATTAAAATAAGGAGAAAAAAAAATTTTGCCTCAAGAAGAGGCTGCAGAAGGGTAAGTACCCAGCAATTTATTTATATAATCTGAGCTTAAGGGCTTTGGATATCAAATTTAGGCTGTATCTCATAAACATCAGGATCATTTCTAAAAAATATAAATGCCTCAGAATGCTCAGGTGTGAAGCTTGGGCATCAGTATATTTTTTAAAGCTCTTCAAGTAAATTTAATATATAACAGGATTACCAATCACTCCTTAAAAAGATACCATTGCTATGGAAGACATGAAGAAACTTGAGGGGTACATATTCTGGGGGTGGGCAGTGACTCTTCCTTAGCTAGCTGCTCAGAGTAAGAAAGAGGGAGTTACTGGTCAGCTCACCTCTGCATGTGATCCGGGCTCAGGTTGGCAGTGTTGAGAATACACACATAATGTGTGGGGATGCCACATCCCTGCCGTACATGGTGGGCAAGAAGGTAGAAGTCCACCCTGGTAAAGAAAAAGGACAAAGCAATGATATGGTTGGATTTGACCACAGGGAGGTGGAAAAGATCTGAGAGATCATTGTAGGTCCTTCACCTAAGGCTCAGAGAGGTCAAATAACTGGCTCAAGGACACACAGGGACCAAACCATAATTAGAACTCAGGTATCCTAACTCAACAGGCTATTCAAGAATCATGATTGAAACTACCATATCTGTGTGCAGAACATAAAGCATGTATCTTAAGAGTGTATGTTTAATATTTTATACCCAAAAGGTAAAAACTTCCTTGATTTGTTTTTTCTAATAATTTTTAAAGCTTATTTTAATATTTTATTTATTTATGTATTGAGGGGAAAGGAGGGAGAAAGAGAAGGAGACAGAACATTGATTGACTGCCTCTCAAATGCACCGGGACTGGGGACCGAACCTGCAACCTAGGCATGTACCCTGACTGGGAATTGAACCGGTGACCTTTTGCTTTGCGGGATGACACCCAAACATCTGAGCCACAATGATCAGGGCTAAAGCTCTTTTTATTTTTTTTTAAGAGGGAAACATCTATTTTTTTTCAATTATAGTTTACATTCAATATTATTTTTATTTGTTTTAGGTGCATAGCATAGTGGTTAGATAATCATATACTTTACAAAGTGGTCCCCCTAATATTTCTAGTACCCAACTGGCGCCATACATAGTTGTTACAATATTATTGACTATATTTTCTATGCTGTACTTTACATCCCCATTAAAGCTTTATTTTTTAAAAGTAAAATCTGAGGATTCCATTCCACATCTCTGCAGGCAACCTATCTACTGCAATACCCAGGTGACATCCCCGGTTCCCATGCCCCCCTTTCCCCTACCCCTGCAGCTGCCTGGGAGATAACAGGGTGCTTCAAACTGAAAATAAACAAAACCACGTTCTTCTTTGATCTGCCCATCGCACCTGCTGCTGCAAGATAACCAAATGGGCCAACTAAGCTCAAAAATCCCTTTTTTCTTCTCTCTATAAAGCAACCCCTCTCCTCTGGAAGCTTGGAGTCCTAGCCACTCACGGCAGGGCTCCCTCCCCGCTTGCTGATTCTCCCAATAAACTTTTTTCCTGCTCACCGCATCTTAATGGGCTTCTGAGCAACTCCATTCTTACACCAAGGAATGAACAACTTCTGCAACCTATTCCTGCTAAAATGTCATGTTTTGTCTACTTACCAATCACAGCTTGTGATTGTGTGATCTACCACTGTTCCAGGGGAGGGAGTTGTAAAGTGCTCGGTAGCAGCCAGGTACAGATTGGTGCTGATTTTCTTCTGAACTACAAATACCACCATCTTGGGCTGATAATTCTCGAAAGCTTCAAAACACTTCTGTAGCTGAGGAATCTCATAGTTGGCAACTGTCTTGAGCTGGCCGTCAGATACTCCATCTCGGTACACCACGATCTTCTCTGGGAGACAGTGGTTCACCTGAAATGACACCTACCAGGTAAGAGGGGAGCCCGGAGGCTAATGAGCACAAGGCAGTGAGCAGCTTGCTCAGGACAGCCTGCAGATACAGCAGGAGTGTCGGAGCAGGGAGAGCTTCTGTCCTTCCTAACCATCCTCAGGGTAGTGAAACAGGTCTGGTATAGCAAAGGCATACATAAAATACGAAAGCAAAATGAGCAAGTTGTTTCATATGCATATGGCTCATACTCGAATGTTGTGAATAAAGTTAGAAGGAAAATAGGAAAATTATGGGCTCAATCTATCTCCTTCTACTTGGATTTAACACTAATCACTGTCTAGGCCAAGAACAAGGTGAGCTGTTAGAGAAATTCTCCCACAGACCACACTTCCCACAGATCTACCTCCTCACATTTTTAGGTATCAGCAACATCCAAAGTTGCTAACAAGTGAAAGAGTCCTTTGCTAAATATCATCCTACAATCCAGTATAATATGAAACATTTTTACTATAACTAAGCAATTAGCAAAGAGTCATGGTAAATTGTCCATAAATTCAAATAAAATTAAATGCTGGCTGGAGTCAGTTTGATGAGTAATTTTTTTTCTCTATTTAGAGAATATAATTACATTCTCATCATGTTTGACTTCAATAGTTCAACAGACTAGGCTGTTCCATTTTAAACTAGGAGTTCTCCAAAAAGCACTTTAGCTTAATTCAGTTTGAGTGTGGTTCCTCTAGGTTTTTGTCATAATTCCCCTCAAAATCTCAAATTATCATGAATTAAATATGCACATACTATACATTCTTTATAGGTTACTCCACAAGAAAATTTAAGTTTCATTAAAAAAAAAAAAAAAAAAAACCTTTTTAAAAATAATCAGCCAGAATCTTTTTGGACGCTAAGTTCAGATTTCAAATATTTTATGAATGTTCCTCTTTCTGAGCCACTCAAGTACTACATTTACAAACATGCACAGTCCAAGATGGAAATTACTGTCCCAGTTTGCAGCATGTTTTTTGTTTGTGCTGTTTTTGGCCATCTAGTATCTATTCCACGTTTTTGGTAAGAGGGTTTAGTTTCCTTCAATATGACAGCCTAGTGGGACGATTAATGAAAGTGCCTTTCCTACACCAACGCCAGGCTTTCTCAAACCTCAGCACTCCTGACATGAGGGGCTGGTTAATTCTTTGTTATTGAGGGCTGACACTATAGGATATTTAGCAGCATTCCTGGCCTCTACCCACTAGATGCCATTAGCAGTCGCCCACAGTTACAACCCAAAGTATCTCTAGACAGTGCCCACTGGGAGGACAAAACTACCTGAGCTGAGAAACACTGCATTAACCAAAGGACATAGAAATGACTCAAGCCATGCCAACAGAACACTTCTCCCTCGCTCTGAATCTTGAGCAGAGAATAAAAATCACTTGGAGTTTGGTTCCTCTTTGGCATTGCCTCTTCAGGTCCCTGGCTACTGTCCATGCCCCAGCTTGATGCTCAACTTTCTCACCACTTCTCTGAGACTCTCCATGACCTTATCAATTAGTTCCCATTATGTGAAAGCACATTTCTGTGACTTCCCAGAAACCCCTAATTGATGCACTGTGTTAACAGGTGGGTATCACAGGCACTTAAGACAGGAAGTACACAGGATCTGGGGCCAGGTGATCTGGACTGAGTCTGACTCAGCTGCTTTTCAGCTATGATCGTGAAGACTCAGTTTCGATGCTCACAGACTTGACAGACATGATTGAGCACGGCAAACACAAAAGGGAAGAAGTAAAGGCTATACTAAGTGAAACGAAGCAAAAGACACATGAAACCAGTGATGAAGGGAAAGATGCTGGGGTTCAAATCAATGATTTGGAATATAAGGAAGAAATAAACAGTCAACCAGTACAGAATGAAGAAACAAGAATTGAAAAAAACAAGGAGAGGCTCAGGAACTTCTAGGGCAACTTTAAAAGTACCAACATCCGAATCACAGGGGTGCCAGAAGAAGAGGTGGGGCAAGAAACTGAAACCTTATTTGAAAAAATAATGAAGGAAAATGTCCCTAATTTGGCAAAGGAAATGGACATACAAGTCCAGGAAGCACAGAGAGTCCTAAATAAGCTAGACACAAAGAGGACCACACCAAGACACATCATTAAAATGTCAAAGGTTCAAGATAGAGAGAACATCTTAAAAGCATCAAAAGAAAAGAAGAGAGTTACCTACAAAGGGGTACCTATAAGACTCTCAGCTGAATTCTCAAAAGAAACTTCACAGAGAAGAAGGGACTGGCAAGAAGTATTCAAAGTGATGAAAAGCCAGGGCCTATAACCAAGATTACTCTCTCCAGCAAAGCTATCGTTTAGAATGGAAGGGCAGATGAAGTGTTTCCCGGACAAGGTAAAGCTAAAGGAATTCATCATTACCAAGGCATTATTACATGAAATGCTAAAGGGACTCATTTAAGAAAAAGAAGATGAAAACTATGAACACTAAAATGACAACAAACTCACAACTATCAACAACTGAATCTAAAAAAACAAAACAAAATCCAACTAAGCAAACCAGAATAGGAAGAGAATCAGGTATAGGGATCATTTGGAGGGCTATCAGCTGGGAGGGGGAAGGGGGAGAAATGGGAAAATGGTGCAGGGATTAAAAAACATAATTGGTTGGTAAAAAATAGACAGGGGGAAGAATAATATAGGAAAGAGTGAAGCCAAAGAACTTATATGCACAACCCATGGACATGAACTAAGGGGGGTGGTATTGCTGGGGGAAAGGGGGTACTTGGCAGAGGGGAGCAAAGGGGAAAAAATTTTGGACTACTATAACAACATAATCAATAAAATATACTTAAGGGAAAAAAAAGGAAAGCAGGACTGGACTTGTTTGGTTTGGTATCCCTAGTACTGAATACAATTGCAAGAGTCAAGCAGAAAACAAGTATCTGCTGGAAGTCTGAGATGTTCTTTTATGGGTGGCTCCATTCATTCACAGAAGACACACTTAATGCCCACTAGCTATAAGCCATTGTTCTCGTCTCATAAAGTTAGAAAATTACTTTGATACCATCCAAATACTCACGGAACTCAAATTAGAACTAGGAGACAGACACATAAAGCAAATGCTTTCAATACATTTTAAGCAACATAATTAAGGTATAAGTAAAATGCTGTGAGAACAGAGAAGTATAAGACATTTGTTCTCTGGAGGGAGAAGTAAATATTACACCTCAGGAAAAGGCATGATGAAAGAATTAGCAGTCAATTCAGTGAGCACAGAAGGGTAAAAGGATCCAGGTGGAGCATGAGCAATGGCCTAGACTAATTGATACTGATACTAATTGCAGTTTACAGTTAAATGACAGAAGAGCAACCTATCCGATCAGTCCCATATTTGGAAGACTACTCTGGCAATGATCTACAAGACAGAATGAAGATGATTAAGAATGAATATTAGGAGATTATTTCCAGTTCAGGATATCAAAAGATACAGAAAACCTCCATTCCCATGGTAACAGCAGGAAAGTCAAAATAACATAAAAATCACACTATTTGGGACTATCGAAGACCAGCAAATACAGAAAGCCTCGATAACCTCATGTCCAGAGAGAAGAGCCTTCACATGTGGGCAGTGCGTTTCTGAAGCTTTGCCAGGAGAGAGTGCAGGCAGCAGGAAGAGGAGGCCTGAGTTCTGGGAAAGTTTACCAGGTCAACAAGAGGCCAGACAGACAGGATTTGGGGGACACAGCTGAGTAGGAAGCACCAGGAATTGGTCTCTCCACCTAGGTAACAACTGCACTTAACAAATCTATCTGATGTAACTATCTTGGAATTCTGGAGTGTGTTGAAGGCTTGCAACTTCCAACAGAAGACGCGGAGGGTAAACTGCAATTAGTATCAGCAATTAGCACAATAGCAGCTCCCCATCCCCTATCCTCAGCCACCAAACAGGACCCTGTCTTAGAAACACTAGGATCTGTGCTCTGATTGTGGATGGCTGCTTCTGATCACAGGAGGGCAGACAAAGAGGCTGCCGAGCACTGTTGCTGAACTTCCCCTGCCAGTTGAGATGACTTCCAGGGGATTTCACAGGCTGATGCCATTCTTCCCTGCCTTCATTCATTTTTGTCCTTCTCCTCTTTTAGGAGTCAGATATTAAAGACTAGGACATTGAAAACGAATTGCATCCATGGGAGTAAATTATAGTGACCACATACACCCAGGGAAAGGCTCAGAAGAGACCTGAGAACCCTTACCTTTACACTGCTCATTGAGCCCCAGCACAGACACATCCTGCATCAATTAAAAGAAAAACCAGCAAACCCTGGGGAAGGAAGAGAATCTGATTTCCAGAGTTACCACATTAAATGTCCAGTTCAACAAAATGGCACAAAGCATACAAAAAAACAGTAAAGTATGGCCCATTAAAAAAAAAAATTAAATCGACAGAAATTGTTACTGAAAAAGATCTAATGGCAGGTATACTAGCCAAAGACTTTAAAACAACCACGTTAAAGATGCTCAAAGAACTAAAAGATACGCAGAGAGTAAAGAAAACAATATATTAAAAAATGGAACTAGCAATAAGGAGAAAACCTAAAAATTAAGAAAGAAATTCTGGAGTTGAAAAGTACATTAACTGAAATTTAAAAATTCAATAGACTAATTTAAAGGCTGATTTGAGCAGGCAGAAGAAAGAACTGGTGAACTTGTAGATAGGACAATGGAAATTATTGAGTCTTAGGAACAGGAAGAAAAAAGAGTGAAGAGAAGACAAAGAGACCTGTGGGGCACCAGCCAGTGAACATATGCATCATGGGAGACCCGGGAGAAGAATGAAGAGGAAGAGGGAATACGTATTTGAAGGAATAATGGCTGACAACTTCCCAAATTAGCTAAAAGACTATAATATAAATATTCAAGAAACTCGATAAACTAAGTATTGTGAATTTGAAGAAGTCCACACTGCCCTGGCTGGGTGCTCAGTGGGTCAGAGTATCGTCCAATACACCAAGGTTGCAGGTTTGATCTCTGGTCAGGGCACATACAAGAAGCAACCAGTGAATGCATAAATAAGTGGAACAACACATCAGTGCTTCTCTCCGTCTCTAAAAAAATCAATAAAAGATAATAATTTAAAGAAACTCACACCAAGACTTATAATCTAATTTTCAAAGGCCAAAGACAAACAAAGAATCTTGAAAGTGGTAAGATGAAAGCAAATCATCACATACAAGAGATCCTCAATTAAGTTATCAGCAGACTGCTTATCAGAAACTGTGGAGGCCACTATGTAGTGTGCTGATACATTCAATGTGCCAATGGATAAAAACTCATCTAAAACCTTTATCTGGCAAAACATTCCTACAAAATTGAGGAAGAAATTAAGACACCCCCAGATAAACAAAAGCTGAAGGACTTTGTTATCAGTGAACACACCCTACAAGGATGAAATGAAAGAATGCTAGACAGTAATGTGAAGTTATGTGGAAAAATAAAGATCTCAATAAGGAAAAAAAAATATGAACATTTATAAAATCAGTATTATTGTTAACAATGGTTTGTAACTATACTTCTTGTTTACTACATGATTTAAGAGACTGCACATTTAAAGAAAAAGACCGGTTAGTCTAAAACCTAGTATATTACTGTTACTTATGATTTTTACATAATTTAAGAGACAAGTGCATTTAAAAGAATTATTCGTTTTTATATTGGAACACATGATGCATAAAGATGTAATTTTCTGACATAACTGAAAGGAGAATTTTTATGTTATTTAATTTAAGCTGTTATAAAGTCAAATTAGTATTACAACTTTAGGATGATGAATGTAATCCCCATAGTAACCACACACACGCAAAAATAGTTATTGAACATACACAAAAGGAAATGAGAAAGGAATTCAACCATTTCATTACAAAAAGAAAACCCAACTGAACACAAAAGATAATAATGCAGTCGATGAAGGACAGAAATCTATAAGGCAGGTAGTAAAACAAAGAGCAAAATGACAGAAGTCCCTCCTTATCAGCAATCACTTTAAATGTAAATAAATTAAACACTGTGATCCAAAGACAGAGATAGGCAGAATAAACAAAAACACAGGATCCAATTGCCCTGCCTGAGTGGCTCAGCTGATTGGAGCATCGTTCCATCCACCAAGGTTGCAGGTTTGATCTCAGGTGAGGGCACATATGGGAGGCAACTAATGATCGATGTTTCTCTCTCTCTCAAAATCAATAAACATACCCTCAGGTGAGGATTTTAAAAAATAAAAAAACACAGGATCCAACTATATGCTGTCTATAAGAGACTCATTTTAGATCCAAAGACAAATTGGTTGAGCATGCAATAATAGAAAAATATATTCCATTACATAGTTATAAAAAGACAGCAGGGTTCCCTATACTATGTCAGACAAAATAAACTTTAAGTTAAAAAAGGTTAAAAACAAACTTTAAATAAAAAGGTTGTAGGAGACAAAAAGTTATTATACATTAATAAAAGGTTTAATAGTATAAGAAGATATAATTATTACACAGCTCATGACAGACCATCAAAATATATAAAGCAAAAATTCACAGAATCAAAGGGAAACGCAAGTCAAAACTACAATAAGATACCATCTCATACCTACTATGATGGCTAATAATGAAAAAATGAAAAACAAAAACGAAAAACCCAGAAAACAAGGATATGGAGAAATTGAAACCCTTGTAAAATGGCAGAAAACAGTATGGCAGTCTCTCAGAAAATTTAAGTTTATCATATGATCAAGTAATTCCACTTCCGGATACATACAATGAAAAACTGAGAGCATTCTTGAAAAGATATAGGTACATCTATGTTCGTAGCAGTATTTTTCACAATAGCTAAAACATGGAAGCAATCCAAATGTCCACTGACAGGTGAATGGATAAGCAAAATATGCTATATACATACAATGAATTATTCAGCCTTAACAGCGGAGGAAATTCTACTATAGCTTACAACATGGAAGAACTTGGAGAATATTATGCTAATTGAAATAAGCCAGTCACAAAAAGACAAATACCGTATGATTCCATTTATATGAGGTAACTAGAGTAGTCAAAATCAGAGGCTGAAAGTAGAATGGTGGTTGCCAGTGGTTAAAAGGAGAGAATGAGGAGTTATTGTTTAATGGGCACAGAGTTTCAGTTTTCCAAGATGAAAAGTAGAGATGGTGGTGATGATTGACAACATTATGAATGTATTTAATACCACTGAACTGTATACTCAGAAATAGTTAAGATGGCAAATTCTATGTCATGTGTATTAACGCAATTAAAAAATTGAAAATAAAGGAAGAATAAGAAACCAGGAAGCCATCAGCAACCGTGGGTGCAGAAAGGGGAGGCTAAAGTCTGGCAGATCCCCGCAAACAATAATCACTTGTTCAAGACAACTCTCCACTCCAATCTCTTCCCAATTCTGCTGAGAAGAGGGAAGTGAAGGTAGAACTGAAATGCAGAAAGAACCCATACTCTCACACATCCTACAGCTGCCTGCAACTTCTGATGCCAAAGGCAGTATCTTGACCCACTCTAGGGTCAAACACTAGTCATAACCAGTCTAGGCCTATGTAGTCATAGCCACAGCCAGAGCAACACTAGCACCAACAGGGGCTGAATTAACCTGAGCTGAGGTCAATCTTCTTAAAGCTCAAGCAAGCCAAATAACAGATGAATTTTCAACATCTGGTGATTACTAGTCATGAAGGATAAAGCTCAATCAAGAACATAGCTTAGTGTTGATTTTCATACTTGAGTGGAAGGAAACATTGGCACTCACACTCACATGTTAAGACCTAAGTGTTCCTTACATGAAAAACTTGAGAACTGTGTGACTAGAGATATAAATCTAAATATTACATATTAAGTTAAGCCACAGATGAGCGTAAGCTGTCTATGTGGCTTCAGGTGGAAGACCAGGATTTCTGAGACACCCTGCAGCCGAGGAAAATTGGAAACGCTGGACGAAATATTAAGATTTCTAGGTAAAGGTTTTAGATCTGGGCAGCATGAGAGGAAGAATATGGGTCTAGGGAAATAAACCAGGCTTTTAAATCTTTTCCCTCTGGCAGCTGATTTTGCTAATTTCACAAAGTTACCTAAAAGGCTAGGAGATTCAGGAATACTTTTTAAGAATTGATATAATTTGCTAAACCACCCAAGTTACCCTTTTAAGGTATAAAATTCAACTGCTTCTATATTATAAAATGTTGCAAACATCACCATAGCCTACTTTCAGAACAAACATATTCATCACCCAAAACGGTGATCTCATATCCATTAGCAGTCACTTCCTATTGCTCCCAACCCAATTCCTGGAACATATTAACAGATTTTCTGTTTCTTTGAATTGGATATTCTAGACAAATAAAATCATATGTGATCTTCTGTGACTAATTAATCTCAGTTAATATGTTTTTACAGTTCAACCATGTTGTAGCAGTATCAGTATCAGTTCTTCATCAGTTTCATCAAGTAATATTCCATTGCAGGATATATCACCTTTTGTTTATCTAGTCATCAGTTCACCAACATCTGGATTGTTTCTATTTTTGGCTATTATTAATACTAGTATAGACATTTGTGTGAAAGTTTTTGTGAGGACATGTCTTCAGTTCTTTGGAGTATATGCCAAAGAGTAGAATGGCTGGGTCACATGGTAATTCCATGTGTAACATTTTGAGAAACTGCCAGATTGTTCTCCAAAGTAGCCCCACTGTTTTCAAATCCCACCAGGAATGTGTGAGGGTTCTCATTTCTCCACATCCCTCACACCACTTTTATCTGTTTTTAATTTTAGCCATCCTAGTGTGTGTGAGGTGGTCTCTCGTTGCATGTTTTTAAATTAAGAGACTATTTTTTAATCATTAAGCCAGGTTACAATTGTCTGTTATCTCTGTGTGTTGATTTCCATGAACATTTAGTCCATTATTTGTTTCCAAGTTCCAGGCTGACCTCAAATATGTGACAAAAATTAAGGATGACTGTGTGTGCAAGCTTAGCCAGAATGAGTGAGAAGGAGTAGAGTCCTTTAGTACAGTGCAGTGGTAAGACAGGAATCAACCAGAGAAAGATCAGGCAGATGAAAAATCTCTGGAAATGAGGAGTCAGAGGAGAGTCCAGCCACGTCTTTTCCAGGTGGATGTTTTCCTATTAATGCCAACTCTGAGGGGCTGGGTTTGGTCAGAGAAGCAGCCATTTCTTTATAAAAGGAAACAAAGCAGCCTACGACCGCATTTCTTAAGTGTTATGACAGGCACTAAAGGTTATGTGGATTTAGAGGATTAAGACTTCACAAGCTGATTAGGAATCACCTCATGGAAAAGGTAGCATTTTCAGGTGTGTCTTGAGTAGCACAAACCAGGCGAAGGAAAATACCAAGTTAGGAAAGTGGAAAAGAACCATCTATTGTGGAAAGAATGGGAACACATCAGGAGATTCTTAACAGGAAAAGAAAACAAAAACAAAAAACTAAAAGGTTTTTATGTAACTGCTCAGTTATAAATTTTCCTCTAAGCACCGCTTTACCTACATCTACAGGCTTTGGTATGTTGTTTATTTCCGTTCATCTCAGAATAGTTTATTTCCCTTTTGATTTCTTCTTTGACCCCATGATTATTGAGTATTGTTTAATTTCCATATACTTGTGTATTTCCTAAATTTCCCTATTTTGAATTTCATATTATTTTAATCCTTCTAAATTTACTGAGTCTTGTCTGATATATGGTCTATCATGGAGAATGTGTCATGTACACTTGAAAGAATGTGTGTTCTTGTGTTGGGTGGCTTGTCCTATAGATGTCTGTTATGGTTAGGGGAATCATAGTGTTGTTCAAGTCTTTATCTTTTTTGGTAATCTTATTTCTACTTGTTCTGTCTGTTACTAAAAAGTGAATTTTGAGGTGAATCTTCAACTATTATTATTGAATTTTCTATTTCATCCTTCAATTATGTTTTTTTTTGTTTGTTTGTTTCATGTATTCTGGGTCTATTAGGTTCATATGATTGTCTTTCTTGTGAATGGATGCCTCTGCCATTATAAAATATCCTTCCTTGCTTTTAGTAACAACTGACATCTTAGAGTCTATTTCCCCTCATAGTATAACCATGCCAGCTCTCTGTTGGTTACTACTTGCATGGTATATCTTGTTCCATGCTTTTACTGTCAACTGTCTTTGAAACTAAAATGTGTCTTGTGTAGAAAGCACACCTACATATTGTTTTACTTAATCCATTCTACTAATCTGTACTTTTTGAATAAAGTGTTTACTCCATTTACACTTAATGCAATTCTGATAAGCTAATATTTACACGTGTCATTTTACTGCTTGTTTTCCACATGCTTTATATCTTTTCTGTCCTTCTACTTCCGTGACTGCTTTATATTGTATTAAGTAGGCATTTTCAAGTTACCATTTTAATTCCTTTGTTGTGAGTTATTTCCTTAACTGTTTCCATTGGGGATTACAATTAATATATGAACTTAAAACAATTTCATTTGGTTAATATAAAATTCAGTATTTTTAAAAGTTTGTTCTTATATGGGTCCATTCCCTCTCCTTATTGTCATACAAATTAATCATTAAATATTATATGTATATTCACTCAGATTTATTTATAGCCTTTTGTATTTCTCTCTGAAATTACAGAAGAAAAGTTAAAAATATATGTTTATCCTCTTTTATATTTATCTATATAGTTAGCTTTTCTGGTGACATTTATTTCTTCATGTGGATACAAGGTACTATCTAGTGTCAATTCATTTCCACGCTAAGGTCTCCCTTTAGGTTTCCTAATGACAAATTCTCTCAGATTCTGTTTATCTGAGAACATCTTAACTTTTCCATTTAAAAAAAAAATTGAAATATATATAAATCACATACCATAAAGTTCAGTATTTTAAATTGTATAGTTCAGTGTTTTAAAATATATTTTATTGTTTACATTATTACAGTCATCCCAATTTTAGCCCCTTTGCCTCACGCCACCCAGCCCCCTGCCACTCCCTCAGGCAATTCCCACAACTGTTGTCCATGTCCACAGGTCATGCATTTATATGGCTTTGGCTACTCCATTCCCTCTGCTGTACTTTACATTCCCACAACTCTTCTGTAACTACCAATTTGTACTTCTTAGTCCCTTCACCTTTTTCTTCCATTCCCCTGACCTCCCTCCTATCTGGCAACCATCAAAACATTCTCTGTATCTATGGTTCTGTTTCTGTTCTTATTTGTTTAGTAAATTCAGTTGTGGATAAATACCTATTTATTGTCATTTTATTGTTCATATTTTTGATCTTCTTAAAGAAGACCTTTTAATATTTCATGTCATACTACTTTGATGGTGATGAACTCATTTAGCTTCTTGTCTGGAAAGCTCTTTATCTGTCCTTCAATTCTAAATGCTGGTTTGCTGGGAAGAGTAATCTTGGTTGAAAGTCCTTAGTTTACATCGCTTTGAATATTTCTTGTCAACCCCTTCTAGCCTGCAGAGTTTCTTTTGAGAAATCAGCTGACAGTCTTATGGGAATGCTCCAGTAGGAAACTAACTGCTTTTCTCTTGCTGCTTTAAGATTCTTTAACCTTTGGTGTTTTAATTATGTGTCTTGGTGTGGGCCTCTTTGAATTCATCTTGTTTGGGACTCTCAGAACTTCATGGACTTATATGTCTATTTCCTTCAGCAAGTCAGGGAAGTTTTCTGTCATTTTTTTTCATATAGGTTTCCAATTTCTAGCTTCCTCTTCTTCCACACCTCCATGATGCAAATGTTGTTAGAACAACTGAAGTTGTCCCAGAGGCTCCTTACACTATCCTCATTTTAAAAAATTGTTTTCTTCTTGCTGTTCTGATTGGTTGTTTTTGCTACCTTATATTCTAAGTCACTGATTTGATTCTCGGCTTCAACCACTCTACTGCTGATTCCCTGCAAACTGTTCTTTATTTCAATCAGCGTGTCTTTCATTTCTAATTGGATCTTTTTTATGCTATTGAGGTCCTCACTAAGTTCCTCAATCTTCCTTATAACCAGTGTTTTGACTCTGCAACTAGTAGATTGCTTGTCTGCATTTTGTTTAGTTCTTTTTCTGGAGTTTTGTTCTTTCATTTGGGCCATGTTTCTTTGCCTCCTCATTTTGGCAGCCTGCCTGTGTTTATTTCTATGTATTAGGTAGGTCTGCTATGTCTCCAAGGCTTGACAGAGTGGCCTAATGTAGTAGGTGTCCTGTAGGGTCCAGTGGCACAGCTGCCCCTATTACCCAAGCTGGGTACTCAAGGTTTTCCCACTGTGTGGGCTGTGTACACCATCCTTTGTAGTTGAGCCTTGATTGCCTTTGGCACATCCAAGGTCAGCCACCGCTTGTGTTTTCTCTAGGGTCACACAACATAAGCTTCAAAGCAATCTGCAGATGGCTGCCACTTGTGCTGGCCTTGGAGGTGCCCAGGTGAGGCCAAGTGATGAACCAAGGCCAACTGCTATTAGTGCTGGGTCTGCGGCAAGGTAGTGAGAGGTATGGGCTTGCTGAAGTCAGGTGCTGCTTGTTGAGCCAATTAAGGAAAATCTGAAGCAGGAACCAAGACAAGCCACTGGAAACAGCTTGGGTGGGCCTGAAAATTGGGTGGGCTGGGCCTCAGGGAATCACCAGGTGGAGCAAACAGTGTGAGCCAGGTTAATGGGAGTCTCAGATATGGCACCCGCTTGCTGACTCTATGGTTCTGTGAAGGGAGGACTCAGAAAATGAACAATGGCCTCTTCCAGCACCTCTGTGTGGGAGAAAGCTGCTCCCCAGCTCTTGTCTTGATGCTGGACAATTCAGTCTTCCTCATACTTCTGATACCTTTCAAATCTGCTGCCCCTGCACTGGAGCTCAAGGGAATGAGTCTGAGTAAGTGTGTGTGGGCCCTTTAAGAGGAACTGCCTGAGACTCCCAAGAGTTTCTGTTTTCCACAGCTTCTACCCACACTAGTTTTTACAGCCATAAGTTATGGAGACTTAGCTTCTGGGCCTTGGTACCCTGGGCTGGAGGGCCTGGTGTGGGGATAGGATCCCTTGCTCCTGAAACACCCCTCCCAATTTTTATCTGCCACACATGGGTGTAGGACCAGCGGGTCCATATCTCTGCTCCTTCTACCAGAGCTGATGGTTTCTTTAATTCCATAGTTGTAAGACTTCCACTCAGCTAGATTTTTGATCATTCTGAATGATGGTTATACTATAGTTCAGTAGTAATTTTGATTTGGTTGTGCAAGGAGGCAAGCTGCATTTACCTACTCCACTATCATGACCAGAAGGTCAGTGTTTTTATATTCACAAAAGTATGGACCTATCGACACTATTTAATTCTATAATATTTTCATCATCCCTAGAACACTGTACCCCATTAGCAGTAACTCTGCATTCCTGTCCTTGTCCTCATTCTCTGAAAACCAGTAATCAGTCTCTTTTTGTTTCAATTGGTTTGCCTACTGTGGAGATTTCATAGAATGGAATGATATAAAATGTGGTTTTTTATGTTTAACTTTTTTTTAAAGTATATTTTATTGATTAGGTTGTTACAGTTGTCCCTTTGCTCCCCTCTGCCCAGTATCCTCTTCCCTCCAGCAATCCCAGCCCCCTTAGTTCATGTCCATGGATTGTGCATGTAAGTTCTTTGGCTTCACCCTTACCTGTATTATTCTTAATTTCCCCCTCTATTTTGTACCAACCAATTATGCTTCTTAATCCCTGCACCATTTCCCCATTTCTCCCCCTTCCCCCTCCCAGCTGATAACCCTCCAAATGATCCCCACACCTATAATTCCGTTCCTATTCTGGTTTGCTTAGTTGGATTTTGTTTTTGTTTTTTTAGATTCAGTTGTTGATAGTTGTGAGTTTGTTGTCATTTTAGTGTTCATAGTTTTCATCATTCTCTTAAATAAGCCCCTTTAACATTTCATATAATAATGACTTGGTGATGATGAACTCCTGTAGCTTTACCTGGTCTGGGAAACACTTCATCTGCCCTTCCATTCTAAATGATAGCTTTGCTGAATAGAGTAAACTTGGTTATAGGCTCTTCCTTGTCATCACTTTGAATACTTCTTGCCAGTCCCTTCTTGCCTGCAAAGTTTCTTTTGAGAAGTCAGCTGACAATCTTATAGGCACCCCTTTGTAGGTAACTCTGCTTTTCTCTTGATGCTTTTAAGATTCTCTCCTTATCTTTCACCTTTGGCATTTTAATGATGATGTGTCTTGGTGTAGTCCCTTTGGGTCAAGCTTGTTTAGGACTCTCTGTGCTTCCTGGACTCGTATATCTATTTCCTTTGCCAAATTTGGGATGTTTTCCTTCATTATTTTTTCACATGAGCTTTTACTTTCTTGCTCTTCCTCTTCTCCTTCTGGCACCACTATGACTCGGGTGTTGGCACGTTTAAAGTTATCCCAGAGGTTCCTAAGCCCCTCCTCATTTTTTTCAATCCTTTTTTCCTCATTCTGCACTGGTTGACTGTTTTTTTCTTCCTTATATTCCAAATCATTGATTTGAACCCCGGTTTCCTTCTCTTCACCATTGGCTTTGTGTGGAATTTCCTTTGTTTCATTTAGTATAGCCTTCATTTCTTCCCTTATGCTTCGTACTCAAGCATATCTGTCAGGCCTGTGAGCATCTTTATCACCAGTGTTTTGAACTCTGCGTCTGTTAAGTTGGCTATACCCTCATCACTTAGTTCTCCCACTGGGACCTTGATCTGGTCCCTCTTTTGGGCCATACTTCTCTGTCTCCTCATCTTGACAGGCTCCTGTGTTTGTCTGCCTCTGTGTCTTACATAGAGCTGTTGCTCCTGTTACATGTAAGGAGTGAAACTATGTTTAGCTTTTCTTTCATTGAGCATATTATCAAGATTTCTCCTTCAATATAACATAACTTTTCTAGGTACAGAATTCTTATTCAACCTTTTCCTTCATCATTTTCAATATGGCATTTCACTGCCTTCTGGCCTCCATAATTTCTGATAGAGAAGGTCAGCTTCTCATCTTATTGAAGAGGTCCTGAACATAATAAGTGGCTTTCTCTTGGAGCTTTCAGAATGCCCTATTGGTCTTCTAGAAGTTTTACTGTGATGTGTCTAGGTAGGTATATCTTTAAGTTTTCTTACTTAGTGTTCATTGGGCTTCTTAGATGAGTTGGTTACCGTCTGTCATCAAATTTTGGAATTTCAGGTTATTATTTCTTTCAACATTCTTTCCCCCCTATATTCTCTCTTCTTTACTCCCCTTCTGGGAATCACATTATGTTCACAATGGTATGGCTGATGGCATCCCACAGATCTTAAGTCTCTTTCTTCATTTCTTTCTTCTTGCTTTTCCATACACTGAATACTCTCATTTAACCTATTTTCAAGTTCACTCATTATTTCTTCTGTCTAATCAAACCTCATGTAAAGCCCCTCTAGTGATATTTTCATTTGTTATATTTTACAACTCCAGGAATTTGTATCCAGTTGTTTTTTAAAAAGTTTTGTCTATTTTTAGAGATGGGAAGGGAGGGAGAAAGAGAGGGAGAAAAACATCAATGTGTGGTTGCCTTTTACATGACCTGAAATCCAGGCGTATGCCCTGACTGGAAATTGAACCGGTGACCCTTTGGTTTGCAGGCCAGTGCTCAATCCACTGAGCCACACCATCAATGCTGAAAGTTTTTAAAACATCTATATTAAGATATAATTCATATTCTATAGAAAGAAAAAACAATTTAAAGTGCAAAATCCAATGTTTAGTATATTCACTGATATGCACAACCAAAGCAATCTATTTTATCATATTTTCACCACCTCAAAAAGAAACTCCGTATTTTTTAGTTATTACCTCTCTACCCACCCTCTTAACTTCTCCCTACCTTAGCCTCAAGCAACCATAATCTACTTTCTTTCCTCTATATTTCTCAGTTATGAATATTTGTTACAAATGAAATCGCATATGTGGTCTTTTGTGACTGGCTTCTTTCTCTTGGTGGAACATTTTCAAAGTTAAAGTATTGTGATCTCACATGTTCTACATTCTTTTCCTCCTTAAAACGTTTTTTACTATTTTATTTTCTTTCTCATTGAAGAGCTGCATACTTTTTTATTACTCTAATACTGGATACCCTACAAATTACAACACAAAACTTTAGCATATCAAAGTATAATATAAACTGGTACTTTCACCTTTTACTCAACAATTCAAAGAACTAAAAGCACTGAAATTTCAAAGTAGTCCCATTTTTTTCTTTTATTTCTCTTGCCAGAGGAAATAAATAAAAAATATATATTGCTAAGAAAAATGTCAGAGATTTTACTGCCTGTTTTTTGTTTTATGGTTTTGAGTTTTATATTTATGTCTTTCATCTATTTTATTTTTGTATATGGTTAAGAAGATGGTCTATTTTTTTGCACATACCTAATTTTCCCAACACCGTTTATTTAATAGACTTCTTTACCTCACTGTCCTTGCCATCTTTTTCATATACAAATGGACTATATATGTATGGGTTTATTTCTGGGCTCTCTATTCTGTTCCACTGACCTATGTGTGTTTTAATTCCAGTACCATGCTGTTTTGGTTACTACAGCTTTGTAGTATAGTTTGATATCACGTAGCTGACACTCCTAACTTTGTTCTTCTTTCTCAAGATTTCTGTGGCTATTCTGGGTCTTTTTTGGTTCCATATAAATTTTTAGATTAGTTGTTCTGTGAAAATGTCATTGATTATTTTTATAGCAACTGTAGTGAATCTATAGATTTATTTGGATAGTATGGACATTTTAATGAAGCTAATTCTTCCTATCCATGAGCATGATTTATGCTCCCATTTATTTGTATCTTCTTCAATTTCTTTCTTCAGTGTCTTATAATTTTCTGAGTACAGGTCTTTTACCTCCTTGGTTAACTTTATTCGTAGGTTTGTTTGTTTTTTGATGTAGTTGTAAACGAAACTGCTTTACTAGTTTCCCTAATAGTTCATTTTTGCTATAAAAAATGCAAATAATTTCTGTGTATTTATTTTGTATCCTGCTACAGAGCTGAATTTATTAATCAGACCTAATTGTTTTCTGGTGGAATCCTTAGGGTTCTCTATGTACAGTATCATAACACCTTCAAATAATGATAGTTTTACTTCTTCCTTTCCAATCTGGGTGCCTTTTATTTCTTCTTGTCTGACTGCTGCAGCTAGGACTTCTAGTACTATGTTGAATAAGAGTGGTGAAAGTGGACACTCCCGTACTGTTCCTGATACTAAGGGAAATGGTTTTAATTTTTTCCAGTTGAGTGTGATGTTAGCTGTGGGTTTGTCACACACAGCCTTTATTATTGTGACATATGTTCCCTCTGATAACAATTTGCTGAGTTTTTTAAAAAAATCATAGATGGGTGTCTTGATTTTGTCAAATGCTTTTTCTGCATCTACTGGTATGATAATACAATTTTTTATCCTTTCTTTTGTTTATACGGTGTATCACATTAATTGCAGAAATGGAAATGCCTATCCTCAAATTCATATGGAATTCTAAGTGGCCCTGAATAACTAAAACAACATCAAAAAACAAAAAACAAACAAATAAAAAAACTGGAAGGCTCACACTTCCCAATTTCAAAATTAATGGAAAAGAAACAATAATCAAAACAGTGCTTTACGTAAAGATGGACATATATAGACCAATGGAATAGAATTTAGAGTTCAGAAATAAATCCATATAGGGAGGATAAAAGGTGACATAAGGAGACTTGACTTGGGGTGCTGAACACACAATACAATATACAGGTTATGTATTGTAGAATTGTATACCTGAAACCTATGTAATTTTATTAACCAATGTCAACCCAATAAATTCAATTTGAAAGAAAGAAAGAAATCCACAGACCTATGGCCAATTGATTTTTAACAAGAATGCCAATACCTTATCATGGAAAAAGAATACAGTCTCTTCAACAAGAGCTTCTGAGACAAGTAGATAACCACATACAGAAGAATAAAGTTGAACCTCTACCTCACACCATATGAAGTGTACCTCAAAATGGATCAATGACCTAAATATAAGAGCTAAAGTTGTGAAACTGTTAGAAGAAATTACAGGAGTAAGTCTCTGATTTGGCAACAGAGTCTTAGATTTGACACCAAAAGCATCGGAACAAAATAATAAAAAAATAAAATAGACTTTGTCAAAATTTAGAACTTTTGCACAGCAAATAACATTATCAAGAAAGTGAAGACACCCTCCAGAAAAGGCAAAAATATTTTCAAATCATATACCAAACAAGCGTTCTGTATCCAGAATGTTTTTTAAAAACTCCTCTTATAACTCAACAAAAAAGACAAATAGCTCAATTAAAAAGTGGGGAAAAGATTTGAAACAATTTTTCCAAAGAGGATATACAAATGGACAATGAGCATATAAACATAACTGGTCATTAAGGAAATTCAAGTTAATTAAAAAATGAAAAATAAAAAGTGTTAATGAGCACATGAAGAACCTGGAACCCTTGCACATTCTTATTAGGAATGTAAAATAGTACAGCCACTGTGGAAAACAGTTTGACAGTTCCTCAAAGAATTAAACATAGGATTACCACATGACCCGTCAATTTTACTCCTAGGTATATACCCGAAAGAACTGAAAATAGGTACTCTAACAAATACATAGATAAGCATCTTCATAGCAGAACTATTCACAATAGTCAAAAGGTGGGAACAGTTCAAATATCCATCAATAATAAATGGATAAACAAATTGTGAAATAAACATACAATGGAATATTATTCATCCATAAAAAGTAATGAAGTACTGATACATACTGCAACTTAGATGAACCTTAAAAACATGCTCAATGGGCCCTGGCTGGTGTAGCTCAGTGAACTGAGTACCGTCCTGTGAACCAAGTGTCACTGGTTCAATTCCCAGTCAGGGCACATGCCTGGGTTGCAGGCCAGGTTCCCCGTTGTGGGTGTGCGAAAGGCAACCACACATTCATGTCTCTCCATTTCTCTCTCCCTTTTCCTCTTTCTAAAAATAAATAAATAAAATATTAAAAGGAAAAAAAGACATGCTCAATGAAAGAAGCCAAAAACAAAAATCACGTATTTTATGATTATTTCTATAGAATATATCCCAAATTGGCAAATTTGTAGACACAGAAAGCAAAGTGGATGTTACCAGGAAGTAGAGAGAAGGGTGAATGGGGACTAATTACCTCCTCCCAGGATCAGAAAGTGGCTGAAACCAGCAAGTGAATATCCTGATGTGCTTGCTTGAGGTGATACCTGGGTCCACGAAATGAGTAGACATTGGGGGATGCAGCAATGTAGAAATAGGCTGAATCTAGACATATTCTCTTGCACTCTCTGAAGTGCAAAATACCAGCAAGAACTGTTCTGTCGGCCCAGAGAATGCAGATGGCTCTGGGGTAGATTCCAGAAGAAAGGCCCTGCACAGAGCTGGCAAGTTGGACTGTCCCTGCTGGCTCCAGGCTACAGTTCCTGAGAAAAAGAGACACCTATTCTGGACTGGGCTTTATATACCTGCTGGTAGATGCCAATGCTCAAAACACTAAAAAAGGACTGAAATCGAAGATATTTCACCAATTTGGCCAGCCAAGTCACATTTCCTCACACCAAAGTACACACTTTCATTCTCAGAGTAACAGTGTGACAGAATTAGGATGGGCAACTAAAACACTTCTCATCTCAAATGGAAGGAATAAAGAAGGCTATGAGAGCTGGCTAACACACTTTCACGACTGTGTACTCACACTCAACCTGAGAAGGGGCCAAGGAAATGTCTTGCTAGACAGATTCCTCCCCTCCTCCATGGGATCTAGGGAAGGGGCTGGAGTGGGGAGGATGCAGGTTTAACAATACTTTTCTTTGTTTTCCCCCAGGAGTAGAACACTCTTTTTTGTACCTGATGTAGTGGTTCTTGGATCAGTGCGGCAATTGCAGGTGCCAAAAGCTGGCTGTGTCTTCATTAGCTAGGGCTCCTGTAACAAAGTACCACTAACTGGGTGGCCTAAACAATAGAAATGTACAATTTCACAGGGCTGGAGGCCACAATTCTGAAATCAAGGCATTGGCAGGGCTGGATCCTTCTGAGGCCTGGGAGAGTCTTTGCCATGACTCCCTCCTAGCTCCTGGTTGCCTTAGATGTTCCTTTGTGATCTCTTTGTGTCTTCACATTGCTTTCCCTCTACATGTACGGTCTCTGTATCCACATCTCCTCTTTTCATAAGGACAGTCATACACTCTAATGACCTCATCTTAACTGGATCATCTGCAAAGACCCTATTTCCAAATAAGGTCACATTCACTGGTAGGACTTCAACATCTTTTAGGGGTGGGGGCACAATTCGACTTGTAACAATCTCTAAGCTATAAACTATAACTTATTTTTAAATCTTTAAAAAATATACTTTATTTATTATTAGAGATGGGAAGGGGAGAGAAAGAGAGGGAGAGAAACATCAATGTGTGGTTGCCTCTTGCATGCCCCCAACTAAGGATCTAGCCTGCAACTCAGGCATGTGCTCTGACCAGGAATCAAACCAGTGACCCTTTGGTTCACAGGTCAGAACTCAATCCACTGAGCCACACCAGGCAGGGCTATTTTAAAAATCTTTATGTTAAAGAGTTCCTAAGGGCTTGGCGGGGTAAACTGTTAGGCATATTCATAATGACATCAGCCAACAAATAGAATGCAGTAGAACAAATGCTGCATGACCTTCCAGGCTAAGGTATAAGGAGACATGACTTGCACCTGTTCTCTCAGTCTCTTGGAACACTCATACATTGAACCTACACGTCGTGCTGTGAGGAAGCCCAGTGAGCAGATGTGGAAAGACCACACTGAGGAGGAATAGGAGCCCACTGTGCCCTGTCCAACTTCTTGACCATGAACACCATCAATGTTCACTGCATGTCACTAAGTTTTAGAGGAATCTCTTACACAGTCATCAAGAATCAGAGTGCTCAGGTAAGTTACAAGGGAAAAGATACATAATGATCCAAGAAATTAATGTAAGGCAGGATATGCTAATAACTACACAGAATATAAACTAAGGGCCTTGGGAGAGAAACATAAAAATGTAAGTCTTGCTAAGAGCTGAGCAGGAGTAAAGGACAGGGCTTCACGGAAGTAACTTTTGAGCATGGGCCTAAAAGACACAACTTGGCAGGAAAGCAGTAACAACAAGAAAAAGGAAGGTGTGGTAGAACTTGGTGACAAAGTAACATATCACAGTGACCTCCTTAGAGACAAAAATTCAACTTTTTTTCTACGTAATCTCTGATTAATCCTGACACCATAAGAAACAGTTACTTGAAAAAGAAACAAGGAAGAGTTCTAGAGACTGACTTTAATCACATGAAATTATTACATTTCTTGCTGGTTAATCTCCATGCAAAGGGCTAACTCTGACCCTAAGCAATGAAAGTTACTTATCAATGCTTCCTTTGATGTACTAGCCAAGTCAAAACCCAGTATTCTGCTTGTTCATTTTTCCAGACCCAGTATCAGCTTAATGACAGCAATTCTCCATGGTTAGCATTCCTTTGAGTTCTATGGATGATTTATAGGGTGGCATTTGTCTTGAACCCAAATGAAAAGAGCCAGTGCCTAATGACAGCCATAAAGCTGAGTAAATTCATAAATTGCTTTAATTGCTGAAATGTACCCCCAGTCTCCCTGATAGGGGCACGAAGACTATGTCTACAGGCATCAGGTTCACGACCTGGGAAATAATCGTTATTTACCGAACTGAATGAAAGCAGTTAGCTCCGTAGCCGCTCTGTACAAGCAGCAGACTGAAAGCAGCCCTGTCGAGGTGCCTACTCAACAATAACCAACTCTTCCGTGCGTTTAAGACTCACCTTCAAAGTGGGATCCCTTCCACTAACTCAGACTTCCTCTGCAAGTGCTTGGGTACGCACTCCTCCAAACCCTGAAACTTGGGGATTCCCATTCTCCTCACCTCATAGAACTTTTTTAAGGAGGCCACCAGGCACAGCTTCAGGCTGTCCACAATCTCTTGATGCGGCATCTGGAACACCACTCGTGAATACCATTTTGTGAGGGTGCTGGGGTGGAGGCAGTAAGGAGAGAGGAAGAGGAAAGCATGAACACACACTTACAGAGGAAGGCTCACAGCCTGAATGGCAGCACACACAGGCTTCTCTAAGCACCAAGGCCACAACAAGCAGCAAATGTATTTATGTTACATGTGAAGCCACATGTAACATACACACATACAAGCCACATACAGAATGTAAAAATATAGGCATAGTTGTGGATACTTGCCACAAAACTGCTTCTAGCTGAAAACACTGGACAATGTAGATATCCACCAACAGAGGACTAATTAAATAATCAGTGTTGTGGCATACAATAAACTCCATACAAGAGTTAAAGAGAACCGGTTGTGATTTAGTTGTACTGATATGAAAAAATGTCCAAAATATATAGTTTAAGTACAAAAATCAAGCTGAGGAACAGTGTACATAATGCTATGCCATTTGTATACACATATCTACAGCACCTATGTGTTTAGTATATGCATAAGAGAATCTGAAAGTATATATACATCAAACCTTAGGTAGTGGTTAACAGAAAATGAACCATAAAAAAACTCACTTTTAACTTTTAGCAGGTATTTGCATGGGCATGCCTTAATTTCACAAACAGAACAACAACAACAAAAAAAAACCTTCATTTTGGGGAAAAAAAACACCACCGACAAGACACAGTCCCCATTCTGAAGGAAACTACACTGCAGCCAGGGAAGTTATACATGTGACAAGGCTGGTAAATAGACTGTGTAAACTAATACTGTAGGAAGACAGAGGAGGATGGAGTTGAGTATACTTATACTATACTATGAAATACTCAATTGGGGGAGGGGGGTGCTGGGCGGAGGGGAGCAAAGGGGAAAAATTGGAACTATTGTAACAATATAATCAATAAAATATACTTATAAAAAAAAAAAGAAATACTCAAAAACATTTGCTATATTTTTAAGATTAGGTAACAAGACGAGGTAACCAAACAAGAGTGGCACGACGCGGGGTGCTTACAGATTGATGCTTGCCACAAAGCCGACCACGGAGCGCATGCCCCTGCTGGGGTCATGGTAAACATCCATCCCGATCACCATTAACTGTTTCTGTGTTAGAAAATGAAAAATGAATGAAAAAAACCCCATCTTTAATTATTATCTGAACCCCAAAGCAACATGTGAAAATAATTTCTGGGAAAGGAAAAACAAGACTGGAATCAACACATCTTTAAAACACAGTACAAAATAAGAGACCTATACCAGGGATTAGCACACTTTTTCTGGAAAGGACTCCAGAGTAACTAGATGTCTTAGGCTTTCTGAGCCACGTGGTCTCCACAGGAACTGCTCAGCCTGCTATTGCAGCACAAAAGCAGCCACGATACACGTAAAGGACTACAGGATGTTCCAATAAAGCTGCATTTAAGGAGAGTGACAACTGAATTCCACCTAATTTTCATGTGTCAGAAAATATTAGCTTTATTTTTGTCTCACCATTTAAAAAAGGCAAAAACCATTCTCAGCTCTTAAGCAATACAAAAACAATCAATGAACTCATTTAGAATGCTAAGCACTGGAAGTAGGGCTGACCCTATGAGGAAAACAGGTAGGCACGATTCTCTGGAGAGTTGACTTGAATGAAGACACATCTCAGCATCACTCACCAGAGGAATATCCACTCCCCAGAGCTCACCACCCAATTTACAGTTAATCTGGAGTAAAATTTTCTGGGCCACACTCCAAAGCTTGTTGGGCTGACTAATGGTTCGGACATTGATGACCTGTAATGAAGGGACCAAAAGGTATGGGGAAAGAAGACACTGTCAACCTCTCAGACAATCTAAACAATTCAAAGTGTATACTATATTTGTTTAAGAAACTCCAGTTAGCAGTTAATACACTCTGCATTACTAGTTCTGATTCTAGGATTTCTAGGCAGGCACACATGCATACACGCACAACACAAACACAAGCCAAAATCAAAAAACAAAACCCTGGCTGGTGCAGCTCAGCAGATTAAGTGCCAGCTTGCAAGCAGAAAGGTCACTGGTTCAATTCCCTGTCAGGGCACATGCCTGGATTGTGGGCCAAGTCCCTGGTAGTGGGAGTGCAAGAGGCAACCAATCGATGTTTCTCTCCCTTTCTTTCTCTATCCTTTCCCTTCTCTCTAAAAATAAATAAATAAATAAAACCTTAAAAACAAACAAACAAAAACCTTCAAAAGATCTCATGCAGAGTAAAAACTTTTTCAATCTCCATAGGAAAATAGCTTTCTCCTCTTTGAGTGAAGCCTATAATCTCAGAACCCAGTCATGTGAAACCACTTGGGAGACCCACCCTCTGAACAAGCAAAAGTACTAATCTGGGAACATGAAGGCAGCACTTACGAACAGCAGCTGCTATTCTCCAGGTTACTTTAATAAGGGGAAGGCTTTGTAGGAGGGTGTGCATATGCTACCTTCTAACAGTTACTTCAGTATTTTTGCTCATACCTGCCCCTCTTTTCCAAGTCTCAAGGGAGGCTAGTTTCCATTTGAACCTCCTGCCCAGCTCCCACTCACCTGCGAAGGCACCGGAGCCTGCACGCAGCACAGCTTCTTAATGGCCCCGTAGAGTTCGTCACGTGTGCCCATGATGATGCACACAACCATCTGTATCTTCCCCTTGAGGAGGTAAAGTATATGTAAGTCAGGCTTGAGAACTTGGACAGGGCTCCAGTTGGAGGCAGTCTGACAGTCTGCGAAGCCAAGGCACCTTGAGGGTAGAGAGAGGACTCAAACAAAGGTGGTGGACATTCTAATACAGAAAAGGGTCCTTGAACCTGAATGTTAGGTCCAGGGCTTCTTTGCACAGATATGTAATGTTACCAAAAATGACTGAGAGCTGATTATCTCTTTTATTTATTAGGAAACTTAAGATGCCTGGAAAAGGACCAGACTTGAAAATAAGCGAGGGTTACTTATTACGTGCTTTCAATTCTTTGCCATGTTTTTACCACTCACTTTAGTAAACTAAGCACCTTATTATATTCATATTACATAACTTTGAGGACACATGGCATGCAATACCACAAGAAACAATTTGGGGCCAAATGCAGATGAAAATCAGGCTACTGCCATATCTGTAAGTAGGGCACGCTCTCTCTGGTAAGGAGAGAATGGCATTGCCAGCAGCACATCTCACATCAACACCCTCCAACCCTCACTGCTTTAGAGATCCAGTATTAAAAATAGAGAATCTTTCAAAGTCTGAATACAGTAGCACTCCAGCAAAAATAAAGTTGGCAAAAACGGCTATAAATGGTAATCAATAGTACTCTATTGGAAATCAAGATTAGTATTAGATTAAGACTTCTCAGAGGATGTTCCAGCAGTCACATCAAAGTATACTTCCAAAGTCATGTAGAAGACAGGCTAAAAATGGGGAGCCTATTATGGGCTGGGTCTAGCAAACAGATGTGGTTTTCAGTCCCTGCAATGATTTTTAAGTTTTTTTTTTTTATTATTATTAGCAAGTATTTAAACATAGGGAGGTGCACACATATGCAAATCTAGATTTTTTTGCATCTATTGAAAAAAAAAAAACAGACAAATTAAAAATCAATTTGACAAAGCTGGGCTTTTAGCTGCCGTCAGGGGGTTTACTCTTTTTAGTTCATTATAGTCCCCTCCTGGCCCACTTTACTCATCTGTGTTACTCATCTGGCTCCAGTAGACATCTGAGTTTGTGACCCCTAATGAAGAGAATAATAAAAGAGAATGCCATGAAGATTACAGAGAGACAGCAATACCAATATGAGTTAAACCTGGTAAACGTTATGAACGAAACTCATATCCATGCTGCCTGAAAACTGTTGGGAATACACTTTCAGGAAAAGAACATGAGAAGCTGTGGAATGGGTGAGTGGATGTACTGAACTGGGTTGTTCTTTTGAAAGCAAAGCAAACTTCATCAATGACCAGGCACAGGGGAGGCCACAGCAGAGTACAGTAGGCATGAGAAGACAGGAGGAAATTACAAAGAGAAAGAGAACATGAGCGTGCTGCTATAGATGGATACACCCAGAGTGGTGTATCAAACACAGAAAGCTATGATACCAAAAGAATCTAATTCTAGTACTGATTCCATAAGAACTGATTGTCAAAATTCAAGGACTAATTACTTCCAAAAACTTGCCTCTACTTTTGTTTCCTCCTTAATATTCTTCCTCTGTTTTATGTATATACAGATAAGAACTGCAGGCCTGAACTACCGAGTTGTGAGGACTATGACCTGCTCAGCTCCAGTGATCCTAATGGGCTATCAGCAATGAGCTGATGGGCCACCTGCCAAGTTCATCACTAGAGCAATTTGAATCTAGAACCAGACCAAATTGGAATAGCTCAGTACTGAATCGTGCAAGATGGCAACTGGCCCAAGAAGTTGCTTTCTGAGCACGATATGTTCTATGTAGATAACAAACTGAAGTTAAGTCAGCTATTCCCTGAGCCAGTTACGTGACGAACAGAATGCTAGCAGGAGAGTGCCAACCTAGAATGAGAGAAGCAAAATTAACCGAAGGGTGTAAAGGCTATTTTTGTCAGTATTTCATGTGCATATGAGTAAGACACAGGTTTCTGAACAGCATCACAGCAGACTGATAACCCAGGTTTATTTAAAATTAAATGTTCAAAGTATTTTAGAACAGACATCCTATAAATCTACTCAATTTAAATTATTACCTCTGCTCTCAGCATGGATTGAATGGTTCTGACATAGGTCTCTGTTCGATCATCTTTTAGTTCAACCCAGGCTGGTGGGCTTATGCGCATGCCAATGGGGCCAGCTATCTTCTCTAACATGTTAACCAGTTCTCGAGCCTGGTCCATTGCTCTCTTTGGGTAAAAGAGTGCCCAGAAATGCATGGGGACCTAGGAACAACAAGCTATTTTTAGTACTCTTCATAACTTGAACACTCCAAACTCACATCCCAGAGATGTTATTAGAAAATAAATTGCTTTTCACTCTCTTGGCTTGAGCCCTGCCTTATCTACTTCCTATTACTAACACAGATGTGTGCAGTAAGTAAATCAGGGCATGGAATACTATACAGCAATGAGAACTGAAGCTCTACAACCACACCTAAGAATATGAGTGAAACTCACTAATATAAGGTTGAAGAAATAAATCTGGACTATGGTTTTCTGTACAGAAACAGGTGAAAACAACACACACCCTCCCTCTCAGGAGCAGGCTGAGCCTTTCCCCTCCCCCTCTGCTTTCCCCAGGCACATTACCTTTGCCTTCTCCTAAGCTCCAAGGGCCCTTCTTTTGCTTCTGTAACTTGTTTCCTGAGCCTACACAGCCCAGCTGGCTCACTTCTCCTACCTCTGTAACTTCCTAAATAAACTCTCTCTTATAATTTGAAAAAAGAAAAACACATTTGAAACAAATCTACACTGTCAGAAGTCAGGGTCGTGGCTATTCTGGGGTAAGGAGAGAGGTAGGTAGTAACTAGGAGCATGGACAGGTACTTCTGGGGCTCTGGTAAAGTTGTTTCTCAATCCTTTGTGTAATCACACAGATCTAACTTGTGAAAATTCATCCAGCTATACACTTAAAAGTGTATTTTTTTCTCTGAATATACTATATTTCAATAAAAAGTTTAGAAAAAGATGTGTGTACTTTATGTGTGGCCATAAAGGTTAGCCAAAAACATTTTTTTTCTTTGGTTCTCTTGATAGGGAACTGTTTTAATTTCACATCTTCCAGGAACCCCCAGGAAAAAAGAGGAGGAAGAGAAAGCAAGAGTGAGTGGTAGGTTGGTACTACATGAATTATCAAAGCAAGTTATTTTCTTTTCCTAAGTCCATGGTCAAGCAAAGGGCTTGCCTCTAACAACTCATCACCTTGCTCTCTTTGAAGGACCTGGTTTAGTAGATAAAATTAAGAATAGAATTCAGTTGGAACGTTCTCCCAAAAAGAAGGCACTAAATCATTCCTCCTTCCTGATTTCCACTATGTCAGGAATACTGGTCCTCCTTTCACTACCCTGAAAACCACTCACAGTCAAGATGGACAGGTCTCTGGTTACTTCCTTAACCCAGTTTACTTCCTGAGATGAAATAAACGAAGTGTTCCGTAAGTTAATTCTTTCCATTGGCAGAATACGTCCTTCAATCTAAACAGAAAAGAAAGTACCTATGACATGAACCATCTGCAAACACTATTTAGAAAAACACAGGTACTGTTCTCTCTGGGGACTGCTCAGCTCCACAACATGGACTTGTCCCTGTTACTTCTAATATGGTCTCCCAAGAAAGAGATTAGAAAACGTTGTCTTTTTAGAAGCAGAAAATGCCTATAAAACAACTATAATTTCAAGGAAAGCAGGAACATAATCTTTAAATATACTTTAAGGGAGCCCTGGCTGGTGTGTTTCAGTGGATTGAGCGCCAGCCTGCGAATCAAAGGGTCACCAGTTCGATTCCCAGTCAGGGCACATGCCTGGGTTGCAGGCCAGGTCCCCAGTAGGGGGTGCACAAAAAGCAACCTAATATTAATATCGCTCTCCCTCTTTCTCCCTTCCCCTCTAAAAATGAGTTAAATCTTTGAATACATAAATAAATTTACTTTAAGGGAAAAACTGAAGATAAAATTTCTTAATATGCTGAACATAAACTACTATTCTACTTTATACACAGGAAAAGCTGGAAGCAAGAGGCATAAACATAATGAAAGAACAAATTAAGTTAAGAATAACAAATCAGTTAGACCTAAGTATACCAAAATAGGAAGATAGCTAGGTTGATGATATAGCAATATCATGGACTATTTTGTAATCTTTAAAATCATTTCTAACTACAAACCTGTTTTTGCAAAAAAGAAAAAAAAAGAATGCTAAGGTATGTACCACAGAAAACTGAGTAAGTCCATACTCAGTAGTGATTATCTGTGAGAAAGTGTAATTATGGAGGACTTTTACTTCCTATGACTTCTACTGTTTGGTTTCTTAAAAAAACAAAAAACAACAACAATATACTTCATAATAAAAAAGTTAATGGTTTTCTTAACATTAGAAAAGTCTAACACAATGAACGATACTCATATTGGCAAAAGTGTGTAAAGCATCAGACTCATCTTATGCTTATAAAAGTAATTTGGGCTGGAAAACTGAAAATGCAGTAAAATTTAAGTTAATATTCTTTTTGCTATCTAATTAACTGGAAATTAACAGCTCAGATCCCTGGGAAATACAAAAGAAGAATCTGTAAGAGATACTAGACAAATTAAGTCTAGGAAATTCAAGTATTATGAGAAGGACCAAAAAAAAAAAAAACAGTAAAATAATAAAGCAAGAACTCCAAAATAAAGATAAGATAGGAAGTTACCACTGAGTCTCACAAAGCTCTGAAATCACTGGTTCCTACCACATCACGTTTTCTGGGTTACCTTATGCACATCCTTTTGCAGACAGAGTCCCCAGTGTGTTAGTTCATTGTTGGCTGTTTCATTCTTTGAAATTCTCTGTATCAAGCATTCCAAAGCACTATGGTGCTGTTTGGGGCTCAAGTTAATGTGCTGGGTCAAATCCTAAGTACAATTAAAATGAAGATAATTAGTTATAAGCATTACTTCTTTCAGTATGAGGTTAAATAAACCTCAATGAGTGTTAAATATTTTCTTAAGTATAGTCTGTTGGTTATGCTATTACAGTTGTCTCAATTTACCCCCCCTTTACCCCCCTCTTCCCCATACCTCCATTCCCTCCAGCAACTCCCCCTTTAGTTCATGTCCATGGGTCCTGCATCTAAGTTCTTTGGCTACTCCATTTCCTAAACTCTTCTTAACATCCCTCAATTTTGGACCTACCAATGTGTACTTCTTAATCCCTGCACCTTTTTCCCCATTCTCCCCCTTCCCCATCCCAGCTGATAACTCTCCAAACTATCCCCATACTTATGATTCTGTTCATGTTCTGGTTGTTTGCTTAGTTTTAGATTCAGTTGTTGATAGTTGTAAATTTATTGCCATTTTATTATTCATAGTTTTGATCATTTTCTTATACAATTCCCTTTAACATTTCATGTAATAATTGCTTGGTGATGATGAACTCATTTAGTTTTAGCTTGTCTGGGAAGCACTGTATCTGCCCTTCCATTCTAAATGATAGCTTTGCTGGACAGAGTAATCTAGGTCCTTGCTTTTCATCACTTTGAATACTTCTTGCCAGTCCCTTCTTGCCTGCAGAGTTTGAGAAATCAGCTGATAGTCTTAACGGGAACTCCTTTGTAGATAATGCTCTGCTTTTCTCTTGCTGCTTTACCATGGCTCTGTGTGTGAGAGGGCACAGAGAGGGCAGTGCTGCTGCGTGGTCTCTGGAGTTTTGCCTGGGAGGAAGCTGTTATGCTACCAGTGCCCTTCCAGCTGTTGCCCTGTTACTGAATCCCAGAGGGGGTGGGTCTGCATAAGTCCTAAGACCGTTGTGGGCCCTTTAAGAGGAGTCTCCTGGGAATCCTGCCGTTTTTTCCACTGCCCCAAGCCTCACTGGTTTTTATAGCCAGAAGTTATGGGGACTTATCTTCCTGGTGCTGGAACCCTGGGCTGGCTGGTCAGGGTTAGGATCCCTTGCTCCCTAGGTATACTTTCTGATCCACCACACTTGAATGTGGGATCACCTGTTCCATACCTCTATGCCTCTCCGTGCCACTCCGCATCTCTATACCCCTCCATGCATCTCTCCGTCTCAATCCCTCCTACCTGTCTGAATAGATGACGCTTCTTTAAATCCTTGGTTGTTGGACTTCTATACAGCTTGATTTTCTGATATATCTGAGCAATATTTTTTTTGTTGTCTAGTTGTAATTTTGGCTGTAGTTGTGCAAGGAGGCAAAGCATGTTTACCTACACCTCTATCTTGACTGGAAGCTTAATTTTTTCATAAGAAATCTTCATACTGAAATCTGTAAAAATTTTCAAGTGTCTCCAAGGACTTTAATAAATATCTCTCAGGAATGTTAATAAGGTATAAGATTAAAATTTTAATCATGAAAGAATTTTAAATGTTATTATTTCTTTCTCTCTCATGATACCTAAGTCTTATCTCTTTTTCAATGCTATGTTCTGAATTTAAATTTCCTAAAAGATTCTACGAAACAAGAGCAAAGGGAACTTTATTTTACCCATTTAATATTTGGGAAATATAACTGAATGGAAAACCACATCCAGTCTTATATTTTATGTCATACTGAACCAACCATTTAACATCAGTTTTTTCGTCCAGAGGTTAGCCAATGACAGTTGCTTTCTAAATATTTATTGCTAAATGAATATCTAACAAGTGTACAGCAAGTGTGGGTGAAGATTCTGAATCAAATTGAGTTCTTTATTTATTCTTTTGGGACTAATCAATTATACAGCTGTTATTCCCTGAGAGGCAGTCAGGGTTAGTAAGAGGAGTCTGTGGTGATAAAGTCATTAGGCAACTGGGAGTTGTAAGAAAGGAGCCCTACCCACAGATTAAAGGCAGAAATATCAGAGGGTACACATGAAAGAAACCTCTTACAGGAACTGTAAGCGTCATGTCAGGTTTTTTATGATGTTACTGACAGTCCAGTGTGGCATCTGAGACCAGCATGGTCCAAGGATTAGACAGACATGGGCTAGAGGGGTGAGGCAGCAGAAGGTCTCGAGCATGGACGGCCCAGCAGTCCCTGAAAGTGTGTAGGTGAAGCACCCAGGGACTGGATTCATCTGCACCTCAGGCTATTTCCTACTGAAACTGAGGTTGAAACTTCCAGGACTCCCCAGGCCCTGCAAGATGAACTTCTGTCCTTCTACCTCATCCTCTGACTTATTGACTTTCTCCTACACTCTCTCTTCCATCCCTTTATATAAATTGAAGTCTTATAGAAATGTTCAAAAAAATTAAGTGCTCTCATAGAATCTCATTTATGATCAAATGATCAGTTTACAAGTCATCCACTGGACTGGTAAGGGAGAACTGCTTCCTTTTACCTTATAATCTGGTCACTCTACTGTTCTAACAACCTTCAAAAGGAGACTTGGATTGGCTTTTATAGTCTGTGGGAAGGGGCATGGATCATGTTTTACAAAGTGGAAAACTGGAGTTTTGGAGAATGGACCTGCCCACGTAAAGATGCCAGTCTGGCACAGTTCTAGCTCAATCTGCTGTTGGAAAGGTCTGCTCAAGCAGGCATTTCTTACCTTCATGGCCCTGTAGTCCTTCTTCATCTTCTCAGGGATCCCAGTCATGAAGGAAAGCTCTGGCAGCAGCAGGATTTCACCTTTTAGCAGCTTTGAAGAGAGATTAGAGGGGAAAATGTAGAAGAGGACCCTGTCCCCTGCTCTGCACAGGACATGCCATGCCCAGCGCTGGCCCTGCAGAGCTGTCACTGGCAAGCTAAGAAGCATAAAACCCCGGAAGGCAGTGAATCACTACAGGTATTTTACCCTTTTCCCCTCCAACACAACACTTACAGCTGTTACATTAAGTAAAGGGAAAAATATTGAAACTGTCAAAAGGAGAGAAAGAACTAGGAAAAAATTCTGTCCCTCTTGACTTGCAGACAAGCTAAGACAATACATACATCCTATCAGGCTGGTGCCTCCACCTTATCTTAGCCTGTCAATCTACAACCTCCACACTTAAGATAGAAGAGTCAGGTGTCAAGGCACTTTCCCCCAGCCCAGCCTTCTTAAAATGTCTAAAACTTCCCTAATGAATCCAGCCTTTTTTTCTTTATTCTCAAGTTCTCTTGATTCCTTAATCTACCTCGCACATATGACTATTTAGCTCCTCACTATGGAGATCTCAAAAGCAAAGACTACAGAGGTGGCATCTCTGGCTAGAAGACACAGACAAAACTGCAACAGCCTTCTCCAGCCACAATGTAATTACTGCTCCTTGGCTCCCAAAGCCGTGAAGAAGGCCAAGAGCGGCTGATGGACAGCCTTACTCACCATCCCTTGGTTATTCTGTCTCTCACTGGGTCTGTGGATCAGCAATGGCTGGTCCTCTTCCTTAACTGTGATCCCATAGTTTTTGCTACAGTAGGACAGAGGAGGAAAAAATTTCAGAATCAGCATCACTATCACTACCCTTACAGCGACATAGTCTTGAGTGTTTTAACCAGGTCTGAGGTGCTAATTTGCAAAATACCCTTGTCAAGGGTCCATCAGAAACTCATCACAGCATATTTGTAACTGGAAAAGGTAGACCCAAATTACTGCTGCAATTAAATAGAGGAACAGGTTAACAGTCAAGGAAAGTATTTGTTTAAAACTGCATCAGGTTAAAGGGCTTAGGCAACTAGAAAGACAAAATGATAGTTGAATGATTAATGACTTGCATTTAAGCTCTCCAACCAGACTTCTAACCAAACCAGCAAAGGAAATGCAATTCAAAGCCCTGAGATTAATTTACGAATTAACTTCCAAAAGTATTAAAAGTAATGAAACTGTAAGGGCGGCATATTCAGGTCCAATCCCACAAAGGAGTTCATTCATTCTTAGGCATATTACCAATTCGATTATTTTAAGTGTCCCATTGTACACCACTATGAAACTCAGTATTATGCTACAGAATGGTAGACTATGCCTCCCACCAGTGACCCACCACCAAGTCCAGTTTCTTCTCTCTACCTGTAGTATTCCAAGAATGTGATCTCCTTCCCATCAGATAAGGTGAAGCTATCTTTTGGAGTCTTATTCCAATCCACATCATCAATACGATAGGTACGATTGTTGTATCGGGTTATGACAATATTGCCAACCAGAAGCTTAGTGCACTCATCCTGGAAGTTTTCTTTGTTCTGTTGATACATGGCATGCCTTTGAGAGGAGACAAAAAACTTGTGGATGACATTTATCTATAGAGCAATATAAAAGAGATTGAGCATGCAAATAAGTACTTTAGGGGTACACTCAGAGCTATAAGCACCAAAAGGCTCCACCTTTTCCATTCCTTTTCAACATTACCAGAAAACTCAAAAAATACTGAAAGGATTAAAAATCAAATTAAAAACAGCAACTACAAATTAATAAAAATCAAGATATTCCTTAAAATAAGGTACTTCAGTCATCAAAATAACCATGATTTGTATCATCATTATTAGGGTGTAGTCTACAGAGGAACAATAAAACATTCTTTAAACTACTAGCTGAAGGAAGAAGCTATGGTACCTATCAGAAGGCAGCACTGGTGAAGATGCTAAAGATGCAGAGATGAAAAGGCTCACTGTAGACAGAAGTACCCTTGTGGTAACCTAACAGTGCCATAAACAAAGCAACATAGGAAACTTGCAGAAAGCCTGCCTGAATATACCCAAAGTTTACAGAGGCAGCTGATACCTGAAGGCACAATGTGCCAGGCAGAGACACTGGGGCAGAGGAATGAGTGACATCCCAGGCAGAGGCAGTGGTATTCAGGGGATAATTAGGGACCTGGGACTGGGTAGGGCGAGTAGGTAAAAGAGGAACAGAAGATGCTAAGTGTAGGTTACAGACATGCAGGGTCCAGATGTGAATTGCCTTGTAAGTCAAGGAACAGAGCTTGGACATTTTTCTGTGGGCCAGTGTCACCAGGGAATGTATATTCCTCAGGAACACTAGTCCCTTGAGAGATCATGAGGGGGTGAAGAAGGTTCCACAATCAAAAACACTGTATCCATTCTGCATCTTTTATTTTTTAAGATTCACAACATATATTACCAGATCAGGCTGTTAAACGAGAGAAACTTATTGAATTTCACTTATCTCCAATGAAAAACCTTTTATTTTCTATTTCTTATTTTGAAATAATTATAAAATCAAAGGAAGGTGCAAAATTTGTACATGGGTCTCACTATGGAACTGACACTGATATAATATTGTTAACTAAACTGACAGACCTTATTTAGTTTAGTTTTTTTAAAGATTTCACTTACTTATTTTTAAGATTTCATTTACTTTTAGAGAGAGGGGAAGGGAGGGAAAAAGAGAGGGAGAGAAACATCAATGTGTGGTTGCCTCTTGTGCACCCCAAATGGGGACCAGGCCCACAACTCAGACATGTGCCCTGACTGGGAATCAAATCCATGACCTCTCAGTTTGAAGGATGACGCCCAGCCCACTGATCCACACCAGTCAGGGCCCTTCTTCAGTTTCTACTGTTTTGTTTCGCATACACTGATTTGCGTGTGTGTAGTCCTATGCAATTTTACCTCATTTATAAGTTTGTGTGGCTACTACCACCGTCACAGAACTGTTCCATATCACCACAAAGCAACTATTTCATGTTATCCATTAGTTATACTCCTTCCCCTTCCCTAATCTGGGTTATATCTCTATAGTTTTGTCATTCTGAGAATGCTATATAAATGGAATATTATCACCCAACCTTTGAGATCAACATTGTTCACTAAGCATAATGGCCACAAGACCCATCCAGGGTGTCTTGTGTATCTATAGCTTATTTGTTTCTGTTGCTGAGCAGTACAGTATCCCATTGTATGGAGGGACCAGAGTTTGTTTAACCATTCACCTGCTGAACGACATTTTGGTTGTTTCCATTTTTTGCTATTACCAATAAAGCTGCTATGAACATTTGTGTACCAGTTTTTGTGTGAATCTAAATGTTCATTTTTCTGGGAAAAGTGCAGAGAGTGTGACTGCAGGGCTCCTGATTAAGTGCGTGCTTCATTTTATAAGAAGCTGCCAAAAACATTCTCTGGATTGGCAGAACAATTTTACATTCCCACTCACAACATACGTGGGACAGTTTCCCTACAGCCTTACCAGCATTTGGTACAATATTTTCACTATATCTTATTTTACTTACTCTAATAGGTGTGCACTGATATCTCATTGTAGTTATAACTTGCATTTCCCTAATGGCTAACTATAATGAACATCTCTTCATGTACTTATTTACCTTCTAAACCATTCTTTGGTAAAATAACTATTGCCCATTTTCTCACTGGATTGTTATTTTCTTTTATCTTTACCATGGTTTTGCTTAAAAAGTGTTACATGTTCATTGCAAAATAAAAATAAAAACACCACTATAAAACAAAAATTAAACACGGTTTACAATCCATTTTTCATAGAGACCTACTTTCCTTCCCTCAGCTTTCTTCAAATTTGTTAATACTAGTAATTTCCAAAAAGAAGTGTGTAATCAATCATATACTATCATTCAGATAGTCTTTCATGTTAATACAAATACTAAGTTTCTTAGAACAAACAACTATTTTCAAACAAGTCATTTTTGATTCCAAAGAACTAGAATTTGCCAGTGTTGGTTTTAATTTATGAAGACAATCTGGTGTAGGAAGAACCTATGAATGTGCCACTGTAATTTCATAAAAAATTTAAAATGTAGGTGCAATAATGATATTACAATTCTGTTTTTAAATGGAAGTCAATTTAACAGGTGTATACTGAAATATTTGTGAAAGAAATAAGATATCTAGGATTCGCTTCAAAGTAATTGTTTTGTGGAAGAAAATGGTAGGAGACTTAAGGAAACAAGATTGTTCATTAATTGATCATTGCTGAATCTATAAAATGGGAATGACAGAGTTTATTATACTTATTTGCTCTACCATTGTAAATGTTTTAAAATTTTCACAACTCAACACTTTTAAAAGTCGAAAAATATATAATAATTAAAATATAAATACTAGAATTCTGGCAAGGAAGGGAAAAATAAAAAACTAGCCTAATTCTAAAAAAGAAAAAAGTTGGGATATATAAAATAGGAAATATTGTAACTTATTCTTATTTTCAATGATATTCAAAAGATTACTGAGTCTATGAAAAGATCATTTGAGAGTAACAGTGATTGCTTTAAGGAAAAAGAAAGCATGACTGCTAACTTTTAGAAATCTTAGCAAAGATAATGGAGGCAGAAAATCTGTCTGGAAATCAAATTTATAAATTAAAAATACACAGGTTTAAGAAATGTTTTAGTATTTTGAAAATATAACAAAGAGATGAGTGTGATAAAATAAAGGATACCCACATGTAGAACTCCAAGAGAGAAAAGATACGTATAAAATAATTTACAGAAGAGAAATAATCAAAGAAATAAAAAGCAACTAAACTGAAGAGTTGGAATGAACTGAAAGAGCTCAAGAAACAGTTGGCAAATCAATGAAAAATGACCTATATCTAAAAAGTTTTGAAAAAATATGCATTTCAAATATGAAAAGGGATGATAAGTAACGAGTTTCTTTTGGGGGTGATGAAAATGTTCTGGAATTAGATAGTGGCCTTATTCAGCTTTCACTACTTTTTACATAAAATGATTTGTGTATATACTACAAACCAGTGAATTAAGTACTTAAAAATGGTAAATTTCATGGCATGTTAATTATATCTCAAACAAGATTTACACTAAAAAACTTTTGCGGCAGTATGAAGACAGCAATTTTTCTCTATAAAAATCAAGCATAAAACTGGACAAAACTGTCAAAAACCACCATTTTAGGATACTGGAAATTGACCCAAGGTAGACAACAAATTGAGAAGCATTTACTTTTTAACAACTGCTGAAAGTCCTTGTAAGAACAGAAGGAGTGTGTGGTCTCCCTGCCTGGTAGACCCCACCTAACCCATCCCAACAGTCTAGTCACTGAGAATGGTAGCTTTACCTGCCAATGTGGGATAACACCCCCTGAGGGCAGGGGTGGGAATGCACCAAAAGCCAGGTACAAATGGCTATGGGGAACACCAAAGTTTTGCTAGTCCAATGCAGTCCATGTTGGGGCAAACAACAGACGGGCTGGAAATTTAACATAGAAGGGCTTATGATAAGCTCACCACATAGCCTAGGCTGTCTGGGAGATTTACACATATTCAGAAGAAAGTGAAGACAGACGTGAGAACTACCTGTAACTTTGAATGAGTTCTACACAGATTCATCAGCCGAGGATGGAAGCCTTATGGGCTCAACCCATAAGGTACAACCTCTACCCAAATCACTGTATGAACCAGTAAGCTATACAAAGGTGTAGCGCCAAGGAAGGGGGGCTAACTAAAAGAATAAGAACAGAACAACTGAGCAAAAACATCAGCAGTTGCACACCACAGAGTCCACAGTTTAAGTATGGAGAAATGAGAATTTTTTTAAAGTATATTTTATTGATTATGCTGGTATAGTAGTCCCAATACTTTTCCCTTTGCTCCCCTTTTCCCAGTACCCCCCTTCCCTCCAGCAATCCCACCCTCCTTAGTTCATGTCCATGGGTCGTGCATATAAGTTCTTTGGCTTCACCCTTTCCTATATTATTCTTAACATCCTCCTGTCTATTTTGTACCAACCAATTATGCTTCTTAGTCCCTGCACCATTTCCCCATTTCTCCCCCTTCCCTCTCACAGCTGATAACCCTGCAAATGATTCCCATACCTATGATTCTGTTCCTGTTCTGGTTGTTTGATTAGTTGGTTTCTGTTTTTATTTTTTAGATTCAATTGTTGGTAGTTGTGAGTTTGTTGTCATTTTAATGTTCATAGTGTTGATCTTCTTTTTCTTAAATAAGTTCCTTTAACATTTCATATAATAATGACTTAGTGATGATGAACTCCGTAGATTTACTTTGTCTGGGAAGCACTTTATCTGCCTTTCCATTCTAAATGATAGTTTTGCTGGATAGAGTAGTCTTGGTTGTAGGTCCTTGCTTTTCATCACTTTGAATACTCTTTGCCAGTCCCTTCTTGCCTGCAAAGTTTCTTTTGAGAAATCAGCTGACAGTCTTATAAGCACCCCTTTGTAGGTAACTCTCTGCTTTTCTCTTGCTACTTTAAGATGTTCTCTTTATCTTTAACCTTTAGTATTTTAATTATGATGTGTCTTGGTGTGGTCTTCTTTGGGTCTAGATTCTTTGGGACTCTCTGTGCTTCCTGGACTTGTATGTCTATTTCTTTCACCAAATTTGGGAAGTTTTCCTTCATTATTTTTTCACATAAGCTTTCAATTTCTTGCTCTTCCTCTTCTCTTTCTGGCACCCCTATGGTTAGGATGTTGGCATGTTTAAAGTTGTCTCAGAGGTTCCTAAGCCTCTCGTCCATTGTTTTCAATTCTTGTGTCCTCATTTTGCACTGGTTGACTGTTTCTTTCTTCCTTATATTCCAAATCATTAATTTGAACCCCGATTTCCTTCTTTTCACCATTGGTTTTGTGTGCAATTTCTTTCATTTCATTTAGCATAGTCTTCACTGGTTCCTGTATGTGTTTGCCATACTTAAGCATATCTGTCAAGTCTGTATCTTTATCACCAGTGTTTTGAACTCTGCATCTATTAGGTTGGCTATCTCCTCGTTTGTTACATTGGCTATCTTCTCATCGCTTAAGTTCTCCCACTGGAACCTTGATCTGTTCCCTCTTTTGGGCCATATGTACTTCTCTGTTTCCTTATCTTGACAGGTTCCTGTGTTTGTTTGCCTCTGTGTCTTAGGTAGACCTGTTGCTCCTGTTATGCTGTAAGGGGCAGAGCCTTAGGTATTCATCGGTATGGGTGACCTGCTTCACCACGTTGTGGCGCTGTGTGTGTGGGAGGGGTCTGAGAGGGAACAATGCTGCTTGCTCAGCAGTCACCCCTTTTCCAGGCACTTCTCCCACTTCCGCATGGGCCTGGAACCTCTCTAGCTGTTGCCCTGGCCACTGTTCACAGAGTGGGTGGGTCTGCAGAGGTTCTAGGACCATGGGGGCCCTTTAAACACACATTGTCTGCCTCTACCCCAACCCCTACTGGTTTGCACAGTCAGAAGCAATGGGGCTTTATTTCCCCTGGCGCTGGAATCATGACCTGTGCAGTCTGGTCTGGTGCTGGGAGTGCTCCCCAGGTGTCCCTCTTGACCTTTTTAAATGTTTGCGCTTTCTGCTGGCCTGCCATTGCTGCCACTGCTGCCATCACCACACCACATCCTCTCCAACCCGGTTCCACCCCTCTTACCTGTCTGGATATATCTTCTTTATATCTTTGTTTGTTGGACTTCCATGCAGCTCTATATTCTGGAACTTCTTGTTACCTCTAGTTTTGAGGTAGTTGTAGTCCCTCTTAGTTGTGGAGGGAGAACACAGTGTGTCTGTCTAGGCCTCCATCTTGACCGGAAGTCCATATCAGAATTTTTTAAAACTCAGAAAAAATAAAACAAAATCCAGACTTGCTACAATATATGTTTAGTTTTCCATTACAAACTATTAAATATGCAAAGAAACAGGAAAGTGTGACCAATAATCCTAAAAAATAAAGTCAAAAGAAACTCATCCTGAAGTGCTCAGATATTAGGTTTTGCACACAAAAAATTCAAAGCAGCAATTATAAGTAGGTTCAAATAACTAAAAAAAAAAAAATGTGATAAGTCAACAAATATGAAATTCAATAAATAAACTAAAAAGCAAAACAAAAATAAATTATAGGATTTGAAAGTAATCAAAATGAAAAACTGGGCAGAAGAGCTCACCAGCAGATTTAAAATAGCAAAATAAATCATCACAGATATAAGAATAAATCAACAGAGGAGATCCAATCAAAGGAGAGAAAAAGACTCAAGAGAAATGAAGTCTCACAATCCTGTGAGACAGTATGAAAAGTCTCACAAGCATGTAATAAGAGTCCCAGAAGGAGAACAGGAGAAAAAAACAAAAAGAATATTAAAAAAAACAGTGGTTTAAAACTTCCCAAATTTGATGATAAACATTAACCCACAGATCCACGAACCTCAATAAATAGCAACTTTGCTACATACAATGAGAACCACACCTGGACACATCATGGACAAACTACCAAAATCCAAAGCCAAAGAGAATATCATGACAGCAGTGAGAGAAAAATGATGCATCACACACAGGAGAGAAGCAACATGATTAACAACCTACTTCTCATCGGAAATAACTGAGGCCAGAAGGCCGTATAATGCCACGCTCAAAGTGTAGAAAAAATAATCTGTCAAGCAAAAATCCATATCTAGTGAAATTATCCTTCAAAAATGAAAATGAAGAAGCCAGTCACAAAGGACCATATACTGTATAATTTCATTTATATAAAATGTCCAGAACAGGTTACTGGAGACAGAACTTATTAGAGACAAAGTAGATTAGTGGTTCTCCAGAGCTGGGGAGGGGAGTGTGGTGGTGAGTGCGGTGGGGCTGTGGGTAATGGCTCAGGGGTATTGGGTTTTTTTTGGTGGGGGGGCAGTAATAGAAATGCTCTAAAATTGATTGTAGTGATGGGTACAAAACACTGAATATACTAAAATATACTGATTGATAAAATTTAAATGAGTGATTTGTATAGTATATGATTATACTGCAATAAAGCTGATAGAAAAATGAAGGTGACAAAGTCATTCCCAGGTAAACAAAAACTAAGATTTGTTGCTGCTCTATATATTAAAGGAAGTCCTTCAGGCTAACAGAAAAGAATTGTAAATGGCAACTTGGATCCACAGAAAGAAACAATACTGAAAATGATACACATGTGAGTAAATATAAGACTGTACATATTTTTCCTCTCTTGATTTCTTTAAAAATCCTAAGACTGTTTAAAGTAATAATTAAAACATGGAATTGTTGGGTTAATAGCATATAGGGAAAATAAATAAATATCAGCACAGAGGAGGAGAGAGCTATGGAGCAAAGTTTCTATATTTTACTGGAATTAAGTTTATATTAACCTAAAGTTGATTATGCTATTTGAAGGATGCTTACACATACAGATACACACTTAACAAAGGAATTTAAATAGTCCAATAAGAAATATTTTACACAAAAGAACGTAATAAAGAAAGAACAAAGGGGGAAAAACATGATATATAGACAACAAATAGGAAAATGGTAGACATATAGCCAACAATATCAATACTGATGCTTAATATAAATGAGTTAAACATGCCAATCAAAACGCAAAGATTTTCACGCTAGATTAAAACCCAAGATCTAGCAACATGCTGTCTAAAAGACATACATTTTATATTCAAAGACACAAATAGATTGAAAACAGAAAAATAGAAAAATATATGCCAAGCAAACAGTACCCATAAAAAAGCTACATGAATGTCAGAGAAAAGAAACTTTAAGACAAGATTATTACTAGAGGCACACTTCATAATGATAAAAGGTTACTACATCAGGAATATATAACAATTATAAATACATATAAGGTAGGGGAAAAGTAGGCAGTTGTGAATATATATTTTTTGTATTATTTATTAATTACTGTATTATTTTCCATGGAACTGTAAACCTCCTTTTGCCCCTATGTTTAGTTAACTACAAATATGGTGTGTATCTAAAGGAAAACTGACAGGATTGAAAAGAAATCAACAATTTGACAATTATAATTAGAGATGTCAATATTTCTCTCTCTGTAATTGACAGAACAAGTAGAGAATCAGGAAGGACACAGAAGATTTGAGCAACACTATTAAACCAAATGTGCCTAACTGACATACAAAAAAGTGCCCCATCCCACTGCAGCAGAATCATATCTTTTCAAATACACAGAAACTTCCTCCAGGACAGACTCTGTGCTATGCCATAAAACAAGTCTCAATGAAATTAAAATACCTCACCCTGAGTGGTGCGGCTCAGTGGGTTGGACATCATCCTGCAAACCGGAAGGTCACCGGTTGATTCCCAGTCAGGGTCTGTGCCTGGGTTGTGGGCCAGGTCCCCGGTTGGGGGTAGGCGAGAAGCAACGGATCAATTTTGCTCTCGTACATTGATATTTCTTTCCCTCTCTTTCTCCCTCCCTTCCTCTCTCTAAATAATAAAACCTTTTAAAAAAATTAAAAAACCTAAAAGAACACAAACTACATTCTCCATCCACATTAGAATAAGACTAGAAACAAGAAAAATAGGAAATCTCCAAATATTTCTAAATTAAACAGCACACTCTAAATAATCTAAGAAAGCACAAGGGAAATAAAATAACTTGAATTGAAAGGAAACAAAACTAGTATATCAAAAATTCAGGAGCTGTAACTAATGCAGTGGTCAGAGGGAAATGTATAGCTTAAAATTATATGAGGAATAAATAAATAATCCACACATTTACAACAAAAGTGTCAAGATAAATCAAGAATAGTTCTGTGATCATTGGATATTCACATACAACAAAATGAACCTAGACCATTACCTACTATCTTCCACAAAAGTTAACTCAACTGGATCACAAACCTAAATGTATGAGAAAACAATAAACCTCCTAAAATAAAACAGAAAATCTTTGTGACCTTGAGTTAAGCAATAATTTCTTAAATATGACACCAAAACATAATCCATGAAAGAACTGATAAATTAAGAGTTCAAAGTAAAAATGTTTGCTCCGTTTCATTAATAAACATGAAAAGGCAACCACAGTCCAGAAGAAAATACTTGCAAATTATGTATCTGATAAAAGATTTCTATTTCTTCCTTTTTAGTCTTCACCCAAGGGTATGTTTATTGACTTGAGTGCAGTGCTTAGTTATCTTTAATTTCATTCAAAACAATTTTGTTAGATTGTATTGTAAAAGCTGTCATATCAGCATGCATTTTAAAAAAAATCAAAATTTGCAAATTTTTGTGTAGCTATTTTAGTACTGAAGATGGAAGAAAATACACAACATTCTCAGCATACTATGCTTTATTATTTCAAGAAAGGTAAAAAGCACAAATGAAACAAAAAAAATAGAAGATTTGTGCACTGCATGGAGAAGATGCTGTGACTGACTGAATGTGTCAAAAGTGGTTTGCGAAGTTGTGTGCTGGAAATTTCTCGCTAAACGATGCTTCACGGTCAGGTAGACCAGTTGAAGTTGATAGTGATCAAATCAAGACACTGAGAACAATCAACGCTATACCACACGGGAGATAGCTGACACACTCAAAATATCCAAATTAATAGTTATTGGTGAAAATGAAAAATGTGTCTTTTATTTTATGGAAAAAACCATACGGACTTTTTGGTCAACCCAATAATTTTAAATAAACAAAAACTGAGATAATATGTCACCAGCAGATTCCACACTAAAGGAAATACTACAGGGGTTTCTTCAGGCAAAGGAAAAATAATCAAGATTCCTAAGTGATGTGAAAGAAATGAAGAATATATAAAATTTCAGAAGACCAAAGTAAAGCAAAGCTCTCAAAGCTTCCAAGACGATGTGGCGGTGGGAACCTACGAAGATTCTGGAATCAGAAATCAGAACAGCTTTAGATTTTTTTCAGCAGCAAATCAGAAAGCCAAACGACAGTGGAGCAAAATTGCAATGGCGTTTTTGGGAAACTCAGAAAAAAAACCTCTAAAATTATCTTGGAAAATAAATGTGAAAATAGTTACAGAAAAGATAAAGGAAGCTAAAAATATGTTACCAATATTAAAATATATTGCTAAAATATAATATAAATTTTTTAAAATGTAATACCTATACAGTATTGAACAGATAAAGTTAGGAAAAAATATGGGGGAAAAAAGGGATGAGCAATGTCAAAATTAAGTTTGGGCTTGCCCAAAAGGCATAAATAAGGTAAAAAAGAATAATGGTGTAGGAAATGGTTGTTTACTCACCTACAGGATGAAGAAGAGGAAAAATCCAGAAATAAGGTGTTTTCGATAGATCATTACTATGAGAACACCCAAAGAGTTCAATTTAAATAAGGAAAGAGTCTCACTACGAAAGAATATGTAAATGTAAATAAAGATTATTTTTTAAAAGGGGCACTGGAGAAATGTTTTAAAAATTCTGAGGAAAAATTATCTCCAACTTAGAATTCTACGCCCAAATTAAGGTAAAATAAAGACATTTCAAACATGTAAGATCTCAAAAACATTTCCTGCAATGTAGCCTTCCCCCAAACAAGAGAATAAACCAAGAAGCAGCAGTCATGGATCCCAACTCAGACTTGCTGCAGGAGGGCAAGGGAGTCCTCGCTGCAGTGTAGAGCGACCCCAGGACCACAGCCGTCCAGCCAGCCTTGGGAGCAAACCAGACCACACTGAAACCAATCAGGTTTTCACAGAGATTCAGAGATTTTTAAGACAATATTGACTTCTGTGGCGATGGGTCACTAAAGGCATTACTGAGAACTTAATAGCAACTTAACCTTATTTGGCAAACCTTAGTTGACTCGCTGTCCTTTGAGAAATATGTGAACCATTCCTGCACCATTTCTGATACGGACAAAAACTGCTGCATGTCTGAGGACAGAACATTTCTGACCTCCAGGAAAATAATTGCTCTTCTGTGGTTTCCAGTGGTTTGTAAGAACATAAAGGGCACAGGGGAAGAGAGGTGCAGAACCCCAAGCATGTAACAGTGGCACGGGTACCCAGGAGGACTAAGATGTGAGAACCCCACACCAACAGCATGGTCACACTCTCTGTGCCCAGTGCTTGGACGCTGCAGCTGGACTAAGGACAGGATCACAAACACCCCAGCATTCGTGTGTGTGACGTAACAGGGCAATGCCTGACATAGGACTTCCAACTATCTTGGAGAACAGGTGCTCAAAGCTGAAGGTAATTTTATTTAGATAATCTAAGAAATACACAATTTGGGGGAGGAGAGGATGAAACTGACAAAATAACTAGCATTGGAATGTAGAGTGAGGAGAATCTGAAGTTAAATTAGTGGCCAGTATATATACAATTATGTACTTAGTAAATGAAAAATAATTAAAAAAAAATAATTTATTCATTTATTTGTTTATTTTTTTATAATATTTTATTTTATTTTATTTTATTTTATTAGAGAGAGGAAAGGAGAAAGAGAGGAAGAGAAACATCAATGTGTGGTTGCCTTTCACTTGCACCCCGAACTGGGGACCTGATGAAAAATAATTTTATATGCAAGATAAATAATTGTGCAGAAAACAGAAATAATCACAGTATATACTACATAGTTCACTTATATATAGCTTTTGCATAGTCACAATAAAATATGACTAAAAGTTCTACAAAAGTAAAACTTCGATAAAAAATAAAACACATTTCAATAAATGGAAAGACATGCCATATCTGTGAATAGAAAGACTCACTAAACATTCTCCCCAATCAATTCCAATCAAAATGTCAATGACTGTTTTCTTATTTTCACTAAATTACTTAATGGATTACACAAAAGAGTATGTGAATGGCATTCACTATGTCTGAACATGAAATTCCTTGACAAATATTAGAACCTAATAAAATGATAACAATTAAAACAGCATCACATTGGTTTTAACCAGTGAATCAAATGAAGTATTCAGAAGTAACTCCGAGTATTTTAGAATATGATAAAAGCAGTGATTTAAATCTAAAGAAAAATATTTTTCAATAAATCATCTAAGAGCACCAAGACAATCATAATAACCTCACCTCACTGCAAGAGGTTAACACTGGAAAACGTAAAACATAAAATAAGCAGACCTTTCTAGACAGAAAAGTGAAGGCAGAAAACAAAGAAAGAAACAGTAATTTTAAAGACATCTATTTTTATTCAGTATTCTTGAACACTTACTACATGCTAAGACTAAACTAGAACTGGGTATACCATGTGAAAGAGACACAGTCCCCATGATCAAGAAGAGATAGGATAAATCATTATAAATCCCCCCAAAATCTGAACCATCCTCAACCTCTCTGTCACACCCCACGTCAGTCAGGAAATTGGCTGAATGTTACTTTCAAAATACACCCAGAAGCCAACCACTTCTCAGCACCTCATCTGCTGCCTCCCTCATTCCTCCAGAGGAATACAACAGTGTCCTATTTGGTCTCCCCACTTCTTCCCCATCCTAATTTATTCTCCTTGCACTCAAGTCACACCACATCCCTCCTTGGCTACAAGGCCTGCATTTAACTCTGGGTGAAAGCTAAAATCCTTACAGTAGCCCTACAGAGCCCTCTGTCCTCACTCCTCCATCTACTCCACACTCTGACCTGGCTCTGGTCCAGCCACCATGGCTTCCCTGCCTCTTCTGGAATCAACCAGGCATGCTTCTGTTTTAAGGCCTTTGCCCCAGCTGTCGCTCTGCCAAAGTTCCTTTCACCTATACAGTCACCTGGATAACTCTCTCACCTCCTGCAAGAGGTGGCTCAAATGAGCTTGATTACTCTAAGTAAAATTACAGCTCACCGCTCCCACCCCACGCCCCGCCTCCAGTCCCTATCTCTCCCACCCTGTGTTGCATCTGTTCTTTCTTCTGTAGCTCTCATCATTTCTAGTATACAATTGACTCACCATGCTTATTATTTATCATTTTTTCTGACCTGACTACAATGTAAATTCCATTGTAAAAAAAAGTTTTGTTAACTGATATGTCCCAAGACTCTGGTACACACTGAGTATAAGAGTGAATAAAATTATCAGATAAGCAAAGATTTATAAACCTAATAATACCCAGTAGTTGTACACAGCTGGTGGGGAAATGAACTGCATAAAAATAAACTTTCAGAAGGTAATCTGTCAGTGTATTTTAAATATCTTGTTATAGTAAATATATATTTAAAGTCTTTAAAATGTTCAGCCTTTTTAAAAATTTATTTTAGAAAGAAGAGACACAATTTATTGTTCCACTTATACATTAATTGGTTCTTTTTTTCCCCCCAAGATTTTATTTATTTTTAGAGAGAGGGAGGGAGGGAGAAACAGAGGGAGAGAAACATCAATGTGCGGTTGCCTCTCCCATGTCCCCAACTGGGGACGTGGCCCGCAACCCAGGCATGTGCCATGACTGGGAATTGAACTGGCGACCCTTTGGTGCACAGGCTGGCACTAAATCCACTGAGTCACACCAGTCAAGGCCATTGGTTGATTCTTGTATGTGCCCTGATGGGAAATAGAACCTGCAACTTTGGTATATAGCACAACAATGCTCTAACCAACTGAGCTACCTGACCAGGGCCTCAAATGGTTAGCCTTTTCATTAAGTAATTGCATTTTAGCCCTGGCTGGGTAATTCAGTTGGTTAGAGCATTGTCCTGATACATCAAGGTGTGGGTCTGATCCCCCATCAGGGCACATACAAGAATCAACCAATGAATGAATGCAAAAATCAGTGGAACAACAAATGGATGTCTCTCCCTCTCTCTCTAAAACTCAATAAATATGAGAAAAAGTAATTCCATTTCTAAGTACATAGCCTAATAAATGAATCACAGATGTACTTCATGTAACCATTACAAATTATACACATGTATCCTTACTACAGTAAATATTTGCTATAGTAAGACATTTAAACAAAAACTTAAGAGTGTGCTTGTATTAAACCAAGTCCCCCTCTAATTTGGCAGGACTTAGACAATGGAGCACTTCCATTCAGCATTCTTCATCTGATCTACAATTTAAAGCCCAAAGAGAACAATGGCTATTCTGTATTTATTACCAGCTATTAATGAGCTTTTCAGAAACCTGTTAGCTTGTTAAAGGAAGATCCCACTATTCACTCACATGACGTTCAGCACAGAGTCGTTGCGAATGACCTTATGGGAGACATCAGCTAGCAGGAAGAGACCGCCATCTGTCTTCCGGATGCTGGCTGCATAGCCTGGCCAGATCTGCAGTCTGAACAGACAGGTGAGCTTTACCTTAGGGTTTTAAAAGAATCACAGACACTTCCATGCCCCCATCTGAAACAATACTTGGAGCAGATACTACCCTTCCCTAGTAACAACAAGAAAGGACAAGGAAACAAACTCAATTAAATCAACATCATTGTGAACTTACCGAAATACTAAACTATGGAAGAGATTTAACTGATACATTGTATTCACAACCCTAAAATACCACTGAGATTTTTGTCCTAAATATGGTGATTTCAATGAAAAATTTCTTGCCAGAACATTCTCAAGTGAGGAAGAGGAACACGACACCAACCTGTGTTGCTGCAGCACCATAGCACTCGTTGGGTCATAGAAATTCCTCCCCACAAGCTTCATGTCTAAAAGTTTCATTACCCTGAAATAAAGAGCAAGAACAGATTTTCTAGCAGAAGAATCCAAAAAGTTAAACCCCATTACTTTTAGTGCCATTTCTTTTGGAAACCTAATGGGTCAGAACATCAGAACCCTCGTCACATACCGTGTAGCTTTTACCATGAGAACACTCATGATAAAAGAACGAGAAAGCTGCCCTGGCATCTATCTCAGGGTGTATGCAACTGGTTGCTGCTTTTCCTATTCACTAGGTAACCAAGAATTGGGTTGATTTCCCAGGCTCAATTTGGATTACTTTCACCACTAACTAAAAAGCATGCAAGAGAGTCAGTTTCTAAATTTGTGGATATCAGTCTGGTGAAGGAAGTTATGTTTGTTCCTGAGCGGTCAGATAAATAGACAGAAATTAGATTCCATATTTCATTAAAAAAGAGGTGGTTTGGAAAAAAACATTATGAAAGTTAGGGAGTCTAGAAAAGTTTAAAAATTATGAGCTGTATGTGTCTGGGAAAAAATTCTTCCAGCAAAAATCTTTCCACTCTACCTCTTCAAATAGCCCCACCACTAACAACATGAATGTCCATTTTAAACACCTGTTTTTAAAGTTCCTGAAACCATCCCACATCCAACTACCTGAAAGCTACTTTCACATACCCAAATATGGTCAATCCCTTGAGATAACTTTTGAGTAACTTAGCCTCAGTATCATACATTTATGTATTAAATGTTTCCAAACTCATCTCCATACGCACTGTAGTGTAGTACCACCTAAGCTGCTTGAAGAGCAGCGTTACAAGACTGAGAGTAAAGAAAATAAGATGTCAGCTGTTTTCTCACCGACGAAAAACAACATTGTAGAAGGGAATGCACAAGTCAGAACAAGGCTCCAGGATCTTGGTCAACTGAATCTTAACGTTGATCTCAGCACCATCGGTTTTCCTTTGACTTTTTAACTCAAGAACCTAACAAATAAATACATGCAAGTAAAAAAAAAAAAAATGACAAAACTACCAAGCCCTAATCTAATCCAATTCTGTCTCTGATATGTTTTCTACCTTCCCCTCACTTTGCTGCCCACACTGGACAATATCACAGCATGACAACCAGGATTGAAGACCAGATTTGGTGAGGCCCTGGCCAGGTAGCTCAGTCAGTTAAAGCATCATCCTGATATGCCAAAGTTGCAGGTTCGATCCCCAGTCAGGGCATATACAAGAATCAACCAATGAATGCATAAAGTGGAACAAAAAACCTGATGTTTCTCTCTAAAATAATAAAAAATTTTTAAAAGACTGTATTTGGTGAGAGAGACCCAATGGAGATCTAACAAAAGATCCCTCTGAATTTGAAACCTTAAACCATTCTTTATCAGTGAGGTCAAAGGATTTCTACCACTCCCCTTATGGAAGAAGGGAATTCTTGAAGAATTCAAATGTAAATGTTTCTCAGTTTGTCATTTCTTTGTTATGGAGAAGTCTAACTTCCCTCTAAAATTAGGAAAGTACAACTCAAACGTTCAGGAAGTTTATGACCCCCCCATCACTAAAAGCACCAGAACACCCTTAGGTTTCATCCGCAAGTACTGCAAGTACATTTCCCATTTGGTCTCACTTGTTGAAGCTTAACAGGCAGATAGAGAATGGTTCCATCAAAAGCAGTGACATCTCCGGTGACAGCTCGATGGTCCTTCAACATGCCAAATCTCATGCTTTTGCATTCCACATTGGGGCTAGAAAATAATAAAAGAGGATTTTATTTCAATTTGACTCAAACAGCAGTCTTAACTACAGCTGTGCAACAGGTTTGCTAGAGAAGCAGTCTCTTGTAACTACTGCTCCATCTAGTGGTCGTATTAAAAATTCAAATACCCTGACTGAAAAAGAACTTTGACCCAAGGATACTTGCTCACAAAAATAAAAACCCATAACTTCCCCCGAAGACAAATGCCACAGCATTTTCCAGAGCTTAGACCACAGGGTCAGAAAACTTTTTCTGTAAAGGGCCAGGTAGTAGACATTTCAGGCTTTACTGCCATATGGTCTCTTGCAACCCCTCAATTCTGCTGACACAACACAAAAGCCACACAGACAATGTGTAAACCAGTGAGCAGGGCTGCGTTCCTGCAAAACTTGATTATGGGATTTTACTCTAATCTTTTCTCACTCATGGAAATTTCAACTTTTTATTGATTCATTACCACAAATCTTACAGTTCTGAAAAACTCTAGTAGCTGCTATGTACCATGACTGTCCCATTACATCATAGTAACACACAGCCTCGTTCTACAACTGCAAAGTTTAAATAAATCCAAGGCTAAAAAGGGTCAAGCATGTTCAAGTACAAGAATAAGAATTTAAAAAACCAAGTGGTAATCCAATGTACTGTCCCCAAAACCAAACACTCACATGTTAACATAATACAATACTCTCTCTCTTATCGCAGGTATTAAGTTCTAGACCCTCACCCTCGCGATAGGTGAAAATCCGCATAGTAGGAACCTTATATTTATTTTAGTATTTATATATATTTTAAGGCTTTATAAACCCTTCCCACACACTTATAAACCATTCCCTGTCCTTCATTAACCTTCCCCACTCCCTTATTAACCTTTTCCACACTTATAAACACTACTTATGTTCTTAAACATATTCTACTCTTAAACCTACGTAACTTTAATATACGTATACAGTGCCACAAAATCCTGTGATATAGCAAAAAATCCACAATAATTAAATATAATATTTTTTAAAATCCCGCGATACAGTGAGGCCACAAGAAGTGAGCCACGATATAGAGGGACTACTGTATTTCAAAATGCTTCTTCAAAAAAATTCATATATATGCATGTATATGAACACAATATTCAAAGATGTCTTTCCAGACTCCTTTCCTGTAGTACAAGAAGCTACAGGATGACCGGTCCACTGTAATACATCCTTTCAGTATTCTCCCAGTGGCCGACATCCTCTCCACACTGTAGCTTCAAAGGTCCAGATTTGCATAAATTTATGGAACCCATGTCTTCTCCCAGACAATGCAGAGACTTGTGACGACTCTCACACTCTTTTCTGTTTCATTAACATTTGTCAATCCATTTCCAAATAAAGAGTTCTTCCCTCTCATTAATGCTCACCTTCTTACATTCCAGAACAGGCCCATTCCTAGTACCTTCCATTCTCCAAAGTTCGATCTCTCCCTTTTCTAAATCTTTCTCTTCACCTGTTCTATGTGCTCAGCTCTGCTTTCTTACATCATAGAAACCTTGAAAGCAATGCTGCTACCTTCTTTAATCATCATACCATTTCTCATCCCTCTTATACATCTTTGAAATAAATGGCCAATTCATTGAATATTCCTATGCTCTCCTTTTCCTTTTAGTATAGTTTTGTCTTCATAACTTGAACAGAGTACTTAGAAAATCACCAAGGATGCTCTTGGAAGCAAATTCAGTAACTTTGTTTTCCTGTGGCCAAAGTCAACCACTTCCTCCCCATTTAAATGGGCCCATTCCTTTGGTTTTTATAACCTGTTTTCAGGGTTTTTCCCCCTATATTCCTTTCTTCTCTTTCACTCCATTTCTTCCTTGTGTACCAATTAGTAGTTGTCCTTCAAAAATGCAATATTTTGCCTTGGCCGGGTGGCTCAGTTGACTGGAGCATCATACTGTACACCAAAAGACTGTTGGTTTGATCCCCAGTCAGGGCACATACTGAGGTTGAAAGGTTCAATCTCCAGTCAAGGTGCATATGGGGGGCAACCAATTGATGTTTCCCCTCTCTCTCACATTGATGTTTCTCTTTCTCTCTCTCTCTCTCTCTAAAATCAATAATTATTTTTTTAAATTCAGTCTTCCATCTTTCTAGTTTCTCCACAGATATTCCAAAACACTCATTCATTTTCACAATCCCAGCTAACAACCTCCCCTCTCTTGACATTTTAAGAGAGAACACAAACTAATATGAATTCTTAATTTTAAAAAGGTATGGTCAACCTTAAAGTTATTGATCTAACAGTAAAGTTACTTTCTCTGATTTTCTCACCCTCAAATTTAACCCTAGACTGTCACTGGAGAGCCATCAAACAGTGATATGGAACTCATGTAGGGAGGACCCAGGTTTTGTGGGATGTGCATCTTACACCACTGGGGGAGAGGGACTCTGTTTAAGAAGAAGAATACAAAATTACAGGTACAAAATAAGTTAAAAAATATGGAACGGGGTCTATGTAAGTACAAGGACCTGAACTTAAGCTTCATTGACTTCACAGTAAATCACCTCTAATCTCATGCATAAAACTGCACCTATTAAGTTAAAATCTTAACTGGTAATATAACTAAAAAAAATTTTTTTTAAATAAGCTAACCTTAAATTTACTGCAAGGATCTGCATATATGCATTATTGTGGGTGTGGGGGAGAAGTTCATCAGGAATTATACACAAAAAATATTCAGTTATTCCAGGTAAACGATTTCATTACTGCTCTCTAAGAAGTGAACAATACAGAGAAGAAAAGCTGTGAATACCTGAAAGTCACATGATATTGATAAACTGCTTCATTCTGACACTGTATTTTGATAAGGTTCAATCCCAAAGGTTGAGGTATTCCTTTCGATCCTTGCTTCACCAACAGCTCTCTGGAAAAGAAAATTAGAAAAAAAGCACCCACACATACCAAAAACAAACAAACAAAAATAATCCACACCACACACATACACAGACAAGGGAAAGTAGTATTTTACACATTGCTTACAAGATACACAAAGCGAGAATTGAAGCATATAAAAGCAAGCTTTGAAGGCTAGTAGATACATGAATAGCAATGTCTAAAGAAGCAAGGTCACCCAATTTGTCTGAGTAATACCACTGGAATAAATTAGGCCAGCTAACTAAGAACACAAGAGTTAATTCTACAGAAAAAAATGAACTGTGCAATATTTTTCCTAAGTGATTTCCTTATCTTCACCGTGACAAAGAATTGTCTATGTCTGAACTGGAAGGAAAATGGGAAGTCACAAGTCCACTCTCTGGTGCATACTCTCTATATATCATTAATCCCATTTCCCTTCATCAGGAATTGTCCCACCTCTCTATCATTCTCCCCACGAGCAAAACTACAAAACCAACAACCCTGCAGTACCTACCACCCAGGGAGGACTTCAGACACACCAGAAACAACATTTATAATAGAAACAGTTATAATACCATGAGAAGGCCCCATCCCACTTTACTACCAAGCACAGAAGGCTGAGTTCCCTACTTACTTTTTCGTGTGTCCTGCAGTCCCCAGTGGAAGGTGGTCCAGCGAGTGCAGTGAGGACAGGGGTAGAGGTGGCAGTGAAGGCTGCTGGACAGGATTGCCAGGAGGCACGCTGACAGCACCGGGAGCCTTGTACATACCTCTGCCTATTCCACCAGCTGCACTTCCCAATGGTAATACAGGCACATCCAAATTCCCTCTTCCAAGCATTCTGAAATGTTGAAAAGAGGCAAATCAGGACTTTCTTAATCATGCTTCTATACCTCTGCTGATTCAAAATGATTTCCTCAAGTCTACATTCTCCTCCTTAAGGAGTCAGCAAGAGGGCCATAAGCCTTGGGATTCTCTCCAAGTCTAATATGCCAACTTGACTCACTCACCAATTGCTGCTAATAGTGACTCTCAGGGCCAAATTTTCATGGCAGAATTGAGGTGAGAGTTTGGCTCCCTTAGATTCAAAAACCATTACAATCAGGTTAACTTCTTCAGAGGTCAAATGAATTATCCAGTGGAGAATTACTTTTTTGCCCTTTTTCAATGACTAATTGAATCAATAGCTGCTGATCACTCTTGGAAAGTACCCATTGTTTAAATATAAAACCATGCATAGTTTGTGAGCTAATACAACCTTTTCATTTAAAAGAACTTTATTAAAAAAATTTTTTTTTAATGTTTAATCCTCACCCAAGGTATGTTTTATTGATTTTAGAGAGAGAGAAAAAGAAATGTTGATGTGAGAGAGAAACATCTACCAGTTGCCTTCCATACGAGCCCTGACCAGGGATTGAACCAGCAACCCAGGCATGTGTCCCAACCAGGAATCAAACATAATGCCTTAGCATACGGGACAATTCTCCAACTAACCAAGCCACCCAGCCAGGGCAACAGAACCTTTTTAGAGTTCCCCTTTGGACTTATAAAGCTACTATATTTGAATTTGACAATTCCCTGAGAAGGAACCTTTACCCACCTATTCCAACCAATGGAGGTCTCGACCATCTTGCTATCCCCAGCTGCCAACACTGATGGATCCAGAAAAGCAGGATGGGGTTCTTCTTTTTCCTTGGGCACCATACTGATAGACAAGCCTCGACCTAAAACGCCTCTGCCTGAATGGAAGGATCAAACCCCAACTATGACTGTGAGTTGAACATGTTGTAAAGTATGGTTGTTTTTCTGAAGATAAACTGTATGAATTGAAGAATAAAGCAATCGTGCATACTACCATGTCTTCTCAAGTTAGTTTTCCACGCACCTAAAGAAGACACTTCCCGTTTCACAAGGGTCTGGGACTCTGTTTCAAGGCCTAGTCCTTGGAACATGGAAGAAGACACTTCCCGTTTCACAAGGGTCTGGGACTCTGTTTCAAGGCCTAGTCCTTGGAACATGGAGACCAAACCTGCCGATATCTATGGAAAGTCAAAGAATAAAGTCATTCCAAGATGTAGTTTAAAACCTGAGACACTGATGGTTTTCTTAAAGTCTTAGTAAATAATAAAAATTATCTTCTTTAGATTCTATAAATGTTACAGTAAAGAATAAAAACATCTCATAAAAATTTTTAAATATTTACAATTTTTAAAAAACATGTAACTATGTTATATTAGGTTTTTAAGCATAAATTGCTATGGTCCATGATTTGATATACAGTATAACAGAATTAACTTTTATATTTTTGTTTTATTTCCAGTACACACAAGGTGGACCAGTATACTCAAGAGGGAATGAGTACACTGGTTAATACATTTTCAAAAAAGCTGGATCATTTAAGGGTACATGGGTCTTTTTTTTTTAACAACCTCCAACAAAACTTGCTATTGGTTTCCTGCAGCAGTCTTAAAACGTTTACTGCTGTTACGCTAGTTCAAACTGCCATACAGACTTCAAGCAATTCACCAGAGTAAAAATACAAGATTACTGTCATCAAATTTTCTTTTTACAGAACATTATATCTGACTGTCAACTCTACTTAAAATTGTCATAACTGTGTTACTAGGTTTCCTTATATTTGCTAACTCTTTATTCTTTGAGATTTATTAATTATAGACAAATACCATCTTAAAATTTCTATATAATTAGGAGATTAAGAATGTACATACAGGCAGTAGTAATAGCTGAAAATCCTCTTTTTAAAAAGATTTGGGCAAAGAGCTTTCTAAAAAAAACCAACCATTCTTAACAATTATTACCTCAGAGGTAGGAGTGGCTGCTAATACCACAAAGCCAAATCCAGAGTAAAAATCTAAACACTCAGAGCAAAAGGATTTATCTTTAAACCTACCACTTATATATTTATATTTATATAAGCTAGAGGACAAAGGCATTTACCCAAATCCATTCAGCATTCATTATGAGGCACTTTTTCCAGACTCACAACTAGAATTTGAAATATATGCTCAGAACATACAACTTTGTTAAAGGGGGAAAAACAAACAAACTAATAAACAAAAAAACAAACCTTATTTTCACATATAGCACTTCACAGTTTTCTAAGCACTTTGGATCCATTATGTTCTCTAATGATAAGCTACATGCTGCTACTACATGTCCAGAAATGGTCTGTCTTACCCTGGGTGCTGGCCCCCTTGGTGGGCTTGGCTCCCCCGGCTTTCCAAACAGGAGGCCTCTGCCAACGGGTCTTGCTCTGCCCAGAGTGGAGGCCGGAGGTTTAGAAGCTTGTGGCCAGGAGCCTGGCATCCGCACACACTCAAACGGGTGCCCAGGAGAAGGGCCCCTGAAGGGCGGTTGGACAGGATCCATGGAAGACCTGAGAGAACACGGGTGTCAATCCTGTTCTGGGTAGTCACCTGCCAGCATTTTACAAAGAGTCAAGTTTCCCAATGGTTTTCCTTTTCCTTCCAGACAGACTCATAAAGCATTAATGAAAAACTGACTTTTGGTCAAACCAGTGATGCAACCAGTCTCCTGTATCATGTTCACTTCAAAAGTTTCTATTTAGCCCAGAATATTCTAAACACTCCCCATTAGCAATCCCTCAGAGGCTAAGTCCTCCTTGAATTTTCCCGTTATTTCCTACCCAAACAGCCTCTTGGAGAATTTAGTCCCATCGGATAACTACCAGTTTTAGAAGAAAGTACATTTTATGTATGGGCACAAGAAAACTTATAGTTCACACAGACATATCGTAATATTCTGTCAATAAATATTGATAGGTTTGCTTTGCTTTTGGCCTCTTTCCTTTATCAGAGTGCTATTTTTTTTCCAGCTCATTATAACATTAAACTATCTCAACTCCTACTTGATCTCCTGAGTAGCTTCTCTACATCTTGTCCAATTCCTTCCCATAAAACTTTTCAAATTCCACCAAATTGAGGTCTCCAGGGTACAGACCCTTTCTGCATTGTGCCTTCAATATCTGCTGAATGTCAGGTGACATTTCACTTTTTTCTCCCCCAGGTAACAGGATTGAGGCTCTTCCTGCCTCCCAAATCTCAGGTACTCTTCAAAATCACTATATAACCTACAGATTTCACAAAATCTTCTTTAACGGACTTCCTCCATTGTCCTGACCCACCCCTGATCCCTGAAGAATCTTTCTTAACTGAAAACTCAAATAACCTTCTTAACTCTTGCAAACCTGTCTTACACGTTAGCTACAGAGAAATCCGGTCATGCACATAAAGACAAGACTGACACACAATTCTTAGATCGATACTTTAAGTGGAGGGTCCAGGATCTGACAAAAAACTTTTAACTGAACTATCCTCTTTTACACTAAAATGGCAGGATATGCCTCCCTTCCTCCAAGATTCCCCCTTTTAATTTCTTAAACTCCTTTTCAGTTAGCCTGGCCTTTTGGCTCACACCTTCCTAGCACCACCACAGAATCCAGAACAATCAGCTGCCCACCTGGGACACACTGAGAAGCGCCAACCAATTAAGGATTTCTGGAATGTTCCTCTTTCCCCGCCCCGCACTGCCCCCACCTACGTCATAACGGGCCCTGCTTTGATTAGTGGCAAATAGTTGGCTGACTGAAAGGTCCAGCAGGGACGGGTCCCAGGCGAGGCCTACCTTCCCACCTCCAGGTACAGCTCCAAGCTGGGCTCTTAGGACCGGAACCTCACCGGAAGGGAGCCTCCGCCCCCACCCCCACCCCAAAGGCAAATCCTACCCGCTTTCCACCTCAGAAAAAAGCACCATCCCCCAAACCGCAAGGCCCTGCCCACCATTTCGGTCCAACTAACACTTGCGAACACTCAAACCCTGCAGGAGTCCCCGCGCTCCTCACGCCACCACACTCTTCGAAGTCCTATGTCCTCGTGCACACGCAGCCTCAAATAACCACTTCCTGCCCCGGCCCCACTGGGAGGTGAAGGCGCCTCACGGCTGGGGGGAGGGGTAACCTGCCGTGGATGTGGAGGGCCACCGCTCGCCACCGTGAGCCGGTGCCGATGCCCACTGGCCTGTACCGGAACGACCTCGGCCTTCCCGGCCTTCCACACCCACCTCATGGCCCCTCACCAGCGTCCTCGCCCTTGCCCGGCTCTGCGGGGCTCAGGAACAGCCCGGACTCAATGCAGCTGCCACACCCAAGAACCCACATGCTCAGACCCGAACTTCCGGTCCCCTTGCGGATCTCCACGGCTGAGCCCATTGGCCAAACATGTGCCGCTCACAAGATCCAGCCGTCTCATTGGCTCGCCTGCAGAAAGAGCTGCTCCCTTTCTAGCAGCCTCGCTGTATCGGAAAGTGAGCACCGAAGAGGTGCTAGAAATAGGTGTCCGGAAGTTAGAAGTGAACTGAAGCATTAAAATGTGTCATATTTTAAAGATTGTGACTCCCTTTCGGTGGGCAACTTCTGTAAACAGATTTAGCTTACACGCTCATGTTTAAACTGACTTGCCCCATCCTTTCCAGTTAGAGGATATAGGGATATAGGTGGTGAATAAAGGAGTAAGCTTGGGTTTACAAACACCTAATTATGTCATCTCTGCGCCTCACTTTTCATATATATATAAAATATGAATAAAGCATGCATTCATAGGGTTGTATGGAAATGTACATACATTCATAAGATGATGTGTGTAAAATACTTAGCACAAGGAGTAGATTGCCAGCAATAAATGTTGCCTTTCATTATTTATTTATTTAAAACATAATTTATTTGTTTGTTTATTTTATTTTTAGAGAGAGGGGAAAAGGGAAAGAGAGGGAGAGAAACATCACTGTGTGGGTGCCTCTCACTCGCGCCTCCAACTGGGGACCTGACAGGCAACCTAGTAATGGACCCTGACTGGGAATCGAACCAGTGACACTTGGCTCGCAGGCCCACGCTCAATCCACTGAGCCACAGCAGCCAGGTGTTATTATTTATTGATATCTAAATCTGTAAGCCAAAAAGAGCTTTCCTCAGACTATTTAAAAGTGTTGATGTTTAATTCTGCTATTACTGAATATTTTCACGCAAAGAAATAAAGATTTCTCCCCATCTCCCAACCATTTTGGCAAATAATTGCACCCCTCACCAAATCCAGTTTTTCTGAGGTGGTTTGAATCAGGCTTCAGAGATCCTGGCTTTCTCTGTAGAGCCATGCAAATACTCTGCATGGTATAGGGCAGAAGAAGGCCTTTCCAAGCCTCAGATATCTCACACCTTGTTTTAATCCATATGTCCAAGACTCTCCTCTCGTTCCCAAATCAGAATAGAGTTTGAAAATTATTGAAGCAGGGGGATTTTCAAATCAGGAATACTCCTCTTTTTCTAGATGTTATTTGTTTAACATTATGTTGTAACAGTGGAAGTTCTACTGCAAAATTTTATGTTATAGTAACATAGGCAGAATTATTCTGTTGCTCATGCAATCATGTAATAGCAAATGCACTCAAAAACTATTATGAAAGCTGTTCTGTGATCTTGATAAAGCCCTAGTTCCCTGTCGTTCTTAGTACTCTTACCAAACCTTGCATAAAAGATTCATTCCATACTCAGGAAGTAATATTTTAGGGGCAAGATTCAGCATATCTTCACAATAAGAATCCTCAAATAATTCTCTGGAGCCATCGGTTTTCTAACCTAAACCAGAACACCATGACAAGGGTATATACGCATTGGGTTCCCTAGGTTTCTACATCCTGTTGTGTAGGTGGCCTCTGTACAGTATTCGTTGCCAATCTGTACATCACAAATAGTGTTTATTTCACCAAAGGAAAACTATGTAGTCTCAGCACTGATTGGAGATAAAGATGGTTGAAGCTCTCTAACGTGTGGACATCTGCCTAGAACCTTCCAACAGCTAATCAGCCTCTGCTGGAATTTATATTCCTCATCAGGGCACTTCCATTGTTACTTTACCATCCTTAGGCTAGCAGTTAAAAACAATGCACGTATATCATGCTGTTAAAGTATTTAAAATTAAACTGCAGATATTTTCAAAACACAAAATTCTGTCCACCTGGCCCTGCCAGGCTTGAAAACTTGGGGTGAACACGGTCCTATAGCTACATACCATCTGGGTTTCCCAGGCAATCATGATTTCAAATACTCTGGCCCTTGGTCCCATAAGTACTTCCATTCTGACTATGTATTTTGATGTTGTTGTTGTTCAGAAAATATAGTCACCAGAGCCACAGAAAGATTAAGGGAGAATATTATATTACCTGTTTGGCTTAGAAATTATAGGGAGGATTTAATTGAAAATGGATGTATGTCTGTAGTAAATTCTGATCCTCCCAGGAGAAATACACTCTCAACCCGGCCCCCAAAGCTACCATACTAAAAAGTTTCAATTAATATGAGCTCACAAGAAAATTCACAAAACACATTAAGCTCGATAAGAAAAAGACAAACAACCCAATTTTTAAAAAATGGGCAATGGATATGAACTTATTTTTCATTACAGAAAAGATACAAATGGCTAAAGTACATGAAAATGTGCTCAACACCATTAATCATTAGGGAAATGCAAATGAAAACCACAGTGAGATATCTCTTCACATCCACTAGAGTGGCTATAATAAGATAGACAATAACTGTGATGGTTAAATTTATGCATCACCATGACTGGCCCATGGGGTGCCCAGATATTTGAACAGACACTGTCCTGAGTGTTTCTGGGAGAATGTTTCTGGGTGAGATTAATATTTGAATCTGGAGACTGAGTACAGCGATTGCCCTCCTTAAAGTGAGTGGGCCTCATCCAATCAGTTGAAGACTTGAATAGGACAAAAAGGCCAATCCTCTCTGGAATAAGAGAGAATTCCTCCTACCTGACTGCCTTAGAACCAGAACATTAGCTTTTTCCTGCTTTTGGAATCAAACCAAAGCACTGGCTCATCCTGGACCTCGAGCTTGCCAGCATCTAGACTAAAACAACATCATCAACTCTCCTGTTCTCTGGCCTTCTGACTTGGACTGGAGCCACACCATGAGCTCTCCTGAGTCTCCAGTTTACCAGCTTATTCTGCAGATCTTGGGACTAGTCAGCCTCCGTAATCACCTGACCCAATTCTTTATAGATCCTGTGGGGTTCCAGAACGAGTCACGCCAAGATGTGTCTCTGTGGTGTGCAGATTGTTATGAACTAAAGGGACTTTAGCTGCAGGCTCAAAAAACAAACAAACAAACAAACAAAAACCCAACTTCTGCCCTCCCCTTGACTACCTGGAAGAATTGGAATCGGGCTTACCCATAATGGGAGATTATCAGATAACTTCTTTGGGCCTATCTGTAGGGCAGGACAAACTTCTCTTTACCAAATGTCTGCTCTTCTTGTCAACCTGCGCTGACGCTTTGAAGTCCCCCAGGTGCATCACCTCAAACATACCTGAATCCCCTTTTCTACCTCTGAATCTCTCCTGCTTGTAGGGTCTCTGACTCTCTCATGTATGTGGGAATTCCCATATATATGCATTAAATCTCGTTATTTTCTCTTGCTAATCTGTCTCATGTATATGTGATTATTAGAGCAGCCATACAGGAGAACCCTGAGGGTAAAGTTTGTTCCTCCTCCACAATTCTAATGCTTGTGTTTCTCTGGAGAACGCTGACCAATACAGAGTTTGATACTGTGAAGTGGAGTGCTGACGTCACAAATACATAAAAATGTGGAAGTGGCTTCAGAATGAGTGATGGGAATAGACTGGAAAATTTTTAGGGACATGCAAGAGAAAGCCTAGATTGCCTGAAGGGACTATAGGTAGGAATAAGGACATTGATAGTGCTCCTAGAGAGAGCTCAGACTCAAGTGAGGAGTATGCCATTGGCAACTGGAGGAAAGGTGATTCCTGTTATAAGTGACAGAAGACCTGACTGAATTGTGTTCAATCTCGTGTTTTGTGAAAGGAAGAACTCACAAGCCATAAACTTGGATTATTTAGCCAAGGAGATTTCTAAGGAAAGTGTTGAAAGTGTTAACCTGGCTTCTCCTTACTGCTTAGAGTAAAGTGCAAGCGGATAGAGAGAACTTGAAAGAAAAATTGAGCAAAAAGGAAGCAGAACTTGAAGATTTGGGAAGTTGTCAGCCTATCCATGTTGCAAGAATAAGAAAGCTTGTTCTGGAGAGAACACCAAGCGTGTGGTTAGACAATCACTCTATTAGGAAATTATCCATGATTAGCCGTGGAGTTAATCAGCCACCTCAGCAGAAGCTAGGAGTCAAGATGGGATTATACAGGCAGAAACGCTGCCAGTTTGGACCAAAGGGAATAGATGCTACAATGAAATAAAGAAAGATTTTCTAAAGGGGGGTATTTGGGACTTCTGGGATTCTACAGAACAGGATAATAGAGCTATTCAACCTGCTTTATCCTTTTACAAAAAAAGGAGAAGAACCCCAAAGGTGGTTCAGAGATTTGCTGAGCTGCCACTCCCTGCCACAGGTCCAGGGGGCAAAGCCGTTTGTCTTCCCAGGTTTGCAGCCGGAGTGGAATATAGGCTCCAGATGGCTCATAGCTCAGCTGTCTCCCACACCTGATATTGATGATAGCTAGATAAGACTTTGGACTTGGAATTAATGCTGGAATGGGTCAAAGCCTTGGGGTTAAATGTATTTTGATGTGAAAAGGACATAAATTTGAGGGGACCAGAGGGCAGAATGTTATGGACTAAATTGTGTCCGCGCCTCCCCGCCCCCAAATTTATATGTTGAAGCCTAACTCTCAATGTGGCTATATTTGGAGACAAGGCCTATAGGGAATTAACTAAAGCTAAATAAGGTCATAAATGTAGGGCTCTATTCTGCAAGGACTGATGTCATTATAAGAAGAGGAAGACACACCAGAGATCTCTCTTTCTTTCCATGGGAACAAAGAGGAAAGGCTATGTAAGGACACAGCAAGAAGGTGGCTGTCTACAAGCCAGAAAGAGAGCTCTCATCAGAAATCGAATTCACTAGCACCTCAGTCATGGACTTCTGTCCTCCATAACTGTAAGAAAATAAATGTCTGTTGCTTAAGCTGCCCCATTTGTGTTACTTTGTTATGGCAGCATTAGGTGACAAATATAATAATAATCAGCAGCAAGGATATTGCAGCGTAAGTGCCCGAGATTAAGCTTTTGATTGCCGAGGCACACAGTTCAGAGGCATCCATCTTGAATAAAGGTATTGTCAGCTACACAACTAGGTAAAGAACCAGGCTGCCCTGCCCATGAAGTCCCCCTTTTAGAAAGCCGTGGGCAACCCAGATAACTGACGTCTTGAACGCTTCGGCTTTTCCCTTCCTGGATGCTAATTCCTGCTCTTATGCTTTAAATTTGCCAGTAAAGAGTGAACCCGTGAAACCCTAGGCACCCCACCCTCCACGCTAACAGAGGCAGACTCTCAGATCTGCCCTCCCTTCCCCTGTCCCCCAGGACCTGTGAGTCATAAACCCTGCTTTTTCAAATTGCCCTGGTGGCTGTTGCTGAGGTGCATCCTGCCATCACCGCAGGAACCACAAGGGCAGGGCCAGGTACAACACTGGCTCCATCGGGGAACTGTCTGTGGGGACTCGTCACCAGACAGGCTGAGACTGATACAAAACAGATGTGGCAAAATCCCGAACCCTAACACATGGCTACTGGGAACGTCAAATGGTGCAACCGCTTTGGAAAACATTTGGCAGTTTCTCAAAAAGTTTAATCAAAAATTATTCTAGGAATAAAAATACCACTTCTTGGTAATTACCTAAGAGAAATGAAAACATATATTCACACGAAACTTGCATGCAAATGTTCATAGCAGCATTGTGGATTAGAGTCAAAGATCTGAAAACAATCTAAATGTCCTATCAACTGTGCATGGATAACAAAATGTGTTATACCCACACAATGGACAGATTCAGCAGTAAAAAGGAACATAGCATTCTATGCTATGCCATACAATGAAGCCACACACAAGGGACCATATTTTGTATAATTCCATTTACCTGAAAATTCTGCAAGAGACTAATGTATAGAGACAGAATGTAGAATAGTGGTTGCCTGGGGCTGGGAGTGGGAATGAGGATGACCTGTTAATAGGCCTAGGGGATCCTATTAGGGGGATGAAAATGTTCTAAAACTGGTTTATGGTGATGTCTGTACCACTCATTAAATTTACCCCAAACTATTGAATTATACATTTAAATATGGTAAATTTTATGATATATAAATAAATCTATTTTTAAAACTCACATTAAGAAACAAACAGAAACTACAGTGAACAAGGCCAGACACACAGAAATTTCAAAAAAGATTCACTGCACACAGAATATAAATACATTTTTAATTGTTTTAAGAAATAAAGGTGGCAATTAAACTGTGAGTAAAGAGAAAAGGTTACCAGAATTGCTTAGGCCGATTGAAAAAGATATAAGTTCTAAAAATGAGTAGTATAAAATTGAAATTAAATATTTAGAGGAAAAATTTTATAAGAGAATAGACATGGCTTAAAGGAGACATGAATTAGAAAATAAATCTGAAGTAATTACCCAGAATGTAGCACAGAGGCAAAGAGATAGAAAGCAGGAAAATGACTGAGAGACACAGAGAGCAGAGTTGTGACAGAGGGTCCAACAGAGTTTGAGAAGGAGGTAACATGGGGGAAAGAGGAAGACAATACTTCAAGAGTTAATGGCTGAGAATTTTTCAGAACTGATGAAAGTTACAATAGTTTAGAATCAGGAAGTCCAGTGAAAACACTAAAATAAAGGAAAGTGACCCCCCAGAAGGAAAGTCTGAGATGAAAAAAAGAAATCATAGGTAAAGTAATTGATTGGACAAAGTAATAACAGGGTCTGATAGGTGGTGGCTTAGCCTAGATTCCTCAGGAAGCAGAGCCTGACACTGAGGTTTCATGCCAGGATTTTATTGGGGGGTGTGATCCCAGGGAACAGGAATGAGGGATGAAGGAATGATGCAGGGAGGGAGACAGATCTCATCCAAGGATGCTTTCATCACAAGTGGAATGACCGAGCAATGGCTGGGGCAATGACGGTGAGATCCGGAGGGGCGGGAGCTAGGACTGGCCCCTGCTGTCTCCAGTAGACTCCCACTTGAGACTGAAGAGAATGGTGGTCAAATCAATACCAGAGCCACCTTGCAGGGGGTGGCCAACTTAGCCGAGACGTTCAGTTACACGGTTTGTGACAATCGGAGAGAACCAGAAGCTTCAGGGGCAGCTCTGACAGACCAAGATCATTAATTTCCTTTTGCTTTCTACTGCCCCTGGGGGACTGAAGTGATCCCTCCCTAAGTCATTATTCTTCCTTCACGGCGTCACATTCCAGTAAATATAAATTTACCATTTGTCACACCCAGACCTTGTGTGCAGAAGAATCAGGTACAAGAGGAACAAGGTTATTTTTATAAAATTTACTCAGTTGTTCTCCTAGTGTTTCAGTAAATAGCAACTCAGTACAAAAGAAATACCTAAGGGTTCCATTATTCAGTTGTCAGGTCCAAATATCTTAATACATATTTATGTTGTCACAACTTTGTAGCCACTTGAAAAATAACACATATAAATTGAAAGAAAAGATAATACTTTTATTCTATTTTTTAAAGATTTTATTAATTTTTAGAGAGAGGGGAAGGGAGGGAAAGAAACATCAGCGACATTGTTGCCTCTTGCACATGCCCCAACTGGGGACAAGGCCCACAACCCAGTCATATGCTCTGACCAGAAATTGAACCAGGGACCTTCCATCTTCCGGGACAACACCCACCCCACTAAGCCACACCAGCCAGGGCTTTTATTCTATTTTTAAGTAATCATAATTATTTGCTCTTGGGATGTACTGGGTGCTGTACAACTTCTCAATCCTTGGATTAAGATTGGACACTGTTATTTCCATTTCCTATTCCACACATATTCACACAATACTTGCTTTTTATTACAGCAACTGCAAAAAACCCAACTTTGCAGATATAGGCCATTATTAAAAGGATAACAATCTCGTGTTGAAACAACTGTGATCTACCTTGTACTTGCAGTTCGCACGGTTTCCTGCAGATGCTGAGTATCATTGTGTTTCCCTTGAACGCCTAAAATAGTTTATGCTGCTGCTGCACCTGGGGTGCCTCGGACACAATTTCAGAGCTGTGGGCCCAACAGAACTGTTATTCAGTTTGGGGGACAAGATTCTTCGGCGGAAAATTCAAAGTCCGATTGTCACACTTAATATTACTCAATAGTGTGAACGTTAACAAATTGTATAGAAAGTTAATACTTTTTAAAAATACTGAGCCAGCATAAAGTTTGACTCCCCTAGGCTCCCTTTTCGATGGGCAGCCACCAGAGGTGAAGCCACCAGTCCTGCTGAGTGCCATTAGCATGAAGAAAGAAACATCATGCCTGGAGGGAATCCCAAATTCTCACAATAGGTCTATAAAACACCTCACCTTTTCATCTTATGAGTAGCTATGGTATGGCTAAGAAGAAATGATTACTTTCTAAGAAAAGTCATATTTAGTGACCGCACGGCCTTACTAACGCACATGGACTGGGGGCAATAGGGGGAGGACCAGAAATCATTTTAAGGTGACTTTTGAGAAGGCAGTTCAGTGCTCAGCAAACCAGATGCCTGTGGGTGGTGGGCAGTGAGGAAGGCCCATGAAATAACTTCAGTCGCTTGAGCCCATTGTGATCAAAGGCATATCATTGTCAGACAGCAAATAGCCAGAAATAGAACAAAGACTAGTTTAAAGGGCCACAGTGGTCTGGCCAGAGTCAGCGAATTGGACTGAGACAGAAACACTGCAAACTGGACAAATGTCAACAGTGGTGAGCCACCAGCAGCATCCACAGAAGGGGCCGAAGTTGCCAAGCACTCAACTGCCTCACCCTGTGCAAAGGGCCTCCCTCAATGAGAGGCTTCTATGAGGAGTCACAGGCCTGGCGTGAGTCAGAGCTAGTGTATCTGAAACACAGAGTCCTTTACTTGGTGCCCAACCTATGATGGCAGTGTGCTGTGTGTCTGGTTCAATGGGAGGTCTGGGCAGCAAAGGTCTGGGCAGTAAAGGTCTGGGTACTACAGGCTCAGTCCACCACTTGATTCTAGTTGGTCTCATCAGAGAATGGACCCTCACCATGGGCTCCTACATGGTGACTCAGGCAGTTCCATCAACACCCATGATTTGTTTCCACAGTTCATGGCCCCAGAGAGGGAAGTCTATAGTTTAATCTCCCAGTCTGCAGTTTTCCAAAATGCTGACCAAACAGTTAGGCCATTGTCAACAGCCCAGGAGTCAGTAAAAATATGACAAGGTTTGGGAGGCCTACTGGCCGGAGCTGTAAAGAGGGCTTTGAGTTCTGCCTCCTGAGTGGAGCGACCACATCTGTTTTCCATTCCACACAGCTTGCAGTGATGCTGAATAGCCACAGCAGCCCAGCACACAACATGGGTTTCAGCTTCGCCAAACCACCAGTGAACCAGGCCTGGGCATTTGGGGGACCTCCATGGACTGAGAAACCCGTTGAGCAAGTGGCTTTCCTTCAGGCTATGGGGTGGAAGGTAACGTTTCCACTAAAGGGCTAGCTGCCTTTTTTCATGTGAAGCTGAAAATGCCAGCTGGCTCAGGCCAGGTGCAGACTTACATAGACATTTCCACCTGACAAGTAAGGCATGTTGGGTCCTCCCCACACCATTAGCTGTTGAGTCCAAGTTAACCTAACCCCCAAATATCAGTCACAAGGCCTCTTTCTGAGGGGGTGTGGTATGTGTTAACACTCTCAGGTGCTCGGTTCTGACAGATTCCCAACAGCAAGCTATGAGTTGCTTTTGAAAAAACATGTATCTCTTTGCCACCTCAGGGAGGAAACAACCCCCTCCAGGGCTCCAGTTGGGAAAAGGATCAATCAGAAGGATTTTTCCTTCAAAGGGGTCCCAGGCTGTGGGGTCGCACAGATAGCAGCACTTTTCTATAAGTACAAGTTCCTGTTGGTATAATCCTTTGGATGTCTCTGAGCACTCACAGTACATTCACAGAAAACACCAGGTAGACTACATATGCAGCAACAAAAGCCACGAGGACAGCACATGGAACTGGCCTAAAGCCCTGCCTGCTAAGCTGGTGAGATCCTTTCTTCTACCCGGAAATGTCAGGGACATTCTTCCCTGGGAGGAAGCCGGCAGACTTGAAGGGTCCTTTTTTCACTTGCTCAGAAATGTGGTTATCAATTCTTGTCACACACTTACAACCACACACAATAGTCATGCCTTCATTCTTTCGACAAACCTTTATTTGGTGCCTATTATGTGCAGAGAACTATTTTAAGTTCTAGGGATATGGTAATGAACAAAAGTCTACTCTCACATAGCTTATGTTCTGGTGGGATAGCAGACAAAAAGAGAAATAATAAGTCAGATGGTGCTAAACACTATGAAAGAAAGAAAGCAGGAAAGGGGCATAGGGAGTGTCAGGGACAGGATGTTACTAACTCAGGTAGGATAGACAGGGAACCTCAGAGACCTTATGGGAGTGAGGAAACAGGACATGAAGGTATCTGGGAGAAGTGGGTTCTAGGCAGGGAGAAAATAATGAGAAAACCCTGAAGCTGGACCTGCTCACTCTTACAAAAGTAGCCAGACTTGCATGTCTGAAGTGGACTGACCAAGAGAGCAGGACCCAAGGTCACAGCGGTCAGGGAGGATCCCATGGGGTCTTGTAGATTGAACAGACTTGGCTTTTACTCTGAATGAGGCAGGACATGACAGGATATGCTCATTTTTCCAGGATCACTCTGGCTGCCCTGTAAAGAACAGACTGGTGGAAGGGGGTTGGGGGAGTGAGGAGGTGCAGAAGTAGACCCATCAAATAAGAGGCAAAATCCCACAAGAAACGATGCTAGTTTAGTCAAGAGCGATAAAGCTGGAAGCAGTGAGGAATGGTAACATTCTGGATAGGTTTTTCTAATTGTTATTTTGGAAAATATAATGAAAACAACATTATTCTCCAGCTAAAAATAACAATAACTATTCAATGGTATCAACCATCTAGTCAATATAGAAATATTCTTGATTGCCTCATGATTTTTTTTTTTTACATTTTGTTAGAAATATCAAAGATAAGCAATGCTGGATATTAAAGTAGTGAAAACAGATTTTATTCAGTGACTACTGACAGTAGGGAAAAGAGATAAGCTCCATTCTGATTTACAAACAGGTGACAGGGCATCTTAAAGGGAGAATGGGTGGGAGGGGGAGGGGAGAGCGCAGGGCTCAAGTGGGAGATTGCTGAGGGTTGGTTACTGTAACTGTGACTAGGCCAGAAGTGTCTGCCAGATAGAAATTATGGAAGTAAGGGTTCTATCCTGCCAGAGACTGGGAGACAGAAGCCCTCTCTTTCTGATGATAACATGTCAATCAAATGGTTTTCACTTCCTTGAGACACACACTCTGGAGTAAGAGGTTAGACATATACATCTCAAAGGGACATATGGAGGATGCACAATTATAAGTCCTTTAAGTATATGCTCTAGGAAAGGCAGCTCACGGCCTTAGCCAAGTGTTAGCTAGAACAAAATGCAAAAATTTTTGACAGTCCTGATTTCTCTAAACAGAGACTCGAAAGAGACAGGGATGTCCCAGGGACATGGCCTTAGGCTGCTGGAACTCATGTTAAAGTCTGGTCTAGACTCAGTGCAGGGCTTTGAATGCAGTCTCCAAGCTGAGTTTCCTGCAGTTCTTAGAGCAGTACATAAAAAATGTCCCTACATTGCCCCTGACTGACATCACCTCTTCAATCTCTTATAATCTGTGGCTTCCTCCTTCATTCTTCCCCTTTTCCCTCCTTTCCCCCCTTTTCCCCTTATGATTTGTTCCTGAAAGAAATTGAGTCACTTGTCTTGTCAACAGTCAGGATTTTGCTGACTGGACTCACATGGGTTATTTTGGGCCCTGTGTTTCCCAAAATTGGTAGAAAGGTTTGAGTTGCTTACTGGGCATACAGGAAGGGACAGGAGAGTTGGATGTGAGGCTGGGACCAAGGAGAGGGGTCCAGGATGGAGATGATAAATTGGGAGCCACAGACAGAGAGAGCTGACGGCTTGGCCCTGGATGAGCTCGCTGAGAGAATGAGAGAGATGGACAAGGGCAGCAGTCTGAAGCCTGAGCCCTGGGCGCTCCCATGTTTAGAGGTGGGGACATGGGGAGGGCCCAGGAAAGGAGACCAGGAGCACCCCCAGTGAGACAATAAGGCACAGTTATGACAGTGACCCCAGAGCCAAGAAAAGAAGGTACCTGAGGAAGGGAGGCGTGATCACCTGTGTCAAATGGGATCAGAGGTTCTGCAGAAGGACTGCAGACCGACTTTTCAGTTTGGTCAAGGCCTCACCGGTGACCTTCTGGGTGGAGTGGTGAGAGGCTGAGAGGAACAAGTTCATGAGAGGATGAGTGAGAGGCAGTGGGGACAAGTAAGGACAACTCTTTCAAGAAGTTGTGCTGCAAGGAGAAGCAGAGAAAAGTGATAACGAGAAGCCAATGCAAAGCTGAAGGGAAATTGGTTGTCTTTAAGATGGATCCATAGGAGCCTACTTGTAACCTGTGAGGCTGATCTAATAGAGGGAAATGGTGTGTGCGCGTGTGTGTGCATGTGCGTGCTAACACTTGTGTAGGGCACTGCTGAGCAATATCCTTTGAGTAGGTAAGAGGGGACGGGATCTAGTTACCAGCGAAGGGCTCGGTCTGGGAGGAGCACAGTTCACCCACAGTGACAGGAGAAAGACTACCCGCACGCAGAGGCAGGGGGACAGCTAGATGCGGTAGTGGGAACCTGGTGTTCTATCGCTCCTTTTGTCTTCATGCACAGGGAGCAGGGTCATTGAGTGAGAGAGGAGGGGAGAGGTGCTGGAGGACTGGGAATTTAGGGAAAGGTGTTAGAAAGTACCCTCAGGGCAGTGGGGAGTAAGTGGATGAGGAAAATACAACATATTATTGGTCTTAAGGTGAGACCACTCCACTTGGTTGTGGGTGTTTCTCCAGCCAAGTCTAAGCCCTCAGGGCAGATGCTGAGCCAGCAGAGATTTAGACTTACCCGAAAGTGGGCTTTTGTCAGATGAGTAAGACAGGCGGGCAAGGGCACTGAGAGCAAGTGTCAGGAAGCAGTTACAACAGCACATGGTTTCTACTCCGCGGTTGAGGATGTGCTTATGTAAGTATGCAAATTGATAGCTCTTCTGTCACTATTGGGACTAGTGGTTGTTCAGTTATCCTTAAAGTAAGTCAGAGCTGCCGTACTAGCTCATACTGTGCATCTTTGGGTTTTTACAAGAGAAAAATAAAATTCTATCAGTTAAAGTCACTGTTATTTGGGGGCTCCATTTCCCATAGCTGAGCCTAATCTTAACTAATTAACAAGAGAAACATATCTATTTTGAATGTTTTCTTTTAACTGATCACTTATAAATGGTTGTGCGTCCACTAGTCTTTTGGTGTAAGGACACGTCCATTTCTTTGCGTATGTGTCCCCTGATTAGCACTCCACGGAAACTACACATACCCATAATGCACTGCTGAGATCACCAGTTTTGGGTTCTCCAAAAGCAGAGAAACAATGTGAATGCAGAATTGCTCTGGGTGTTTACACTTCTCCCCCATCTTTACATTCATCTCGCCTAAACCTAATTCTATGTTGTTGTTGTTTTTTTATTTTTTATTCCAGTCCTTCCCTTCTCCCTATGGCTTTGTCAGCTCACTTGTTACCTTCTCCAAAGAAGCCTTCAGATTCGTTTTTTTTTTAATATGCTTTATTGATTATGCTATTACAGTTGTCCCAAATTCTTTTCCCTTTGTTCCCTTCCACCCAGTGACCCCCTTCCTTCCAGTGGTCCACCACCCCCTTAGTCCATGCCCATTGGTTGTGCATATAGTTCTTTTCCACATCTTCCTGTCTACTCCACTCCCTCCTACTATGCTTAATTCCTGTACCACCTCCCTCCCTTTCCCCTCTTCCCCCTCCCTGCTGACCTCCCCCCATAATGTTCCCCATACCTATAATTCTTTTCCCACTCTCATTGCCTACTTAGTTTGCCTTTGTTTCGATTCCTTATCTTCTGTTGTTGGCTGTTGTGATAGTTTTCATTTTAATGTCCATAGTTTTGATCCTCTTTCTCCTAAACAAGTCCCTTTAACATTTCATATAACAGTGGTTTGGATCTGATAAACTCCTTCAGATTTACTTTGTCCTGGAAGCACTTTCTCTGCCCTTCCATTCTGAACGACAGCTTCGCTGAATAGAGTAATCGTGGTTGTAGGTTTTTGTCCTTCATTACTTTGAATATTTCTTGCCAGTCCCTTGTTGCCTACAGAGTTTCTTTTGAGAAACCAGCTGACAGTCTTATTGGGATCCCCTTGTATGTAATTCTCTTCTTCTCTCTTGCTGCTTTTAAGATTCTCTCTTTATCCTTAATTTTTGACATTTTGATTATAATGTGCCATGGTGTGGTTTTCCCTGGGTCCAGTTTTTTTGGAACTGTCTGTGCTTCCTGAACCCGTAAGTCTATTTCTTTCCCCAAGTTAGGGAAGTTCTGCTTCATTATTTTTTCACATAATTTTCCAATTTCTAGTTCTTCTTCACCTTCTGGCAGCCCTATGATTCGGATGTTGGCCCGCTTATAGCTGTCCCATAGGTTCCTGAGCCTCTCCTCATTTTCCTCACTTTCGATTCCTCTTTCTGCACTGGTTGACTGTTTGTTCCTTCCCTATGTTCCGATTTGTTGATTTGATCCCTGGTTTTCCTTCCCTCACCACTAGTTTCTTATGTGTTTCCGTTCATTTCAGCAGGGCTAGCCTCCATTCCTTCCGTGTCTTGTTTAAGATCTGCTGTTACGTCTGTAAGCTTTCTTATAACGAAAGCTGTGAACTGTGCCTCAGAAAGATTTCCTATCTGCTGGTCCGTTAAATCATATATTTGCTGTCTGGTCATCTGTGTGTTTGGGATCTCTATCATGATCCCTGCCATCCTGACAATTTTGTGTTTACCTTTGCTTCCTGGGCCGGGCTGTCACACCTCCTACATTATAGGGGGTGGAGTCCCATGCACTTGTCACTACTGAGTGACCGATCCTTCTCACCACCCTGTGGTGTCATGTGTGTGGGGGCGGGGGTCCAAGATGAATTCTTGCCGTTTACCAGGATCTTCTTCCTCTGTCTCCACCCACTCTGGCCCTCACAGTCTGAGGCAATGGGGATCTGCCTTCCCCAGCATTGAAATCACAAGCTAACAGGTCTGGTCTGCAGCCAGGGGTGCCCCCAGGCACTTCTCACCTCCCCTTAAATACAGGTGTCTGTGCTTACCACTGTCCCACCGCCATCACTGCAGCTGCCACTGCCAGCACAGCTTTACTTCTCCGCCCTGGCTTTGCCCCTCCTACCAGTCCAGACAAGCACCACCTGTTTATAACTTTGTACATTGGACTTCAATGTAGCTTTATTTTCTGGAACTTCTGGTTATTTCTGGTTTTGCAGTAGTTGTATTACTTCTTAGTTGTGGAGGGAGACAGAGCGTGTCAGTCTAGGCCTCCATCTTGGCCAGAAGTCTAATTCCATGGTATTTTTGAGCTACTCACATTTATTTAGTCTTTCCAAAGCACTTAACTTAGTTTCCATGGAAACAAGAACTTCCTTTTAGCACTTACAGTCTATCAGCTTAGATATTCAATTAAAATAGGTATTTATCCCATTTTCATCAAAAGTATTTTCTCTTAGCCCTATCTTACTAGTTTATACAATATTTAATTGAATTGTGCAATTACAATCATGAACACAACTGGGAAAAACACAGCTGACTTTGGAAAGCATGTTCCCAACTGCTGGCGCAGAGCATTCTTCATACATCAGCCCCCTCTGGTGTCTGACGAAGGGAGAGAAAGGACAGTAGCTATCTACCTAGAGGGCCAGTGAGTACAGGCCAGGCCTCCTACTCAGCATCTTTTTATTCACTACATTTATAGAGTTTAAAGACAAAATGGTGATTACACATTTAACTTTATAAATGCAAGAGCAACTCTTACACACTGTTGATGGGCATGGGAAGAGGGGCAAGCAGTCGGGAGGTAAAAATGTCAGTTTAATTCAGCAAAGTCATTTTTAATAAAGAATCCTAAAGTTATAACTGAGGATACTGGCAACAACTTAACAATAAGATTTACCACATAACTTTTTAAATAGTGAAAAAAAAAAGGGAAGAACAAAAATGTCCTGAAATCAGTGATTGTTGGGTGAAATCTGAGAGGCCACAGATGGTTTTAATACAGCTGTTAGTGTTATGTTGTACAGTGCAAGAGACATTTCCAAAAATATTTATATAATTATCCTGCGTGGTGAAAGTTTCTAGAGTCCCACTGAGTATGCAGTTGGTGTTAGGCATTGAGTGTGTTTGCACATGGAAATGCTGTATTGAGGAAGTGAATCAGAGAGAACTTTGTCTTGGCAGCATATATGGTCACAGAAATCTTTACATTCCAATTTTGACTTTGGGTGGCGGGCACACAATACAATATAAAAGCAATTTTAATTTTAGCCCATTGTGGGGAATATGGTTGACTCACACCCCTTTTCTGCCTCTTTATTAAATGCCAGCCTGGATTATGGGGGCTAGAAAGGAAATACCACATTCCCCAAAATCTCTTGTGCTAGGGTTCTGCATATGAAATTGGTTCTACCCATTGAGATTTCAAATGTGAATGTGTGGGCCCTCTCTCTACCACTTAGACTGTTTTCTGCTGCCAAAACTGTGGAGTCAGCTTGATTCCTGTCTCTCTCTCACCCCCCACCCCATGTCTACTCTACCAACAGATCAAGCTGGCTCTACCTCTGAAACAAGTGTCTAGCACCCAAGCACTTCCCAGCACTTCCACTGCTACCTCCCTGGTCCACACCACTGCCATCTGTTGCCTGGATTACTGTGGCAGTCTCTGCTTCTTCCCTTGCCTCAACACAGCAGCTAAATATGCCTTTTAAAATTTAACTGACACTTGTTTCAACTAACCATATCATTTAGAATAGCCAAAGTTCTACAATTGATTAAAAGCCCTTCATGACCCGGACCCCAACCCCACACCTTCTTCTATTTTTCTCCCATCATTGCTTCTGCTCCTGAAGTCTCCTTGCCGGTCTTGATTCTAGCTATTCCCACTCCCTTGATTATGCTGGTTCCATTTCTCAAATGATGCTCTCCCAAACCCTACTCACTGAGACATGCCCCACTACCACCCACAGACTCTCCTTACCCTTAAAAAAAAAAAAAAAAAATCCCAAGTGCTCGTCATCTTCTAAATACTATGTAACTTACTTATGCTTATTGTCTGTCTCCCTTACTAGAATTAAGTTCCACCAGGAGGGAGACTATTCTGTTTTGTCACTGAGGTATCCTAAATTAGTACCGTGGCTAGTACACAGTGGGCACGTTCCATGTGGGTTTTTTCTTTAGGTGTCCCAGGGTCTGACCTTCAGGTCTGTGATTCTGCAGAGGCAGCTGAGCCTGTGGGCACTTCCTGATCCCTAGACTGCACCTATTCAGGGTGTTCTGGAACTTACTATCTCTGTCCTGATCTTCCCCCTTCCTGATGAAGGTAGGGCTATAGCTTCCCGGGTAGGTCAGTTCCCTGGTGTTCTGATTCCTGGAGGACAACCAGTGGCGTACTCCTCCAGCTTCCCAATCAGTCCACAAACCCTTATTTTCCTGTATTTACCTCTTCTGCTTAGAATACCTAGAATTATTTCTATATTTCCACTAAACACTGAAAAATGCACACGGTAAGGTTGTGGGATCAGTGATGATCAAGATGCATTTTTTCCTGCTGACTGGGTCTTACATGTAAATGAGCCAAGGAGAAGGAAGCCCAACCCCCTGCTGTGCCTTTTGGGGAAGTGGACCAGAGACCAATCCACTGAAGGGAACAGAAACAAAGCTTCAGAAGAGCTGACTCAAAAACTGGCCACACGGAGGGCTTACTAGAGTTGTCCTTCTATCCCCATTTCTTCAGATGATACCTCTGAGACCCAATAGCACTTCAGTCCCTACCCTCCATCAGAACTTAGCTGACACAGTCCAAGAGGAGCTGTCAACATTACATATGTCACTAACTTCTGCCAGCCTCAGAGTGGGAATGCCCAATTGTGAAAGTATCCTGTACTAGCATGGGAGGGGAGTACAGGATGCCATTTTTGTGCACTATACTAAGAAATAAATCTCTTTCTCCTTTAAAGAACCAAGTGTTGAGTGATCAATTCAATTGGACCAGGAGGCTATCCAGACTCATGGATTCACAATTATAAGCACTTTTATTTTTCAATGTTATCTGTTTTTTAGATAGAGAGGAAGGGAGGGAGAAACAGAGGAAGAAAAACATCAATGTGTGAGAGAAATACCTGTTGATTGTCTCTCACATGCCCCCAACCAGGGATCAGGCCGACAACCCAGGCATGTGCCCTGACTGGGAATCAACCAGTGACCATTTAGTTCACAGACCCCACTCAAGCCACCAGCCAGGGTACAGTTTTAAATCAATCAATCAATCAAATAAATGCTCTAAGAAAGAGATTAGGAGTCTATATCAGGTGTTAGGGGAACAACAGCAGTTTCTTTGATATCTCTGACCTTTTCCAGAGACTAAGAAGAGACTGGGATGTCCCAGGGACATGGCCTTAGGATGCTGGAACCCATGTTAAATCTGGTCTAGACTCAGTGCAGGGCTTTGAATGCAGTCTCCAAGCTGAGTTTCCTGCAGTTCTTAGAGCAGTACATAAAAAATGTCCCTACATTGCCCCTGACTGACATCACCTCTTCAATCTCTTATAATCTGTGGCTTCCTCCTTCATTCTTCCCCTTTTCCCTCCTTTCCCCCCTTTTCCCCTTATGATTTGTTCCTGAAAGAAATTGAGTCACTTGTCTTGTCAACAGTCAGGATTTTGCTGACTGGACTCACATGGGTTATTTTGGGCCCTGTGTTTCCCAAAATTGGTAGAAAGGTTTGAGTTGCTTACTGGGCATACAGGAAGGGACAGGAGAGTTGGATGTGAGGCTGGGACCAAGGAGAGGGGTCCAGGATGGAGATGATAAATTGGGAGCCACAGACAGAGAGAGCTGACGGCTTGGCCCTGGATGAGCTCGCTGAGAGAATGAGAGAGATGGACAAGGGCAGCAGTCTGAAGCCTGAGCCCTGGGCGCTCCCATGTTTAGAGGTGGGGACATGGGGAGGGCCCAGGAAAGGAGACCAGGAGCACCCCCAGTGAGACAATAAGGCACAGTTATGACAGTGACCCCAGAGCCAAGAAAAGAAGGTACCTGAGGAAGGGAGGCGTGATCACCTGTGTCAAATGGGATCAGAGGTTCTGCAGAAGGACTGCAGACCGACTTTTCAGTTTGGTCAAGGCCTCACCGGTGACCTTCTGGGTGGAGTGGTGAGAGGCTGAGAGGAACAAGTTCATGAGAGGATGAGTGAGAGGCAGTGGGGACAAGTAAGGACAACTCTTTCAAGAAGTTGTGCTGCAAGGAGAAGCAGAGAAAAGTGATAACGAGAAGCCAATGCAAAGCTGAAGGGAAATTGGTTGTCTTTAAGATGGATCCATAGGAGCCTACTTGTAACCTGTGAGGCTGATCTAATAGAGGGAAATGGTGTGTGCGCGTGTGTGTGCATGTGCGTGCTAACACTTGTGTAGGGCACTGCTGAGCAATATCCTTTGAGTAGGTAAGAGGGGACGGGATCTAGTTACCAGCGAAGGGCTCGGTCTGGGAGGAGCACAGTTCACCCACAGTGACAGGAGAAAGACTACCCGCACGCAGAGGCAGGGGGACAGCTAGATGCGGTAGTGGGAACCTGGTGTTCTATCGCTCCTTTTGTCTTCATGCACAGGGAGCAGGGTCATTGAGTGAGAGAGGAGGGGAGAGGTGCTGGAGGACTGGGAATTTAGGGAAAGGTGTTAGAAAGTACCCTCAGGGCAGTGGGGAGTAAGTGGATGAGGAAAATACAACATATTATTGGTCTTAAGGTGAGACCACTCCACTTGGTTGTGGGTGTTTCTCCAGCCAAGTCTAAGCCCTCAGGGCAGATGCTGAGCCAGCAGAGATTTAGACTTACCCGAAAGTGGGCTTTTGTCAGATGAGTAAGACAGGCGGGCAAGGGCACTGAGAGCAAGTGTCAGGAAGCAGTTACAACAGCACATGGTTTCTACTCCGCGGTTGAGGATGTGCTTATGTAAGTATGCAAATTGATAGCTCTTCTGTCACTATTGGGACTAGTGGTTGTTCAGTTATCCTTAAAGTAAGTCAGAGCTGCCGTACTAGCTCATACTGTGCATCTTTGGGTTTTTACAAGAGAAAAATAAAATTCTATCTGTTAAAGTCACTGTTATTTGGGGGCTCCATTTCCCATAGCTGAGCCTAATCTTAACTAATTAACAAGAGAAACATATCTATTTTGAATGTTTTCTTTTAACTGATCACTTATAAATGGTTGTGCGTCCACTAGTCTTTTGGTGTAAGGACACATCCATTTCTTTGCGTATGTGTCCCCTGATTAGCACTCCACGGAAACTACACACACCCATAATGCACTGCTGAGATCACCAGTTTTGGGTTCTCCAAAAGCAGAGAAACAATGTGAATGCAGAATTGCTCTGGGTGTTTACACTTCTCCCCTATCTTTACATTCATCTCACCTAAACCTAATTCCATGGTATTTTTGAGTGACTCACCTTCATTTAGTCTTTACAAAGCACTTACCTTAGTTTCCATAGAAACAAGAACTTTCTTTTAACAATTAGTCTATCAGCTTATATATTCAATTAAAATAGGTATTTAAGGCCCTGCCTGTGCTGGCTCAGTGGATTGAGCGTTGACCTGCAAGCCAAGTGTCGCTGGTTCGATTCCCAGTCATGGGCACATGACTAGGTTGCACGGCAGGTCCCCAGTTGGGGGCGCAAGTGAGAGACAACCACACAATGATGTTTCTCTCCCTCTCTTTCTCCTTTCCCCCCTAAAAATAAACAAATAATTTTTTTAAAAGAAGGTATTTAGCCCATTTTCATCAAAAGCATTTTCTCTTAGCCCTATCTTACTAGTTTATACAATATTTAATTGAATTGTGCAATTACAATCATGAACACAACTGGGAAGAACACAGCTGACTTTGGAAAGCATGTTCCCAAACTGTGGGCGCACATCAGCCCCCCCTGGTGTCTGACGGAGGGAGAGAAAGGACAGTAGCTATCTACCTAGAGGGCCAGTGAGTACAGGCCAGGCCTCCTACTCAGCATCTTTTTATTCACTACATTTATAGAGTTTAAAGACAAAATGGTGATTACACATTTAACTTTATAAATGCAAGAGCAACTCTTACACACTGTTGATGGGCATGGGAAGAGGGGCAAGCAGTCGGGAGGTAAAAAATATCATAGAGTTTGATTTGGCAAAGTCATTTTCAATAAAGAATCCTAAAGTTATAATTGAGGATACTGACAACAATAAGAGATTTATCACAAAGCTTTTTAAATAGTGAAAAAAAAAGGGAAGAACAAAAATGTCCTGAAATCGGTGATTGTTGGGTGAAATTTGAGAGGCCACAGATGGTTTTAATAGAGCTGTTAGTGTTATGTTGTACAGTGCAAGAGACATTTCCAAAAATTTCTGATTATCCTGCCCCGGGGGAACATTTGAGCTTGGGTGGTTCAATTGGACCACGTGGGTAGGTCTATGAGGATTAAAGAACACTGGCCCTTTCAGCTAGCTCAGGAGTATTTGAAGTACAAGATGCTCCTTAACGTAGGAGAACTATTTATATTTTGGGGTGAGATAGGTCACATGATAAAACTAACTTTATACACAATATACAGTTTTGGAGTCCGAAAGAATGCGTACTAAATGTTAAAATTTATTTATAGAATAAAAGGTAATTTAATGTTTAAAAAAATTCTATCTAGATACACTTTGACTTTACTGCAATAGTCGTTTTTTGAACATCATGGCAAATCTTATGGACTGTCATTTCTGCTTCTTCCATACTAACAAAACCGTGTGTCAGGCAACAGAATGCACAGTGACAGGGGAGAAAACTGGCCCACCCATCCTCTTGGCCAGTGCCCTAAGAGTGCGTATATGGCCCAGCTCTTTCAAGGAGACACAGGGGCAAGTCTCTTTGGGCTTCTGAAGACTATTCCTCCTTGATAAAAGCACAATGAGAAAGTTTCTTTAGTGCTGTTTACTTTGCTTCCTGCTTTGGCTTTTGGCACTTGTCATTGGAAGAAATAATGTTGAGCTGCAGCAGCCACTCAGCAACACAGGATGGTAGAACAAATGGATCAAAGAAAATCTTTTTTTTTAAATCCTAACCCAAGAACATTTTTCTCATTGCTTCTAGAGAGAGGAGGTGAGAAACATCAATCTGAGAAACACTGATTGCCCCTCCGCCCCACATGCACCCCTACTGGGGATCTAACCTGTAACCCAGGCAGGTGCCCTGACTGGGAATCGAACCTACAGCCTTTTGGTGCATGGGATGACGACGCTCCAACGAACCAAGCCACATCGGCCAGGGCAGATCCAAGAAAATCGTGATGATGATTTGGCTCCTACCCAATTTTGCAGACTTCTTGTTACACGGGGTCATTAAGCATTCCCTGCCAGTCTGGTTTCCTGTTACTTGTGCGGACCACCACATCCTGATAGAAGCGGTTTTGTCTGGCACCAAGTAAATGCTTTTAAGTCCACTCTAATTTAAAAGCAACCCTATTTAAAAAGCTGCTGTTATCTTATTTTTATGGAAAATAAATAAAACTGAGTTTAGGGAAGGTAAGCATTTTTCCCATGACTGGTGGAGTTGGATTCAAGTCATCTTGACTCTAAACTACGTTGTTAAAAAATGACCAAGCCGGTAGTTCCCCCCTTCCGGTGTCTGAACAAACTGCACACATGTATCCATGTATGAATGCTACTTTCAGACTTTTACTCCCGTTATTTGCATTAATAATGTATGCTTCAGAGGCTCACCCAAGAAAGCAGACTTGCCTTGTCCTTCCCACTTATACTGAGAATATTCAATGTGTTTATCAGGGAATAGACACAGGTTATGGGGACTCAGATGCAGGGTCATAATGTTCAAGCCCGAAATACCTGAAATGGTGAGATGATGAAGGTGCAAGTGGTCCATGCTTCTGCTCAAGCTTTCTGGTGAGAGTCAAAGAGCTAAAGATGGAAAATTACCAAACAACTAATGAGGCGGGGCCTTTGAGTTAGCCTTGAATAGCAGAAGAGTAACTTTGAACCAAAGAAACAGGAGAGAGGATTACAATGGAGACCCACAGGTACGGGCAGGACATCGGCTATTTAAGAGAAGAAAGCATTGAAGACCAGAGAACAAAAAGCAGTTGCCTCCTCATAGCTCAGCCTTAGACCAAACAGGGCTTCCAGCACGTCTCCAAGGAACCTCTGCAGTGTGAGGAGCCAGAACACCATCCAACAGAGCTCCTGGGAGCCCTTAGCTACAGAAGGGGCAGTGGGATGACTATTCAATCCCCCCAAAGCCGCTGGTGAGGCAGCTTGAGGGAACTCTGTATAGGAAAAGCCCAGCCACGACAGATGATACTAAAGGAAGGCATATTTATCCATCTGAGGTTACCTGAAAGGCAGCTGGATGCGATCTTCTTGTGGTCCACCCCCATTCCACAGGCGGTCTCCTAAGCTCACAGCAAAGGGGGCCATGATGCCAGCATCTAATAACCAGACACTGCTGCAGGCTTTCCCTAACTTTTAAGATGGCCCCCTCCTCAGTCCCACTAAACCAGGAAAAACCCAGCCCTATGGACAAAGGGCGGGGGCAGGGAAGCTGCTCCTCTAGGGCCTGTACATTGGAGGACCAAGTGTGATGAGCTGGCAAGAACAAGAGCAGAGCCATGAACTAAAAGGCCAGCCTGCCCACGGGGACTGGAACCCAAGCCAAGTGGGCAAACCTGGTGGTGCTAGGACAGGAGACAGAGCTGTGCCTCTCAAATTCAAAGCTTTTGAAGTGGGAGGTCATCTGTCAAGTGTCAGAGAGGCCATTATTTAACAAATCTCTGACTTCTACTCACTGAGGGTTGCTCCTCAGCAGCATTAGACTTAGGGTAGTGATAACTCCCTATAAGAATGATGAATTGCTCTTCTGAGGAACACTTCAATGGAAGCTAGAAGACCACAGTTACTTATTGCAGGGGCGAGGGAACGGGGAACAAATCCTGAGACCATCGTGTTCACCTGAAGGCTTTCACAGGGTGCTAGAAGGAGTCTCTGATTTCTCTTGATAGAACCTACAAGAGCCAGCCCCTCAGAGCAATGAGCAGGAAGCACTTGGCTACGAGTGCTCAGGAGGAAAAGGGCATAGAAGGGCCTGTACCTGCACCTTCAGAGCCTCAGGCCTGGGAGGATGCGACATGGAATAAGAATGCAGGAACAATACAGCTCTGTTAACTTCCTCTGAGAGATTCTCAGAATCTCTATTTTGTTTGAAAACAGACTCAGGCACAGGGAAGGGAAACTAACATTTATTGAGTGTCTACTGTGTATGTCTGGCCTGTGCAAGGAGTTTTCATCTACAACATTCCATTTAACTGTCACACCAACCTTGTGAGGTAGGTATTATTCTTGTTTTTGTTGGATGAGGAATATGAGGCTCAGAAAGGTTAGGTAGTTTGTCCAAGGTCACACAGCTAGTTACTGATACAGCTGGGCCTGAGTGCTGAGTCTCAGACATGAAGACTCCCTGATCTCTCTCCGTCACTGTCCCTCAGGAGGAAGGAGGGAGTGAGAAAAGCAGCAGCAACAGTCCTTCCACCATGACCCCCCGCGGGGACCAAGACAGTGACCACAGGAAGGAGCCTGTACTCTTCCCCAGACCCTCCCCTCTCCCTGGGGAAGATGCAGTCCGTTGAAAAGATAAGACATAAATATAAAAATAAATAGAAGAGACAAGTCCCCCAGCAGCAAGGACATGCAGTATCCACGCTGTAGGGAAACTGGGACAATGGCTGCCGAAGGCTGAAGTGAGTGGATGGGCTGAACAGGCCCCTTCTGGATGGCACACATTTTAGAGCCAAACATCTGGAGCAGGCAGCAGCCTTCAGCACAGTCACCAGCATCCTCCATCTGCTCTTTTTACCGGTGTTTGTGATCCAAGAGGGATTCAAAATCGGGTGAACATACAAGTTTGTGCTTGATGTGTCCCAGGACTGTCATCTCCCCCGTCCTACCGTCTCCAAGGCCCACGGACACCAGCTCCTGCCAATCGAAAGTGAAGGCGATGAGAACCAAAACCACCACAGCCCACCCATCAGTCCTGCTTTTAATGTGATAACCCCAATAACCCTTCTCCCTCATTTCGCAATGATTATTCAACAAGCCTCCGCCTCTTAAGGGGACCTCTGCCCTTGCCCTTACGGGCTCTCACCTGCAGGAAAGAGCAGGTAGTTCCCATCGTTACGTCCAGAGTCACCTTGCCCAGGAGAAGCTGCACCTTTCCCGACTTGTGGATGAGCAGCTTGCCCACCTGCCCCTCAGTCAGGTCAGCCAGGGTACAAGCATTCTCCGCCAGCCTGGCTTCCTGGGAAGAGTCAGGGGATGGAAACGGGGTAGGGAATTGTTTCCTCCATCCCTCATGAATGAATCCTTTCCCCAAAGGAAGGGAACAGCAGCAAAGGTTAGCTTAAGCTCCCTAAAAAGCACCCTTTCCTAGGGCTGCTTGTCATGGTTAAAAAAACAAAACCCACAGTAAACCAGTAAACAAATGGACAAAATATTAATAACTGCTGAAACTGGGTAATGGCATGAGGGTTTATGTTAAAGTATTTCAGTATAAAACGTAAACATACATATAACTGAGGCTGAAGTACAAAGCCCTAAGCTTTTTATGGGAAGAAAAGAACAAACTTATTATTCTCGCAACTTAGCTTGGGTGGTACAACCTACAGGTCAGTGCAGCCCTTCCTGACCGAACCACACACACACTGTCACAGAACTCATTCCTGAACATACCCGGTCTTTCTCCTGCTTCACAACCATCATCTGTCCATCCTCACTCTGCACCTCTGTTTTGATAGGCTTAATGTCCTGAGTTGGTGGCTGGCCAGGGAGAGTGTCTGGCAGCTGCAGGAACAGCAGCTCTTCCTCCTGTGTCAGGCTCAGCTCCCTGAGCAGCTCTGCTACAGATACGTCCTTCGGGAGGCCTGGCGTCTTTCTGGCTGCTCTGGGAGGAGCCTTCATCTTGGCCGCCTCCTCCTCACCTTCTGGCTCCTCTTTCACTGACCAAGATAATACAAATGGAAGAGCTATTAAGTGGCCACCCTCTATATCATCTCATTGTACCCATCCCTTCAGCTGAACTATTCTCTTGTCACACAGTCAGGAAGCTGGCTGTGCAGAGGGTCCAGCAATTGTGTGACTTATCTAATAAGGGGTATCTGTGGCTAGGCCCACCAGTGCATGTCAGTACGAACCTTCTGAGAGAGACTTCAGCATCTTTGTTCAGGCCATGTATTTTACAGCTGGAATGGGAGGACCTGCTTATTAGCAGCAACCCAGGAGGCCTATTGCGGGATGGTGAGGGGGTGGGAAGCCACAGAAAAGGAGACGAGATGTTAAATGACACAGAATACCTTTCACAGCAGGCATGTCCACCTCCATGTCCTCTTCCTTGGGACCAGCTAGCCAAGGTTTACCATCTGGTTCTTCATTCTCTTCCTTAAACAGCCACCCAGAGTGAGCCAGAGGCAGCTGTACAGGCATGTTTCGAGTGTCGTTCCTCAGCCCAGGGTCATCGATGAACTGCCAAAGAAGAGTCAACAGTTCACACAGCCTGGCCAGCGTGCACACATACCAGGACTGCAGTCCACTTTAGCCCTCTTCTTTATTATTTTTTAATCCTCACCCACTGATAGGTTCCTTGACTTTAGGGTCGAGAGAGAGGGGGCGGAGAGAGTGTGGGGAAGGGGAGAGGGAGAGAGACAGAGACAGACACACATCGATCGGTTGCCTTCTACACATGCTCTACATGCCCCCGACTAGGGATCAAAACCGCAACCTAGGTTAAGTGCCCTGACCGAGAATCAAACCTGAAACCTTTCGGTGTATGGAATGATGCTCCAACTGAGCCACCCAGCCAGGGCCACTGTAGCCCTTTGCAAACTGAAGATTCCAGGTTTCCAGGACACCAGAGAGCAATTCTTCCCCAACCCAGACTCCCTCAGGCCCTTTCCACAGCCATATAGAATGCCCATGCCCCCAGCCTGCTGGTACCTACATCATCCTTCTCCAGCATGCGCAGGATCTGTTTTGTTTCTTCATCTGTCTCTCTCTTCTCTTTTTTTATGTTGATGATATGAGAAGGCCCCATGTCTGGCACATCCACTGTTTTATCCCAGTTCCCTGTGGGAAATCACCCAATTCATGGAGGGTAAGGAAGAGGACAACAGCAAGAAAAACTAAACTAGGAGCAGGGGACATCCACTGCCCTTGCCCTTCTTTTGGAAAGTCTGAACTGAAATCCACTGATCCCTTTCTGCCGGAACCCCGGCAGCTTTTGTACCCTTTTTCTTCATCATTTCAGCTGGACCCTGTTCAAAGATGGAATGGGACTGGATCACTTCTGGGCGGCCCCGGCCCCGGCCATGCCCCTCTCGCTGTCGGTCTCTATCCCTGTCACGCTTCTCCTTCTTGACAGTTACTTCTTCCTTGGGCCTGGAAAAGAGAATGGATTAAAAGAAACCACTCACCTACCCTACCTCCAACATCACTCCACTCCACTCCACCTGAGCCAGTAACTATTGTACATCATGAGAAACAGAACCTGATGCTACGTCTAACACCTTTTTCACTTCCTCTGTGGGCAGTCCTTTCAGTTTGCTTTACTTTACCTTCTCATTTGAGAACCTATATTGGAACTATAACTCAGAAGTTGAATTCTAAAGATTGCCCCAAATTGTAATTTTAAAAAAAATTAATTGAAAACAAAAAGATTGTAACGTAAAAGACCTTAAGGGAAAAGTTGATACATCTTTGTCTAAACTGGTAGCTCTCAACTCTGGCTGCAAAAGATAATCACTCTGTTTCATTGAGAACAAGTTACATCACAATTTCTGGGAAGGACTCCCAGGCATCAGTATTTTTTAAAAACTTGCACATTAGAATCAGCTGGAAGCGAAAATAATTAATTTAAATTTCCAAGCCACACACCTAGTTATTTCCCAAAAGGCCCAAATTCAGAGCAAGTACATAAGGGCTGAGTACTCAGAACACCCAGCTACTTACTCTTCCTTGATCTTCCGACTGATGATATTTGGGGTGAAGGTTTTCTGAAAGCGAAATACAGAAGTAACTGACTTGGTAAATTCTGATCCCAAAGCACACAGGAAGAGAAAAACTCCTGAAAGGGATCTTCTACGGACCAAGGCCACCGTGACTCTCTTGCACGCTGTTGTCATAGAGACAGACAGCTGCTTGCAAAGGAGGAACTGGCAAGTCATGGTGGCAGCAGAGTTACACACAAAGGGGCACCAAAAACCATTTAAATAGCAGCCTCAGTTTCTGCCCTCTGAAAGGAGCCCCCAGGACTTCTAAAAGCAAAGGAATTTAGCTAATCTCACTTCCTGTCTTCAAACCACTATAGAGAGCAGACAGTATCATAGAGAAAGAGCTCAAGTAGAGAAGAGAGATCTGCCATTACTCACAAACAGCTGGTAGGTTAGACGGCCCCAGAATTTACCTAGACAATTAAGTCTTTACAAAAAAATGGCTGCTTTAAGCTTGTGATCAGCAACCCCACACACACACTTTTAAGGGCTCCTCTTCACATGTACCCTGACAAACATAATGGGAGAGGAAACAGGGCCTCCAATGCCATGCCTAGAATTTCTGACACTGTAGACAAGAAGTGGGCACACTGGGATCCCTGACAAATCAGGAACTCTCAAACTGCTGGCAAAGTTGATGCCTGTGAGACTGTCATGGGTTTCTTAAAAGATGTCCAAACATACAAAGTTAATAAACACTGCTCAAGTTGCTTTTGGACTAATTAGAATTCTCTGCCCTGCAGCCATCTCTGAGAACCTGTCAACAGCTTGCTTGGAAGCATCTAGACGTCACGGTAGGGCTGGCTCCCCAGAATGTGCAGGCAGAAGTCTGGGGGCTGCCTCCATAAGATCCAACAGCAAGCCTGGCACACGTGAGGCCCTAATGAACATCAGCTGAACCCCAGAGTCTGGAATTCAAGGTAGTCGGGTACCTTCTTGACTCCGCCGAGGGTGAGGTCCCTGGAGCGGATGGAGGGGAGGCGGCCCGGGGTGAGGGGAGGCGCGGGCCGCCGTCCGATAAGCCCTCGGGCCCCAGAGAGGAGGGTTCGGGCCCCTCCTGGGGCGCTGGGCTCGCCGGCGGCGTTTCCTTCCGACATATTGCCTGGAAGAGGAGAGAGAGAAGCGACTACGAAGTCAACCGAAGGGGTGGGCATGCAGACCCCGGGCGGAATCCTACCCACTTGGCCGCCCGCCTTCCAGCCCGTGCGTCCCTCCCGCGGAGTCTCAGCTCCTCCCCTCCCACGTGGCGACCTCCCGGATCACCCGGGCCAGAGCCCTTGGAGCGCCCTCTCGCCGGACCCCGGCCAGGCATGAGGCAGGGTCGCATCCCAGTGTACCCCGACTCCACACCGCGCGGGTCGTGACTTCAGCTCCGGCGCGGCCCACAGCCAGCCCTGGGTCTCGGTGTAGGGCGGAAGTCGGCGTGGCGGTACCCGGCCGCCGCCATCTTGCCGGCGGGCGGAAATGAGGTCGGTGGGCGGGGCGGGCCACACTATTTATCCGGCGGCGTCCCGCTCGCCTTCGCCTTCTCTTCCCGGTTCTTCCCGGAGTCGGGAAAAGCTGGGTTGAGAGGGCGAAAAAGAAAGAAGGGGCTGGTCCTGGTTATGCCTCGGGGGTTTCGGGCCGGGGCAGGGGGCGTGTAGGCATCAGCTCAGGGTCTGGGGGCCTCAGCGGCCGCCATCACACAATGTGAGGATCCCCTACAGAGGAGCTCTAGGGCACTGGGGTCGCGGCTCGGGATGGGGCGAGGGGCGCCGACCAGAGAGCGGGACCCGGACACACAGTCGGGGAGTCCTGAGCGACTGCGGGCTCGGTGGTGACCTTGGAATGGTCACTGCAGTTCTGGGCAGCGGCCTCGCCCTAGCTCGGGGGTCCCTTGCATGGATTCCTGGTGGGGTCCTGGGGTGGGGCTGTTGGGGGCAGCGCTGGAGCATTTGCTTCGGACCAACCGAGTACCTCGTGGTACCCGCCCTGGACTCAGGACCGCAGGCCCTAGGGTGGGCTCTTGGTCCGAGCCTGGAACCTGAAAAATGAAGTTTGCTCTACTGGAAGAAACGAATTTAAAGAACTTTTATTGTGACTCCGACGTTTGTAATTTAACAAAAAATACCCTTTACTGTTGTCCCCCGTTCCCGCCCCCAGCATACACGCACACTCACACCCACACCATGTAGAAACCATGTAACAACATTAGGGAAAGTTTGAGGGAAGGAAAAACATTTCTACTAGAATTCCACATGGAATACTATTAAAACTTTTGTAATATATTCCAGTCTCCTTAACAAAGCTGTCATGTACTACAGTTTCGAATCCTCCCTTTTCAAATAACATTTCTTTGTTGCTGTACCAAAAGACTGGCTAATTCTCAGGTGGCTAGGTCATGATTTGCCTATTTTCTTGTTAGGACACTTAGATGGTTCCTTTTCCCTATTGTAAATAAAGCTGTAGTGAACATCTGGTGGACTTAACTTTTTTTCTTCTTTTGGATTGAGTCCCTAGGACAACTTTCCAGACTTGTGATAACTGGCCAAAAGGAGACGTACTTTTTCCCCTTAGTAATTTTTAAAAAAATCCTCACCAGAGAATATGTTTATTCATTTTAGAGGAGGGGGGAAAGGGAAACATCGACTGGTTGCCTCCAGTACGGGTCCTCGCCAGGGATTGAACATGAACCTGAACCTGCAGCCTAGGCATGTACCCTGGCCAGGGATCTGCCTGCAACCTTTTGGAGTTAAGGGATGATGTTTCAACCAATTGAGCCACCCAGCCAGGGCTGAACATGCACATTTTATATTTCTTCATCTGTGTTGCTAAATTACTTTCAAAAAGGGTTGTACTAATACGCATCATCCCTAAGAGTGTATATAGTATATAAAAATATGTATATTTTCCTTTTGAGTAGTGCTCTTACATTTTTTGACAATTTTAAAATATATTAGTATTTTATGGTTTCTAACCAGACTTCTTTCAGTTTCTTCTCTTATTATTGGTTTTATGATAGCCACACCTAACTGAAAAACCCTTCCTGTTCCCTACAGAACTGCATACAAGAGGCCTTTAGTTTTTGACTGGAGCCCTAGATCAGTGGTTCTCAACCTTCCTAATGCCACGACTCTTTAATACAGTTTCTCATGTTGTGGTGACCCCCAACCATAACTAAAGCATAGTGATTAATCACAAAAACAATATGTAATTATATATGTGTTTTCCAATGGTCTTAGGCGACCCCTGTCAAAGGGTCGTTCGACCCCCAAAGGGGTCGCGACCCACAGGTTGAGAACCGCTGCCCTAGATGAAATTGCTTTGATTTCATTCTCTGGGCTTTGAGGTCCACCAGCCTTTTAGCAGCTCCTTGTTTTTTTGTTTTGTTTTTTGTCTTTTACAAAGATATTCATTGTAGAAAATTTGGAAAATTTTTAAAAGCACCCAGAAGAAAATTAAAATCACTTATTATTATCCCAGCAACTGCTATATACTTGAAGTTGTTTTTCTATGCATGCAGATTTTTAAAAATTGAGGTATTTTGCATATTGCTCTACAATTTTTTTCCTCAACAATATACTATAAACATTTTCTGAGTTACTAAATATGCTTCTAAATTATGATATTTAGGGGCAAAATAGTACTCCACGTCATTGTCTTGCACCATAATTTAACCACTTTCCTTCCTGCAATGCTTATTGGTTTTCCCCAGCATTTTTCACCCAAAAAGCATAAGAGGAGAGGAGACCTAAACCAAATCTTCCGCCTTTAATATTTGAAGAGTTACTTCCTGACAATGATTATTATAAATTTCCTTTAAGAAGGTTCTTCAGCCTTTCCTCTCATTAGGCTAATATACTTTCAGCACCATTCTGCTTTTTCTTTATGTGTTCTAACACCTCCCTTTTCATTTTCTCCCAAAGAGTGTTCATTCTTTTATCTAACCTCAGAAGAAACGTATAATCATTACTAGCTGAACCCCATATAATCACATCTATGATTCTAAAAGGTCTATTATTAAAAACATTTTATTGCATTTTATCTTTACATATTTTATAATAAAGACAATCTCATTTTTTTCTGATGACTTAATGAAACAAATAAACTTTTAAGAACAAATGCAGTTTTCTAGGTCTAAGTGCAGGTTTTCAGCAGGTATAAACAGATTCTGTCAAAAGCCTGTTCCTGTGCATTCTTGATGGGCGTTGCAAATATTAATGAATAAGGAACTGTTTTGAATACATATCAGTAGAGTAAGAGGAATGTCTGGTATGAGGATGCTATCCAAGTTCAGGCTATAACATGTTCTCTATGAGTAATTTGTCCTAATTTGTTGCCATCATTTTGCAAGCCATTTATTTACAGGTTCCTCCTCATCTCTTTGAGCTCTACATGTTGGAGGGCTCCAGGATTCAGTCCTCAGAACTCTTCCTTTTTTCTCCTTACTCAACTCCCTTGGTGATGGTTCAGTTTCTCGGCTTCAGACCTTGTGCTTATCTCAGTCTGGACCTCTCAGAACTCCAGATGTGTATCTCTGCCTATCCCACAGCTTCACTGGGATGATTGTCCTCATTCAAACTTTTGATCTTCTTCCTTGAACTACATAGCAACTCCATTCCTCTAGTAGTTCAAGTCAAAAGTCTTGCATTTATTCTTGACTCTCTCTTTCTCTCTCTTTCTCTAATATGTCGGCTCTTCCATATATGTTCAGAATCTTACCATTTCTCCCCACCTTTGCTGGCATCCCACCTTGGTTCAGGCTACCCTCATTTTTTTTTTCCTGTGATTATCCTAATAATGCCCTGACTGTCCTCTCTGCTTCCACATGCGCCCCCTCAGTCTGATTCCAACACAGCATAATTAACAGGTCAAGTCTTTGCTCTGAACTTCCCAGTGGGTCCCCATTTCCCAGAGGCTGTGGACTGGCCTATGCAGTGCTGCATCATCTGTCCGTCCACCCATGTTTTCTCTGTACTCAGCTCCTACCATGCTTCTCTTGCTCACGCTGCTCCAGCCACACAGTCCCTGTGCTGTTACGGAGCAATCTGACAGCTCCCACTACAGGGCCTCTGTGCCTGCTGCCTGGAATGCTCTTCCCCCACATATTTCTACATGATGTCCTCCTTTCCTCCAGTCAGGTGGTTTTTAAAAAAAATTCCTCACAGAAGCATATGCTTATTGATTTTAAAGAGAGGGGAAGGAAGGGGTAGGGGGTGGGGAGAGAGAAAGAAACATTGGTTGCCTCTTGTACTCGCCCTGACCAGGGACCGAACCTGCAATCCAGGCACGTGACCTGACCAGGAATCAAACTGTGACCTTTCGGTTTACAGGATGACGCTCCAACCAACTGAGCCACACCAGCCATGGCCAGTCAGGTGTGTTTTGGTTTGTTTTTAATCCCAAAGTCACCTTTTCAAGGTGGCCTTCTCTGATGGTCTCTGTCTAAAACTGTAACCTCCCACTCCCCCATGGCATTCCCTATCCCTATTTACTGACTAATTTTTCTCTTTAGCACCTATCATCACCTAATAGGGTTTATTTATTTGTCTTTCTTCCTTTTAGCAGAAGCCCCAGAAGAGCACAGATCTTCCTCCTCCTCCCACTACTGTGTCCTCATTGTCTGACACAGTGCCTGATACATAGAAGCACCCAATAAACTTTGTTGAACGAACGAATGAATGAATGAATGAATTCCAGTCACAAATCTGGAGGCTTGTTTCCAGGTGGATTGCATCACTAATTTAACTTTGGCACCATGGATGTAAAAGTCACTTTGTGTTGTATTTTCATGTCTTCTCTATCAGTTCTTTCATATGCAACTCTCTAAGAGAGTAAGTATGGCAAACGCTGCGTGAGTGGCGGGAAGCCTTTCCAACATGGCAGCGGTTTGTGTATTCAGTGTGTGTGTCTTGTCCCTGGCATCCTGCCATGCAGTGCCCAGTGGTATTCAGTTTCTCTGTTATGCTGTTCCACTTTGGGTTTAACTTGGTGACTGTCCTGGTACAGTGCTTCTATCATGTTAGTCCTTCCACTTTTCACCTGTGATTCTTTCTTCATTGTCTTCATTTTCTCCCCTTGACCTTTCTTTTGTCCTTCCAATATTTCACTAGTGTCTCTTCTATAGTTTACCAGAGACCTTAAATATACTTCAGAATCTTTCCATGTCTTAAAACTGTTAAATATTTCCAGTTTAAAAAGCTAAAAAATGTATTCTATTTCTTTAGTTGAGTGAATACTCAGAAATGTGTTTAGTTTTTAGAATTACTTTAAAGCTCTTCAGTAAGTTCAAAATAGGTGACTGCTGATGGTTGTGGGAGGTCTAAACATAAGTTCAAATAGAGAAAGTGAATAAGCACTGAGAAATTCCCACAGTCCTCATGAACCGTCATTGTCTACTCTTGTCACTGTTGAAACATGTAAATGAACAAGGTAGTTTTTCTGGGCAGTCTGTTGTGTATGCACTCATTGGCCCTGAGATCCCCACACTTCATTCAATGTGGGAAAATACACACACCTTTTGAGTCTATAAAGTGCATAAGCCATAGTAAGACCAGATTTTTTTCACTGACAGCCTCATCTCTATTATGTCAGACTCTGTGTTTGCTCTGTGCTCTTCTACCATGAAGAACCAGCCTTTGTGCTCACACCTGAATTTATTACATTTATTTATTTGTTTATAAAATATTTTATTTATTTATTTTTAGAGAGAGGGGAAGAGAAGGAGAAAGAGAGGGAGAGAAACATCCATGTGTGGTTGCCTCTAGAGTGCCCAACAACTGGGGACCTGGCCCACAACCCAGGCATGTGCCCTGACCGGGAATTGAACTGACGACTCTTTGGTTTGTAGGCTGGTGCTCAATCCACTGAGTCACATCAGCCAGGACTTCACACCTGAATTTAATTTTACCTCTTCTTCTTCTTCTTCTTCTTCTTCTTCTTTTCTCTCTCTTTTTTTTTAAGATTTTATTTATTTTTAGAGAAAGGGGAAGGGAGGCAAGAACAAAGGGAAAGAAACATCAATGTGTGAGAGAAACATCGACTGGTTACCTCTTGCAGGCTCCTTACCAGGGATCTGGCCTGCAACCCAGTCATGTTCCCTGACTGGGAATCAAACTGGTGACCTTTCGGTTTGTAGGACAACACCCACCCACTGAGCCCCATCAGTCAGGGCTCTAATTTTACTTCGTATGGACTGAGTCTCATTTCCCACCATCAGCCTTTTTAAAGTAGGGTTGATGGCTCCACCTCTCAGGGTTATGAGAATCACATGCCTTGCACTGTGTCTTGGTTCTTAATAAACGCTTTTGTTATTATTATCATCACAGCTTGGCTAAAATATTTAATATGGAAACTTCTGAGCATGCACAAAAGTAGAGAGAATAGCTTTTTGAATCTCAAAGTACCAGCTTCAACAGTTATCCGCTCCTGCTGATCTTGTTTCCTCCACACCCCACCCACTCCCCCCCAGGTTATTTTGAAACAAATCACTGATACCATGCTATTCATCCATAAATATTATAATCTGAAGGATATTCGTTTAAAACAAAACCTGTAAAATATCATCAGTGCTAATAATTTCTAATATTATCAAATATCCAGTTAGTATTCAAATTTCCCAATTGTCACATAGGGTAGTTTTTTTTCCCTTTGGTAACAGTTTGTTTAAATCAATATTCAAATATGGTCCATACCCTTTAATATTTTACTAGGGATATAATTAAGACACAGGAAGAGATTTTGCTGTAGAAATGTTCATTGCAGTGTTGTTTAGAATGGAGAAAATGATAACAATCATCAAAAAGGAGGGAAATGGATTGCCCCAAAAGGGTGTATGACCTGACAATAGAACAAACACAGCCATCGAAAACAATACGTAGAAAGACTATGCAATGAACAGAAAAGGTATCAGTAACTGAGAAAAGCAGGTTATAGCCCTGGCTGGTGTGGCTCACTGGATTCAGTGCTCGCCTACAAATCAAAGGATTGCCGGTTCGATTCCCAGTCAGGGCACATGCCTGGGTTGCAGGCCAGGTCCCCTGTTGGGGGTGCATGAGAGGCAACCACACATTGATGCCTCTCTCCCTCTCTTTCTCCCTTCCCCTCTCTCTAAAAAGATGAATAAATGAAAAATATACTTTTAAAAAGCAGGTTATAAAACAGTATTGCTACCTTTTTCTTCTGTTAATAAAATATATATCTCATTTGCCTGTATCTGAATAGTAAGGATACTAGTGACTTTAATTTTCTCTTAGGCTTAGTATTACATCTCATCTTTCCACAACAATCACGTATGACTCGGGCAAGAAGAAGCTGCCAAAGGTAAAAATGTACCAGCAGCGCCTCTTGGCAGTGGTCAGGCTTCACGTGGAGTGAGTTATGCTTGGCACGCTCGGCTCTCTTCCTGCCATGTGTTTCCTCGTGTGAGCTGCTGAGAAGCCCTCTGAGGCAAGAAGAGGCAGAAACCCTGGGAGGGCTGTGCCCTCACCTGACGCTGGCTGGCTCGCAGCTCTACAAAGCACCTTCAGAGGGCTATTGTTCACTGCTCAGGACACGTGATCTCATGCGCTCTCCACATGCTGTCCTGATCAGGTAGGAGGCACAGATGTGTTGGGACTGGCCTGCCTTCCCCAGAGGGGAAACTGTAGCACAGAGAACTTGGCCTTTTCTGCACACCACCCCTCAGGTCGGTTGCAAGGACACTTTGGCCCAGTTGTTGGGTGCTGGCCATCACCGTGAGATTATGTTTTGCATCTCTGTGGAGTTGCAGCATCTCAGTGTGGGTTTGGCCGAGGGCGTGCTGGACCTGCCTTGGTGTGACGCACCTCACCACATTCTGTGGGTTGGGATCTGACCAAACCTGCTCCTGTTCTCCACACCCACTTAGGGTGGGACTAGCTTTAGCTAATCTCTGCTTTCGGTGAACTGTTCTCTTTCTGTCCACTGTCACCTCCTCCAACCTTGCTGCTGATGTCTGCAGCCCCCAAGTCCCTCTCAATGGGTCTCTCTTAAGCTCAGCTCATGCCTCCTATGGTTCTCTGAGGTTCTCACCACGGCCCACCTGCATAGTCTGCCATCTCCTGACTGCGGTCCCAGCACCAAGCCTGCCCACCCACTGCCCTCTGCTTTCACAGTCTCTACCTGGCTTGGCCCCACCTGTGCCCTGGAGCTGGTCCTGACTCCTTCTTCTCAGAATTCTCAATCTGCACCCTGCAATTTAGTTTCCTACTTCTTGTTTCCTAATCGTGTCTCTAAATATTCGTCTCTTCTCCCCTAAAAGACTGTGGGCTCCTTGCCCTGGTTGGTATGGCTCAGCGGATTGAGTGCTGGCCGGTGAACTGAAGGGTCACTGGTTTGGTTCCCAATCAGGGCACATGCCTGGGTTGTGGGCCGGGTCCCCGGTTGGAGGTGTGCAAGCAACCGATTGATGCTTTGCACATCGATGTTTCTCTCCCTGTCTTTCACCCTCCATTCCCCTCTCTCTAAAAATAAATAAATAAAATCTGGAAGAAGAAAAAAAAAGACTGTGGGATTCTTGCAGGCAAACGTACTGTCAATATGATGGCACTAACAGCTCTGATAGATGTCTGGGCACTCCTCGTGTACCAGGGCCAGAGCTGTGAGCCCCATATTAATCTCAGTCAGTGAGGACAATAAACCTGTGTTATTTTTCCATTTGACTGATGAAGAAACTGAAGCTCTGAGAGGCTGAGTACTTTGTCAAAGGCCACCGAGCTATGAAGTAATAGAGCCAGAATTTTAACTGTATCTGTCTGCAAAGCCCATGCTTCTCCACACTGCACGTACTCCCTGTTGGTTGCTTGGTTCATATTTCTTTGAGTGTTCTGCACGGCGCCATCCACAGGGTCCTCATTTCTCGGTGGTAGAAAAGCCTCCTGCAGATAAGATAGCACACAGTACGCCCTCTCTCTCTGGCCAGTGTGCTCAGGGCTTGGCTCCTCTGAGCCGAGAGGTCGGCTAGAACACAGACACTCCAAGCCTTGTGTGTGCCCCCACCTTTGCACTCTTGCCTCTGCACACCCCTCACAGCCCAACTTCTCTCTCTTGTCTCTTTCCCTGGGGACACCTAAGCAGCCAGAGGATTTGCCTTAGACCACCAGGGTACCTGGGGCTTCCCTATGCTGTCTCTTTCGGGAGTTGTAAGAAAAGGGAGTGCCTGGAGGCAACAACCCAGACTAAGACATTGCCCCCATCCCCACCCCACACACCTATCAGCTCCCATACCCAGTCTGGATCCTTCCCCTTCACTGCTATCCCCTCCCCTAATCAGAATCTTTGCCAAGCCCCACCCCTCTCCCAGCATCCTGAAGTTTGGGGGCTGTGTAAAACTGAAAGATTTCCAAGTAGACGTGTGTTGGAGGGACTTCTGCTGAGGGCCCGTGTTCTGGAAAAACTGGGAAAGGAGGCAGCCACCGCAGCTGTCTCAGAAGACACCCTCATAGCTCCCTTGGAGACCTTCTGCTCTTTCCCCCACCCACCAGCCCGAGCGAACAGGGACCAAGCTTGCTTATTGTCACCTGACGCTGGGCAGCCACTGATCCCATTGGTGGAGCCAGATTGGGTCTGGCTCTCCAGTTCCTTCTCGTCTCCTCTGCCTCTCTCTCCTCCACACTGCTTTGATTCCGCTCTTGCTTCTCCTGGCGCTCGGCTGGGAACATCGCCTCTCAGGGAGCAGCAGCGCGCTGCGGAGCAGGCAGGGGCTGCCTGTGGGGCATGGAAGAAGCCTCCTTGGCAGCTGCGAAAGGAGCAAGAGGAGCCAGCGAGCGCTGCTGCCTGTGACCCAGGCATCGGCCGCTGCCCCCCGGCCTGGGGAGCCCACCACACACAGCTCTGTCCCTTCCCACCCTCCAGATCTTCCTCTGCGGAGCCTGGTGGAGCCAGGTGAGTGCCTTTTCTCCCCAGAGTGTCCTGCTGTCAATCCTGAGAGGGACTCCACTGGCCAGGGACTAGGAGCTGGGGGCATGGGGTCCTGCCGCTGCCTGAGGTGCCCACCTGGATTGCCAGAGCTGACGACCTTGTCCCCTTTTCCTCAGGGCTCTTGGCCAAGGGGTTGACAGCTGGATTCAGTCCCTGGGGCGCCACAGTCGGTCACCCTGTGACGATTCTGCTGCAGTCAGCAATGCCAATGGGGACAGCGGGGTGGGAGCAGCCTTTCCTCTGGCGTGTGGTGGCTTTTCTAAATGGGCATGGGCAAAGGGTGTCATATTGGTGTGTGCACCTTGAGTGTATGCTTGTGAGGAGACTGGAGGTTTGCCTGCGTAGTTAGTTCTGTCTGCATGCACTCCTGTTCATGTGTGGGTTTGGACTGCTGTGTGGCATGTCTGGGAACATGTTTCTTATACATATGAAACACATGTGTGTGGGACCGCTTCTCTGAGTAGCCTGTGGGTACATGTTGGTGGGCACAGTGTGAAGCAGTATATTTATGGCGTGGACATATCTCTTGTCATGTGTGTGGGAGTGCATGTTGATAGAGGGTTTCTATGTGGCAGGTGCGCCTCAGAGCAGAAGGGGTAGGTAGGTGGAAGGTGTGGGCAGATCCCATCTGTGGGCAGAGCTGTGCTGGCATGCAAACCTGTTGGCATGTGAAAGCTCGGGACTGGCAGAGTGTGGCCAGAGACAAACACATTTTCAAAGACTGCATCTTTGAGCCTAGAGAAGATTTGAGAGTGAATATCAGACTGTGGACAGAAGTTGATGTGCGTGCAAGTATACATGGTATGCAAACAGGCTATGGTTGCGTGCCTTCTGTGAAGGTGGTGCGCATGCAGTTGGTGCCCATGGCTTTTCCCTTTTCCCCCAAACTATGGCTTTGTGAGAAGATGTGCATGCATGTGTATGTGTGAGCCTATGGACATAAACATGTGTGGGTCTATGTGGAGGTGGCAGCTAGTGGAGTGAAAACGGTGGGACAATCTTAAAACGTGTAGGGTCCCTGAGTGCATAGGTGAGTGTGTAGGAGTGAGAATGCCTGAGGAGGTGCGCGCAGCTGTGGGTAGGCATCCTTGGTGCGTGTGTGTTCACATGCGTGTGCCTGCCTGCCTGTGGGTGTGGGAATACTTGTCTCGGGGTGGATTCGCACAAGAGTGTGGGTGTTCCTCAGGTGTTGTCTCAACCTGTCTCTCACACCCTGCCCTTCCTCAGTCATGTGGGCTTGCAGAACTGGGGTTCATGCCCACCCTTTGTCCACTCTGGCTCTACTGTCCGCCCAGTGTCACTCATGGCCACTCTCCCAGTCTCGTGTGGGGAGCAGCCTCAGCTGTCCTAGAGCTGTAGAGGGGAAAGGATGGCCCAGGTCCTGGACACCTCACCAATAAGCTCAGCTGCCCTGCCTCTGGGAGGCTGGGGAGTACCGGACAGGAGAAGGTGCCCTGCTCGCAGGGTAGACATAGACTGCATCCCATGTGTGTGTGTGGGGGGTCTGTGTTGCATGTGGAAGTGCATGTATGAGTGTGTGTGTGTGCATGGAGGGCACATAGGTGTCCCCCTGGGGAGCTCCTCAATGGGACCTCAGGAGATGGAAACCCCCCCAACTGCTTCACACCTGTTCCCATGAATTACGAACTGGTTTATTGTATAGTTGTTTCTGGACACCCTGTCCTGTCCTGTCCTGTTTTATTTTGTGGTAGACCTTGTAGCACCCCTTGCTTATTTACTGTAAGATTCATGAAGCTACTGGCATTTGAACCTCACAACAGGCAGCTGTACGCTTTAGGGTGGAAAGCTAGGATGTAACAAAGACTCAGGTAACACTGGGGGACAGGTAAAGGTTATTGCCCATATCCTGTGCCCTGTGCCTACCACCCAGGTAGCCCACAGGTTAATTTAGACATGCCAGGCTCCTGAGCAGTCTTAATTGACAGGAAAGTGTGGGTTGGAGCTTCTGGGAGCTATACATAGAAGCACCTGCTTTTGATGGCACAAGGTACCCTCACCCTTACTGCATGGGCGAGGAGAAGGGGGAAGGAGGAGAAAGGAGCTGACACTCCAGAAATCTGAGGTGTGCTGGGATGGGGCTTGAGGAAGAACCAGGGGCATGAACTCTACTGAGTGAGAAAGTCCAGCCTACAACCATGCTCTTGCCCCAGCGAGAGTCCCTTCCCTGCCCTCCCACCTCTCACCCCCATGCCCCGCTCCTCAGAGCCCCACAGAGCCAGGCCGGAGTCAGGGCCTGAGTCAGGGCTTCCTAGCTGAGCACCAGGGAGAGGGGTGGGGGTGCCCACACCTGGGAGGGACGCAGGGGATGGAGCGAAGAGTAAGGGAGCAGGTGAGAGAGAGTGCATTGCTCGAAAGGAAAGGTCAGAAAAGGAAAAATAAACCGTGGTGAAAACATGTGCACCTCTGCAGACACACATGCCACACGCGTGACTCACATGACACACACAAGGGAACACAACCTTAGCTTAATGATGATGGGCTTGAGCGTGCCAGAGTCTGACAGACCTGAGTTCAAATCACTTTCCAGCTGTGTGACCTTTGGCATCTTACTACCCCCAACCTCAGCGACCTCATCTGTAAGATGGGGTTAATAATAGTACCTACCTATTGTGAGTGCACATGAGATGATGTTTGTGATGTGATCGGCACACAGTCAGCCTGCAATAGCTGTCAAAGCTAAAACCAATTGTTTAAAAGAGTCAAGTGACAGAGGATGTGCTGAAAGGGAAAGAATGACAGTGAAAAAGTTATGGGTGGGAGAAGGGCTGCGGCTTGTGCGGCCCCTCCCCCACCAGCAGGTCCACATGTATCTCTGCGGCCCTTGCACTTCCGGCCCTGCTCAGTCACCCCAGGGAGGAGGGAGGCCTGACCCCAGAGCCCTGGCACCCTGGCCTCTTGACTGCTGGTGTCCTCCTCCTGCCTGCACCCTCACACCCATTTCTTTGGTGGGTGCTTCCTGTCTCTCCTACGCCTCACACGGTTCTCTCTATCCCCACTCCTTTCTCTTTTCACGCCTGTTGGCTGAGGGCCCCCTCCTCGGCACCATCTGCTGCAAATCTGTCCTGCCTGGCTTTTGCAGCATTCCCACTGCCTCGGCCACCTGTCAGGTGCCGTCTGCTCTGCAGACCCCTCCTAGGAGAGCCAAGAGCCCCGGGGGGGGGGGGGTGCCCCATTCCACCTCCATTCCCACATCTCCAGTCTTCCCATTGCAATTTTTCCATCAGATTTGATGAGGCGGGTGCAATCAGTGGCTCCTCAAGGTTCCACCTTGCACGGGATGTTGGGAGCAAGACATTTCAGAAAACTCCATGGTGGGGAGGGAGGTGCTGATTCTCCCTGTCCTCGTAGTCCCCACAGGAGCCACACTGAAGGGGAGCATGGAGCTGCTGTCCACACCCCACAGCATTGAGGTCAATAACATCACCTGCGACTCTTTCCGCATCTCCTGGGCCATGGAGAACAGTGACCTGGAGAGGGTCACCCATTACTTCATTGACCTCAACAAGAAGGAGAATAAGAACTCCAACAAGTTCAAGCACCGAGTGAGTGAGGGGGCCCTGAGCAGTCTTCCCCACTACTGCTCTTGAAGGAGGCAGGAGAACAAATGCCTGGAGGTGACAGTGGGGTGTCGGAGAGGCCGAGCTCCAGTCCAGGCTCCTTTTCCTGTGTGGTCTGAGTGAAGTTACTTAACCTCTCTGAGCCCAACTTCTTTTGCTTGCAACAAGGAAATCATAATAATGCCCGCCCCTGTCAGCTTGTGAGAGGCTTCTGTGGGGTAATGTTTGTGTGGTGTTGGGCTTGGGACCCAGCAAAGAGTGAATACTGTATTGTGAATAGGGTGGCAGAGGGGCAGGAAACCCCACCTGGGGATGCCTTGTTGACTGGGTGGGTGATGTGGGCCATGGGCAGGGGTGGAGCACTTCATTGGGTCCTTCAGGCCCCTGTGGTTCTCTCTGTCCCTGGCCCTCTGGCCCATTTGCTGGGTTTAGACAATGAATGTGAGGGAGGCCCTGCTGGCTGGGGTGTTCTTTCCCTGGGTTAAAGCTGGTGTGGGGGCGGGTGGGAGAAAGGCTCCCATCTTCCGAGCTGGCAGAAAGTGGAGGGGTGGGGGGAGAGTGAGGTGGAAGAAGCTGGTTCCCACGACGACGGCGCCATGTGGGGTGTTCACCCTCTCTTTCTGGAGCTGGTTCTCCTGATCTGGGTGTCTTTTGGCAGGCCAGTTGCCACGGTGACGTGAATGTTCAACACCACCCCCTTAACCTCCTCCCAAAAGAATAAGGCATATTCTCCCTTCCTCCCTGGCTTCTCAGCATTGGCCGTTGCCATGGAGACGGCACTGCAGTGTGCAGAGCTCTCGAAGTCTCCCTTGAAAATGGAGGTCTCACCACCCTCAACTTAGTGGGCCTCCACCCCAGTTCCCAAGAGAATAGGCATCAGGGAGTTGGGAGGGGTGGAGGTTGGGGACTGTCTGGTGACCTGCCCAATGACCACTGCTTGCTTCTGCGGGAAGATGGTGGCCAGGACCCTGAGCCCAGAATTGCTGAGACTCTGGCCCTCTTTGGGAGGTGTGGGGCCACCTGGGCAATAGAGGTCTGAAGGAATTCCAAGGTTGAGTGTAACCCCCCAGTGTGACTCTTGGTTCTCGGTCTATATCCCATGCCTCAGGATGTCCCCACCAAGCTTGTGGCCAAGGCCGTGCCACTGCCCATGACGGTGAGAGGCCACTGGTTCCTGAGCCCCCGCACGGAGTACAGCGTGGCAGTGCAGACCGCTGTGAAGCAGAGTGACGGGGAGTACCTGGTGTCTGGCTGGAGCGAGACGGTCGAGTTCTGCACTGGGGGTGAGGCCCTGACGTCCTGCTGCTTTTCTGCATCTGGTTTATTTATGGTCAGGAGGGGGCTTCGTCTTAGCACTGCAGACACTGTGACCCCCTGCTGTACACCAGTGCCAGGCTTAAGCCGTCAGGGAGGTGCACATAGATGAGACCCGCCCCCATCCCTGTTCCCAAAAGCCTGCAGACTGGTGACAACATCACTTCCACAACGGGATAGAGTCACTTTTCTGGCTTGGGGCAGGCATGTTTTTTTGAATTGTGGTAAAATACTCATAAGATAAAAGTTACCATCTTAGCCATTTTTAAGTGCACAGTTTAGAGGTATTAAGTACATTCATGTTGGTCCATAACTTTTCATCTTCCCAAACTAAAACTCTATACCCATTTAAACAGCAGCTCTGCCTCCCCTCCTTCCAGTTGCTGGCAGCCACCACTCCACTTTTTGTCTCTGCACATTTGACCACTCCTGGTATCTTCTGTGAGGGAAGTCACGCAGTGTTTGTCCTTCTGTGACCAGCTTATTCACTTAGCAGCATGTCCTTAAGGTCCGTCCATGTCGTAACTTGGGTCAGAATGTCCTTTCGTCTTAAGGTTGGGATAATAGTACACTGTGTGGCTAAAGCGCATTTTGTTTATTGATTATTGGTTGATGGACGGCTCATGGAGCAATCACATTTTGCTTGTCTTGAGCCTCCACTTCACCTGGGAAAATGACCGCTATTTGGGGGTCCCACAAACTCTCTTAGCAGAACTTAGATTGGAAATTCCAGCACGAACAAACAGAACACCAAGCTCGCATGTCCTTGGTCATTGCTGATCACGTGGGTTCTGTCCCCACGATATTCCATTATTTTAGTGTCCATGGTGAGAACTGCCCCAGATCTCCCTCTGTCACAAGGAAGGGGCAGGGGACAGGCTTAGCCTCGGGCCTCCTCTCTCTGCCAAGGTCTGTGCCCTTTGCTTCATCCTTGAGCTGCTGTTCTCTTTAGAGCGGGGCATTTTCCTAGCTCAGCCACACACCCCCCTATCTGAAGGGGCTCTCTTTCCCTGTGAGGAAGTCCTCTCGGTTTACCCCAGAACTCCACGTGGAGTGGAAATTTAATTCAAACGGGGGTGCTGGGGATGGCTGTATTCCAGGCCACATACCTTTCACCAAACCCAGCATTTTTCCCAGGGCCACATCAGCAAGGAGGAAAGGGCACATTTTTCTAACTTGCACAAAGGCGCTGTCTAGGCTAGCAGCAGGCCTGCCTGGGCCTCTGGCCCTGGCCCTGGGGAGGGTCCAATTTCGCTACCCTGCTTCCAGGCTTCTCTGCTTTTCCTGGGATGCTGAGGTGGAGTCATCGCCCCAGACCTGGTCTGCCTAAGCACTCACCTAGGGTAGAGAACTGATCCCCCACCTGTGAGAGAGCTGCCTTCCCTGAGGGTAGTGTGGGCAGCCTCCACCCTGGGAAGTTCGGAGGCTCTCCTTTAAGGATCTCAGCATCTGCCCCTCTCAGTCCTTCTTGTGCCTGCTGGCCCTTCTTTCACACGAGGACGAGGATGGCCTGGGATTACAGCTCCGGGGACCGGCATGATTGTATAACAGGGCAGCGCTGCCCTTGTCTGAGGCAGAGAGTCCTGAGCCTCTGGCCCTGAGGGCACAGGTGATGAGGACAGACAGCATCCAGCTGGTCTATTCCCGCATGGTCTGAGGTGCTGTGGATGTTTGGTGTCCCCTGCAGCTCTGAGCACAGAGGAGGAGGAGGGAGGGGGGAGAGTCTGTGATCCTGCCTAGCCTTTGGCTCACCCACCTGCTCTCTTGCAGATTATGCCAAGGAGCACCTGGCACAGCTGCAGGAGAAGGCCGAGCAAATCGCGGGGCGCATGCTGCGCTTCTCTGTCTTCTACCGCAATCACCACAAGGAGTACTTCCAGCACGCCAGGTGCGTGCAGCCCTGCATGCTCCCCAGGCCCCGCCTGCCTCCCCCCGCTCTGCCTCAGCCACGCAGGCTGTTTGATGCCACCCTAACCTGCCCTCACAGGCTGTCTCTGGGGGTGGCTGCTGGCTTGGGATTGAGCTCCAGGGAAGGAGAGGGCTCTCAGGATGTGGCTGCCTGGGCAAGTGGTGGTGGTGGGGTCCTCTCTGGAGGAAGTTCCTGTCACTGGGTTCTAATGCAGCAGGCCAGCTATCTCTCCAGTCAGGGATTGAGTCCCAAGGGGAGGAGAGGAGGGGGCACAGAGTGTGAGGGGATTCTGATCATGAAGGGTGTGGTCTTCATACTGTCTGCCAGGGAGCCTGGATGTTCCACGGTGAGCCTCAGGCAGCCCTTAGGGGCTGCCAAGAGGTCACTCAGGAACTCAAGAATGGAGCTTGGTGGACCTTACACCTATCATTCAACCTGAGCAGCTTCAGTTTTTTTGCCAATGGCCCACCTATGTATAATTCCCTTCTGGAAGAAATTAAATTCTTGATTTAATTGCTGATGTCATCCAACACCCTCAGGTGACACATAGGGAGCCTGAGACCCAGAGGGCCAGCAAATCTATAGTCCCTTAGGACAGCCAGGACCCAGCAGGAGGGAGGCTCAGTCAGGGGCTGCTCATCTCCCCATGACTGCTGACACTGCTCCCAGGGCCTGTCCTCCTAAGGCTGGGCCAGGGCAAGCCACAGCCAGTGCTGTCTTTATTATTTTGTCACATTGACCTACCCCAGGGCAGGGGGGCCTGGAGGGTCTTTGGTATTTGCACTAAAGAAGAGACAGTGAGCTGGGTGGTGAGGGCAGTGGCTCAGTTTGGGTTTCTCTGTCAGAAAGCAAGAAAGACACATAGCAGCCATGTGTGCCAGGAAGTAACGATGAACACAGGCATGGTCCTCCTCTTGAAACCCGCAGAGTCTATTGGAGGACAGTATGGATGGATGGAAGGTAGTAAGTGTGTGATCATTGAGTAGACATCAGTGTCCTGCACATAGTAGGCAGTCAAAATTTTGTTGCGGGCCAGTGTCTGATGCCCCTGGAAGGTTTTAGAGGGGAAGGGACACCTATGCCAGGCCTTGAAGGAAGAATAGGAGTTTGCCAGGCCTGGTGGGGAAAGGTGGGAAGGGCAGTCCAGGCAGAGGGCAGGGCACCACAAATGTAGAGGCAGGAGTAAGCGGGTGTGGGGCTCCCACGTGGCTGGAGCATGTCACCTGTGGAGGTGGGGATGGTAGGAGGTGGAGCCAGAAAGACCAGATTGTGATGCCTTGCTTGTCACTCAAGATCCATCGAAGGGTTTTGTGCCCCAGAATAGCAGGTTCAGACCTCTCCTGGGTGAAAGAGAAGGCTGGAGCAGTCTATCTCCAGGGCCCTCCCTGCTCTTGCATTCTGGAATGTACTGTTTGTGATGGGTGGAGGCGGTGGCTGGTGGGGAGCTGGGAGCTGGACTGACTCCTTTCTCACCAAAGCAGCCACCAAGCCTCAGCCCAGCTAAGCAATGGCATTTTCTCTTCCCTTTGGCATTGTCCCTGGGGCGGGTAGGACCCATTGCGGGAACATGCTGCAGCCCTACCTGAAGGACAACAGTGGCAGCCACGGCTCCCCGACCAGCGGCATGCTCCACGGAGTCTTCTTCAGCTGCAACACGGAGTTCAACACTGGCCAGCCCCCACAGGACTCCCCCTATGGCCGCTGGCGCTTCCAGATCCCCGCCCAGCGCCTGTTCAACCCCAGCACCAACCTCTACTTTGCGGACTTCTACTGTATGTACACAGCCTACCACTACGCCATCCTGGTGCTGGCCCCCAAGGGCTCTCTGGGGGACCGCTTCTGCCGAGACCGCTTGCCCCTTCTGGACATTGCCTGCAACAAGTTCCTGACCTGCAGCGTGGAGGATGGGGAGCTGGTCTTCCGCCATGCCCAGGACCTCATCCTGGAAGTCATCTACACCGAGCCTGTTGACCTGTCCCTGGGCGCCCTGGGGGAGATCAGCGGCCACCAGCTCATGAGCTTGTCCACTGCCGATGCCAAGAAAGACCCCAGCTGCAAGACCTGCAACATCAGTGTGGGCCGCTAGGGAATCCAGGGGAGCTGAGGGGCTAGAGAGAAATGCCCGGCGGGGTGGTGATGGGTGACATAAGTTCAGGGAGTTGGCTCTCTCCACTGCCCCCTTGCCACCTCAGGGCCATCGGCTTCCCCCTCCCCTACCCCTTGACATTAGAGGCAACAGAGGGTGGTCCCCTTGGTAGGCCTGGCCCACCCATGCCTGGTAGACTTGGAAAGGCTCTTAGGCTCAGTAGGTTGGTGGGGGGGTGGGATTTCTAGAGACTTCCCTTTTCCTCTGGTTTCTCTGTCCAGCTATTTCTTGCTTCACCCCAGGCTCCCATCTCATGAGACTGCGGCCCCTGGGCTTTCCTTGGGAAGCCTCTCCAGGCCAAAGCCCACATGTAGCTTGCCTGCCTCCACTGGGGGCAGAGAGCTATGGGGCGCTCTTCCTTAGCCCACCTACCCCACTCAGGATGACCACAGGGTGCCCCTCCCTGCTCAGCTGGGCCTGGGGGCTTCCCACTCCAGACTTGACCCTTTCCCTCTATAAATAGTCTCCTGCACTGCTGTGACTTCTTGCCCCGCAGCACCTCCTCCTACCTGGGAGGGACCTGTCCCCACTTCTCACTTGTGCTCTAGGAAGGGGCGTTCCTTTTTTCTCGGCTCTGGGGCATCCAAGCTGTTGGAGTTTTTTCTTTGTTCTGAAGACAATGCAGACCCCGGAGGACCTTCTTTGCTCAGAGCACTGAGGCCTGGCATGGCCACCACTGGGGTTGAGGAGGGGGAAAGACACCCCTGAGACCCAGAGGGACCCCTTCTCAGTTGGGAGTGGGCTTCTTCCTGCCCTGAGGGGACCTGGTGTGGAGGTGGGTCTGAGGCTTTCCTGCAGACCCCGACACCCCCGGGGTGGTGCAGTTGGCCCGCTCTCAGCCACGGGGCTGTGGCTGCACTGTGGCTGTGAGTGGCCTGGAATGTGGCTTCCCTGCCACCCCACCTGCCATGCCCCCGCCCACTGGCACTGTCTGCACTCCCCCCACCCACTCTCAAGCCTTTTGACGGAGAGTCCCTGCCCTGGGGAGCTCCTGTCAAGGCTTTCCTGGGCCTAACAGCGTTTTTACCTATTTCCTACTTTTGTACGGGTCCCCGGGTGGTGAGGGCAGGCCTCCCACGATAAGCAGACCAGGTGGGGTGATGAAGAAAGGTATCGACAGAGGCAGCTTGCTGTTTGGGGATGATGGAGATGATGTCAGGTGGAGGAGAACAGCCTCTGCAGTGATGGCAGATCTCTGTGATGAAGGACCGAAGAGGCCGGCAGGCCAACCAGGCCACGTCTCAGCAAGGGGCAGGTGGGACAGCTGGTCACCTCTTCTGTAGCCACAGGGAGTGATGTGATCAGCTGTCTCTGTGGCATGGATCAGGTCTGGGGGCCCTGGGAGGTGCATGGAGAAGGAGAGGACATGAGCCCTCAGGCCCTCCACCTCTGCTGGCAGCATTGCTGTGGGGGTGGCCCACTGCCCTCCCCGGCCCCATGCCTGCCCCCGGCTGGGGCATGCCTGCCTGCGCTGTGCTTGCGATGTGTACCAATAAACCACCATGGCCTGAGAGCCTCGCCTCTCCTTGGGCTCTGGGAGTGTGGGTGGGCAAATTAGACCAATACAGAGGTACGCACATGGGAATGTCCCAGGGTTGGGCCACCGGGAATTGTCCCCAAGAGTGTTCCAAATCTTGCTGTGAGATGTGGGGCTCAGGAAGCAGAGCCACATCTCCTACTCAGAAGGGACTTTGGAGGTCATTCAGAGCTACCCTGCACTGTGCAGGGAAACTGAGGGCTCCTAAGAGAGAATTGGAGAGATCTGGAGTGGTAGCCAAGGTCCCCAGGCCCCTCATTTGCAGACCTTGCCACTGCAGCGTCAGACCCAGATGCCACTGAATTTATCTCCCCAAAGCCCCTGTCCCCTCCCCAGTAGGGCTCCTCTTGCAGATCTGAGTCACCTCTGTGTCTGTTATTATGGACTTATTAAAATAGTGCTCTGCTGGAGTGGAAAAGTCCAGAAAAATTAGTCACCTCCCTGACACTGCCTGGCTCAGGGCCAGTGAACATGTGTCATCACGAACTTGGGCACAGCCTCCTAGGGCTAAGAATGAGAGCTGAAGGGCAAAGACCACTTCCCGAGGGCCTACTATGTGCCAGGCATCGCACACATCAGCTCGTTTAGTCTTCACAATGGCTTTGTGCTGTAGTCACATTTAACGGATGAAGAAACATAGGCACAAAGAAGTGCAAAGCCTTGCCCATGTCTTATGGTCAGTAGACAATTGTGGCCAGGATTTGAATCAGAAGCTTGAATCTTTCCATTTCATTGCCCTATGGCCCCGAGTGTGTGCCAGGGCAACCTGACACAATAAGAGACAAGCAGGGCCCAGCTCACATACAGTGACCCTCTCAAGGGTCTCCTCTGGCTGACCAAGATCCTTCCTAGTTGCTGAATAACACAAGGGGGTGCTGCAGAGTCACAAATGCCCAGGAGGCTTATTTAAAGGGGTTTGGGTGGCAGCTGGAGTCCAGAATTCCTAGGACAGGGAGTGACCATTAGGGTCTAGCCTTCCACTTTGGCTGGATCTCTGCCTCCCGCCACCAGCTGAGGGCTTTTCAGAGTCCTCCAGAAGGGAGGCTTCCATCTTCCTTTATGAATCCTTCCGGGTTTCTTAGGAGGAAAGATTGGCTCCCAGTGTACTCCTAGTGGGAGATGAAGGCGGCCAGCTGAGGCAGGGTGGACAGGATTGGGGGGCTGCACATGCAGGTCTCCTCCATAGAGCCTGTTCTTCCTTCCTCTCTCCAGATGGCTACTCTCTGGCACATGCCTGTGCTGGGCTGCTAGGGGCACCCGACAGACCAGGCTGGGTCAGGGCATTGGGTGGAGTCTGCCCTCGGGTTCCTTCTGGTGGAAGGAGAGGTCTGCATGGGAACACACACACACACTCTCTCTCTCTCTCTCTCTCTCTCTCTCTCTCTCTCTCTCACCCTGCTTGGGCTGGATTTAGAAGACAGCCTCAGTAGCCACAGAGATGAAAGATGAGGGAAAACCTTGGACTGCAGTTGCCACTGTGTAGAGTGAGGGCCTCCAAGTTAGCCCTGCTCCAGCACAGATAGGGAGGGGAAATGAGGTGGCAGCCACAAAGGGGCACCCCTGAGTCACAGGTGGGTGTTCTGCTGTACAGGCACAGACACATAGACACAGCCAACACACACATGTAACTACATGCACTAATGCTCCCAACATACACACACACTCTGCCCAGACACCCACCTTCCTTCCCATTCCTCTCCTCCTGGGCCAGCATCTTTCTTTGGATCTTGGATGGATGACAGCCCCTACCCCATTGCGGGAGGAGAGGGACCACTCTGAGAATCCTCACGGTTTCATCTGACTTTGGTGTGTGTCTCTTCTCCATGTTGGGAAAAGAAGTGGCTGGGGTCCCAAGAACAGGGACAAGTAGGGACCTTCCCCCAAAATGGAGGGAGGCCTTCAGGAAGCTGAGTGGAGGTGATTGGCCATAAAACAGTTTGGCCACAGCATCTGGAGGAGATTAGAACCAGATGTTCCTGGGATGGGGGTGGGGTAAGGTGTGGGGCTGGGAAGGGGCTGGAGCAGGAGAAGCGGGCTGGTCCAATGGAGGCTGGGTGAGGGGACCTCAGGGCTCACTGGGGGAAACATCTGGCTGCCCTCTGCCCCACTCCCCAAGTCAGGCACTACTATTTTTGTAAGTCTTTTCACGGATTCTAGAGTCAGCCCTGTGTGTAGGGACAGTCAAGCACAGGGTGTGACTTGGGAGGTGCCCAGAAAGGCTACCAGCCAGCCAGAAACCCATCTCCTGCTCTGCAAGCCCCGCCTTGCTGTGGGTTAGGCATTGTCCTTTCTGGCAGTGGTCCTCTGCTAAGCTCCTGACGCCCAACTGCAAACTGGTGTGCCCAGAAATTGCCTTTTGCCATAGGAAGAGAGCAGTCCAGGAGCTGGGAAATGGTCCGGCAGAGGAAGGGAAAGGGAGGCCCATTCATGGAAAGCCTCCTGTTCACCGGCACTGGCCCAGGCCTCTTCAAAGGGTATCTCATTCCTTCGTTGAAACCCTGTGAGCTGTCATTATCCTGTGTGTCTAGATAAAGAAGCAGAGGTTCTGAGTGGTGAAATGATTCACCCAGGGTCACATGCCGCCAACTGGTAGAGCTTGTGTTTGCATTCAAACTGCTAGGGAGAGGGGAAGGGAACCAGAGAGAAGGACTAAGGGCCAGTGCAGGGCATCAACTTTCCTTCTACAGTTGAGCCAACAGCTGGCCCTGCATGCCACCACCGCTGCTGAGGGGTCCAGCAGCTTCAGTAGCCTGGCCAGCACTCTGGCCACCTGCAGACTGGACACTGGCCTTTATCCTTGCTCGTGGCAGGAAGGGCTGCTGGGCAAAGGCACCAGGCTTGGGGACCAGAGGCCCAGGGAAGGGCAGCTGGCCAGTGTCACAGGGCTAGGCATGTCAGAGCCAGGACTCCTGGCTGCCAGGCAGTGCTGTCATCCATCCTCCCAGGGCTACAGAGGGGCTCCCAGAGGGAGGAGATAGAAGCTCCAGGGTGAGCGTTTATCTCAGCCTCGTTAACAGTGTAGGGGCACAGTCTGGGGCAGACCCAGCCTAGTTCTTCCTCTGCTGGCTGTGTACTCAGGATCTGGGGAAACCCGGAAGGACCTCTGGGGCTTGGAGACAGTTGGAGGAACAAAGGTGCCTTCCTCTTACATGGAATCACCGAGCTGATGGTGGCTGCGCTGGAGTTGGTCTATTTAGAACCTGAAGCATCCAGAAGCTGAGGGTGGGCTGGGCCTTGAGAACACATTAAAAGTTCTGGAATACAAGTCTGTGGCCTGCAGCCAGCTTCTAAGCAGCCTCCACCGCCTGGTGGCAGCCTCTGCAGATGGACCCAGGGAAGACCGAGAGAGCCTGCCAGCCCGGGTCCCTGAATCCATGCGAGGGTCCAAGTTTATGGTGGTGATGGTCTTGGGACAGGTGCTCAGGGCAGCTGCATGGGGCGATACTGAGCTGCCTCTGGCTGTGGTATTAATTTGCAGAGGCCCCATTTGAGGTAGAGAACCACGTACCCTCTTTGGGCTGGAACCCCACATTCTAGATGGGTTTATGGTCCTGGTTCCTTCTGGACATGTGGCCTATGAACTGGGAGTGTGATCCTCTGAGCTTCAGGGGAGCTGGAGGACTGGTGCAGTGAGCTGTGACTGCCGACTACAAATTCAGCTGTGGAGGAGCTGATGCCAAGTTGGTTGGCAAAGTGTCTGGGGTGAGATGCCCAGGCGGCTCCAAGTTTGCGGGCCTTGCCATTCTTCTCAGGGCCCTCCAGACTGTCCTGAGCACCCCAGTCGGAGGAGGTGGAGGCAGGAAGGGGTGGCTATAACATCACCACCTACAATCTCACTGGAGCAAAAAGCAGGAACCCCTCTAGCCATTGCCTATGGCCCCACAGGCTTCAAGGCCTCACCTGCGGTTAGGATTGGAAGACGGACTGGAAGACAGGGCTGCAGCCTGATCATGGCAGGGGGTTCTGCATGCAAATCAGATACTAGCACTGTGTCTGTTCTCTGCTTAAAGGGCCAGTAGGGCGTGCACCATGACAGACTGCTTCCTGGGGTGGGTCCCCCCTACAGAGTCCCGACAACCTCCGGCACAACACCTGCCTGGCTCTGAGGAGGAGTTGGGGCCAGTAAAGCACTCCAGTCCCACTGAAGGCCCTTGGAAGCCCTGGGGCTTGGAGCAGGCCCCTGGTCTCTGGAATTCAGGAATGGCCAGCCCAGGTATAAGAACCTGGGTTCCTCCTTGAATTTCTTTCCCCTTGAGATCCACGTAAAGGCAGAGAGGCTGCTTTGAAGGGAAGGAGCAGGAATGTGGTTCTTCTCCTCCTGGCCACAGGGAGACAGGCCTGAGCTTCCCAGCTGGCTGAAAGGGAGGAGGCAATGGCAAGACGGAAGACGCCAGACAAGACACAACCTTGGGTCTCCTTGGGAGACGTGGCCAGAGCTGAAATGTTTGCTCAGTGTCTGGCTCTTGTCTCTGTGACAGGAGGACCTACAGGGGCCACCACTTGGTGTCTAAAGTTTAGGAAGGCAGGTACTAGGGCCAGCTAGAGAGTCTACTCTGGCTGATGCCAGTTTTCTGGCTCCTGGTGTGGTCTCCTAGCTGGGCACCCTCACGGCCCACCCACCACTTCCTTAGACACAGAGACAGGAAACCCAAGTGGACACTGGATGGACAGACACACACCCATCCCCTTTTACATACCTCCTCCCTCCCACCAAAGAGCCTGTCATAGAACAGCCCACCCATCCATTGCGTGGGAGGGCCATGAGCTGTGTGCATGCAGTGTGCCCGCCTGCGGGCTGCGTGTGCAAGGCGGCTGTGTTGGTGTGTGCCCGAGTGTGAAATCACACCCTCAGGGGTCCTGAAATGGAAGGGAGGGAGGGCAGGCAGCGAGCCAGGTGTCCTGGCTATGGGCCGCTCCAGACACAGCGAGCCTGCACCTCTGCAATGCAACATACCCACCCCCTCCCACGACGCCCCAGACACACTCTGGCACAGGATTCTGGCTGTAACACTTTCAGTTTATTGGCTGGGATGCCCTGGTGTGGCTGACCAGCCACTGGGCCTGAGAGAGGCCCTGTCTCCTTCCCCACCCCTCCCCTTCACTTTCCCACTGCGGCTCCCGTGGGATATGCCCCAGGAAACAGCAGGAAGGTGAGGGGGGAGGGGTTAGAATAAAACCAAATGAGGCTGGGGAAGGGCTGGAACATGTATATTACAATGAAGATACGCACCAGTTATACACAACCCTGCATGTAGAGATGGGCAGGAAGGGCGGGAGGGTCCTGCTGACAGGCCCTCTCCCCACCGGCCGGCCCCCACAGAGGAATGGCCACTTCAAGTGTCTCAGTGAAAGCTCTGGCCTCTGGCCCTGGCCCCTCGCTCTGGGGAGGCCGAGGAAGGAAGGGATCTGGGGAAGTGGCTCATAAAGAAGTCCAAGCCCCCGCCTCCTGAGGACAGCTTCACCTGGACCATCGGGGGCAGGGACGGGGTGCCCACCACCTGCCCACCCCCACTGTCTAGTCCAGATGACCAGGGGCAGCAGGCCTCGCGTCCCCATGATGTGCAAGGGCAGAGGTCACTTCCTGCTGTGCAGTGTGTCCTGGAACTTGGTGCTGGTGTAGCGCAGGTGGAAGCCTTTTTTGGTGATGGTGTCGTCAGAGTGGAATCTCACCAGGACAGAGTCTCCTGCTGAGTACACCTCTTCTGGAGGCTGGCAGGGGAAGGGGACGTGTAAGCCTGAGGGCAGGTGCCAGGGCTGCCCCCACCCATAGGTCCCCTGCTCTAAGAAAAGCAGGCAGCTCCCCAACCCCGGGAAGCAGCAGGAAGACTTTAGCGGATGTTTAATGGGGCGTCTGGAGGAGGGGGAAAGCAGGAGCCTAAGTCCAGAGAAAAACTTCCATTCTCAACCCGGCTCTTCTACTAACTATTACAGTTAGTTGTAAAGTTTAGACAAGGTACTGCCTTTCGGGACCTTGCTTCCCCCGGGTGCAAACAGGACCAAAGGCTATCTGCTCTCCCAGCCTAGGGCTGGGGAGGGGGCATGTGAGAGGACGGCTGTGAAGGGTTCTGCAAGGAAGAGTTTCTCTGAGTGGCTGCCTTCTAGCCATCCGCGCTGTCTCTTGGAGAAGACTGGACAGCTGGGTCCCCCAGGCCTGGTATCGGCCCTCCCCAACTTCTAACCTTCGCCAACTCCAGGGGCACCCCTTCCCAGGCTCATGCAAGTCCTTCCTCACCTCTGTGCACAGGCCCTCGGAGTGAGAGCCACCTGTAAAGAATCAGCACACAGACGCCCTGGCCCTCAAGCTGTGGAAGGTTCATTTCGAGAACCTTGGGGACATTTCCAGCAAACATGCCAGGAAGCCCTGATGGACTCGGTTCCTTCCCCACGTCCCCTCCTGTTAGTTCCAGTCTAATGGAAGCCTCTGGAAGAAGCCACCTGGGACACCCAAATGTGCCAGGTCAAGTGAGTTACTAAGGGCAATGTGGGAGGAGTGGCGTGCCAGTTTGGTATGCAGGGGACTCCAGAGCCGCTGAGCAGAGCAGGCAGGGGGGCTGTGTGCTACATGTCCACCTGCCTCCCCACCTCTCACCCTGCCCAGCCCTTGCCACTGCACAGGCTGAGGCTCTGCTCCTAAGCTGAGATTTGCCACAGTGCTGGGTCTAGCAGCTGCTACAGCTCTGGGGGCACCCAGGCTGCCTGGAGCAGGGCCATTAGGGAGGTGGGGACCAGGTGGTGACGCAGGGACCAGGAAGTGATGCGAGGAGCGCATTCTGGGCATATGCAACGAATGTGAACGCATGTGCAAAAGCAAGTATGTCTGTCTGGGGTGGGAATGAGAAGGAAAAAGCATTCTCTGAAGGAGGACAAGATTTCTTTTAAAAAACAGCAAGAAGCTACAAGTTTTAACTGGGAGGAAAATAGATCCACCTCTGCGTTTCCTGCAGCCTTAGCTAAACCGCATCAGGCACATTCTGCTCAGAAATGGCCTAGAGCTGTGCTCGGCGCCTGCCTGGGCAGCAGCAGCCCAGCCTGGGGACCCCTGACCTCTCACCGAGGAAAGAAGCTGGCTGTGGAGGGGATGAGGGTATGTTTATGGGTCAGCCAGAACCACTGGTCAGTACAGCTCGGCTTAGGCGCTAGTCCCTGGCTCTGGCCCCAACTCTGAGTCCTGGGGAGCTGCTGTGGGACTGGAGCGAGCGAATGGGGTGGGGGCAGAGGGAACACCGTCCTCCTCCCGGAGGCAAGCTGCCCTGGAGGCCTGGCCTAGCCAGTGCCAGGTACACCACTTGAGTTAGGGCAGGGCGCCAACCCCCCGCCCCCCCCCAGCCCATAGGCTACAGGAACCTCTGTTTTGCCTAAAAATGACCAGTTTTCCTGGCTGAGGATGGCCCAGGGCAAGGCAGGCCTCTGTGAGCAGCTACCTGGGTATCTGCTGCCCACCCACCATGCCTGCAGAAGGTCTCTGGGTTGGGCAAAAAGTGGGGATCTGGGGGCCTCACCCCTGAGCCACAGTAGCGCCCCAGTCTGGGGGCTGTGCTGTCATAGCCATCGAAGAGCTCCATGTAGTCGTAGCCACAATCAGTCTCCTCCTCCACCTCGAAGGTCTGGAACACCAGCTCCACACCGTAGCCTTCCTCTGCCACGATGACCCACTCGCAGTCCACACCCCCAGGATAGTTGTTATCGCCAAACTGGGCATGGGAGTAAAGGTCTTTGGACTTTACCTCGGCTCGCACGTGGCCTCCACACTCTGGGGGGACAAGATGGGCATCACTGCCTGAGCATGGCCACAGGCAGATGCTGCACCCCACCACGCTGGCCTGACTGGCTGGCTGCAAGCCCTGCGAGAGGCCATGTGGCTGGTGACGGCTGGGTTTGGACCAGGTCCAGGACTTGGCCCGAACACATGCTCTGCTGCTGGGCCTCTGGATAGAGGCACATGGAAGCTGAGATTCAGGACAGGGGCAGGTCTGAGCAGGAGCCTGGGGGAGGGCATGCTTGTTGAAAGGGGACAGTGCTAACTGGCTCACATTGATGGCTGTCATGGAAGAATGTGGGCCCTGCGCTGCCAGATTCCATTCTTAAGAGAGCAGATGTACATCTAGATTTTATGTGAAGACTCCTGGTTGTTAAATGTTGGCTCACATTTTTTTAAAAAACAGTGTGGACCAAAGGCAGCAGTTCTGAGGGCCAGATGGAGTTCCAGGCTTTCAGTCTATGACCTGTGCTGTGAGGGGAACCAGGACATGCAGGGCAGGGCCGACTGCAGCGGCTCTCCTCCTGATGCCCTCTGGCCTCTAGGACACCTGGTGCTCCCTCTTCTCTGGAGGGGTGCGGATGGGGATGGGGCCTGGGCAGGGGCTGAGTGGAAAGTGTCAAGGGGAGGCTGTAGAAAATCAGCTCAGGAGAGTCCCCAGGAGGCCCACAAGAGCTTGTGACATCTCAAGTCTGATGATTGGTCCAGGCCTCCCAGGACTGGCCTCCAGGTTTCCTCTGCAGCCAAATGTTCCCACTTCACGGCTGGCCTCACACACCCATTGCTCTGGCCGAACCAAGTGATCTGCTAATACCTGTTACACTCGGAGCTGTCCCCGGGCTGTGCTGGGCTTGGGCTCCTCCCCCTGTTGGAATGACCCCACCAGTCACACCCTGAGCTAGGCCCTCGTTGTGTTTTGTCTGCATGGTAATGATCTGTGCACGTCATGTGTCTCTCTCCTGGCCTGTGCATTCCCGGGTGAGCAGGGTGAAGGGCTCAGGCCTGAGGCAGAGCCATTTACCCTGACAGTCTTCTTGTACAGGACCAGAGCTAGTGGACGGTTGTTGAACAAACGAACAAATGAACACAGAGTAAGCCACTCAAAGGCTGAGATGTTCATCTGCTCCATACATTTTGTGACCCACACTTAGAACGCTGCCTAATATGTGCTATGTGTTAGTAAACAGGTATTGAAGAAATGAAGAGTGAGTTTTGGGGACACAGTCAAGTGTCCCAGCACTGGGAACTCTGGGGATTCCCTACCCCCTGTCATCACTGCCTCTGAAGGTCCACCTTAACAGCCCCTAATCAGGACCTGCCCTCCCTCACCTAGGAGGCTCCCTCTCCGCCCCCCTGGCCCAGCGCTCAGCACACACTGTCTCTCCCGCCAGGCCTCAGGCTCATCAGTCTGGCCTGCACAAGCTCTCTGTAACCCCACCAAAGCCCAGCCTGCCTGTGAGACCTGGAGCAGCAGATGCCTCCAGAGCAGACGCTGGCAGGAGGGCCCAGTGGCCTGGGCCTGGTGACAGGTGGCCTCACCTGTAGAGTGGGATGCCTGGAAGCCTTTCCTCTGAATGGAGTTGTCGGAGTAGAAGCGCAGAAACATGCGGCTGCCCGAGGCCAGGACCGGCTCTGGCTTCTTGCTCCCACAGAAGCGGCCCAGAACGGGGGCCTTGGCGTCACGCCCGTCATACACCTCCAGGTGGTCATAGGCACACTCTGGCTGGGCCTCGATGTCCATCTCCAGGAAGGTCTGGGGGCACAGGGTAGGAGAGTGAGTTAGGAATGTGGTAGGGGGCCCGTAGGGGGCCAGGCCTCCTGACCCCAGCTCACAGACTCCAGGGGGAGTGGCCATGGCTGGTGGGTGGCAGTGAGGGAGGACCCAGGAACCGATGGCAGGAACACCCCCAGTGGACACTGGGGAAGGGCCTCTGTTGAGGCCAGACTGGGGTTCTCTCAGGGTAGCAGCCCCATGGGCTTAGCCAGGCATCAGCATACAGCCTGCAGCCTGCAGTCTGCCCTGCTCCTGCAGTGCCTGAGGGACCCAGGGCTTGGGAGCTGACAGGACAGGTGACGACTACATGGTGGGGGGAGCAGGGTGCCTGTGCAGGCCGAGGTGTGGGCACCTTACCAGCTTGACCCGGTGCCCAGGGGTGCTTGAGATAGCCCAGGTGCACTCCTTCTTGCTGGGATATTTGTCAGGCCAGTTGGGGCTGGTGATGGTGCCGCTGGTGGATGTCACTTTGTGGTCACAGCCGGCTGTGGGAGGTGATTAGGGGAAGGGGACCATCAGGAACCCCAATGCTTCAGTGCTCCCTATGAAGGAAGAAAGTCACTCCTCCCTGCCTGCCTGCCTTCTTCCTCTCTTTTCCCACGTAAACATAGGCTGAACTTGTATCCCCCCTTTCCACTGTTACCCACAGCCTGGGGGAGCAAGCTGCTTGGTTCTGAGTGAGGCCCCAATAGGTAGCACCCGCAGAGCCTCCCAGGCGCCCGAGGAAACCCCAGGCCCTCAGAGGCCGCCTGGCCCCACCTTCTCCGCCCTCCATGATGCTGTCATCCTTGGTCCCCTGCCACGCCTCCACACTCAGAGAAGACTTTGGCACCTGACTCAGTTCTCTCCATCCCATCCCGCCACCATCCTTGGTGACGTCAACAAATACGCAGACAGTCCACCCAATACCCTGGCCTCTGAGCAGCTCTGCTGGTTCTTACCTCCTTCCCCCTGGGGCATGCTTGCTCACAATCCCACCCTGGCCTTGGCTATCACCCACCATTTCTCGAAGCTACAAACACATGACCCTCTCTGTGGCCACCTCTCATCCTTCCAGGCCGCTCAGGTCTTCACTATCCTGTCACTGCCTCTCTAACTTTAGAGAGACCGCCACAGTCACCCAACATTTCCCCTGTGGTGGACTTCTTGTTTCCCTGTCCAACGGGACCCCATGGCTAAGCCCCTGACTGGTCACCTGCTATGCCATCTTGGAAAACCCCGTCTGTGGTCCCCAACCATAGTGGGCCCCACTGGACACTCTGGGGTTTGTCCTTCACCAGCACCATCTCTCACCTCCTCAGCAACAACTCCAAACCTTTAGCCCTCTCCTCAACACCCAGCAGACCACCTTACCTCCTGCCTCCCTGAGAAAGTCAGGGTCTCCAGTACGAAGGACTTCACCTTTCTGACCCCACCTGCAAGCTCACCTGCCCTGCTTCCACCTTCCTGCTTCCCCATCTCAGAGAAGGTGGCCCTCCTCTCCGGCAGGAATGGTTTTTCTCTGGAAGTGGGAGCTTCTTGCTGCCCACCATCCCTCTCCCCACCGGCCTGTGAGCCTTCCCGAGCCAAGCCTGTCCTAATCCAGCCCTTCCACGGCCCTGTAGCCCCTCCAGCTCCTGCCCAGTCTCTCTTCTTTTCTTCTCAGCCCACCTTCAAGAAAACATGCCATCACCACCCCCTCCTTGTGGAGGCTCCTTGATCTACTGCAATCTGCCTTCTGACCCACAAACAAATTAAAAAGCTGGTGCTCATCACTCATTATGATCATGCAATCTCACAGGCCCCTCCAGGGGGTCTGGGCAGCCACTGTGCTGCTGGGCCAGAGGAGAAAGGGAGGGTGGGGTGAGGGTGCAGGCCCACAGCTGTGCCTAGTCAGAGGCTCAGGAGAGGGCTGTGCAGCAGGCTGCCCAGTGGCCCTGTGACAGCAGGTGGGGCTCCCAGCCCTCCCCGCTGGGCCGAACTGTTTCATTACCCTCTGGGGTTGCCAGTGTCCACACGCACTGCCTCCCCCATTCCTTGCACACCTGCTAGACTGCAATATCCTTAGGAGCTGGGGTGCTCCAGAAGCTTGCACAGTGTTGCACCTCCGCAGGGGTTCAGCAAATACTGACTGATTCGTAGTTAGCCTGTCTCTGGAGCAAGGAACCGTGAGTGCTTCTAAGGTGAATCAGAGCTCCTGAGTATGGGCCATCTCCCCAAGAAGCTGAAACCCTCTCCTGCTTCCCGTTGGTGTGGACGCCAAGGGCTCTTTAGCAAAACCCTCTTTTTTATAGAAGGTACATAGATAAAAATGCAGTTTAGACATCATCAAAATTAGGTCCTTTCTAGCTAGAAGATGTGGGTGTTCCGTGAGTCAGGAACTTCATATCTGGGGAGCCTGAAGGGACCAAGTCAGAAGTCCGTGAGTGTCTGCTGAGTCTCTTTTGAGTGCGTCACTTCTGCTCATTCTGGTCAGCAGTCTGTCCTCCTCGTGACAGTGAGAAGAGGCATTTGCCAGCTGCTGCACTTAGTGCTCACAGCAAGATCTCTGAAGCTCAGTACCTCGTAAAGTAGGTGCCATGTTTTGGATCATTTCACGGGGGAGGAAACTCAGGCTCAGAGAGGTGAAGTGATTCACCCAAAGTCATGCAGACATTCAGTGGCAGAGGCACTGTGCTGGGGATTAGTGTGTCCCTAGCAGGCGGGTGCCACGGTGGGATAGGCCAGTGTTGTATTATAGTGTTCAAAGGCTTTCAGATGATATCAAGGATGACAGAGCTGTTTTCAAGTACCTGCAGGGTGTCAGAGTCTGGGAGGCAGTAGCCTGTGGTGAGTGTCCCTGGGGTCAACAGTGCAACCAATAGTGTGACTGCTTGCGATGAGCCAGGCACAGCTCAGAGCCTTCGCAGCCCCAAACCCTTACAAGGTGGTGCTGTTACCACCTACATGTTACAAAGGGGCAAAATGCAGAGAGAGGAAGTCCGTCCCTCAAGGGCACACGGCTGGCTAAGTGGCAGAACTGAGCCAGACAGCCTGACTCCATTCTGTGCTCTCAACCGCCGCCCCATCTCGCCTCTGCCAGAGGGAGGCCGTTAGAAAGGGAAGGGTTTGGACACGGGTGTGAAGAAGCACCCACCACGAGGGCAGCCTAAGGCGGAGCCTGGAGGCAGCCGTGAGCTCCCCCTCTCCTGACACACACAGGAAGAGGCCAGAAGCACATGTGACCTGGATGCTGCTGGGCACTAGGCACGAGGTGAAATGAGGTGACCTCGAGGGTCACTCAGCTCCTGGAGCCTAAACACCGAGACCAGAGGAGACGGCGCCTCGGCCCTCGCGCCGCCAGCCCTGGGTTCCCTCGGAGCCCCGAGCTGCGGGCAGTGGGAGGCGCCCGCGGGCCGGGCGCGGCGCTGCCGTCGCTCACCCTCCTTGCAGTCGTGCTTGTTGTCGTGCAGGACGAAGCCGCTGCGGCACTGGCACTCGTAGCTGCCGAAGGTGTTGGCGCAGTCTTGCTGGCAGCCGCCGTTATCCTTGGAGCACTCGTCCTTGTCTGCAGGGGAGCAGAAAAGGGCAGGCCCCGGGTCTGTGCAGGGCTGAAGTCCAGGCGGGCACCCCTGGGGATGTGGGAGGCCTGGCTGGGTTTCCTCCCCGCTGGGAGCTGGGGGTAGGGGGGAGGCCCAGGCGCTGATGGGGTCCGGCTGCGGGGAGAGAAAGCAGGAGAGGGGTGCGGGGCAGGCTGGATCTGGAGCTGCCCAGTATGGGAACCCTCTACCATCACCTGCTTACTGGGTAGACGGACAAGTGGAAAAACAGACACATGGACAAGCAGACTGCAAGAGAAAGGAGCAGGACACAGGGGTCCCTCTTTTACTTCACAACAGGAAATGTCACAGACACCATCAAAATGGAGGGGCAGGGCCGAGGGGAGGTGCCCTGTCCATGTGAGGGGCACAAGGGGCAGGAGGAGAGCACCAGTCCTGTCCGGCCAGAGGGAGGCAGGCCGGGTGGCAGAGCGGAGGTGGGCGTGGGCCACAGAGGACCCCACGTCCCATTCTGTCCAAGGTGAGGTTCCTGAGTAACAAAGGTCCGGGAAGCCTGTCAGGCCTCACTGGGGGGTCCGGTTTCTTTTCTGTACTCGGAATTTGAGCTGCTGGGGCCGTCCCCGAGGGGGCTGCAGAGCTGGCCTCTTTTCTGAAATGAGAGAGAAGGACAAAAGGGACCAAGGGGTGGGGGTGGAGGGCAGGGACCAGAGAGGGAGAGCAGTGAAAACCAGACCCAGGGCCTCCAGGCAGATCCCTGGGGCAGGACAGGGAGGAGCGGGCACACACATGCAGGACAGCCAGGTCCGCGCAGCCAGGTCACAAAGGGGTAGCGGGTGGGGGGAGCACAGCGACAGGATGGGTGGATGATGGGGAGAAAGCCCATGGCGGGGAGAAGGCCTGCAGGGTGGGCACAAGGCCCGTGCACTGGGAAAAGGAAGTCTCAGGCAGAGCGACGCGGTCCTCAGAGAGGGCAGGCCCCACGGAGAGCTCTGCTCTCTCATTCTGGCCTCCGCGGCTATAGCATATGTGAGACACACTCACACTCACACCAACACACCCACACACATGGGGTCCCCTCACGGATGTGCTGTTATCCCCACATGGCAGTACAGTGACCCACAGGTTCACACCTTCACATGCACCGCACACGTACACACACACAATCAGCCACCCACCCACCTGTGCGCAGGTGCACAAGGAGCATGCTCACACCCACAGCTGCTCACGTGGGGCGGGCCTGCACATGCATTCCCACGAGCATAAATGTACACACTGACACACCCTTGGTCACAGAGGCATATGTGTGCCACACCCACGTGTTCTTGTCATCCATGGTCACTCTGGAGACCACATGCCTGGCACAGAGGCAGGCATTCAGGGAAGGTTTGTGGATCGAATGGGCACCCACAATTCCAGAAATGAACTGCAAAGATGCCTGCTGGCGTTCAAATGGCCAGGTAGGGTCTGTGATAAGGGGAGCCCTGTCTCCATCAGCAGAGGGGCCCGAGGGCTGGAGCACTGGCTCTGGAAGGACCTGCTCCTCCAATCCACTCTCAGGTGGGCCAGACCCTTTGCGGTGTGCAGGAACCCAGGGCCAACCGGTGGAGTCCCTAGGTCCCTTCACAGGGCTCTTTCTCAGAACATGACAGGGATCCTGACTGAGGGCCTGTGGAAGTTGCCTTTGCATGAATCCTGCAGGACAGTGGGGGTGATGGGCACCCTACAACTGCCCCGCGGTGTCACTGAGAACTCACTGGTGCCCATGCTGGGAGCTCATGGACTGAGCAAACATCTCCCTGAAATGTTGTGACTACACCTTTCTTGTATCTGCACCCCAAATACCCAGTATAGGGTCTGACACCTAGTAGGGATAAAAACACTTGCCCAGTGAGTGACTAAGTGAATGGCTGAATGAATGAATGAGAGAAAAGTGAATCCTGAGAAAGCCTGCTCTAGCACCCAGGTTGGGGCCCTGGCATGGTGGCAGGTGCACCTCCCCTCAGAGCCAGGGCCAGGTTGCAGGAGGGGCAGGAGCGGGGGGCGAACACAGGCTCAGACAAGGAGATGGCACTCACCCTCCAGTGCCAAATGCCCCGGAAGGTGGCTGAGAGCAGACTGAAGTTCTTCAGGCTCTTCTTTCTCCTTCTTGGCTTAGTTTCCTTGCTCGGTGTCCCAAAAGTCCAAAGAAACCCCCTCCAGGGGGGCCAGAGTCAGATGCCCCATGCCCCGAGGGCTGGACCTTGATGCCCACTGGTGAGGGTCCTCTGCGGGTTTCTTGTGCGACGGGGCGATGCGTGTGTGTGTGCGCACAGGTGTGCGCGTGTGTATGCGTGTCTCTGTGCAGGGCTGAGATGGGGTGGGCACAGTGCCTGCCAGGGCAGGAACCGTGAGCGCTAGGCCTGATGGATGTGGTGTTGGTCCCCTTCCCCCTCCAGGACTGGAGCAACATAAGGGCAGGAAGAGACCAGAGTAAGCAGGTAATGGTTTCCCTGGGGCCAAGCCCACAGCTGAGCTGGTGTTACGTCCCCTCAGCCCTCTGGTGAACACCTTGTAAGAGTTCCAGGTGGGCGCAGTGAAGAAAGGGGTTGCACTGCAAGGGGAGGGTCCCAACAAGCAAGGACCAGGGGCTGTGGGCACTTTAAGCAAAGCAGGGTGGCCGGCAGTGCCAAGCGGGGAACCCATGCGTGCGGCAGTGTGTGGCATCCAGCGGGGGCAGGCAGGGGTACAGGGCGGCCAGAGGGGCTGGAGGATATAGGATCCTGGGCAAAGGAGGGGAGAAGGAAGGCAGCGTGGACAGGCCATGGGCTTCCTGCCTTCCTGCTGCCCCATGCCCGGCCCACCAGGCATGTGGGAGAGGACGACCCCTGGGCTCCCCCCTGCTCCACACAAAGTCCTCCCCCTCTCCCTCCCCCCACACTCGGCTTCATGGAGCTGATGCACCTGCACTGCCTGTGTCCCAGGTCCTATTGCCTCAGGAAGACCACTGGCCACCTCCCAGCCTGGCCCCAGGGTCAAGGACAGAGGGATTAATAAAGCCAGGGAGAGGTCTCCTAGGACCCCTGGAGGTCAAGCTCAGATATGCCTGGTAGGGGGCTGCTGACTACTTTTCAGGCCACCTGAAGAGGGGGCCATCAGGGGGACTCGACCCCAAGGCAGCTCTCAATAAACTAACCAACTGAAGAATATATAAATAATCCTAAATAAGTAAATACAATAATAACATAATAAAAAATAATGTGTAAATGAATAATCAGTAAATAAAATAAGATAAAATAAATGCTGGTTGAACCTGAGTCCCCCACCTGCAGGTCAAGGGAGAGCAGAAAGGGTCTGGCATTGGAGGGAGGGAGGCACAAACCCACCTGGAACCTGCAGGGTCTGACGAGCCACCTGGCCACAGCCAGAAGCTCTGCCCCTCACAGTCCAATGCAAATGCCCTCCTGCTCTCCGCACGCAGCTCCTGGCCTCCTGCCTGTTCCTGAGGCCTGCTGCCTCTAGGACTCCTGACACCTGTACCACCTCTCCCTTCATTTCTGTATGTTTGTGCCCCACCTATGTCCTTCCTGGCCTTAGGCCAGCTGCCATGAAGCCCCAAGGGCTCATGAATCACGCACCACAGGGTGGGGGGCTGGCCTGGTGGTGAAGGGCTAGTAGGGAGCAGGGGACAGATCCTGCTGCGAGCACGGGCGGGAGGGGTGCTGGGGAGCACAGGGCACACAGGCAGGGAGCAGGAAAGCTGTCCAGAGCTGGGGAGTCCAGGTTACCTGAGAAGAAGTGGGCCTTAAAGCCCTTTTTGGAGACCGTGTTGTCAGACTTGAACTCCACGCGCATGTTGTTGTACTGGGAAGTGATGACCTCGGGCTTCTCAGAGCCGCAGAACTTGCCGTGCAGCTTGGAGTCGGCCGTGAGTCCACTGCGCACCTCCACGAAGTCGTACTTGCACACCTGCAGGGCAGTGCAGCTCCAGGCCACCTCCTCCAGGAAGCCTCTCCTGACCACCCCCGCACATGGGAGGCTTTCTGTTCTATGGGTCCTTTGGCTTGCAGTTCCCTCCTTTGCCAAATCTAATAACTCAAAACAGTGCCACCCTGCAGTCATCAGGTGGACCTTCTTGTGCTCCCCACACAAGACCCAGACCTGCCCACTCCACAGACTTCCGGGCACTATGTCCTTCATTCCCATGTGCCATGGGCTCTCAGGTCTTCAAGGCCCTCCTCCCGAGCACCCCCTGCTTCCATGAGCCCCTCTGCCCTCTACATTCTTGGAGTATATTTCCTTCAGAGGACAGGAAGCAGGCATGAGCGGGGCTCCCATGCCTCAGGCCCTCCTGTGTCTCCTCAGCCCCGGGCAGTACTTACATCATTGCCCTCCGTCTCGAAGAAGTCGAACTGCAGGGAGATACGGTACTGGGTGGGGGCCACCAACTGCCAGATGCAGTTTTTGTTAGGGGGGTATTCCTTGGGCCAGCCCGGGCTGGTAATAGAGCCGTTGAGCTTGGTGAGGAATCCACCACAGGCAGCTGGGGGCACAAGGGAGGTGGCATCACCCTCCAGGAGTCCCCGCTCGAAGGAAGGGCATGAGACTGGGCTGCGGCGCATTAAGGAGATGGAGGCTTGGGACTGGTCTCTCCTGGGCAGAGGTGGGGGTGGGAGCATTGTCAGAGTACAAGGCGTTGAGATGGATGTGCGCGGCCACTTCTATTTTATATGGGTCAGGGGGTCTGCTGAGAGGAAGGAAGAGCAAGGGGCTCAAGGAAGGCAGGGTCGGTGGGCAGTGAGGGCTGGAAGGAACCGCGAGGGGGCACTCAGAGGTGAGTGGAGAGAAGCCGTTCAGGTAGATGAGGCTGAGCTGGAGTCCGTGAGCCACAGCGTGCTGTCACCTGCCTCTTGGGGACATTTACAGGGAGAGGCTGAAACGCAGTGCCTGTCTCAGAGCAGTGGTTTCCAAATTGTGGATAAGGACCTTCTGGTGGGTGATGAAATCAACTCACAGGTCAAGATAAGCACTTAAAAGATGGAATAAAATGAAAAAACAAAAACAAACAAAAAACCCAGAATGCAATACATTAGCCCTGGTTACCGTGTGTTGTTCTGGGGGATTAAACTATGAAATGTATTCCTTATCCATGAGTGGTGAAGAAAGTCCTAGAGAGTCCTAGCTATTCCAGGAAAGGGGTCTATCCAAGGGCATAAGCGATCTGGCTTCAGGGTGGGGGTGGAGGAAGGAGCAGGGTCTCGGGGCAGTCCTCACCCTCACAGCGGCGCTTGTCAGGGGCCAGCTCGTACCCAGGGTCACAGCTGCACTTGTAGCTGCCCAGCGTGTTGAGGCACCGCTGTTCACAGCCCCCGCGGTTGGGCCGGGAGCACTCATCCACCTCTGCCAGGGGAAGCACAGCGGGTCAGGGATTCCCAGGCAGGTGCCAGGGGCCCTCCTCCTGCTTCTGCTCGAGAGTCAAGTCCAGGAGCCCGAGGCTTCCTGTGACAGCCCCAGCCCCGTTCCACAGAAGGCAGTCCGCTGTGAGCCATGCAGCTGAAGCTGCGGTTCCCTGGTCCCTCATGGCTGCTGAGGGCCCGCTCGGTCCCCAGGGGATCCTTCTTGCGAGAGCCCCAAAGGGACAGGCAGTGACCTGAAAGACGGGACAGGGGCAGCTCATGGAGCCCTTTTTCTGACCACAGCCTTTACAGGTGCCTCTCCTATGCTGCTTCTGAACTGTTCTTCCATCCTTGCGTGAAGCCAGTAATGGAGGGGCTGTTACCACCCCCACTTCAGAGAAGAGGGAATGGGGTTCAGGTAGAACCTCATGTTCAAGGTCACATTGATGCATCATGCTTGCTGCCCTCCTTCCTCCCGGGGCCCCTCTCCGCCTCTAGGCCTCATGGGCACTTCTGTACAGACTTCTGGATGTTAAGGCAACTCCTGGGTTGTCACTTCAATTCATGGTTGCGCATCTCCTGTGCGTCAGCTACTATTACTTGGGTTTGTCAAGTCTGTCGCTTTTTCAGCGAGGTATAGTTTTTCAGTGGGGTTGGCCTTTTCTCCCCAGTTAGGCCACAGAGTCAAGGGCAGGGCACTAGGGTCTATGCATTCCCAGTCTCTGCTGAATGTGTGAATGATGGAGGAATGAAGTCATCACAGCCCTGTTTACAACAACCAAATGTGGAAACAGACTACACGTCCATCAGCAATGGCGCCTGTGGTTAGCAACACTGTAGTGAGCACTTCAAAATACGTTCAGAGGGTAGTTGCAGCATGCTAAGAGTTCTTACCAAATAAAATGAAAAGAAGGAATGGAGCAGACGGGTGGGAGGGGGAGGGAACCAGGGAAGGAGGCACCTTTGAAAAAGTTGACAGCAAAACCAGCTTTGTTAATGGATCCATCGGAGACAAACTTGAGCCAGAGGCGGCTGGATGTGCTCTTGATGTCATCAGGCTTCTCGTAGCCACAGTAGCGCCCGATGAGGGTGCTGCTCTCACTGTGCCCGTCGCGCACCTCCAGGTAATCATAGGCACAGCTGTCGTGGCGCTCAATCTGGGTGTCAGGGGTGCAATGAGCAGGAGGAGCTCTGGTTGCTAGGACCCAACACCCAGGAGCCCACTGGGAGGCGGGCTGTCCTGGGGGCAACTGGGGCATGAAAGGACCACAAGGTCTCTGACCCACCTCGAAGGACTGGAAGGTGAGGCCCACATGGAAGCCCTCGGACACCTGGATGCGCCAGATGCAGACTTTGCTGGGCCGGTAATCATCGGGGTAATTGGGCGACTGGATGTGGCCATTGTCCTTTTTCACATCTCCCCCGCAGATGGCTTTGGGGGACACAGGGTTAGGTGGGAAAAAGGGGAAGTCGGTGAGAATGCTCTGCTTGCTCAAGAGCCCCTCTCCCCTCTCCTCCAGCCCTTCCCACGTCCCCCCAGCTTCCCAGTGTCCACCTTCCCAATCCCACCAGGATCTCTTCTGGTACCCGGAGGGAGTGGTTCAAGGTGCCAGGGGCCCCAAATCGGACTCCCTGCCACCGTTTCATCCTGAGTACCTTCATAGACAGCAAAGAAGCCCTTCCCGACCCAGTTGCTGCTGCTGCGGAATTCAACCCAGAGGCGGCTGTCGGTGGAGACGATCGGCTCTGGGAGTTTGCCCCCACAGAAGCGGCCTGCAGAGACGGTGCGGACGCAGACAGTGAGGCCCCAAGTGAGTCCCTCTCTCCTCTCACACCAGGCTGTCCCTCCAGGACGCCCACGCCCCCTCTCTGGGGGACTCAGGGGCTCAGGCCCTGGTCCGCACTGGGCACACGGTCCCCGGACCGCATACCCTCTGGTGGGCCTGTCTGGTCCAAGGTCCAGCTTGGCCTTCAAGAGCCAGAGAGAAACCTCTTCTGAGGATTTCACGCACTTGAAGGATAGGATGTGTCTGTTTCTGGGAGGAAAGATGACTCCTCTCAATAACCAACTGTATACATGTTTTATTTACTTTTTTTAAAGAGCATATTACCATTGTTACTTATCTTGATCTCCATGAAAATAACCAAGAGCTAACACAGTTTTCCTTGTATATTACAAAATGTGTCATTTGACCCAATGCAGTGGATACCACAGGACCCCAGATAAATTGCAGAACCCGGGGACTGGTTAAGAAAATGTCCCCTTTGAAATCTTTGAAATAAAACCTGACAAGAATCCACACAAGGGGCTGAGGCCAGCCCTCTTGGAATTCTTTGTTGTCATGCATGCACCAGGGATGCTGTGTGTTCCTAATAAGATGGGTGTTTCCCAACATTCAGCAAGGGACAGAGGGAGTTGACCTCGGAATGCAAGCTACGAAAATAAACTGCAGTCTTGGAAACGCTCGCACGTCTGCAGAGGAAGTGTTGTAATAACAGTTGCTTTAGGTAACTAATAAAAAATTTTGAATGCCAGAAACTGGGGAAACAACATGATTAGCAAGGATTTGTTAGCTTGCTACAGGCACAGGCTGTGGGACAAAGGTCCTAATGCTCATAAACAGTCCTGAGCGACGGGATCCTGACCACACTGGAGAAGGAGAATTCACGTAGTTCCTGCGGCTTGATGCCAGCACCCTCTTACAACACCTCTCTTGGACCTAACTATGTCTGTTAAAGCACCTTCTGTCCGGCAGTTCTGACCCACTCTTTCCCTCCTTACTTATCCCTCCCCCCACCAAGGAAAACAATGCCCTGTGCAAATGAGTTTGGGCCAGTGTATGTGCCCTGGTGATGTACCAGGCGGCACTGTGGGCACCCTCAGGCCAGACCTTGCAGAGGACAACACAAAGCCTCTGCAATTGCCCGGATGAGGAAGAGAGCCTGGAACTGTGCAGATGCACAGAATAGCATGTCCATTTCTGCTGACTCAGATGACCCCCCAAACTGTCCACAGACAGCCACCAGGAGGGAGGCCCAGAAGCCTACACTAAGGACCCTGAGGTCCAGACTGGGAAAGGGACTTGCCCAAAGTCACACAGCTGGTTAGTGATAAAGCCAGCAGGCATGACTCCCACAGCAGGGTGCGGCCCTTGGCCAAGCGTTGGTCCCATGGGAGGATGAAGTAGTTCTTGGAAGGAATCAAATGCAGAGGAGGCAGGGGTGGGCTAGTGCCTTACCTCGGAGAGGCGCCTTCCTCCAGAAGCCATCTCGCACCTCCACATAGTCGTACCAACACAGGCGGCTGCGGTACAGGTCCATGGATGTGAAGTTCAGGATGATCTGGGAGGAAAGGGAGAGGGTGAGATCGCTGCCCACATCTCACGGGCCTTGCCCTCCAGCCCTGTGCCCGCTGTGCCACTTTGGCGAGGTGGTTTGCTGTGGGTAATAAATAGTTAAGGGTTTCAGAAAGGAGTTCCTGGCACAGAATGTCACTCCTCCCCATGGCCTGACTGTTTCAGTCAGCATTCCTCCAGATCCCCCAGGCCAGCCCTCACTTGAGATGTGTGATCTTGTGCACATGTGCATGAGACCAGGGGGCTCCACTGTCCTGACTCCCTTGGTGAGGAGGCATGGCTTTGGGTCATACCCAGCTCTCTTTGGGCTCAACTTAAGTCATATAAATAACAGTGCCTTATAGGGACACGGTCTCCTCAGTGAGGGGAAGGGCTCAGGCAGCAGGTGGTGCTGGGGGTCTGAAATGGGAATGAAGAGTCCAGAGAGAAGAGGCAGAGGGAGGACAGGCAGTCTCACAACATCACATGTTTATTCAACACTGATTCTGGGCAGGGGGGTCATGCTCACTGCAGAGGGAAGTCCTTCCAGATCTGCTTCCTTCCCAGGAATAAGTTTAAGATATGTCCCTGTCAAGGAGCTTAGAACTTAGAAGGATAAAACATATGCATGGAAAAAACTCTGGCTCCAGTCACATGGGCCTGGGTTTGAATTCCCCTCAGCATTTTCTGCTGTGAATCTTTGGGTAAATCACCCAGCCTCTCTGAACCTCAGCTATCACCTCAGCATTTCCTGCTGAGAGTCCTTGGGTAAATCGCCAAACCTCTCTGAACCTCAGCTACCTCCTGTACAAAATGAGGAAGAACCTCTCACCCTAACACACTGCCTCACAGCTGCCTGAAGTGTCTCCCACTCAGGAGTTCATTGCAGCTGCTCAGCTCATAAAATGTTCACCTGATCCTGGAGGAACGTCTGACACCCTGCTGAGGACCAACTCTCCCAGCAGGGGGCACATTAATAGGTGAGGAGCACACTTTTCAGGAGGGAAACTGCTTCCCTTCTGTAGTTTCCAGAATGAGTTCTAAGGCCTACTGTATATTCTCTGTCCAACTAGCAGAGACTCCAAAGAACAGTTTACCGTGACTGGTAAGGCACACACAGTTGGCATGTGGTGGCCCAGGGGGCTCACCTCTGAGGTGCCAGCTGGGTTCTCCATTAGAGGAGAAGGGGACGAGAAGGTCTGTCTCCCCTCTGGACCACTGCAGAGTCACAGGCAGACACAAAAAGAAGCCAGAATGAAAAAGATCCCAACGTAGGTGCCAGCCATTGCTGTCTGCAGCCAGTGTCAACGCTGGGACGGGCAGCCGGTCGAGGAAGAGCTTCTGGCTCATGGTCACTCTCTAACTCAGACCCCTTTGGATTTCTTGGTGATTTCATTTTCCATCTAGAGCAGTGATTTTCAACTGGTGTGCTACAAGAATTTTTCCAACATGCAATACCTGACTATTTAGACAGGGGCACTGACATCTTTTCCTTAGATTGTCAAACAAAAAATGACAACAGACAACATAATAGCTGTCTGGTGTGAATGAATCAAAATTATACCTAGGTTTTTTGGTCAGGCTGGCAAAAAAATGTATTTTTGGTGTGTCACGGTATTTAAATTCTTTTATTTTTAAAAACAGTCATTTGATTGAGGGGAAGGGAGGGAGAAAGAGAGAAACATTGATAGGCTGCCTCTCATATGTGCTCCAACTGGGGACTGTGCCCCCAACCCGGGACCAAACCCACAACCTACATGTGTGCTCTGATCGGGAATCGAACCAGCCACCTTTCGCTTTGTGGGATGATGCCCAACCAACTGAGCCACACTGGTCAGGGTAGAATTTTAGTAATATCCCACGAGATGAAAAAGGTTGAAAATCGCTGACCTAGATGATCCTTTCCATTTCCCTGCCTCTCCATCCCATGACCTCCTCTCTCTCCCTCTCTATCCCTTCTCGGCTCAATGTAGAACATGCCCTAGACTTCATCACCCATAAGCTCAAGTTCAAGGACCCCGCCCTCCATCCACATGCCTCAATCCTTCTTCACTCACTCCGTCTGTGCACTGAGCCAACAATCCTTCCTGTTTACTATGACCTTCAGTCCACTGAGCCAATGGCATTTTCACTGCCTTTTACCTCTGCATCCTCACATTGCCCCTTACTAGTTAGGGCTCACGATCCAGCTTTCTTCTTTTTCTTTGGTTCACGAGTTTAAGGATGTTTGTGTTTGGGAACCTTTATCAGCGGTGGTACTCTGAAATGTAATTGAGTGAGATCATGTTTTGCAAAGTAGACTATATTATCATCGATAGTTATTAATCATCGTGAGAGTATTATTATAAAAATACAAGTCCTGGTGTTTTGAAAAACTAAAGTTGAAAGTCTGTTCTAGCTATGAAGCCAGTGTCTCATTACATAAAACTTTATCTTTTTAGAAAACGAGAGACTTCCAGCCAAGATGAAGGCGTAGACAGACACGCTTTGCCTCCCTGCACAACCATAAGAAGGATCACAACTAATCTTAAAACAAAAAACAACCAGACCTGCCAGAAAATCGAACTGTATGGAATTCTGACAACCAAAGATTTAATGAAGGAAATGGTGCAGAGATTAAGAAGCATAATTGGTAGGTACAAAATAGACAGGGGGATGTTAAGAACAGTATAGGAAATGGAGAAGCCAAAGAACTTACATGCAAGACCCATGGACATGAATTAAGGGGGGGTGGGATTACTGGAGGGAAGTGGGGTACTGGGTGGAGGGCAGTAAAAAGGGAAGAAATTGGGACAACTGTAACAGCATAATCAATAAAATATACTTTAAAAAAAAGAAGAAATATTCATCCAGACAGATAGGAGGGGTGGAGACAGGAAGTTGGGGCAGAGAGGATGCAATGTGGCAGTGCCATGGCAGCCGGCAGAACGGGTGGTCTCACATTCACGTGTGGCAGATACAAGCCAGGAGGGACACCTGGGGAGCAATATAAGCTCCAGGTCAGACTGAGCAGCCCAGGTTCCAGCGCCGAGAAAATAAAGCCTCATTGCTTCTGGCTATGAAAACCAGGAGGAGTTGGAGCGGCAGAACAAACGGCCTGTCTTTCAGGAGAGTCCATTTAGAGGACCTCCATGGTCCTAGAATGTCTGCAAACCCACCTACTCTGGAAGCCACCACCAGGGCAGCAGGTAGAGGGACACCAGTCGCATATGGGAAGTGGGTGAAGTGACTATAAAAGGGATGAGGAGGGAATAAGAAGCCATCTCCAAAAGTGCCAACATCCAAATCATAGGGATGCCAGAAGGAGAAGAGGAAGAGCAAAAAATTGAAAAATTATTTGAAAAAATAATGAAAGAAAACTTCCCTAATTTGGCGAAGGAAATAGACCTACAAGTGCAGGAAGCACACAAAGTCCCAAACAAGTTGGACCCAAAGAAGACCATACCAAGACACAGCATAATTAAAATGCCAAAGGTTCAAGATAAAGAAAGAATCTTAAAAGCAGCAAGAGAAGAGTTACTTACAAAGGGGTTCCCATAAGACTATCAGTGAATTTCTCAAAAGAAACTTTTCAGACAAGAAGAGACTGGCAAGAAGTATTCAAAGTGATGAAAAGCAAGGACCTACAACCAAGACTACTCTATCCAGCAAAGCTATCATTTAGAATGGAAGGGCAGATAAAGTGCTTCCCAGACAAGGTAAAGCCAAAGGAGTTCATCATCACCAAGCCATTATTACATGAAATGTTAAAGGGACTTATTTAAGAAAAAGAAGATCAAAACTATGAACAGTAAAATGACAACAAACTCACAACTATCTGCAACTGAATCTAAAAAAAAAAAAAAAAAAACCCTAAGCAAACAACTTAGAACAGGAACAGATTCGTAGGTATGAAGATCATCTGGAAGGTTATCAGCAGGGAGGGGGGAGGAGGAGGAATGGGGAGATGGTGCAGGGATTAAGATGCATAATTGGTAGGAACAAAATAGACAGGGGGACATTAAGAACAGTATAGGAAATTGAGAAGCCAAAGAACTTACATGCAAGACCCATGGACAGGAACTAAGGGGGATGGGATTGCTGGAGGGAAGGGGGGTACTGGGCAGAGGGGAGCAAAGGGAAAAAAATTGGAACTACTGTAACAATATAATCAATAAAATATACTTAAAAAAGGAATATGAGCGAATATGATCACAGAGGAACTTGCATGCACGATGGAGAAATTCTTGGGGCATAGCACATAGTAGTTACTTAATAAATATTTCTTGAATAGCATTTTGCTTTTAACAATCTGTTTTACACATATACTAGCCCTAGTGTATAAAGATGTAAGTTTCAAGATATTTATGGTAGCATTTTTGAAAACTTGGAAGAATTTAATGTCCATCACTAGAGAGCTGCAAGGGCTGTTAAATAATTACTTTAAGGATGTTATGTTTTGGGGGAACACCAAGCAGCCATGGAATCGAGTGAGGCAGGCAGGCCTGCATGTGCTTACAGGAACTGACGACCATGACTTATGCTGAACCAGGGATACGCAACTGAAGACCATACACATACACACACGTACCAAGAAGGTTCTGAAAGAGCATCGTGAGTGTTACCAATGCTTAATCACCTCTGAGGAGTGGGATTTGGAGGAGAATCAAGGGGGCAATATTCACTTTTTACCCTGTCTCTAGATTGTTCACAAATTTTACAACATGCATACGTTATATCTTATTTATTTATTTATTTATTTATTTATAATTTTCAGAAAGAAGGGAAGGGAGGGAGAAAGAGAGGGAGAGAAACATCAGTGTGTGGTTGCCTCTAGCTTGCCCCCAACCGGGGACCTGGCCCGCAACCCAGGCATGTGCCCTGACTGGGAATTGAACCAGCGACCTTTCTGTTCACAGGCTGGCATTCAATCCACTGAGCCACACCAGCCAGGTCCATGTTATATCTAACAAACAACAAAAGTGCCTTTTAAGGAGTTGCCAGATGTAAGAAGTGCGCAGGGCCGAATGCGGGCACGGTGGCCTTGAAGCCTGGCCTCTAAGCCCACACCCCTGACCACTGCTCCGTGCGGCCTCCCTAGGCTGCCAAGCACTTTGCTCAGCAGCTGTGCTAAGAACAGCAGCAACTGCCCCTCCTCCTCAGAAACAATCCCGGCTCTTTCCGGGGTAGATCCGTTCAGACCCTCTGGAGAAGAAACCACGGACACCCAGCCACCAGAACCCCAAAGGGCCCACCCAAGACCTACGTGGCAGGAGGAACCAGAGGCTGCCTGACACAGGAGGGAAAGACCTGTGCCGATGGTGAGAGTCATCTACAGGGAGGTGTAGCCGTGGCTATATTGAGACCGGAGGTGTCTAATTAAATGTTGTAACAACTTGTCATGTGGAAACAGCTGTGCTCTAGTGGCAGGGACACTGCCCGCTGCCAAAGAAAGCCTGGCCGGCTCCACCACTTCCTACCTACTGACTCTGGGCCCGTAGCTTGACTTCTTTGTGCCTCAGTGTCTGTCTGAAAAATGGAGGCGATCTTAATGACTGTACTGGGGAGCTGGGGGATTAAGTGGGAGACGGGGTGCAGAGTCTCTGGGTGCCCTCCACATGTGGGACGTAATCCTCATGTCTATTGGATGCACTCAAGGAGTAGCTGGGAAAACAAATCAACCCTTGGAGACCCACAGTCTGGCTTCGTTCTGGCCTTGCTGTGTGAGCTTAGGCCCATCATTTAACTCCTCTGTGCCTCCATTTCCTTATTTGTAAGATGGGGATGGTAACAGTACCTATCTCATCTGACTGAGAGATAATCAATATAGGTAAATTAAAGTAATATAGGTAAAGTTTACAACAGTGTCTGACACGTGTGTGCCACACACAACATACATATACTGTATGTTGCACTTACATACAACAGTGTATGCCACTCCACAAACATTAATTTCATGACTGCAGCTGAGTTTGCTTGAGATATTTTGATATCTGAAATAGTTCAGACCAGAGTCCTGGAAGGAAGAGGGAGGCACCTGGGCCCGGGGAAGTTGGCCAGGCCTCGCTCATTTCACAGACGAAGACCAGAGAAGGGCAACAGCTGCTGACATTGACTGTGCTCCCACTACGTGCTGGGCAGTGCTCTAAGTACGTTATGTACTTCAACTTGTTTTATCCTCACATCAACCCCATGAGGGAGGGACTATCACGAAGCCCATTGTGCAAATGGGGAAACAGAGAGGTTAAGGCACAACTGGGAGTCAAACCCAGGCACTCTGTCTCTTAATCCTACACCCTTAACCACTATTCCATTTGGCCTCCTCCAGCCTGCCAGTCAATTTTGCCCAACAACTGTGCACAAATCAACCGTCAACTTTCCCTCCATCCTCAGTGCCCCACACCCTTTGTGCCCCAGAAGCAGGATAAACAAGGGCCAGCACAGGCCTTGCAGAGGAGGGAATGGTCCTCTCTGTCCATTGGCGGACAGAGGTGGAGGGCAGGGAAGATGTCACAGAGGAAGCAGAATTTGATTTTGACCTTGAAGAACAGGAGGATACCAGAAAGCAGGACATACCCGTGACTTGCACAGTTGTATTGAATACATTCGCATTTCTGGCAATAAGCTGAGAACTAGGAAGCCAGTGGAAAACAACCTCTCAGCAGCCAAAGAGATGTCAAAGTCCATCAGCTAACACAGGTGGGTTTATTTAAGGTTTACTATTGAAAGAGCGTAGACTTTGGAGTCAGACAGCCCTAGAACTAACTGAACGCTGGTGCCACCATGACTCCTGTGTAAACTTGGGCAGATTTACTCATGCCCTTTGAATCTTGGCTCCCTCATCTGTCCAGTAGGGACATCATACCGCATCACGAAAGCATTCTGAGGAATAATGAGATCATACATGTAAGATGCCTGACATAACTGTTAAATAACAAAGAGTGGCCGTTATTATACGATGCCATCCTCTTCCAGCTCCCCAGCCTCTGTAGGCTCTTCAAATGCCCTATTCCTAGGGTTCATCTTCAGTTCACTTACAACTCTACAATTTCATCCAGGACGGTGGGTGGGTTTTATTTTTTGCATTTCTACAATCATGCATTAATTAACCTGGCATTTTTATCTATAGCTCACATCTCTCCCTGGACCTCCAGGCAGGCCTCTGAAAAAGGATGGGAAGTTTCTGGGAAATATGGAGGGAGCAGGCTGGAGGCAAAGAGAGGTTCTTGGAGCAAGGCCATGTGTCCACTAGAGACCAGGGCCAGCTCACGGCAGCCCAGAACAACAGGAGAAGAAGCAGATCCTGGCCAAGGTGCCATACCCATGCCAACTCTGCAAACGTCCTAAACAGGAAGGAAAGCAACACTCTACGTTCCTCAGGCTGGGCGCTGTCTCATGTACCTTTTCATCCCCAGTGCCATGCACCAGTGGGCACAGTTTTGCTGAAATGGGACAGGGCTTTAGAATATACGTTGTGTTGCAATGGCAGCCTTTTATGTCATAGGTTTGATGTGATCTTGGGCAAGTTACATGATTTTTCAAGTTTGTTTTCTTGTATGCAAAATGAGGGTACCATTGGTGTCTGGCCTACAATGTTGTTGTGTTAATCAGAAGATTTAACACATAGCCCCAGCCAGATGGCTCAGTTGGTTGGAGCGGCATCCCATACACCAAAAGGCTACAGGTTCGATCCTCAGTCAGGGCACATACCTAGGTTTTGGGTTTGATCCCAGTCAGGGTGTGTATGGGAGGCAATTGGTTGGTGTTTCTCTCTCACATCAATGTTTTCTCTCTCTCTCTCTCTCTCTCTCTCTCTTTCTAAAATCAATAAATATATTCTTGGATGAGGATTTTTTAAAAAAAATTTTAAAGGTATAACACATAAAGATAATAACACATGCCTGGCCGATCATATGCTCTACCATCATTAGTTGTTATTAATGTTATTATCATCTGCAGTAAGATTTGCAAAGGCTGAAATAGTGAAGGCCCTCAGCAGAGGAATGAAGGAAGGAAGCCAGGGCATGGTCTGTACAAAAGAGCAAAAAGAACTGCAATTTTTAAGTTAGATTCAGAACAAGAAGAACAAAAAAAGGCTGGCTTCACTTTTGAGGGAAGATGATAGAACATTAACCAAGACAGATGACGGAATGACTCAACCCTCAATCGAAATCTGTCATTACTGAAATAATCTTCCAATTACAAAAATAAAATAACCATAGCTTGGAAAGGAAATGGAAGCTCACTAACACTGAAGGAATGTCTGTGAGCACCTCTTTAAGTCAGCTCCTGTGTCTAGGCTCAAAAATGACATCAGAGGGCACTCAAATAACTTGCAGATGTGATTAGTGTCTGTAATCTTGGAAACTCAGAACAAAAGCTTCCCTACTTTCACAAGGGGTGTACATAATGTGTGCGTGAGCTGGCAGAAGGGGTTTGGAGGGAATTCTGGGAATTGCAAACCACTGAGCTGAATGTCAATCCCCAATTAAACAGATGCTCTGTGACCATTTGGAAAAGAAACACTTGATTACTAGGGGCCAGCCTAGGTTCCCTTGAAACAAGGCATGTTGCAAACTTCACTTCCTTTTTTTTCTTAAAAAGGGGGGTTTTACTAACTAGTGGACTTGATTTGGTAAGGCAACCTGTCTACATGTGAGGCATTTATTAACCACTCCCTGTGACAGGGATATAAAGATGACAGAAGCTCACATCCTGGTCAACCAGGTGGGGAGCTGTGGCTGGATGGTAATGACCTTAAGTGGTGTCATAGCAGGTGGATGACTCTGCCCAAAGCCTGCTCATTAATGGTCAATGCCAGTTCAGAGGCAGATCTTAGATCTGCTTTGATTCAGGTTCTAGTCAATAGTTTGATCCAAGATCAGGTTCTGCAGACCCAGAGGCACGCTTATCAGATGAGCTCATGGCAGGATGGCTACCTGCTGGAGGGCACAATTCTGGTGCTGTTGGGAGGAACAGTGTGACCAGTAATAAAATCTAATCCAGCTCAAGGCTACTCAAGGCTGCAGTAGTACACTAAGTACCATGTTCCAACCAAGGGAAATAAAAGTCTTAAAGCTGACTCTTGGGAACAGTAAAAATACAAAGGACACGAAGGTCTGGGGGTGGGTGAGAGGTCCAGAATCCATGTGAAAAGCCTGTGAATGGATCTCAGAAACACCTAGAAAAGTGCCGGGTGTACAGTAAGTGCCACCTGTGAGTTAGCCTTCATTTACAACCACTGGTGGAAGCCCCTCCTCACTGTAGTGCTATGTCCTTCTTGTGAGGTGGGTGGGCTTATGGTCCCCAAGGAGGTCACTCACAGCCATACTGACTATGTGCAGTTCTGGCAGAGGAGGGGATGCTCAGTTACCTTCTCCCCAGGTGTGACGGAGATGCGCCATACGCAGTGCATGTGGGCGGAGTAGCCATTGGGGTACTCAGGAGAGGAGAAGTTGCCTGTGCTGTCTTGTAGGGTTTCTCCGCAGGCTGTCAAGGAAAGGAAATGACTGGGTGGCAGGCTGCAGGGGCCCATTCCCCCAAACTTCTGGCTTCCCCGCCCTGAACCCTGCCATCCTTGCAGGAGAGGAAAATGGCTGGGGAGAGGGGGGGGAGTCTGAGGTGGTCCTGTCCCTTTAAGATCCACCCCCTCAAAAAAAAAAAAAAAAAAAAGATCCACCCCCTTCTCAGAGATAAGCTCATATCATCCTACCTCTCTGCCTAGTGCTGCAGGGTCCCTGTTGTCAAGGCAACTAGGATCCAGAGTTAAGGTCAGGCCCCTCTGGTGGGCTTCACTCCTCCTCACTCCCTGAGAATTGCTGTGTTCTCCCCATTTCCTGCTCCTGGTGCCCCTCATCCACCCAGATCCTCTGCAGGTGGATGGCTCACCACCTGCTCCTAGCCCCAGTTCGGTCCGTAACTTGGACACAGGCCCTCCCCGGGGGCTCCTGCCACCAGGCCTTCTCTAAGGCTCACAGCTTGAACCTTCTTCGTCCCAGGTCCCAGCCTCTGCCTGCCTGGGGCCCTGCCCTCTGCTTCTCCCTGGCCCAACCTGGGCATTTGTAGAGCTTGCGGGCCTGGGCGATGTCCCCCTTGCTGAGCCGGGTCCTCTGGCCGATGGGAGGTTTCACGCCATTCACTTCGTACTTGGGGACAATGGTGTCCAGGAAGATGCCCCTGAGGAGGACAAGCCCGACCTGGGTGAGAACCTGGTGGCGAGTGTGCCTGTGTGCACCCAAGGTCACAACCCTGCCAGAACCCAGACATTCCTCAGCAGGGTCAGGGACGGGTGGAGACATCTCACCATGTCATTATGCTGCCCACTGACCAGCAGCCATCCTGCTCCGTGGCAGCCACACCACAGGAGGCTGGGGGAGCCCCAGGAACACTTTGGGAGGTCAGGGACACAGGCCCAGGATGCCCTGGGAACCCACTGGTGCCCAGCTCAGTCTGGCCCTGACTACCAGAACCATGAGAGCTTTAGACGTGTCTCTAGCCCCACCCAGCCCTGCTTTTGCAGCCCCTGGGCTGATTCAGTCCTGGCTGCACCTTTCCCAGGATGACCCAGCACCAACGCTTTACCCAACGCTTTACCCTGGAGGCACGGCTGCTTCTGACAGCACCTGGGACAAGGCCAAAGAGGAGGTTCCACCGTGGCCATACCCGACCCTGGGGACAGCCCCAACAGCTCCAGATCTATCAGTGTCTCCTGTCCACCTAGTTCCTGCCTTTGAAGCCTGGGTGTTGCCATCTGGGAGGAGGGGAAGAGGCAGCCCTTCACTTCTCCAGGGATTGTGACTCATACCAGCAGGGAGGGACTCAGCAGGGGGTGGGGAGGGATGGGGTGGGAAATGTGCAGGACAGGGCTGTGGGTGTGGGGGGCAGGATGACCTTCCCTGGTCTCTGTCCCTCAGATCTGGAGACAGAAAGCAGGTCTAGAAGGAGGACTGAGGTGGGGGGAGGGTTCCTGTCTGGGACAGATCGGGAGGCAGATGGAGGATGAGGAAAGAGCCAGGCACGAGAGAGGCCCGAAGTGGGAAGAAGCATGAGGAGGATTAGAGTTGGTTCTCACACTAGGCTAACGCGAAACTGGGGTGGGGAGGCTGGCCCACGACCTCCGAAAAGTTCCAGCAGTGACTTTGGGGACCTGAGCCTGGGACAAAGAGTAGGTGTGTCTGTGCTTGTGAGGCGGTGAGGGGCTGGTCCAGGGCAGGAGTTGGTCGTTGGGCAAATTAGCCAATTACAGAAAAGGCAGATCAGAGCAGAAGAAAGTGCTTCCAATCAGAAAAATATGTCCCCCTTCAAATATGTCCCTCTTTGGTTTTCAGAAGAGGGATATGCTCAGTCCTTGGGGCGGACACAGTTCTAGGGCCACAGTGTAGCACGGCTTGCAGAGTTGCTGGGTGTCAGCCTCACAGTGCCCTCAGTATGCACAGCTCTGGGTGAAGAACCTAGGCTTTGTGAGTCCTGGCCCTGCCCTGGGCCCACGGTACACAAGGACAGCAAGACAGGCAGCACCATGGTCCCCTGCACGGGGTGGGGGGGCTGCAGCTGCCCAGGGCCCTCTCCAGTCCTTGCTGACTACCCAGCAGGCAGCCTAGTGCAAAGTGGGAGGCCCACAAGAGGGCAGAGCTGGGCACCCCACAAAAGCCAGGGCAGCCTCTCACCTGGAGAACGTGTTCCGGGCATAGTGCATGATGCTGTCAAAATCATAGGTCTCCCCCAGGGATTCCACCTCTTGGACCTCCATCTTCAGGAAGTTATACTCCTGCCCTGGGAAGACCACGAAAAGGGGGTGGGGGGTGGGAAGGGGCAGGTCTGTGCGCGAAGCAGGGTGGGAAATAGGGTCCTCCCTGTCCTTGAGAGGTGGCCCCCTACATGAGGGTCTGGGGAGCAGCCAAGGGTAGCCTGGGGGAGGGGCAGGCCTCTAGAAGAGTGTCCAGCAGAGGGGAGGGGTGAAGAGGGAATTGCTGCAGGGAAGGCCCAAGGGAGTATGGAAAGAAGCACCCATTTCTAGAAGCACAGCGAGATGAAAGCAGTAAAAAGTGCCAGGAGGCCTGGAGGGAGGGAGGGAACAAGGAGGGAGGGAGGGAAGAGTGTAGCTAGGAGAAAAGAGAGAGGAAAACCCTTAGAGGAGAGAGTAGTCAAAGAGCAGAAGATTGGGTAAAAGTGAGGAGAAAGGCTGAGGCAGCATGGGAGGCGGGCTGACCCCTTCCCAAGCCCCGTCCTGAACACCAGCTGGGTTTTGGCTGCTCTGGGTCCCTCTGTCCAGGACCTAGACCTGGGGGGTGGGGGCAGGGTCTGGGCTAACAGGGGCCCTGGGCAGGGCTGGGATTATATGCTGAGTTGACTGAAGGTGACGGCTAGAGGGAGCAGCTGCCGCCCCAACAGGGCCCCTGGAGAGGGGGCTGGGGCTGGAGCCACGGCGCCCCGCCCCCACCCCAACCCCCAGGTCGAAGTGCATACCAGGCTGGATGTTCTCGCGCACGATGGAGACGTGGCGGTCCCGGTCGGGCCGCGTGTGCTCGTGCCAGAAGCCGATGACATGACCCAGCTCATGGACCACGATGCCAAACTTATCACAGTTCTTGCCGATGGAGATGGCCTGCGGACCACCACCACGGCGACCCACGTAGGAGCAGCACCTGGAGGGCGGGGCCAGCTCAGGGGGGCGGTCCCGAGCTGGGGGAGTGCATCCACTCAGGGGCCGGGCTAGGCTGCCAGGGGGGCGGGGAGTGGAGGGGCAGGGACAGGGGATGGGTCTGAGCAGGGATGCCCGGGCTGTGTGCTGGGGTCACAGCCACATCCGGGGGGGTTCCTGGGGAGATGCCTCGTGGCAGGAGGGAACAGATGACTCAGGGCTGTGCCCAGATGGGGCAGCTGGAGCGCCTGGAGCAGAACATAGGTTGGGGCCATGGCCGAGGGTGCAGTGCCCAGGGGTCCCTGCTCACCCGCAGGGTCGGTAGGTGAATACAATATAGCTGTCCTCATCAGTGCGCTCCAGGAAGGTGACACAGGTATGCTTCTCCCAGTGCCTCATGGCCTGCCGGAAGACTGCCCTCTGGCTGCCTGCCAGGACGAAGGAGGCCAGGCTGTGGCACCGCCCAGGTGGGCCTGCCTCCACCCACTGCTCAAGAATTCCCACCTGACCAGCAGAAGGCACCACTCATATGCACAGCGGGGCTCACCTGTGAAGTTTCCCCCAATGACAAAGGGGATGACACCATCAGGCCATACACGCTCAGGTCTGGACGTTGCTGCCCGCCGGCTCCGAGACCTCCTTCTCCACCTCCCTGGGCTTCTCCTCTGAGGCTGCCCACTGGCATGCTGGCAGTTGGGGACTGAAGAGTTTCCTGGAATAGAAAGAGTATGACTTTGGCAGCAAGTGAATGAAGGGAGGAGGAGGATACAAATTATAATCAATCTTCATTTGGGGAGGGATTTCATAGTTACCCACTTGTTACAATTTATTTGTAACCACCAATCAGTACCTTTAGCTCTTTCTTTTTTAAAGTGTCACTGAAACAATTTTATTTGAAATTTAACTTAAAACCGAGTTTAATGGTAGAGAGTTATCCACCATTTAGACCACATCTAAACTTACTTTTATAAATAATACTTCTTATTTATCTCCTAGATCGAGGTTCAGTGTTTTCATTTTATTTGCAACTTCTAGGTTAAACATTTATTACATCCCTCCCTTTTTTCAGTTACTTGGTTTTCATGGGCATTTAAGATGATTAAAAATATGTAACTGAGAGTCCAGTAAGAGCAAAGCACTGTATTAGACTCTTCAGGTAATTCAGCTATGACCACGACTTTGATCTTGTCATTAGCGGGTATGTAATACACTAGTTGATAGAGGAAATGAGACGGGTACTTAGGTAATTCCAAAACAAGTTAGGAGATGTAAAAACCAGTCTCAACGTGGCTTCATCTGTATTTCCTTAGTTCCCTCAGCTCTTGTGGTCATTTGCTAACACGTACACAGCAGTGAAAAACTGGAATTACCCGCATGCACCTTAGCAGCTGAGGTTGTTTCAGCTCTCCTACTATAAACAAGAATGTTTTCTTGTCTACTTAGTGCCATGTTTTCTGATTCTGCTGTTTAAAATTACCCCTCTGCCCCACTCCCCCCATCCTGCAGTGAAGTGCTGTCTAGTGTTCATACGAGCAAGAGGGCCATGATGTGCCTAATGGAGAAAATACAGGTATTAGATAAGCTTTGGTCAGGCATGAGTCATAGTGCTGTTGGCCATGAGTTCAGTGTCAATGAATCAACTGTGTATTATTACAAAGGTGTCTTTAAACAGAAGCGCACATAAGACAGGGCTACATACTAATGAGCTACGAAAATTTTGTGCCCAGAGGCTAGCAGAAACTTCACTATATTTCTCCAAGGAGTAATGGCTCGGTTCTCGCTAATTCAGTGTCCACATCACTTTACAGAAACTGTAAGGCTATTCTGTAGTTCCCACCATAGCATTACAAAGAGGGAGGGTTGCCTGAGCGGACAAAGAGGACAATGGTGCATTCGTCTCCTAGGAACTTGGGGGACCTCAGACTAGGAAACAACCCCTTCTCATCCAGGAAACCTTTGAACTGGTGGCACACACAGAACTTGGGGTCTCCTCTAAGTACTCCCAAATACATGTTCTCATTCAACACAGCAGCTCTCTGGGACAAACTGGGCAAGTGTCACTATCTCCCTTTGACCGATGAGGAAACTAAAGCCAAAGACTTGCCCAAAGTCATGTGGTGGGTAAGTGGCAGCCCAGGGACCCAGCTCCTCCATTCTGCCCTCCCCTTGCACCACTCCTACTGGTCCCTGCTAAGGTTGAGTAAGCTTTGCTAGTTCACAGGTCCCTAGGTCACCATCCAGTGCCAGCTGCTTACTCTCTGGGGTAGTTTGACCCTCACTTTGTGGGTGGCTCATGTCAGGGTCCTCGCTCATGATGGACAAGACAACCACCTGGCACCATCAGTGTCCCAGAACAGGCCCCAGGTGAGCACTGTGCCCTTTGGCAATGGGAGAGCTACCTGTGGCCAGAATCATGCTCCAGGGCAGTCAGGAGGCTGGACAGAACTGAGCTATCCCAGGCCTCATTCTTCCCACTCCCTCACCCATTCACAAGTGCCAGGGGGGTTGTTAGGTGATTGGACCACATCCAGGGATAAGAAGGACCCATCCCTGACCCTGAAGAGCTTTGAACCCAGCTGGGAAGATGGGCATATACATGCATTGTTGCAATGTGGGGCAATGAGTGAGACGCTAGCAGTGTAAGCACAGAGCAGATGGGACGCAGAAAAAGGAGGTACAGTCATGTCTTGGGGGCTACCAGGGAAGTTTTCACCCGAGCTCTTAAGACAAGCCTTAAAGGATATACAGAAGCTTACAAAGTGAGAGCAGAACAAAAAGCCAGGAGGGATTGTGGTGTTGAGGGAAGAGTCCCAGATTTGGAGTCAGAGGCTTGGCTCTTGTCCCAGCTCCACCACTAACTGGCTTTATGATTTTGGGCAAGTCACATTACCTCTGTGAACCTCAGTGTCTGTACCTTTTATAAATAATACTTACTATTTATCTCCTAAAGTAGGAATTGTCCTAACACCTACATTTGAAGGTGGCTGGGGACAGTCAAGTTAGAGAATGCTTTTGAAAGTACTTTGTAAACTGTAGGCAAAAAGAACAGTGATTCTTAGCTCCTGGGGATGTCTATACTCACTGGGCCTCTGGGGAAGGGACAAAGATATCCTAAGGGGAGATAAGCCCTTACGCTGGGTTCAAGCTCATGGCCTCTATCCCAAGAAGTCAGGAGGGTCCCTGTTTCTCGAATTCTGGAACCCACTTCTGGGACACAGAAGGGCCAGTCCATACCCGGTGCACCTGCAGCTTGGATGGAAGACCTGCGGATCGTACGCTGTCTGAAATCCGAGGCCTGCTGCACCTGAAAGGCCCTCAAATCCTCCTCATCCAGGGCGATGTCCCCGAGGAAGGCAGCTAGAGAGAAAAGAAGGAGCCAGGAGCTGAGTTAGTCCACCCACCCAGCCCTGACTGCCCCAAACCCATGGGCACACCCCCAGCCCCCACAGCAACTGCACTCCTAGGCCTGAGGAAGAAGGGCAGTGGGAGCCGACTCTGGGGATCTCCTGGGAGACTTAAGCTTCCATTTTAGTTGGGATCCCAGCAGAGCTGATGCCCAGCCCCCACCGGACCATTAGCTCCCATAAGACACAGTCATATCATTCATTTAATCATTCTTGAGCAAATACTGAGTGAGTACCCACTGTGGGCAGGTACCACGCCAGTGATTAGCAAGAACAGATGAGGCCCCTGCTCGCATGGGGCTAACCTCCAGCAACACATGACTCAACAAATTCAGAATTCAAGAACTACAGACAGTGATGGGTGCTATGAAGAAACGAGGTCAAATGACAAGGTGTCTACTTTATGGGCCCATAACCTTGTCACTGTGCTGAAATGTGTGGTACTCACTCCATAAATGCCGTTTCAATTATAGTGAAGGAGGACAGGAATAAAAAGTGAAACAGATGGAACTTGAGGATACCAGGACACATGATGGGAGCTTCCCAGCTAGGAGGAAAAGGTTTAACATTGTTCTCAGGGTCCTCTCTGGAGGAAGAAAGGACTGGGGGAAAAGAGCCCCTGATAGTCGGTTTGATTTCTGAAGCTGGGGGAGATGTTTCTGGAGAGATGGGCTAAGCAGTCTATCCGCTTTTTTGAGAAGTCGGGAGCAAGAGGAAATGGAGGCCTCAGAGCTGAGCACTCTGGAAGGAGCTCAGATGTGAGCATCATGCAGGGCTGGGGTTGAGGGTGCAGGGGACGGAGCAGAGAGCAGCTTTCCTACAGCTCCACTCTGACAACATCTGCTTCTCATCCCAGGGCTCCACAGGCCGGGCGGGTGGCACAGCACAAGTTGTTTTAACCTTGAGGCTTTGCACACACACAGGTTCCTCCTGTGCAGATGGTCAGCTGGGTGGACACACACACCGAATTAGACACATGGGGTTAGTGTTCCTATAGACACAGGGTGACATCCACACCCATGCCAGCAAAAACAGAGCTCTGCAAAGTCACAGAAACATCCCTGCACAGTGCCTGCACTGCCCTGAAAGGCAGAGGCACTGGATAATGTTGTCTGTGTGACGTATCATCACGTTGATCTTCTATGGACCTACGAACACGTGCTTGGAGATATTCACCCTTTGGTGGCTGTGATGGAGCGCTGGATCAGCAGGATGTGGGAGGGACTCTAGGAATTATCTAGGCCAACTTTCCCTTTTACAGAAGCAGAAACTGAGGCCCAGAGGGCAATGATTTAGCCAAGACCATGTTGCTGGACACCAGAAAGGCTGCAGTGATAACTCAGGCCTCGTGGCTTGCAGTCCAGTGCTTATTGCACTCAAGTTCATTGCTCCTGTATAAGTCATATTGTAAATACATAAACACAAAAACACTGTGACACACACATCCACCAAAAAATACAGTCACAGATAGTCCTAAAAAACACACTTGCACAAGCTCCAACACATACAACCCAACTGCAAGTTCCAAACTCACTAAACCAGTAATAGTAGCAGTAATGACACCTTGTGTAAATGTCTGCTGAACCTTAGATGGTGTTTTCTAGTTGACCAAGTACCTTCCTGTTAATGAATTCATTGAATCCTGGCCACCCGGCACATGCCCATGAAGCCAGATTGCACCCAGGCATTTGCCTAGGAATGTCCCATTACAAACTCATGAAGAGATAACCTGATGGCTAGATGCCAGCCCACCTCCCTGACTTTAGAGATATGGATATTTCGACCAAAGAGGGGAAATGACTTGCCCAAGGTCACCAGCCAGTAAATGGCCCAGTATCTCTTCCACCACATGAAAAAGATTCTCTTACTTAAAACACCACCCTTGGTGGCCTTGGCTCAGCAGCTGACGGGACAGCAACAGAAGATACTTCTCACCTGACAGGCAAAGAAAAGTGGCCTTAGCAAGGATATGGGATGCGAGGTACATTCCAAGGAGACAATGGGAGGTTTCCAAGTGCCAACCTCATACAGGCACTCACAGACCATACAAACACCCCAATCCATTTGCACATTTGGCGTCTTTGCACAGACATTGCACTTCCAGGCTCATGCACCCACACCCACGGACATCACCATTATACATGTGGCTGGACATTTAGACTCCTCTTTGGATATTGCAGCAAAAGAGCAAGGTCTTTGGAGTCAGACAAATCTGCCTCTGAATCCTAACTTGGCTACCTCTAGCTGACAAGTCATATAGACTCTTCTCAACTTCCACTTCAAGCTCAGGTTCAGCTCTCCACTTTCTGAGGGCCACTGGTTCAGCCACAGTGGTTTCCCAGCTGAGTGAAGCCCCAGAGCGCTCAGAAGCAGAGCCTCACATTGCAAGTACAGAGCTGTGCTGGCCGGCAGGGCCAGGGCACTGTGGAGGGCAGGACAGGCCCTGGGCTGGCTGCAGAACTCATGGTGGGGCTGGCGCCCTGTGGTGGGGAGCTTATGTCTGAAGAATGCGTGGGAACCGTGGGAGATGAGCAGGAGAGCCTCATGGCCCCAGCTGGGCCTGCGGGCCCTGCCCATTTGAGATTCCCCCTTGAGGACTCCAGGAAATCCAAATGCTAGAGAGTCCTTCTGTGGGAAAGGCCCCAGGGTCAGGGTCAGGGCAATAGTTATTTTCAACAAGGAATCAAGTTTTTGTTTTGTTTTCTGGCCGTAAAGCAGCCAGGAGCACTCATGGCTGCTCCATGGCGAGGTCCCAGGGGTAGGAGGGGAAAGAAGAGAGCCCACTGGGCCCCACGTGCCCATCCTTCGGGCTGACCCCTTGACTTCACAGTCTCCTTCCCTGGTGTGTGGCAGGGCACCCCTTTCTGGGGGGAGGGGGAGGAGCTGTCTGGTGTGAGGAAACGCCAACACCACGTGCACCTGGCATACACAGGTCCCATCACCAAAATGCAGCTTCTCGCTGGGGCAGGACAGGTTCAAGGTCCCACAAAAGTTTGTATATACTTAATCGCCTGTTTGCACACGCACTAGGAGTAGCCACATGAATAGTTGAATAGACCTGCCCACAAAGCAAGGGCATATCCACAAATGTGCAAAAATACACTCAATTACTTCCCTGTGTAAGCCCCAGTATTTTCATACACACAAATAACTGTATACGCTACCCCATTTCATAGGCCATGCCACCAAAGGAGAATGGCGCCTTTAGAAATAGTGTATGTGGCAAGGGGTAGAGGGGATAGATAGATATTTAACAGTGGAAAACTGTAAGGTGGGAAATTGTCATTCATCCCTTTCTTTTGACATTGTGTCTCTAAGTGCTGACTCTAATATGTAGCTTGCAGATGAGCAGCATGTTTGCATAAGAATCCTAGGAACTAACTTCAAAAGACACAGACTGAGGCCTTCAGGCATCCCAGCTCTGGGAGATTTGCTGACTTTCAAGCATGAATCCAGGATAACACACACTGGACAGTCACTTGCCTTATCAGAATGGACTGCATTTGTCTGCATGTAGAGAACTTTGCAACCCCCTCCCTTGATCTCTTTGTTCTGTTCCCCTTTCCCTCCTTATAAAACCTCTGCCTCCACTGGGAGCTGGAGATGGGCTTTGAGACGTGAGCCCCCCATTTCCGACACCTGGAAATAAATTACTTCCCTGTGTAAGCCCCTTTACATCAGTACCTGCCTCTCAAGTACTGGCTTTCATAGAGGCAGGCAGCCGGGCCTGTGTTCAGTTACAGATAATTAGTCTATTACTCTGGATATCCTTAGGAGGTCCCTAGTGGCCTGAGGCATAACACATTCTACTCCCTGTTCCCACCAAATCTCTGGAGAAACTAGAATATCTGAGAGTTTCTTCTTCCTAGGGAGTCCCATTGGTCCCCCTCCATCTGGAGCCCATGGGGATTGTCTTTTCTTCCTCTCTTGGGGCACCTAGAAGAGGTGACTCAGGGAGCAGGGGCCTAAGTGGGTGGGTGACTCATTCAGCATGTCTGGAGGGGGAATGTGGTCTGGCGAGAGAAAGGACTGCTTCTCAGCATCCTGAGCTTGGAAACTATTCCCTGGAGGTTCCCTGAAATCCAAACCTGGGCCTCAGGGCTCCTGGGGTGAGGCTGGTGATGAGGGCTGTGAGCTCCTGGCCCGACCTCTGGGCTGCCAGCTGAAGCTGAAGGAAGGTCCCTGATGGCGGGGGAGCTGTCCTATGGCTTCTCTGCTTATGGGAGCAACTGGGTCCCAATTCCTGCCTCCAAGTCTCTCCCAGAGCCCTGAGGGTCACTGCCAATCACCGGGGCAGCCAAAGAGAGCTGGGAATCTTGGGGAGGGATCCTCTTGATGGTTTGGCAACCCAACATACAAGTAATCAGGACTTGCAATCTCCCTGGGCAAGGAAGAAAGTGGGAGGGGGGGGGCCTTGGTGGAACCAGCTCCCAGCACACACACAAAGACAAGCTCAGTGCCCTGCCCTCTACCTCGCCCAGAAGATCCAGGAACCTCTCCAGGGTATCAAGGGTCTGAATGTTGCCCTTTCTGCAACAATAACTATAAGTCTGACACTAATAGCAGAGGGGACCTCAAATGAAGCAGCCTGGCTGTCCTGAGAGATCACAGGTGAGCCAGGAGAGTCAATAGAGCTTTCATTCTTGGTCCTCCCTGTGCAAGGAGGAGAAGGAGGGAGTAGAAGGGAGAAAAAGAGAGAGCTGGAGAGGGTCAAGTGAGCAGAGGTAAGTAAGCAGGCACACCAGGTGCCTCCAAAGTAAGTACAGTACAGGCAGACCTCAGAGATATTGCAGGTCTGATTTCAGACTACTGCAATAAAGTGAACACCACAATAAAGCAAGTCACACGAATTTTTTGGTTTTCCAGTGCCTATAAAAGGTATGTTTACACTACACTTTAGTCTATTAAGTGTGCAATAATGTTGTGTTTAACAAATGCACGTAGCTTAATTAAAAATACTTTAATGCTAAAAAATGCTAACCATCATCTGAGTCTGTTAAAAAAATGGCACTGATAGACTTACTTGGCACAGGGTTGTCACAAACTTTCAATCTGGAAAAAATGCAATATCTGCAAAGCACAATAAAACCAGGGAGGCCTGTAAAGCCAGGCACGCCTGCCTTCGTCACCTCCAACACCTGGAGGCCAGGGATCGGATGGGGCAAGAGGCAAGGCCTGGTAGGAGAAACAGAGGAGTCTGGGGACCTGAGGCTTGAGGATGAGGCTGTGGGGTCTTATGCAGGAGTCAGGGCAGAGGGGGGCAGGGCTGCACCAGTCACACTCAGGAGGGAGGCCTGATCTGACCCTGAATCTTGGCCTTGTCAGGCTCTCGGGCTTTCTCAGCCACCCCCAGGCCTGGCCTAGCTCCCCATCCTCACTTCACCCTGGTGGAGAGCTTTCTCCAGAACCCTTGTTTGAAGTTCCAAGTCAGCCAGCCCCACCCTGACATGAAATCTGAGACTGGGGAGAAAGGCCTCAACCTCCCACTGCTCTAAAAAATCACCCCAAACATCCGACTAGTAGTGAAATACATCAGATTGGCTTCCGCGCCATCCTTTAAGGCCTTGCCCCAGCCTGCCTCCTCCATGAAGACCCCCAAACTTTACCAGCCTGCTCTGATCCCTGTTTCTCCACCACCACCATTGGGGCTCCCTTGAGCCTTTCGGGCTTTCCTTCCACGGAGGCACATAATGATCTCAGTTTGTGCTGTTGGTTACTTCCCCATGTGTTATCCCCTCCTGGACTGTAAGCTTCTGGAGGGCAGGGACCACACCTGCCACTTCTCTATCTCCCACAACATCAAGCCCAGGGCCTGGCACCTACTAGATCAGGGGAGTGAATAAGCGACACAGAGACAGGGTCAGGGAGACACTCTATTCTTGAACCCAAGTCAATTCTCTCAGAAAAAAAATGAAGTGAGAACTTGAGGCACAGGAAACGGGGGGCAGGGGTTGGGGGGATAGCTAACATTTATTTCGTGCTTATTTATTATTTATTTAGTGTGTGTTAAGCTCTAATCAGTGTTTTCTACATGTTCTCCTATTTAATCCTTACCACCAGTTCAGAGGAAAGATGTATTACCAGTTCCATTTTACAGGTGAGAAATGCAAAGTTCACAGATGCTAGTTAACATTCCCAAGGTGGTATAACTACTGAGTGGTGGATCCAGGACTGACAGCTAGATCTGCCTGCCCCAAAGCCCACACTCTGTCCACTTAGCCTCACACCCATCCCAAGCCCAGTGACAAAGGTAACAGCTAACTCCGTGGTTTATCCACAGCCCAGCAGGGGTGGAGGAAGAAGGGCAGAGGGATTTGGTTTCTCCTCCTGCCACAGGAAGGGGCTTCTATTTTGCAGTTTGCTGTCATCCCTCCACCCAAAGAGGGGTCCCCCCAACTCTTTGAGCCACACACAGGCACTCCCAGAACTCTAGGAGCAGTGCCACTGCCTCTGGCTCTGGCTGTGGTTGGAGACAGGATGAAATCAGAGGCAGGAAGTTGAGGAAAGGTTCTGATATCTTATGCCCTGCGTGTTCTCTCGTCTCAGGCCTCCTGTTCAGGGTCATCAGATCAAGCAAACAGCCGAGTGCCTGGCCATCTGGTCAGTACAGGGGCAGGACCCCTCTGGGCCTAGCAGAAGTGAAGGGGTTACACAGGGTCTTTATGGACAAAGAACACACACACACACACACACACACTCCAGGGCCCTGACCTCTGCTAATAACCCTCCAGTGTCTGTGGACTGAAAGCGGATATACAGTGTCTGAGTTCTCTTTTTCCCCTGTTCCCTGCAACTTGGCCTTGGTGGGAGCCCCTGGCACACTAGGGCAGAGGTAAGCTCTCATCTGTCACTGGCTCCTCTGATTTTGACAGCTGTCTCCTTCGTGCTAGAGAGCTGTTGCGCTGGTGGGGACCACGAGACACCCAGGGAGCATGATTTCAGCGGATCCCTTGAAAAATTCTTTCTTTCACTTGGGCTGGGTGGTGGGGAGACCTGTTCCTTGAGATGCAGGCCACCCCCACCCCAGGAGGCAGATATGCGGTCCCCGGCAGCCCAGATAGACAGGCTGGAAAACACCAATGCCCTGGAGCCAGACACTAGGGAGAAGGGAAAAGTTTCTCTCTCTCCCTCTCTCGTGGGAGTTTGGCCAGATAAGTTTCCTGCAGGAGGAAAAGCCTCCTTGGCCGCAGGTTCCTCTCAGGACCCAGGGAGCCTACCCCCAGGAATCCTCTGGGAGGACATGAGGCAGAGGCTTCCATAAACAGCGCAGAAGTTCAGTCCTAAAAGTCCCCCAAACTTCCCCTCCCTCTTTCCCTCCTTCTTTTGTTCCCCGCAGCATTGCCAACCAGGCAGCTCCCGGCTTCCCACACCGGACCGTCCTCCCCCTACCCGAACCGCGGCCGCTCGCGCCTCCCGCCCGGCCTGCCTGCGCCCGGCCCTCGCGCCCCGCAGGCCGCGGGGTGGGGGGCGCCTACCCGCCTTGCAGGGGTCTTTGTAATTGAGGGGCTCCAAGTCGTCCTCCTCGCCCAGGTCATAGGTATAGTCGGCCAAGTCCAGCGGGCGCCCGGGGCGCGGGAGCAGCAGCAGCCCGAGCAGCAGCGGCAGCGGCAGGCGGGCCACGCCGGGCATGCTGGCGGCGGCGGCGGCGGCGGCGGCGGCGGCGGCGGCGGCGGGTCGCACCCGGACGCGGGAGCGGGCGAGGGGAAGCGGAGCGCTGAAGGCGAGGGGGAGGCGCTCCCCTGCCCGCCCGCGCTCCCCACCTCTCTCCTTCCCTGCGCTCGCCGCCCTCCTTCCTGTCCCCCGCCCCTCGGCCGCCTGCTCCCGGCCTGCTCCCCACTCCAGCCTCTCCGCTCACTCCCTTCCCTTCTTTTCCTCCTTCCTTCTCTCCCTCCCTCCCTCCTTCGCCCCCCCCCTTTAGGGAAATGAGCTCGCTGTGGGGCGGGTTTTCACCGGGAGCTCTGCCCCCTCGGGGTCGGGATCGCGATCGGCCGGCCTCGGCTGCGCGCCAGCTGGGGCGGGGAAGACGAACACCCGGCCCGCACTGGGAAGGGGCTTGGGCGGCCGGCGCTCGCGGGACGAGGGCAGGGAGGGGTGCGCGCTCCGGGATGCGGCCCCCGCCAGCTGCCCTCTAGCGGCGCTTCTCCCGTGCGCTCCCCACCCGAGTTCCTCACTGTGCGCGACACGTTGTCAGGTCGTCACGCCGCCTCTTCCTCTCTCTGTCCCTAGGTCTCTGCCCTTGCTTCTCAGCCTGCGTCTCTCGGTCTCTTCCTTTCTCGGACCCTCGCTTTCTCCCATCTCGGTCCCGTCCTGGAGTTCTAAATCTCTCGCCCTCCCTCAGGAGACACCACTGGAGGGCGCCTAAAGCCCGCGGATCACTCCCAGGTTCCCTCTCCCCCATCACTCTGGGACTGGGAGAACGCGAAAGCCCCCATTTTTTCCCCAAGGCCCTACCCTTCCCCTAGCCCGCCCTCACCAAGAGCAGTCCCGAGGGGGGTTGGGAGGAGAGAAGAGGGACACCCTTTGTTTTCAATCAGGCTGCTTTATTTTTGTTTGTGATAGGAGCCCCCCTTGGCCCCTAGGAGCCACCTCCCTTCTGCTAGCTCCCACCTCTCCCCACAGCTCCCAGTCTCCAGGGCTAGTCCCTGTGGGGTGGCAGGTACAGCTTCCTGCTTGTTTGCCAAAGACCCTTTGCTCACGGAGCTTTCCTGTCCCTTTTAGGCTTCCGAAGGCTCTGTGAAGCAAAGAAACTGTTTATTCTGTGAGGGAGAGGAACTGGGGGAGGGGGTGGAGGAGATGTCTGTGGACGGACCTTCCCTCTCCTGGTCTCCCTAGGTGACCAGCCTCAATAGATCCCCCTGGGCAAGGTGGCCCAAGCCCTCCTGGGCACTGGTGCCCTGGCAGTTATGCCCGCTCACCTGAAGGGTCCTAGATGTAGTAGAGGGGCACTTCGCCACACAGGGTGCTCAGGGTGGGGCCTAGGAAGTCCAGGTTCCTGGAGGATACGGGGCCGGTATCATGACCCTCCTTCTGGCCCAGCTTAGAGGTAGGCGCTGCAGGCTTGACCTGGGAAGAGCACCTCATTTGAAGCCTGGAAACCGAGTTGCTGTCTCACCCACAGCCCTTAATGTAGCACTTCAGGCATTTCAGGTGATCTCTCTGAGCCTTGGTTTCCTCACCAGTAAAGAGGGTCTGTACTGAAGTCAGAAGCCCCTTGGTGGTTGTGGGTTCAACTGAAGGTGACAAATAGCCACCGTCTCAAAGGCTCCTCCCAGCAGCCCTGGGAGGGAGACAACCCACTCCTCACCCTCACACCCACCTGGAGGTTCTGCAATTTTCTGGTGAGAGCCTCTAGGCTAGGCATGCTGTCCGGAGCCATCTTCATGATGTAGCAGCAGGTTCCAGGGGCTGGCTTATAAGCAATCAGGAGCTGGGCACAGGAACCCCAGAGTTCATTCAGGAAGGCCCTGCCTGCTCACCCTCTAACCCTTGTTCTGGGACCTCTCCCTCTAGGTTGGGCACAGATAGGAGGCATATTGGAAGCTGGGGTGCAGGCACATCCACGGGAGGCAAAAGGGCTGGGGGATGAGAAGAGATGGATGTGTACGAAGTGGCACAGCTGGGTGGGTGTAGGCAAGTCTTGTCATTGGTTCCCCAGGCTCAAGGTCAAGAGTCCAGGCATACCCACCCGCTGGTAGTCATACGCTGTGATGCCAGAGGAGCCAGTGGGGAAGGTGGCGGTGGTGCCTACATGCTCACTCAGGGCCAGGCGCTGCTGGGCTTCTGGCCCTGCGATACTCATCTCTAGGACCTGGGGGAGGGCACAGTGAGACCTGGCGTTGCTCTTTCCCTACTTGTCCCCTCAGTACTCACACCTTCCCTCAGTCCTCTATTCAAATGCAGCACCTTCTCCCCTGAGAGCTCAGAGAGGCTGGAGGGAGCAGGCTGTCCCTCTGTGAGGCAGGGGCAGGGCCTGGGGGTGGGGAGCTCAGGCCAGGTTTGCCACTCTGCTCCTCCCTCTGTCCTTCCACAAAGTGCTCCTTGCCTCCTCCTCTCCTTCCTCCTGGGCAGTTGGCTATCTGCCCAGCCCCACCCCCTAGTCAGTCTCTCTGACATGTCCTACACCTGCTGCCCACCCCTCCCAACCCGGCTCACCATCTCAGTATGTTTCTGGCTCATATGAAGACCCATAAGCAGGGCCCCGACTATCACCACGATGACAAGGACTACCACCACAACCACGATGAGCAGGCGCTTGAGGTGCACAGGGCAGCAGGGGATGCCGAAGCGGCCCCGGGGTGCTGCTGAGTAGTCCTGATGTGGTGGGGCAGGGAGGAGACAGGTGTGAAGTCATGAGTATGCCCCCTCTTCTCCCTGCACAAGCTGGACACCTTCCCACATCCCTCCAGGGCTGGGCAACCAATGCTATGGATGTGCAGAGGACATATGAGAAGGTCAGAGAAGTCTTCCTGGAAGAAGTGCCCTGGATTCCATCAAACTCATAGATGGTTAGAAGTGAAGCCTAGCTCGGAGAGGCCCAGAAGAGTCTGTTCCACCAGTCATACCTCCTGCTGTTTTCTCCAGACCCCTGGCACCCCAGTCATGCCCAGTCCCTCTCCATACCCCAAATAATCTGTGCTCTCTCACATCTCTGTGCTTTTACATGTACCGCCCTTCTTCCTGCAGTGCCTTCCTCTCTCTGCGCCTGGGAGCTCCCACTCCTACTTCTGGAGCCAGCTCAAATGTCATTTTCTCTGTGGAGCTTCCTGTGTCCTCCCAGGTAACAGCTCCCTGCTCAGTGCCCTCTTCAGCTCTCTCCACTCACCTCTTTGATGGCGCTCAGCCCCTTATATTGGAATCATTGGCTGCCACATCTCACGTCTCACACCCCAACAGCCTCTCTCTTAGTTTATGTCCCTGCCCTAACTTAGCACCATCCTAGGTTGGTTGGGTGAATGTGTTTGGATGAGGAAACTGGTTGGAGGAGGCAGGGCTCACCACCCAGATGCACACACACATGATCACACACACGCGATCACACTCACCGGTGGGCTCTCCATCAAGACCTCTTTGCTGCCCACATCCATCTTGCTGCAGGCACCTTCCCCTCCTCAACTCCCAAGGGTGACTAGGGTCTTATATGTGCCAGCCAAGCCCTTGGCTTTGAAGCCTGTTTGTTCCTGGCCCTCAGGAACCAAGGCCCTGATAAGCCAGCTGCAAGAGCACCTAAGGGCCCTTAGCCCTGGCACATGAGTCCTCTTGGCCCCAGCAAGAGCAAAGCTGGGTGAGCTGAGCAGACTTGCCCTTGGGCCATCTGTGCCTCTTGTCACAGTGTCTTCCTGGCATGCCCGCCTTTCTTGCTGGCACCTGCTCCTGCAGTCCTGTGGCTTTTCTTGTTCTTCTGCCAAGCCGAACCTCTCAGGAAGCCAAGAGTTGGACTCCCAATGGGGAGTCCTTCACTATTCCCGACAGCATGTCCCCAAGCATAGGGATGAGCTCCAGGAAGGGGTGAGGAGGTAATGCTCCAGGACCCAAAGAAGGCGCTGCTGAGGACACAGTGCGGGGATCTTAAATGGCTCCTAAGTTCTCTGGGAGCGTCAGGTTTCACTTCAAACAAATCTCCCTGCTTTGCAGTCGACCACACTTCTGTCCCAACCTCAGACTTGCCCCTGGCCATTCTGTTCCGAATTCTGAAAACTCTGTCCCCTCTGGTTACGAATCTTTACTTAACTGACATGAGGTTTTTCATTCGTTGCTATGGGTTAGTTTGAAAGCTGGAGGCTTTTTTCCCCTGCTTTGATTTAATTTGCATTTATTATATGCTGAATTTATTCCTGGGCCATACGTTTTCGGTTCTTCAGTTTCTTCTGCTATGTGTTTTGTTGTTGCTGCTTTTATTTTTCTGGGCACCCTCCTCTCCTGGTTTAGGAACAGTCTGTTCTTTCTCCGGAAGGATCATCTCCATGTGGTGGGGGAGCTCATATAGGGGTTCATCTGCCCAGGAACTCTGTAAGTTCTATGCCCCATCTTGGGGGCTTTGTTCACCTGAATGTGCTCCATGACCAGAGAATCTACACCTAACCCCTTCAGCTCAGTGGTACTTTCTGCATTTTTGAGTGTGTGCAGGAAAAGCTCAGCCCTCTTTCTGGGCCACCAGCCTGTGTCCAGCCCCACTGTTCAGCCTGGCCTCACCTACCAACTCCTCCATTGTAAGGACAGAATGACACACGTTGCTTCTGTCCAGTGACATCCTTCAGATACTTGGTGACTTTCTGGATATGCATACCCATGTAGCTTCAGCTTCACTGGAAAGGACACTCCAGCGTCATCGCAAGATGTCGATTCAACACGGGAGGAGACAGATACCGTGTCACTCCCGAGTCGGACTGCACAGCCATTCTCGGCGGTGCAGATAGACTCTTAAGAAGCTACACCATCGTCTCTCGAGACGGACGGCTGCCGAACGATACCCATGATGGCCCGGGCAGTTTCATGAGCATTTTTAAATGAGACTTGAGCCTCTTGATTCGCATGATTTTGTGGGGTCTTCTGTGTCAAGTGAATGGCGAACTACTTTCATAGGTCAGGCTGATTCATGATAGCAGGTTCCACGTCTGACACTTCTCTGTCATGCCCAGGCAGCCTTGCACAGGGCTGGATGTGCGACTTCGGGCTCCCAACCTCCTCATCCTTGAATTAGCCCACCTGCTTGGTGCCACCACCCTCTCCTCCCTGCAGTCCTCCTTTTATAACTTCTGATCCTAAATCCGCCCTCAGAACACTTCTCACCCAAGCAGGATCCACTCTGGGGGCCTCCTCTCCCCTCTGTCTCTTCCTACTCTTTCCCCAAAGCAGTTCTGTGGCTTTATTGTGCTAAACCCAGTCTGCTAATGGCAGCGCCCTTTCCTCCAGGTCCCCTCTGCTAACGGGGCCAGGTGCACTCTCCCGTGCCTTCCCCTCTAAATTTTCATGGGTGTGTCAGTCAGAGCCTTGTACCTTGCTCCTCTCTTGGTCTCACTCCCTTATCTTCCCTATAATGTAACTCCAATACTTTGCCCCGCTTTCTGGGGGCTCCTTCACACCTTGGCCCTGCCCTTTATCCATGAGGGGACCCCAACTCTCCAGCTGTGGCAGGTTCCCCTGTCCCCACTGGGCCCCCTCTCCCTCTGGAGAGCCTTCAGCCTCCAGGTTGCACAATAGCATGGCATCTGAGCTGAGGGCCCCTGAGAAGCTGAGGTGGGAAGAGAGGGAAGGAAATGTTTGCTCTCACCACCACCCTCACCCTCCAACTACCCCTTTAAATATTTGCCTTAGCAGCAAGTGTCCTAGGAGGAGTGAAAGAGGAGGAGGGGTTCCTCTCAGCTGTGTGCAGCCTCAGCTGTGTGCAGGTGCCAGATGCAGGAGGCAGTCGCCTGCAGTGCCCATCCTGCCCACCCACAATGCCCCCACTCCCACCCCCGGTTGTCCTGGAAACACTGGGGGTTGATGGGCTGACTCACAGGTCCTGGGCCTAGGCCATGTGGGCAGCGGGCCAGCAGGAGAGCCAAGGATAACTGCAAGCATCTCGGGGTCCCTGTGGGCATCTCTGGGGGCTGCCCAGTCCAGCTGTGGGGCTTGCTCTGAGCAGGCGCTGTGTGCAGGGCTTGCCATCATGACTGCGCTTAGGGAAACGGGGCTCTTTCTTGGAGAGAAGCCTCTGCTCTCAGGGCCTCAGTCTCCCCTGCAGGCTGCCCTGAGGCTCCAGTTCTCATAAGCCTGTAGTTCTTTTTTTTTACCTATTTTTGTCTGTTGGGAGGTTGGGAAGGAATGATGCCCTCCAGCTTCATGAGGGAAGTTCAGATGTTGGCACCAACCTGGTAGAGGTCTTGGGAGCCTTGCAGAAGGAAGGAGGGAGGGACCTTCTGCTGGGCATGTATAGCTGTCCCCTTGCCCCACGCCCCATCCCTCTGGCTCGGCCTTCCCATCTCTTGGCCTTTACTCAGGCCATTTCTCCTTCTTGGAAAGCCTATCCTCCAAGCCTCTCCAACTGTCTGAATAACACCTACCCTAAAAGGCCAAGCAAGAACCAATGATACCCATTCTGTGACCTCACCACCCCAGTCCATGGTGCCTCGTTCCTCCTCCAAAGTCTCCCAGGCTCCCTGCTGCATACTCACCTGCCACTTAGCACGCACTGTCGTTTTCTTCAGCTACGTGGGTGCTTTATCTTCCCAGTCTGGCTGCCAGCCATGTGACCAGCCCTGAGATCAAGCCTTCCTAAGGCTTCTTTGTACCTGCCGCAGGGCAAGGAGCATGCACACAGTGACATGTAATTGTAGCCAATGACAAGACTGTCATCACCCAACATGAGGGGGACTGTCATCACCCAACATGAGGGGGACTGTCATCGCCCAACATGAGGAGCTCCTGGCAAGGGGTCAATAGTTCATTCCTTCAGTATGTAAAGGTCTCCTCCATTATGTGAAGGTCTCCGCACATCACTGGCCAGCCCTGGGACCCTGAATGGGACATTCTGCCTTTCTAGGCTTTTGAGTGTTCATCCGTGAGATGGGACTGATATTGCCTGTCCTGCCCCCCTCTCCAAGCTGTGGTGAGGATGTGATGACATCACGATGTGAAAACCTGATGGTCACGATGATCAGTATCTTCACCTCCCAGGGCACCTCTTCTCACTCTAGCTAAGAGTAGGGCCAAGTCTCCCCTTTCTGTCTGGGTTAAAGCCTCTGAGAACCATGGTGTAGTGGTGAGCCCCATGACAGCCACTCCTTCTGTCTGTGTCCCCTTTCTCCTCCTTCCAGCCCCTCAGCTGCAGGGGAGGGGAGCAGGATTCACTCTGCTCTTTGTGTCCTGGGCAGAGCCGTGCCAGGGGCGAACAGAGATGGCTGCCCAGCTGCCCCAGCCACCCTTTCCACCCTCACTGCTTGTTTCCATGAGCTGGCATGGGAGGGTGGCACGGGCAGATGGGTAGGCAGTGGCAAGTGGGCATCAAAGGGCAGGGGCATCCCTGGCATGGACTTAACTCAGACCAGAGAATCCCCTGCTGCCAGAGGCTGGGGACAGCAGGGAAGCATCTTAAACTCAGTGGTCTAGGTTTCTGGGACCCATGTGAAAAGAGCACAAGACTGGGAGCCCAGCCACCTGACTTCCAGGGTCCCCTTGTCCTATACCTGGGAGCTCTTGGGACAGTCACCCCCATCACAACTACATACATACACCCCTGAGGGGTAACATGGTATAGAGCAGCACTTCTCAAATGCTTTGATTTCAGGATCTCTTAACACTCTTAAATTAAAAGTATTGAGGACCCCAAAGAACTTTTGCTTATGTGGGTTATATGTATTAATATAATAGTTACCATATTGTTATTACCGAGAAATTTTTAAACATTAATGAATTAACTTAAAATGACAGTACTAAATCCATTATATATTATAATATAACATACAATTTTAATGAAATTAACTATCTCACAAAGCAAAAAAAAAAAAAAAAAAAAGATGAGTGTCATCGTTTTACATTTTTACAAATTTTCTTTATTTCTGGCCTAATAGAAGATGCAGCACCTAGCCTCTGGAAAATTTCAGGGCACTTTATGAGAGTATGGGAGTGAAAAGGGCAAACAATGTCTTAACATTAATAAGAAAATTATTTTGACCTCAAACAGTCCCTGGAAGCTTCTCAAGGGCCCTTGGGCTGCCAGGACCCCACTTGGGAGACCCCTGGCGTGGAGCATGACTGACTGTGAGCTCTGGAGCTGGCAGGGTGGGTGTAAAGCCCTGCTCTGTTACCTTCTTTTTCTGGCACCATGGGCCACCCTTTTCTTATCTGTAAAAGGGGATTGATATTGTCAACCTCAAAAACTGGACAGGTTAAAAAGTAGAGTCCGCAGCACACATTAGGTGTGATATATATCGAGCTTGGCTACTTTCCTCTCGGTTTGGGCCTCAGTTTCCTCATTTGGGGAGCAAAGCTCTGGATGGAAAACATCCAAGGTTCTTCCCTGCTCCAACAGGCTGTGATTGTGTAGTGAGAAATGTCCCAGAATTCCACACATTGCCACTCCAGCTCCAGCGATGAGTGTCCCCTTTTCAGCTTACTCAGACACAAAGGCACATTCTGTTCATGAGCCAGGGAACCATATGTGAACACAGATACACGTCTGTCACCTATGGCATGCCCATGAATCTGCCGAGAGGATTGTTAGGGGGGGGGGGCACAGAGGTACGTGGCTCCCTATGATGCAGACATGCCTCTCAAGGGGATCTGTGCATGTGCCAGCAGAGACAGGTGTGCGCTATGCACGCAGCCATGCCATCCTAGGATGCACACGTACGCCTAGCACATATGCACTCGCGCACAGACGCTCTGGGCGCACTCACAAGCAGATGGCCCAGACACCGCCAGGAGGGCATGCAGCCTAGAGCGGCCAGGGCCGCAACCACTCCCTTCTCTGACTGCTCCCCGCAAGAGACTGCCCTCCGCCCTGCACGCCCCCGCCGCCGCAGTCCGTGGCCACCCCAACCGGACAGTCTTCTGCTCCGCTTGCTGCGCGCATCCATCCGAGCCGCTCGCGGGAACGAGCAGGGCAGGGAAGCACAGGCGGCGCCGAGGGCTGGAGTCCGCTGTCTGCGGCAGGCAGCCGGCCCCTCGCTGCCGCAGCGGCTGTCGGTAACCCGGCGGTGCCATCCCGCAGCGGGGCAGGGAGCAGGGCAGAGAACGGCGGGGCAGGGGCGACGGAGCCCCGGGGCAGAGCCTGCAGGCAGTATGGCGGGGCTGCGGACCAGGTGGGGCTCCGGGCTCCAGCTGCTGGCGCTGTCCGCGATTGGCTTCTGCTTGATGCTGCAAGTCAGTGCCAAGAGGCCCCCCAAAACGCCCCCCTGTCCACCCAGCTGCTCCTGCACCAGGGACACGGCCTTCTGCGTGGACGCTAAGGCAGTGCCCAGGAACCTGCCCTCCGAGGTCATCTCTCTGTAAGTGCCCAGCCCTGGCCCCGGGGTGTGAGCCCAGAGGGGAAGGAAAACAAGGGCCACTCTGGGAGATAATGGGAAGAACCTCATTCCCCCTCACGGAGTGTGGGGACCAGGAGGACTCCAGGGGGCTGTCAGGACTGGAGACTCGGGTATCAGCTAAGCAGGCAGTCCTGCAGTGATGCAGGCAGGCTCAGCAGCCATGTCTGGGGAAAACAGGACTTCATGGCCAAGAATGAATCATCGCCACCAGCAGCGCCCGTGAGACCTACTGTGTGCAGGGCTCTGGACTTGGAGGGAGGAGGGTTGCTTACCCCAGCATGTGAACCCCTGGCTGTGATGTCACACCAAGGGCAGAAAGGCTTCTTGTGGGGAGAGGGAGGGAGGCAGTGGGGGGAAGGGTGGGAGTGATATACACCTCCAAGCACCCTGGCTCAGGGGCAGATGCCAGCCACTGGTGCCTCTAGTCACTCTGCACCCCACCAGGCAGCCTGTCTCACTTGTAGCAGCAGCCTCCGGGACCAGACAGGCTGTGCAGCTCCTGAGAGCAGGATGCTAATCCCCACCCCCATCCCAGAGCCACATCCCTCAAAGGCACCCAGCACACTGTGGATGTTTGGAGGATCATCAAAGTGTGGCTGATGGAACCTTCTTTTGGCTGAGGGAGAAGCTCAGCCTGGTGCCATTCATGCTCAGGGAGGAGTAGGGGAGGGTAATGTTGAAGGCAGGCAGTAAGGAAAAGGGAAGGCAGGCAGTAAGGAAAAGGGAAGACAGGCCCGGGGGGAGGGCCAGGTTGGTGACAGAGAGTTTGCAGGGTGAGAGAGTGCGTCCAGAAGTCATTACCCTGTCCACCTCACACCTGCCCAGCAGGGTCCCTTCATGCTCCCCACAGTTCTGATTCGGGTGTCCCCTGCAGGACGCTGGTGAATGCTGCCTTCTCCGAGATCCAGGCTGGAGCATTTTCCCACCTACCGCTACTGCAGTTCCTGTATGGACAGGGTCTTGTGGAAGGCGGGTGGTGGCTTGGGGAGGGCCACTGGAAGGGGACAGACAGATCCTGAACTGGGGAGGGGAGAGCCCATGTAGGAAGTCTTTGGAGGTTAAAGTGCATGTATCACTACTTTCGCCCTGACGTGATATGCCACAAAAGGTAGAGCAGTTTGGAGCCAGAAAGGGTAGAGGGAACAGCAGTTGGGGAGAAGGAGGCCAGGGGTTGCATGCCAAAGCCAAGAAGTGGGCATTTGGGGCTCAGTTAGGAATAGACTTGCCTCCTCTAGAGACCCAAAGGAATTGGGTGCAATAACTTGGACTGGTGCCAGAGGGTGGACATTGCAGGGGAGAGGGGTCATCTTAGAGACAGGTGACCCCAGGATTTGAAGAAAGAGCTGGGGGCAGAACAGAGGGAAGACTAGAGGGCCTAGAATCCGAAAAGGGGCTGTTTACATTTGAAGCCCCAGTCCCAGGAGGGAGTACCTGCGAGTTACCCGACCTCTTTCTCACCATCAGCCCCAGAGGGACTGAACAGAGCCCAGGTGTGAGTGGGCAACAGAGCAGAGGTATTGTGGGGAAGGACCCAGCTTGCCTGGAGAGATCTGCCCTGACTTTTTATGCTAGGAGCAAGCATGGACCCTGGGGTTTTCTGGGACCAGAGCAGGAACCTGCTCTGGTCCTGCTGCTCAGGCTGTTGTGGGGTTCTCTGCTGGGACCCAAGGGTGGGAGGCAAGGCAGGCAGGCCTTGAGGAAGCCTAGGGGTGAGGCAGTAGGCACACCCTTAGAAGCCCTAATTCTGCCTTTGTCTCCCCAGGTTACTCAATTCCAACAAGTTCACGCTGATCGGAGACAACGCCTTCACAGGACTGTCGCACCTGCAGTACCTGTGTGTGGGAAGGAAAGGGGAGGGCCTGGGGTGCTGAGAGGGGAGGTGGAATGAGGAAGGCTGGGAGGTGGGAGCCTTTGGCTCCTCTGACTGCAGAACCCGAGCAGGGCAGAGGTCATTTCATCCATCCCTCTGCCTAAGCCATCCTGCTTGGATTCCCTGTCACTATATGCTTAATGCCACCGGATTTGGAATGGAAGCCTGTCTGAGAGCCATGGGCTGGAGTCCAGGCATGGGGTAGGGAAGTAGATGAGGGAGAGGGATCCTGAGTGGTGGCTGAGACAATTCTGATTTCCTCCAGCTTCATAGAGAACAATGACATCTGGGCACTCTCCAAGTTTACTTTCAGAGGACTCAAGTCTTTAACACACCTGTAAGTACATCCCACACGTACATTTATTCATGGAACCAAAGAACCATCTCACCGCACCCCATCCACCTCCATCCTTGTCTCCTGTGGCCTTTGGCCTCAGCCATGATCTTCAGGTGACCCATGGGTCTCTCTTGCAGCTCCCTGGCCAACAATAACCTGCAGACACTGCCTAGAGACATCTTTCGGCCCCTGGACATCCTAAGTGACTTGTAAGGCCTGAGTCCTAGCTCTGTGGACAGTGCCACAGAAGGGGCACGTCCTTGGGTGGGGGGGAAGCCAGGATTGGGAAGATCATAAAGTCTTGGGAGGTGACGAAGGCTTGGTTTTAGGGGTGGGGAGCTCCAAGAAGGCTAGATATAATTATATATAGATTGTTACAGCCTTCCAGGTTGGGGTTCCTCACGACATCTGTGGACCCTCTTAAAATGCACATGAGACACTATGTGTGTTTTTTAAACATGTGCTTCTAAATGTATGTTTGATTTAAAGCTACATTAAAGCCTGATAGCATAGCCACAGTCACTGATCGGTATTTCTACAAGAGATCTGGATTGTAGAAGGGAGGGAGGAGGTGAGGAGCCACACAGGGTTGAGTAGGTTATACACTGCAAATGGCACATGGCTAAGGAGGCAAGCAGGGGCTGTACCTAGCCGCCACTCTGATGGTCAAGCATGCGTCCAAGGGATGGCATTCACCCCAAGAGGAACCTTTTTCTAAGGGGCACAAAAAAACCATGTGAGCGAGAAGCAGCAGAGTTAACCATATCTACTTCTGAAACTGTGGGGGCCTGGTTGGGCCGAGCAGCTGAGAGCCTATCCCTCTTTATGTCCCTCCATCACCCTCATGATCAGGGACCTGCGGGGCAACTCGCTCAACTGTGACTGCAAGGTGAAGTGGCTGGTGGAGTGGCTGGCACACACCAACACCACGGTGGCCCCCCTCTATTGCGCCAGCCCGCCCCGCTTCCAAGAGCACAAGGTGCAGGATTTGCCGCTGCGGGAGTTCGACTGCATCACCACGGGTAGGAGGTGCCCCACCTCAGAGCTCAAGCTGAGCCTCCCTGAGGCAGCTCCTCAGGCATCGCCTGGACCCCCAGCCCCTGCCTTGCCTGCTAAGCAACACCTACCACCCAAAAAACTCTTGCTTTTCTTTCTCCCTCCCCTTCATCCCTGCAGATTTTGTGCTGTACCAGACCCTGTCCTTCCCAGCAGTATCAGCTGAGCCTTTCCTTTACTCCAGCGACCTCTATGTGGCTCTGGCCCAGCCAGGTGCCAGCGCTTGCACTGTCCTCAAGTGGGACTATGTTGAACGGCAGCTTCGAGATTATGATAAAATCCCAGGTACCTGTGCCCAGCTTGGCTGTGCTGGCCCCAGCTCGGGAGAGCAGGGGTCGGGGTGCGGGACTCCATTGTTCTTCTCCATCGAGTCCCTTTAGGGAGAGAGATAAACGAGACATGGCCTCTGCTCATAAGAATGGTCTAGTCTTTGGAGGGAGGCTGATACACACATAGGTAACATGTATATAATAGATTGGTGCTAGGAAGGAGTTATGAGCACAGTGAACTGGGAGCACAAAGGAGAGGTCTACCCAGGGCAATCAAGAAAGGCTTCCTGGTGGAGGGGATGCCTACACTGAGTCTCGAAGGATGAGGGAGAGGAAGGAGTCAGAGGTGATGCCCAGGTTTCTGGTGTAAGTAACTGGGTGGTGCCATTGGACTAAAAAGGAGGAGATACTAAGTTTAAGCTGAGTCTAGAAGGCTGAGAAAGACTTAGGTAGGAGAAAAAATAGGGGAAGGATGTTCTGGCAGAGGGAATAGTATGAACAAAGTCAAGAAGGTATGCAACAGCTTATCGTGTGAGTGCAGGCATGTATATATAACAAGCAGCTTCTTTGACAATACACCATGAGATTTAAGGTGGACAGTGGCAGACCCAAGAGAGATGAGGACCAGGTCATTGACAAGCTGTGAGAAACTGTGTGAGCAAATTCAATCTATATTTTAGACAACTCCCTCTGTGAGCATTGTGAAGCATGGCGAGGCAAGGGGCTAGACACGTGGGCAGACAGTAGGAGAGCCCACTGGAGCCTTGGACTGAGGCAGCAGCGGTGCGGATGGAGAGTTCTGTTTAGAAAAGAGGATTGAACTGACACGAAAGGAAACAGAAAATTGAAATTCCCCTATATCTATGAAAAAACTTAAAGTCATTATTAACAGCTACCCCCACAAGACACCAGATCCAAGTGGTTTCTCTGGTGAATTCTAGCAAACACTTAATGCCTATCTTTCACAAACTACTATCAATAGAAAGCAGAAGAGAGGGTTGTCAGAATTTGGGGACTGATCAGCTGTGGGTGAGTGAGGGCCAGGGAGGTGTTGGGAATGGCTCCCAGGTTTCTGGATGGGATGACCAGGTGGAGCCACAGATAGGCATCAGGAACACAGAAGAAAGGGGAGGAGAAGGTTTGGGGGAAGATGTGGAACTCAGTTTTGGTCAGCTGGAGTTTGAGGTGTTTGAGGGTGTTTGGGGAAGGAGAGTGGGAGCTATGGTGGCTCAGGAGCTGGGCAGCAGACCAAGGTTGTGGGAGAGACTCAGGTGCAGTGACTGCCAGGACCTGAGGCTGTGTGTGGGCTTCCCTTAGGGAGAAGTGGGGTGACAGGGAGCAGAGGGGTGGGTGAAGGTGTGAACACCAGGACAGGTGTGGCACCCATGCTTTGGGTGCCTGGCGATGGGTCAGGTCAATCTGGTTGAGCACAATTACATTTGTTTTCATACATAAAAGACTTTCAAAAGTGGGAATTCTTGGGAGAATGTGTTTTCATACACAAGTCTCCAGATATCAAGCTGTCAGTTTGCATCCAGCTATGGATGATCGCAAACTCTCCCTCCTTCCCCTGCCTGGCCACTTGCCGGCGGGTAGCTTTGGGTGAGTCACTGAGACGCTGAGCCTCGGTTTCCTTCTGTGTGAAATAGAAAAATAATAGGGTGCATTTCAGAGTGATTAATTGGAGCAATGTGTTCATACTTAGCATAGTAACTGCACACAATATAAATTCAATAGTTGATACTATGGTTAAACAGTCAATCAATATCTAGGGACACATCTTTTGTGCTTGGTGTCAGCTTATATTTGAACCCTGGGAACAAAGGTGGATGGAAGGTGATGCTGAGACTAATTATTAGCTGTGAAACCATTAGAGGAACTTCATGAGCGGGGAAGACTACTGGAGCAGAGGGACTTGGCCCTAGCCCAGGGCAGGAGGGGGCTGACCCTCTTTACTGAGGCTGGGCAGGGGCACGAAGCTACCTATGTTGCCTCACGCTGCTCCCCTTCTTTCTGGTAGCCCCCTCAGCAGTGCACTGCAAGCCCATGGTGGTGGACAGCCAGCTGTATGTGGTGGTAGCCCAGCTGTTTGGTGGTTCTTACATTTACCACTGGGACCCCAACACCACACGCTTCACCAAGCTGCAGGACATCGACCCACAGCGTGTGCGCAAGCCCAATGACCTGGAGGCCTTTCGCATCGATGGTGACTGGTACTTTGCTGTGGCTGACAGCTCCAAAGCGGGTGCCACCAGCCTCTACCGCTGGCACCAGAATGGCTTCTACTCCCACCAGGCCCTGCACGCCTGGCACCGCGATACCGATCTGGAGTTTGTGGATGGTGAGGGCAAGCCTCGGCTGATCGTGTCCAGTAGCTCCCAGGCACCGGTCATCTACCAGTGGAGCCGCACCCAGAAGCAATTTGTGGCCCAGGGTGAGGTTTCTCAGGTGCCTGATGCCCAGGCTGTGAAACACTTCCGCGCTGGACGGGACAGCTACCTGTGCCTCAGCCGCTACATAGGGGACTCCAAGATCCTGCGCTGGGAGGGCAGTCGCTTCTCTGAGGTGCAGGCTCTGCCCTCCCGGGGCTCGCTAGCCCTGCAGCCTTTCCTTGTGGGTGGCCGCCGCTACCTGGCGCTGGGCAGCGACTTCTCCTTCACCCAGATTTACCAGTGGGATGAGGGGCGGCAAAAGTTCATCCGGTTCCAGGAGCTGGCTGTGCAGGCCCCTCGGGCCTTCTGCTACATGCCTGCAGGGGACACCCAGCTGCTCCTGGCCCCCAGCTTCAAGGGACAGACGCTTGTGTACCGACACGTGGTGGTGGATCTCAGTGCCTAGAGGGGTGCCGAAGCCTCTGGGTTGGAGGCTGGGGGGAGGCTCTGCGTGACCAGCGTGTGTGCCTGTGTGAGGACATGTGTAGCTAACCTCACACACACACTCCTGGTGAGCATGGGTACCACACGGACTGGCCCCGGGAGCCACTCATCACAGTTGTAATCAGCATGAGGACTCAGGTGTGCACCAGGCAACCCAGTGCCCTGGGCCCTCTCACCTGTGGACACCTGTAGACCCCACACCCCATCTGCAGGCCCCTTAGCTCTGGCCTGGGGGGGAATGCTGGGAAGGTCTTGCACTGTTCCTTCAGACCCTCTAGCCTCTCCTTGTTGGTGCTCCGGGGTCCGTTTGACCTGCTCACACCCCACATTGCAGCCACGACCACATCCTTACTACTGCGGGTATGCTTACCCACCCCCCCGCTCCTCCTGCATGTATACGTGGGACCTGGTCCCCACCCTCAGTCACATGCACCGACACCCGTCACACCCCTGTTTCCTAGTGCGCACATGCAGATCCAGTGCTGCCAGAAGGGGCTTCGGCCCATTATCTTGTCTCTCCTTGGAGGGTCACACAGTACCGTCCTCCGCTCATCCCTGCTGTGCCCACCCTGCCTCTGGGCGCCAGCTTTACCTCCTGGGGGCAAAGCCCCTCTACCCAAAGCAATAACAACAATAGCCCTAGCAGCCCCTGGCTTCTTCCTTCCCAGTGCTGGCTCTGTCCTCACTGGAGTTTTCTTCTCTGACCCTGTCACCATGGACAGGAGACCACCCAGATCAAAGCTTTTCTGTTTTTCTTTCCTGTAGCTGTCCCAGCCTAGACCCCTGTCTGTATCTGCTGGTTCAGTCCCTCCTTTGGGATGTGGTCCCTGGGCTGTGCTGCTGGCTCCTTTGGCTGCCCAACTGGGGACCCTGCAGGTGCTGGGCGGGGCCAGGAGTAGAGCTGGGCTGGAGGCCAACCTGGGGCTGTGGCGCCCCTCCCACCCACAGACGCACAGCCTGGGGTGGGGTGGGGGGGCACTGCCTTTTAGGGCAAACTGAGCAGTAAAGGGTTGAAGGCTCCTTGGAGTAGCGCAGGGAGCCAAGCTTCTGCTGCCCTCTGCTGTGTGCTAGGGACAGGCAGCCGTGAAGTTGCAGATGGGTGCAAACGGCATGGGAGGCCGGCTCCTCCCTGTGCTGGACTGTGTGAGGGGCTTCCAGTGGCAGAATACCAGGGTGGGGGTGGGACACTTGGGGGCAGTGCTATAGTTCATTTGATTGAAATAAAAAGTTGCCACCCCATTGCAGGCTCTCATGTGTCCAGTGGCAATACTCAGCAGCAGCCATTTCATTAAGAACAGAGCACGCTGTCTGTCCCTCCTCCTCACAGGGGCCAGTGTCCGCTATCATATCCCATTCCCCACTGCTCCCTTCCCTCAGAGCAGTGGGTGGGCACCCCCAACGTCAACTGGGGCTGGGGTGAGGAGTTCATGGCAATGACACTTTGGTGCTGGGTGAATGTGACTAGTCTCCACCATCTGGAGCTGACTCACAACCCAAGTGTTCCTTCCTGGAGATCCCAGTCATGGGGCCAGTGGAGTCTGTCCCTCTGTCAGGTCAATTCCAATCAGCATGGCCAAAGACAAGCTCAGCAGCCCCTCTCCTCCCCAGCCCCTCTGCTGGGCAAATGTCTGTCATCACTGCCACCCTCTGCCCTGGGTGTGAGATTTCACAAAGTGGACTGATTCCTGGAGCCTGAGCTTCTTTGGCAACACAGGTGATAAATACTACTTTGTTGAATCCTGATTCCGCCATTTACTGGCTGGGTGGCCTCCATCACTTTACTTAGCCTGTTTGTTTCCTTATCTGTAAAATGTGGATAGTCATGATACCTACCTGGAAGGATTAGTGTGAGTTTTAAATGCATTCAATATCTAGTCTGGAAATGTAGGCAAGGCCCTCTGAAGAGTGTGTCTATCACAAAATTACGATTTTAATTGGTCTGGAGGGCTATATGAGATACAGGGGGCCCAGAGAAAGCTGCTTTGTGGGAGAGAAGGTGCCTTCTGGGGAGAACTGACATCCTTGGTCTCAAGGCCCTTGTGCCTTACGTCTTACCTGTGGCCTCAGAGGCCCAGCCAGCCCTGCCCCTAACACTCCCCTCACAAACCACATTCATGTGCTGCTGGCTTAGCTGGTGCCCCTCAGATGCCCCAGCCACAGTCTTGGGAAAGCTTGTCCTGCTTTTTCATATAGGGAATGGGCCCTCATGCTGCGCCAGGGACAGGTTGCCAGGGAGAGTGTGCTGCGTCTCCCAGATCCATTGGCACTCTGTTGCCCAGTAGAAAGACAAACATCACTCTGTCAGCCCTCACCCTCCCAGGGCTCCTTCCAAGAATGAAGACACTTTTCTCCCTGAATGTCCAGCTCTCTACACCTGCCTTGGGGGTCAACTGTGTGTCCAGAGAGCTGCTTAGCAACCCAATGTAACTGGGTGATTATGTCAATAGCTCAAGACCAAAGGCCTTGAGAGGCAGAGTCCACTCACTCTGCCAAAGCTGGGGAGGGTGGCGCGCCCGGCCGCCGGCCTCATACCCCTCTACGCTGAGTGGCAGACTTCTCACATCTTGTCCCTTAGGTTTCCCGGGCACAATCATCAACACCAGGAGTCTCCACGTGGGGAACCGTCCCAGCTGGCAGGGCTTAGCGTGGACCCAGGAGAACTCTTCCCCAGCTAATGGGGGCAGAGAGAAGTGTGTGATGCTGAGGTCACATGTGTGACTGCAGAAGGCAGCTGGGGGGCCAGGGGGTGGGGAGTCTGCTCTTCAGTAGGTACCAGAGAACCCAAGAGTCACATGTGCTCAGTCAGCCCAGGCACCCTTCCCTCCTGAAGCACAGACATCTCTTCCCTCTTCTGCAACTCCCACCCTCACCCTGAGCCCTCTGAGCTGGTCCCCTATTGAGTCAGTCACATCCTTCTTCTTTCAGGACTGTGTTGGAGATGGGTGGTGGGATACCAGCCATTGGTGTTTCCTGTTCCTTCAGTGCAGGGTGGGCGCCAGGCCCAGGGTGAGGGCGTGGTGAGGCAAGGAGAGGCAGCAGGGCCTTAGGGCAGCTTCCCCTGTGGGCCAGTCTCACTGCTCGCTCTCACACCCAGGCACACCAATAAAAATGATGATGATAATTAAGTATAATCACAATGTTTTCACTGATTTATTTATTCCCAAGAAGCCTCCTTTCCCCTGGTTCTCATCATTACCTATCTCATCCTTTGGAGGGGTGGTGGGTGTTAAATGCAGCTCTAATAAAAAGTAGTAACTGCCCATTTCCCACCCCCTCAGCTCTGCTGTCACCAGTGCAGTGTGGGAGGATGCTGCTGCCCAGTTCCACTAAGCAGGAGAGGTACACTGAATGCAGCCCCGGGTGGAAAGTCATAGAAGCAACAGAGTTCGCCTTTTTTTTGAGCCTTTCACCTTCTTCCAGGTATACACCTCCCTCCCAGAGGAGCATCTTCATTCCCTGTCTCCTCCCAAAGCCAAGCATTTATCCACCTGCCACTGGGTGACATTGGGCAAGTAACTTTTCATCACTGAGAGTGTTTCCTAAATGGTTTAAATAAATAAATAAATAAATACATCTTTGTAACGACCAAGACCCTGTGCACCAAATTGCACTACAAAATGGCAATCTGTGGTATTATTATGCTCCCAAGAATATTTGCGTTCTTGGCTCAGAGGAATAGGTGGAATTTCAATCTTCTGGCGAAGAAGGCATGGGGGCTAGGGGCTCTGCCCAGAATCCCTCCAATCCTCGAGGTCAGCCTGCCCAGCCCTGTGGGCTCTGACAAGGTACCAGCTCTTGAAGCCCGCTTTTCCCGGGTAAGCGGATGGGGGTGAGGACTTCCTAAGGTTTCCTCTCCCTATTGCCTCCCCGTGTCCCGGCCCCCTTCGCCACCCCTCCCCCTCTTCAGCTCGGGGTTTTTGAAGCCATCCTGAGCTCTTGACCCAATGGAGTAAGACCCGGATTTGCTGGCGCTCAGCCAACCCTGGATGGGGACCTCCACCGTCTCCTGTCCGCTCCCATATTACAGAGGGGAAAATGAGGCAAAGGGGGAAGCCAGTAATGAGCTCCGAAAACTCCGGAATCCAAATCTCCTTCGCTTCCTCCACCCCGTCCCCCTAATCCCACCTGTTTGTTGCCACCTTTCACCCCCTAATCTTTCCAATTAGGCCGGTTGTTTAACTAAGAGACCCCACCCACAAGCTCGAGGCGCACCGCCCTTTAAAAGGTGCGGGCCGCATGCCTCCGGGACCTCGCCCCGCCCACTTCGGGCCGCACTGCGCCTGCGCTACGCGCCGGAGTCCTGGGGTTGGGCAGACCCAAGTTCCGTGCAACTTTCAAGTGAGTTGCAAACTCCGCCCCAAGGCTGGTGCCCGCGGCCTGGTGCCCAGGGACCTGGAGACTCGCTTAAGCAAAGGCCGCGACCCGCCACCCGCAGCGGCGCCCTGGCAAGAGCCGAACTCTTGGTTCTCCACGGCAGGAAGTGCCGGTCGGATCCTTAACTGCCCAGCGTTGCGGAAGAGCGCGCCTTCCGGCACCAGCTGCGAGTCGGTTCCCCGGTGCCCCCCGCCTCCTCGCCCCTGCCGGCTGGTCTCCTCGCACTGCGGAGTCAGGGGCGGTGGGCTCCGCCTCCACCACTGGGCAGTACGAGCGCCCGTCTGGTTCCCGTATCTCCGCTGATTCCCCCGTTCCAGCCCCACGTGAGCGTCTCTCTGGGCAGCTTCTTAGGGGTCTCTCTTCGCCCCTGAGGCTGCAGGATGGTGTCCTGGATGATCTGTCGCTTGGTGGTGTGAGTATGGCCGCGCTCACACCCCCTCTCCCCGGGTGCCAGCGCGTCCCCCCTGGGGTGGAGCCTGGGAACGTCTGGTGGGAAAGACGACTTTCTGAGCCCCGTCACACCAGCGCCCGCCTCCCCCCAATACTCACTGCAATAGTTAACGGGTCTGCGGGACTGCGCGCGGCATCGGGCACCGCGGGCTTTTCGCCCTCGTCCCCAAAGTCTCCTTGACGGATGTCGACCCCTCTAGCACTCAGTCACACTGCAGACAGGTGCGTGGGGTGAAGGACCACAGGCTGGCCCTAAGCCCCTTGGCAAACACAGGTGTTGTGGCATGTTGTAGGCGGAGAATCCAGGTGCCTGCTTCCCATCTGAGCAGTCACATGACTCATCACCTACTCTGTCCTATTCATCACCTTTCAATATACTTCCGTACCTGGCTTGAAAATCCCTGTCTGCAGCCTGGCAGTGCCAGGTCTGGTGGCCCTGGGCCTAATTGCATAGTCACAGGAGGGGACAGCCTGGTGCTCTCATCAGCTCAGAAGCCTGCTTCCCACCCACTCACCTTGTTTAGTGGCTGGCTGTGCCCATGTATCCATGGGCCACTGGACAGGCCTGGACAGGCTGGGGATGTTTGTAAACAGCAGGGTGGGGAGGTGGCCTCCAGGGCACTGACTCAGATGCAGGTTGTGCAAGCCAAGCGGGAAGAACAGGGTAGGCACTTATCACCTCAAACCTGTGGGGGAGGTGGCCACCTGTAGGGGGCAGGGTATGGTGCTACTCACTCCCTCTCTGCTTTTCCGGCTGCTCTTCCAGGCTGGTGTTTGGGATGCTGTACCCAGCTTATGCTTCCTACAAGGCTGTGAAGACTAAGAACATTCGTGAATATGTGAGTGTGGTAGTTGGCTTGGGTGGGGTGGGATGACAACTTTGGGGGATGGGCATGGTAGGACTTGGCAAGGTGGAGAGGGGGTTGTGCTGGCCTCCCTCCCCAGGGGCATAATTGTCTGGCAGATCCTGAGTGAATGAGTGTGGATGGAGGGTGAGCTATTGAGGTGCCTGTGCAGGAACTAGTGGGTGAAGCCTGGTGGGGCTGGGTACAGGAATGAGTGGCAGTTTCTCAGAGGCAGCTCTCTAGGGCCATCCAGGTGCCAGGGGAATGCAGTGGGACAGGCTCTCTGGCATCTTGGGGCTGGGTCAGCTGAGGACAGGGAGTTGGCTCTGCAGGCTCAGCCTCTGACCTCTCTGTGCGCCCCCCCCCGCCCCGCCCCCAGGTCCGGTGGATGATGTACTGGATCGTCTTCGCACTCTTCATGGCAGTGGAGACCTTCACAGACACCTTCATTTCCTGGTCTGGGTACAGGGGCTCTGTGGGCAGGGGAAGAGGATGCCCCACCCTTGAACTGGCTCTCTGGCTGACCCTGCTCCCGCTGTGCTCTGACAGGTTCCCCTTCTACTACGAGATCAAGATGGCTTTCGTGCTATGGCTGCTGTCGCCCCACACCAAAGGAGCCAGCCTGCTTTACCGCAAGTTCGTCCACCCATCCTTGTCCCTCCATGAGAAGGTATCCTAAGGGGAGGGCAGGGAGGGACGCATCGGGGTGGGTGTGAGGGAAAGGGCCCTGGACTCAGAGTTTAGGACATAGCGGGGCACCTGGGTTCTAATCCTAGTCAGTGGGATCTTGACAGCCTGGCCATCCTCCTCTTCTGGGATAACAAATGGGGGTACATGGGAGTGGCCTTTTGGTGGGTGAAAAGTCATTTGGAAGCTGGTTTGGGAACGGAGGAGGCTGGAGCATGGCTGTTCACTGAAATGCGGAACTTGGGGGGGGAGCCCTGCTCTTGGTGTAGTGGCTGGCCCACTGCGGGTGGAGGTGGGCTGGGAGGTGTGGCACCCAGTGACTGTGGGTCTGCAGAGGAGGAGTGACTCAGACTGTCCCCTAAACTCTCTGTCCCCTGGTCCATAGGAGATTGATGCCTACATTGTACAGGCCAAAGAACGCAGCTACGAAATGATGCTCAGATTCGGGAGGCGGGGCCTCAACATTGCCGCCACAGCTGCTGTGCAGGCTGCCACCAAGGTGCCCTGGGCCCCAGCCCTCCATCAGACCCCCATCTCCAGTGCCTTCTGGGCAAGTCCAGTGCTCTGTCAGTGAGCTAAGAGACAACAGCTGTCCATACCAGGGAACAGGGGTGAGAGGTGACAGGTGGGGTGTTGGCTGGAGCATGGAGCTGGAAGTTCACGCTTCTCTGGCTCTGGCACTGACCTTGAGAAGCTGCTCCTGTTCTCTGGGCTTTAGTTTCCTGTTGCCAGCACAAAGAACCATGGCTAGAAGATTGCCCAGTCTCTTTCAGTTCTGAGGCCTTTGCCCCAGGGGTTTACCTGCAAGTCAGCAGCCCTTGACTTCCCTGAGCAGCTGCCCTGGCTCAGGCTGCTTCCTACTAGGAGCCCTGCCTCTCCAGCAGTTGAGGCAGGTGATGCAGAGGCTCCCCCTGCCTTGCAGAGTCAGGGTGCGCTGGCCGGAAGGCTACGCAGCTTCTCCATGCAGGACCTGCGCTCCATTCCCGACAACCCGGCACCCACCTACCAAGACCCCCTCTACCTGGAGGACCAGATGCCCCGCCACAGACCACCCATTGGTGAGTGAGCGGAGGGACCCAGAGCTGTCCCAAAAGGGCTGACTTCCTCCATGCAAGCTATGGCTTCCCGCAGGGCTCGGCCCCAGGCCATCAGACTGGAAATGCCCAGCTTTGCCTCCACCGCCTCGTCTTCTCTACACAGGGTATAGAGCGGGTGGCCTGCAGGACACCGACACAGAGGATGAGTGTTGGTCAGATACAGAAGCAGTGCCCCAGGCACCACCCAGGCCCCGAGAGAAGCCTCTGAGCCGCAGCCAGAGCCTGCGTGTGGTCAAGAAGAAACAGCTGGTGCGAGAGGTCAGTGCAAAGAAGGCAAGGGAGAGGTGGGCTGTCAGCCTGGCCCTCCCATGATATACCTGCTCTCTCTCCCACAGGGCACTTCACGCTCCCTGAAGGTCCGGACAAGGAAAAAGACTGTGCCCTCAGACATGGGCAGCTAGGGTCTGCACAGCCTGCCAGTTTCACCTCCTGCCCCGCAGGGCCCTGGGGCTGTTTGGAGGGGCCCTCTGGCTGCATGTCAGACCTGCCTGCACCAGCTGCCCAGGCTCTGCCCTCCTGGCACCTGCTGTTGGTTCAGGGCCATGCACAGAGATGACCTGAAATGTACCAAAGCCAGGGTTCTATTGATTGTTTTTCTCATCCTTCTACCTTTGCAGGGATGGGACCAGAGCCCTCCCCAGACCCCTGTGAATGAAACCAAAGCCCACTCAGTTGTATTCATTCCTTCCTGTCCTTCAAATTACTTGACAGCCTTCTCCAAGGCCTCGTGTGTGTGTCCTGGTTGTATGTTTTGTGTTGGTGAATGAGGTCAGGTTTGTGCAAATTTTGATAAATAAATACACCAAAGTGTTCTGTTTCTCCTGGTTTGTATCCCCCGTCCTCACAGCACACACTATTAAACAGCTTAGGATGAGGGCTAAAGGACAGACTGCCAGGAGGGGCCCAGTCTTCTGGGGGAGATATCCATTGACAAATAAGTATGATGTGGCAAATGCTGTCATAGAAAGTTCTTGGGAACCCTTGAGTTTCTGTAAACACTCAGGTGACACTGGGAGCATTGCATGTCTACAGAGTGACCGCGAGAGGGCAGCAGCTGCCAGGACCTGGGCTGCCCCCAGCTTCCAGGTCAAGGAGGGCGGGGCTCAGAGAAACTCTAGCCAGAGCCAGTGCCCTGCAGGGCCTGGCCACTGATTGGCTGGAGGGAGTTTACAGAACTCGGGCCTGGTCTCCAATGGCCCTCCCTACTGCTCCTCCCTGCTGCTCACGGTCATTGGTCCTCAGCCTGCCTCATCCAGGGAGTCTCCTGTGTTGTCCTGAGACTCAGGCTCTGCGCCTCAGCTGGCTCCACTCCACCCCCTATCCTAATCTCGGGGCAGCCAGTCAGGCTCTGCCCTTTCCTGCCCCTGGATGCTGGTGTCACTGCAGGGTCCAGGCTGCTCCCCTCTCCTATCCCCATGACTGCTTTTCCTTTTCTCTTTTGATTAAACAAAGAAGTGGGTGAGAGTGTTGGGTGGAAAGAGGGAAGATGGGGTGGTAACCTGCAGTGACCTGAGGAGTGTGGATTAACTCTTGGTGTGGGATTATCTGAGTTTTATTTGGGGGAGGTGCTTAATCTGCAGAAGGTGGAGGTTGGCTCCTCACATCCTAGTGTTCAGTGACTTCCTAGCTTGGTGTTCCCATGCATCATGGTGTTGCCTTATCTCTTCATTTATTCATTCAAAAAAAAATCTGCATTGAGCATCTACTAGGTACCAGGCATGTTACCAGACACTGGAGATGTGAAGTCTAGTAATGGCTAGCACCTGGAACGTGACTACCACAGCAGGTGCGACTCTAAGCCCCTGGCATGTTAATTTGACCCTCACAGCAATCTCATGAGGGATGGACTATTATTATAATCTCCATTTTGAATGAACCATTGGCCCTCCAGTCTCTTTCCTGGTCTGTCCTGACCTTCCTTCAAACTGCTTATTCTGAGAAGCCTTCCCTGACTTGCCAGCCCTTCCCCCAACTCCTAAGGCTCCTGATCACTGGCCTGCTCACCCTGTCCTGGGCACAGGATGCTGTAGGCTGTGCTGGTGTGCCCATCATTTTCTCCTCCCCTCCCTTCACAGCTGCCTTCCCCTACTCCCAAATTGTTCCGAGTTCCCCACCTCTGTCAACCTGGACTGTCACATGGCTCCATGCTGTCCCCTGACATACTCTTCCTCCCCCACCCCATTCACTATCCTATTGCTATTTGCCCTTTGAGGCATACTCAGTCCTCACCCCCTAGCCCTGTTGTAGGCACACCCCCAGCCCCCTTGGACTTGAATGCGCCTCCAGGCTACACCGTCTCTATTCTTGTACTGGCTTCTGTTTTTGCCTTGCGCACGTCATATTTTCTCCCCCACTGCATTGTGACTCCATAAAGAACAGACTGGCATCTTACCCGCTTTTGTATGCCAGCCAAGAACAAACAGTGGTTTAGCCAAAGTGAAATATCGCGAAGGCCCACTTATCCTCTGCTGTCTGAGCTTGAGTGTCACCTCCTTCGTGAAGCTCCTCAGACTCAGGACTAAGAGCACCTTGTAATCCTCAGGCGAATGTTTGCGGGTAAAAGAACCAACACACTGCCCTTGTCGAAGGTCCTTGAGGGCCTGGATGGTCTGACTTTCCTCTCTGGGCCTTGCATCCCATGGTGCCCAGCACGAACTTGGAAAATGCCCGGGTCTCTATGACACACGTTTGGCAAACGGCTGCCACAGCTGTATGAGTTCCAAGACATCTTGGGGCCAGAGGGAAAGGGTAAAGAGAATTCTAGGTTCCAGGACACTTCTGGCCACGCACAAGTGCTCCTGGGACTGGGGCATTGCGTGTGGGCTGGACTTCCCTCAGAGACTGGCCTCTTCCCTCTGAGGGTAACTAGATGTCTGCTAGCCCTGCCTCCCTCTGCATGGGGCTCCTGGCCCATCCCCAGCCTCTGTGGCCTCGCCCCCAGTGGAGGCTAGCTAGGCTGTGCTCTGGCCTGCCCAAGACCCCCAGCCTTCCATTCTCCACCAGTCTACCCACTGCGTCCCAGCAGGAGGATTAGGACTGGGCTGCTCTTCCAACTGGCCTGAAGCATGGATGTGCCAGGCTCCATGCTGGGCACTGGGTGGGAGGATGAAGCAGCCTAGTTCAGCCCCCTAGGAAGTGTACACCTCTGCTTGGCCCAGGTACCAGTCCCATTTGACCTGTGCCTTAATCTTAATCCTCGGTCTCCTCATCCACCTTGATTGCTTCTGAGCGCCCCCTCCATTGCCGCCAAGCCCCCAGTCTCTCCCCGTCCCCTCCTCCCCACCGCTCCAGCATCCCTTGGACCTTCCAGATGGCTGCTCTGTCTCCCTGCCTCTCCACCCCTCTCCACCTGTAGCCCCTCCACATGCTGGTCCCCCTTCCTCAGACTCTGGCCTCCATGTGCATGGCCACACTGCTGTATTTGCGGCTGTCATGCTCGGTGGTGGCAGCATAGCTAGCCCCTTGTTTCCACACAACTGTGGCCCAGGAGTTGGGTTGGGGAGTCCTGCTTGACACTGTTCCACCCTTGAGGGGGTTGAGGAGATAGGCATGTAGGCTCTCCCCCTTGTCCTGCACAGGGCATCAGGGACTGGGATGCCCAATAGCTGGGTAGGAGCTGAAGCCTGGTAGGAGGATGATGCCCGCTGCCCAGGTGTTCTGGGGGGACCAGAGCTGAAGTTGCTAGGGCAGAAGGTCCTGAGCAGGGGCAGAATAAGGTAGCTCACTCTCTCTTTTACCAGGTGGTTAGATTGCCCCAAGGAAAGGTTGGGGAAGAGGGGGAGGGGCATTGGTGAGGCAAATACTGAGAAGAGGAATTGGGTCAGGGATGTGGGTGGGTGGGTGAGAGGGGATGTGGGCATAAGCCACAGAGCTTCCTCCAGGCTCCCAAAGCATCTCCACACTTCCCTTCCTCTCCCCTCCCCCCAGGTCCTGGGAGAATTCACCCCGGTATTCCCCCTCCCCCATGCCCCCGCCCCAGGCGTTGCCACAAGGGTGGGGGGAGGCCAGCCTCAGCTGTCTGAAGGATGGAGGGGCTGGGGAAGTAGGGCTAGGTGCCCAGACGGCCGCGTGTGTGGGAGGGGATGTCCTCAGATGCCCTCCACCCGGCAGTCCCCGCTCTGACGTGGGTGCCCCCCCTCTCCCCGCCCGGATTAGTGGCAGCTTGGCCTGACTCTCCGGGGCTCCTTCCCCCGCCCCCGCCTGCTGCCCTCCCCTGGGCAGGGGGCTGGTCCACCCGAGGGGCACTGTGCTTGCCCAGGTAAGGGGCTCTGGGGACAGCGTGAGGGCAGCTGGCTCCTGAGTGCTGCTGGGCTTGTCAGCATGAATGTGTGTCTCAGTGTGTGCGTGCGTGTGTCAGTGTGTGAGGGGTTACCATGGGGTCGGGTGGGCTCACGCTTGTCTAGGGGTGCTGGTCAGCTTGCCTTTGTCCATGAATCCAGCATTGTGTCCACGCACTGTGTGGCTTTCCTCCGTGTTTGTGTCTTTGTACGTCTCCTCAGCTCTGCTCTGTCCTCAGGCACAGAAGAGCTGGCTACCAGGGCTCTGTGGGCCTGTGGCTTGGGCTGTGGAGCGGGATGGGGAGCTGGGTGAGGGTGGAAAGGGGTTCCTTCACCCACCCAGCCCCTTCTGACCCCCTGTGCATTTCAGAAGCCTGTTCTGAGAGTCCTGGTCTAAGCCAGAGACTGTGACCTGACAAAGCAGACATGGCAACTGGGGTGGGGTGGTGGGAGGTGTCTGTCTGTCCCTGTTCCCCTAGGACAGTCCCCATCTCCTCTGGGGATGACAGTGACAGACCCTTAGGGCCCTGGACAGCCCAGGCTCCCACCCTGCCCTGCCCAGTCTCTCCTAGGCCCCAAGCCGCAGGAGTCTCCCCTCAGACTCTCCCGTAAGCTTCAGCTGCCAGAGGACACAGATGGGGGACCACAGGCGCACCCCAGCCCCCATCTGCACCCTGGAGCCAGCTTGGGAGTGAGAGGTTAGGGCTTGGGGTCTTGGGATTGCAGTCTGTGGTAGACCCTGCACAACCACTGCCCCTGGCACTCAGGTCTGGCCACCCCTCAGGGGAACTGGGGGAGGAAGGCAGTGTTAATAACTCAGTCAAGTAAACAACCCCTACCAGCTTGCCCAGCCACAGAACGGGCCTCTGGGGGGAGGTGAAGGGGCACAGGGAATCCACTCCCATGTGACGCAGGTCCAGCCCCTTCAGACCTCCTCTCCTCCCGACCCCTCCTCTTTCCTTCAGCCGGTGAGAGGACCCCCTGCCTCCCCTCCAGTCTCCTGGAAGGAAGGCTTCCTCCAGGCTCCCATGGCTCCCCTCTTCAGGGATGGTGGTGTGATCTGGGACCCAGCCTGGCACCGGGAGAACTCATCCATTCCATGGGATGGGGTGGGTGGGGTGCTGCTGCCTCCTTCCTGGGCTGGGTGAAGGCAGGCCAAGGATGACTTCCACAGGGAGGCAGGGGAATCTCGGGGTGGGAGGTGGGCGCCTGAGGGGAAGGGAAGCGCCCGTTGGGCGTGTGGGTTTCTGTGTGTGTCTGAATCTGTCTGTGTGTGTTTGAATCTGTCTGTTTGTGTCTGTGCTCTGGAACCACCCCCGCAGAGGAGCCGGGATGCTTCCTCGGGTGGAGGGTGCCCTGCTTTCCCATTTCCTCTCCCCTCTCTGTTCCCTCCCAGGAGCCACTCCCATGGGCTCCTCTCCAGTTCTGGGCCTGGAGCACTAGGAATGGGGATGGGGCAGACCCCCAGAATGTGCTGCTAGAGCAGGTGGTGGAGCTCAGCTGGTCCCACCTCATCTCCAGACACTTGGTGAGACCCTTAGAGCAGGGACAGATTAGGGCCTAGGCCTCCCAGAACTGCTAAAACGGGAGACCAGCCATTGGGCCCGGGCAGGGGGCTTGGGTCAGAAGGTGAAGAGCAGCTCGGACAGGTGAGGAGGAGGCAGGACAGACACCGCCAGCGGGTTGTGCCCCTGTGCCAGAGCTGGAGAGGACCAGGAGCGAGTGGTCCAGCAGGCACAGGGCCGGCTGGCGCGGGTCAGAGCGCCCATCACTGACCCGTGAGAACCCGACTGCCCCCGCCAGCTCTGGCACTGTCCCTCCCAGCCGCCCGCTCTAGCACCCCAGGGGGGCACCCCGCCCCACCGCGGCCTGGTCCGGCCCCTCCCGCCCTTTGCTCCAGTTCCCGGGCTTGGCACCTAGAGTGGGGGTGCTACCCGCCTGCTAGGCTCCGGGGCCGGGCCCACGGGAGGGTGGGGCGGCTGGGAAGCTGGCACGTTGCCCCCGGGGAGCCTCTCTCGGCAGGCGCCCGGGTGCCGCGGGGGGAGGGGGGAACAAAGGGCTCATTCTCCCCGTGCGCAGCCGGTGGCATCGCCGGGGCGTTGGCGGAAGCCCCCGGGGCCTGGGAGGGGAGCAGGCCCAGGCGGGGCCGCCGAATCACGGGCTCCTGTTTCCCGCAGGGTGCTGTAGGAGGAAACCGGCGGAGCAGCTTCCCCACTCTCAGTTGCGCGTCTGGCGATGGCGATCAGAGGTCCTGCTGCGCTCTCCCTCCATTAGCCGCGCTGCGCCGCTTTGCGCCCTCGCTGGTGCCTCTCTCCTGGGTCCCGGGATCGGCGCCTCCTTCCAGGCACGACCCCCTCCCCCGGCCCTTCGACCTTTTCCCCTACTTGTCTGTCTCCGACCCGGGGCGCGTGTTCCCCCCGGCCCGGCTCCCTCTCTCCCTACGGGGACACCGCTCCCTAGCCCCATCCCGGCCCTTCCTGCGGCGCAGCACGGAGTCTCCGCGTCCCATGGCGCAACCCACGGCCTTGGCCCAGAAGCTGGTGCGGCCGATCCGCGCCGTTTGCCGCATCCTGCAGATCCCGGAGTCTGACCCCTCCAACCTGCGGCCCTAGAGCGCCCCCGCCGCCCCGGGGGAGAGAGAGCGCCAGCGCGCTGAGCACGAAGCGCCGGGGAACCAGGCCTCGCCGGCCGTCCGGGAGGCCCCGGAGCCGGCCCATGGAGAGCGGACGCCCGGCGCCGGCCCCGACGACCGCCGCCGCCCGAGCCGCACCCGGCCTGTGAAGCCCAGGTAAGCGCCGAGAGGGGGCGCCAGGAGCGCGCCTTCGGGGACCCCGAGCTGAACCGGAGACGAAACAGGGAATGAGCTCAACCGTGCTCCTCTGGGCTGAGCCACACATCCGAAAGTTAGGGCACCCGATGGGGCTGGACTGCCTCTGAGCGGTGGCCCCAGAAAACCCGAGGTCTCTGTCCTGGCTCCTTCACCTCCCTCCTGGGCTTCACCTAGTCGGCCCAGGGGGCCACGAAGAGGGAGCGTTGTGGCTCTAGTGCCACCTGCCATTCTGGCCCTTTGCACACACGTTCAATTTTCCCTCCTTTGCCTCTCTCTGGGGCGCAGCCTGCTTTCCCCGCCTCCTTCCCTCTTCCCGCCAGGCTGCAGTTACTGCGGGCCGCCGGTGGTCTTGGAACTGCCGGTTGGACGCGGGTAGCTTGACCCATCACAGCTGAGGCCTCTCAAACCCCCTTTCCCGTGCCGGCTCTCTCCTTCCCAAGGGGGCACCCTGGAGATCCCAGTCCCGAACAGTCCTCTGGGACTCTGCTTCAGAAAGGAAGAAACTATAGAGTGCTGGGAAGAGGCAGAGATGGGCTGCCCAGGCATGGGAAGCAGTACCAAGCTGCAGCCCTGACTGGTGGCTTTCCCTGGTGACTCCAGCTTGCCCAGCCCTCACTTGCCACCCCTATGAGCCTGGGTGGGGCTGAGGGATGGGGTGGGGGCAAGCAACACCCCCAGAAGCACAGTCTGCAATGTGGAAAGAGCCTCTGAGACCACCACTTTCCAAGCGCTGTTTTACACAATGGCACACTAAGGTCAGGAGGAGTGATGGGACTTGCCCCAGGTGACACTGCAGGTGACTGAGTCAGGGCCAGGACCCCGCTAGTGCAGTGCCTTCCAGCAAGCTCATCTTTCAGGTTCTTGTCCCCATCCTTCCTCATGCCCTGTAACCAGGTTCCAGGCTCTGAGAAGCATGTCATCCTAGAAATAGTAGTCTCTGCTGAGGGGCTCTGGCCAGGAGGGCTGTCAAATCCCTTGTGTTTGGGGGAAGCAGTGACCTTTTACACTGCAGCATCCTACCCAGGCAGGTCCTCAAGCCACACGTGGGCAGGCATTGTGGAGCTCAGCTGTGGGTTGGCACTTGCCTTACTGGTTTGAGCCGCCTTGGTGTTGCTAGGGCGGTGCCCACTCCGTACCAGGCAGTAGGGTGCATGGGGCAGGTGCCTAAGAAGCTCATGTTTTGGTGGTTATGCTCCAGGGACCACCTCTGGGAGAGCCCCATGAGGGCAGAAGAGTGATGGAGAGTACGCCCAGCTTCCTGAAGAATACCCCAGCCTGGGAGAAGACAGCCTCTGAGAATGGCATCGTGGGACGGGAGGCGAATGCCCTGCCACCAGGGGGCCTGCGCCATGGGGCGCTGTGCCTGGGAGAGTCTGCTCCCTTCTGGAGGGGTGTCCTGAGCGCCCCAGACTCCTGGCTTCCCCCTGCCTTTGCCCAGGGCCCCAAGGACATGCTCCCAACAGTGGAGTGTGAAGGCCCCCAGAATGGGGAGAGCAAGGCCAGCTGTCTGAGCGGCAAGGAGGGGCTGCGCTGGAAAGAGGCAATGCTTGCCCACCCGCTGGCATTCTGTGGCTCAGCATGCCCGCCTCGCTGTGGCCCCCTGATTCCTGAGCATAGCAGTGGCCATACAAAAAGTGACCCTGTGGCCTTCCGGCCCTTGCACTGCCCCTTCCTTCTGGAAACCAAGATCTTGGAGCGAGCTCCCTTCTGGGTGCCCACCTACTTGCCACCCTACCTAGTGTCCAGCCTGCCCCCAGAGCGTCCATGTGACTGGCCCCTGGCCCCACACCCCTGGGTGCACTCAGGGGGCCAGCCTAAAGTGCCCTCTGCTTTCAGCTTAGGCAGCAAGGTGAGTGTTGGAGCAGGCCATGCAAGGGTAGCTCAGTGGTCCTCAAGCAACCCTGTCAGGGCCATGCTACACTGCCCCTCCATTCTGATGAAAAGATAAGGCAGCACCCAGATACGGGAGCCTGTCAGCCTAGACAAAGTCCATGCCAAGCAATTCTCCTAGGCCTCCCCTGCCTTTAGGCCATTTCCGGGGTTGGCTTATCCATTGTCCACTCAGAACTACGCCTGGGAATTGGGGCTTCAGAATGTGTGGTCTTGTTCTGAGAAAGGAGGACAGACAAAGCCCTCTCTCTGGGAGAGGGGTGTGCAGGCAGCCCTGTAACCCTTGCCTAGCACACCTTCCCCACCATCAACCCCCATGCTCAGGGATGAGACCTACACTATTTTAACTCCAGTATGGTACAGGGCATCAAACAATCTGCGTGGATCCTGGTGACTGGCCCTTTGGCGGTGGGAGACATTACCCTTTCAGCTGCTGGATTGCAGGGAGGTCTGAGAAATCCTGGGGGATGACCTGGGGATAGCCAGGGCTGGGGGTGGCATGTAGGAGCAGTGATGAGTAAGCAGAGTGAGTTCTCTGAGATTTTCACAACCCTTAAGGCCACTCAGGCACACATCTGCTGGTCCTCGGTTTGTTCATTTTTTTTTTTTTTTTTTGTTAAAGCAGTAGAACCAAAGTCAGCACTAGCTTAACCCTTTCTCTTCTCTTCAGGGTTTTTATCATAAGGATCCGAGTATTCTCAGGCTGGCTAAGGAGCCGTTGGCAGCTGTGGAGCCTGGGTTGCTGGGCTTAGCCCCTGGCGGGCCCCTCCAGAGAAGCAGGGAGGCAGCATGCCCTCCACTCCACCAGAGGGATGGAGAGACAGGCCTCGGCAGGCATCAGAATCTTTGCCCACTTCTCCTGGGACATCCAGACACTGTTCCCAGGACCCCCTGGTCTACTGGTCCCCCAGGCCTGGTTCATACTCTTGGCAACGTCTGGACTGTGCCAGGGGGTGGGGGCCTTGGGTACCAGCTGGGACCATCAGCCACATCAAGGTGCCCCTCTCCTGGGCCTCCTACTACCCAGATGGGCTGTTGCTCATCCCACCTGCCTGTTGGAGATGGAGGCCTTGGCCCTTGTGGGAAGTGCCAGGAGGGCCTGGAGGGTGGCATCAGGGGGACCAGTGAATCTAGCGAGGAAGCAAACAAGGTCTCTGGTCCCAGGGCCTGCCTGCCCAGCCACCACACCAAGCTGAAGAAGACGTGGCTCACAAGACACTCTGAGCAGTTTGGGTGCCCAGGCGACTGCCCTGGGGATGAGGAGAGCTCAGTTGCCCCACTTCGAGCCCTCAAGAGGGCAAGTAGCCCTGAGATCCAGGGAGTGGCAGGCAGCCCAGCCTCCAAGCGCCCCCCTGACCCTTTCCCAGGCAGTGTGGGGCAGAGGGCCAGAGATCAGCAGGACATCCTGGACTCATCATTGGGGAACAAGGTAGAGGCAGAACAGCGTGAGGACCACAGAGGTAAGGGGGCAGGGGAGGGGCTGCAGGGGAGGGGGCAGCTAGGACTGGAGCTTTGCAAGGAGGTGGGCTCAGCAGGTCCTTTATGAGCGGATCCTACCAGCATCTGTGGGAGTTCCTCAGCATCTACAGGCCAGAGCCTTCAAGCAAGTGGCTTCTATTTCTGTCCGCCTCCTCCCAAGCCATGGTGTGTCGGTGGCAGTGTAATGACATGGTTCAGAGCTTGGGCTCTGGAGTCCTGACTTTGCTGACTGGCAGTTGCACGACCTTGATCTTGGACTGGTTGCTTCATCTCCCTATGCCTCAACTTTTTCATCTGTAAATTGGGGATAAAGATGACACCTATGTCAGGGACTGCTGCAAAGATCAAATGATACAATTCTCAGAAAAGACTTTGAAGAGTTCCCGGCATTTAGCACTCCATAAATGTTCGCCTTCATGATTATCTGTGCCACAAATCCCCATCTGGAGGGCTGCCTCCCTGGGAAGACCCCTGTCCTGCCTCAGGAACAAACAGCTACTCTCCTAGCCAGGTGGATCATGGACACTCAGTTTGGATGCTGTCAGTGTTAGGGCTGTGGGCACATCCTGGACCTCTCTGTCACACTGTGCCCTTCACAGAGGGGTCCGGTGCTGCAGGCCTCAGCCTCAGTCCTTTGGGACCACCTCAGGTTCTTGGCCCCCTGAACTGCTGGGTCTGGATGCAGACTCCTGAAGGCCTTGCTCAAGCACCATGCACCTGCTTGTGGGCCTGTCCATGTTCCCTCAGGCCTGTGCCTGGGCTGGGAAGCTGTTGGCCCCTTAACCTTCTTGGGTTACTGCACCTGTGGCCTGTGTTGAAACTCTCTGGCCTTCTCACCTTCCAGCACCCTCCGTCCACACTGGGATTGTCTTCTCACACCGTCACACAGCCAACGGCATTGCTAAGCCCACGGCGGAGCTATCCAAGGTCTACGCTGGCTGGATCCCGCACTTGGATTAGGACTGTCACCCCTGCTGCCCTGACCCCGGGGTCTGTGCACCTGACCCTCCTCTCAGCCTCAGTCATGTCAGGGTGTTGCCAAGCTACTCCTGCAGACTTTTCTATGAAGCTTCTAGCTGCCTGGTCCACTCTCATGGGTTTCAAGTCAGGCCTCACAGGCCTGGATCTAAGGACTGGACTGGTTCTGCGTGTAGACTGCTGGGTGCTAAGGCAGGGCCTGGGGTTTGCATAAGCCCAGGGAGGCCCAGATTCCTGACCAGCTGCATTGTCCCCTCAGGACCCCGAGATGGCAGGGCCAACCTCCAGGACCCAGGGCGTCAGGATGCACCTTGCTCAGCTCCCCCCGCAGGCACTGCGCAGTGCCAAAGCTGTGCCCAGGCAGTGAGAGAGGTGGGAGGGCTGGCCTGCCACTCCCAGCAAGTGCCCAGGTGAGCCCTTGCCCATGGATGTCCCCGCATCCTTGCAGTCGGGGATCCCTCCTCACATTGCTCTTCCCTCTCTCCAGATCGTCTCTAGGAGGAGAGCAGTGGCAGGAGGAGGACACGGCAGCCAGCTCCGAGGAGGGAGGAGGGTCTGGCCTGAAGGCCGGGCTCAGTGTGGGTCTCGCCAAGCACCTGCTGAATGGTTTGGGAGACCGACTGTGCCGCCTGCTGCGTCGGGAGCGGGAGGCCCTGGCCTGGGCCCAGCGGGAAGGTGAGCAGCACCCACGTGGCACTGGGGTCCCCAGGAGAGCCTGGTGCTTTAATAAGCAGCACTGAGACCTCCAAGTGTGAACCCCTCCCTCCCACCAGCACTGCCTGTTCTGCTTTGCTCTTTTTCCACGGCTAAGGCTCTTAGTCACCATGTTTTCTGAAGTTTCTGGCCTGGTTTGGGGAGCTTGGGAAAGTGTAAGACCTGGTCCAGCGCAACTGTCTAAGAGCTTCGGGGCTTGTTTGGGGAAACAAGACCGAGTGCCAAGTACCTGTAAGAGTGAACACTCTAAGGTGGGGGAGCTCCCTGCGGGAAGGCCCATGAGGAAGGCCTCCTGGGCAGCAAAGAATCACGGGCCCTGGAGGCTAGTTGGTCTTGGGCTGCTGTTTGAGGCTGTGGAGCCCCTCTGGCTCCAGGCTTTCCCTTCTGCATCCATTTCATGGCACCTCAAGAGCAGTGTGTTTAAGAAAGCACAATCCACCCTGGCTGGTGTGGCTCAGTGGATTGAGTGCCAGCCTGTGAACCAGAGTCACCGGCTAGATTCCTCGTCAGGGCACATGCCTGGGTTGTGGGCCAGGTCCCCGGTTGGGGGCACACGAGACGCAATGACACATTGATGTTTCTCTCCCTCTATTTCTCCCTCCCTGCCCCTCTCTCTAAAAATGAATAAATAAAATCTTTAAAACGAGAAAAGAAAAAGAAAAGAAAAAAGAAGGCACAACCCTGGGGTCCCTCAATTTTGGATGGAGGCCCACTGGTGGCTCCTTCTTGTCTCAGAAAGTCCAGCCCCTATCCCCTTTCATCAGCCCCTGCCACTCCCTGAACCCGGATTCCCGGAACACCGCATCACCATCCAGCCTACGCGTCTTTCCCGGCTCACCCGGGCTTGTCCGCTCCCTCTGGCCTTGGCACTCTCTGTTCCTTCTGTCTGGGAGGCCCTTCTCCTCTCTTTCTACCTGGTGAATGAAAACTTACTCATCACTTAGGCCCGTTTGTGAGCCTGCCCCACATCCCCACCCTCGGCCTGTCGTTTCATTCTCATGCTCCAGCATCCACCCTGTTTATGGATCCATCTCCCCTTGAAATGCGAGCACTGGGTGGGCAAGCACCAAGTCCTGACTAGCTCTGCATCCCAGCTCCTAGTGCAGGACAGGCCAGGTGTTTGCTGAGCGAATACATGAACATTGCTCATTGGCATCCTTGCTCCTACCGATGAGAGCCTAGTCTGAAGCTGGCTGAGGGAAGGCACGACCTCATAAGGTTTCCTCTTCTGATGCAGAGTCCCCACAGAAAGCCAGCTCGGGAGGGAGGGGTGGGCGAAGAAAAGTGTTGAAAGTGGTGTGGATAGGTAATTTGGGGCTGATGAGAAAATCCATGGGGCAGGAACTGGGGAGGTGGGACCTGCACCAACCCTGGGGGGATTTGTTGGAGACACCGGAGCTTGGGGGAGGTTCTTGACAGGGGCCATCTGCTGGGGCAGGGCTCCATGGAAACTGCTGCTTCTCCCCAAATCTGGCCAGAGGCCTGCAACCTGAGGACCTCAGATGAGGCCTGTGGCTTGAGCCCTCTCAGACCCTGTTCTCTCTCATGGTCATTAGGCGAGGGGCCAGCCAGGACAGAGGACAACCTAGGCATTCCAGGTTGCTGCAGCCGCTGCTACCACGGACTCTTCAACACCCATTGGAGATGCCCTCGCTGCAGCCACCGGCTGTGTGTGGCCTGCTGTCGTGTGGCAGGTGCTGGGAGGGCCAAGGAGAAAGCAGGTAGGCAAGGAGCAGGGCCCCGAGGTGGGAGGGCAGGGACTGGGGCCTTGGAAGAGCAGCTCTAAGGTATGTGGTCATTTCTTGGCTGCCTCTCTCTTAGAAAATCTCCCTCCCCAACCCTGGTATCAGCACCCTACCCAGTGCCCCCTAGAGTAGACCCTTCCCTCTGCCCAGATCATAGGACCACACCTGTGTCCTAGCCCACCCTTAAAAGGAGATGAGTGCCTACTCTTAGTCTCCCACTTTGTCAGCTTGCACCTTTTTAAACCTTACAACACTATGAGGTGGGTATTTTTGCCTCCATTTTCAGACAAGAAACACTCAGGGAGGTTTAGCAACTCATCCAAGGTCACACTACTACTAAGCGTTGGGCGCAGGATTTAGACTCAGGGCTTCTGATTCCAAGTCCTGTTCTTTTCACGGTTCTCAGCTTTCTCTTCCTTGGCTCAACTCAGCCACCTGAGGGCTTGAGATTTCCCATCGTTCTAATAGACATAGCCAAAAGGAGTTCCAGGGTCAGAACCATTGAGAACACTGTATTCTATGTCATCATTTCGGAGTTTTGCAACTCATTTCAGCATATTGAAGGCTCTGTATTCTGCAAGCAAAGGATCCTATGTCACTGTTGAACCCAAGTGTCCCAGAAAGGCCATGTTTTATAGATCATCAAGGCCCTTGATTTAGATGTTGGTACTCTTGCCCTTCTTCCCTGACTTTAACCTGTGCTTGCCTTGATTTCTGTACCCGCAGCCTCTCCCTTTCTCCCCACAGGCTCTCCGGCACCGTCCACGGAGGAGTGTGGCCAGGAGGCTGAGCACAGCGCCTCTTCCTTGTTGCTCACCCAGTTTGTCTCCAGCCAGGGTGAGCCGTTGGGGAGGGCTGGAGGTGTGCGGGGCGGGGGTGGGGAGGTATGGGGGGGTGTCCGCTTCCTGTTGGGATGTCTCTCAGCCCGATGCCACGCCCTCCTGGTTGGTGAGGTCCAGCAGCACAGGGTTACCTCCTCTCTACACTCACCAACCAACTCCGTCTCCCCTCTCGCTTCCAGCTTTGGCAGAACTGTGCACCTCAATGCACCAGGTCTGGATCAAGTTTGACATCCGGGGGCACTGTCCCTGCCAAGCTGATGCTCAAGTGTGGGCCCCTGGGGATGGCGGCCAGCAGGTAAGAAGTGCGGGACAGATGACAGAGTACTAGACCCAGGTGGGCCCCAGGATTGCAGTGTCTTTTGCAAATTACTGACCTTGGCAAGGTTTGACCCCTTCCTTTCGATGGAGATGAAGTAGGACACCAGGCTACTTGGTGCCCTCCCCTGGGGATTAGGATCCATGGCGCCAGTGCTAGCATTTGTCCCACTTCCCCCGACCCCACATCCTGCCCAGCAGAAGTCCTCACTGTGCCTGCCCAGAGCTCCTGGCCACTTTGTGCATGTTCCGGCTTACCACTTGCCATACCGTGCTGGAGCTGCTTGCTTTCCTGCCCTGTCTCTCCACGTCCCAGGCACAGGCTCCTGCCGGCGGAACGTTGGCACACCTTCTCAGTATTCCCTGCACCTAACACATAGCAGGTGCTCAATATGCATTTTGCAAGGCTTTTATGAAGCTTGTGTTTTTATTATAAAAGTTAGTTAGTCAAGAAATAGTTTGTTGAATGCATTTTGCATGCCAGGCACCATGCTGGACCCATGGTGGAAAATTTGGAAAAGACAAGTATAAGGAAGAAAACAATAATGGCCTCCATTGCTACCATGATCTATTTTGACATCAGTAGTTTGCCTGTCTATTTATTCAAGTCTCTTCTAGTCTACTTTAGATCATACTATATATAGAATTCCACGAGCAACTTTTTTCCACCTAAAGTTCTATCATATAACCCTTTGCTCCTTGTAAATACAATTTAAGACTTATAAGACTTAATGTATGTGGGTTGAGATGCATTTGCCATTTTTAAATCTCTGTTTGGATTGGTTGGGGGTGGATGGGTTTAACAGAAGGAGCCGACAGAGAAAACCACCCCAACTCCACAACCTTCCTGCAACGGGGACAACAACAGGACCAAGGACATCAAAGAGGGTAAGTGGCCCCCTGACCCTCATTTAGACTGGGGTGGGTGTGCTGGGCCAGGGTGGGGGGCTTATTTTAACTTCCCCTCTCCCCCGATTGCCATCACTCCTCTTAAGTCGCTCCAGAGAAAATAAATCTAAATAAAATCTGGGACAAGTCTCCTAATCTCGGTCCAGCCAGACCCCTTTCCAGAGCCCTCCTTTGGAGCGGGTCTGGCTGCCAGCAGGAGAGCTGGGTGTAGGAGGGGCGTGCATCCAGGGCTCAGGGCAGGCCAGTGAGGAGGAAGCATGCTCCGCCGGGAGGGGAGGAGATGCTGAAGAGTGTATGGGCCACAGACCCTCAAGAGAAGGGTAAAACCCTCCCTGTGTTCTCCTCAATAGAAACCCCGGACTCCACAGAGACCCCTGCAGAGGACCGTACCAGCCGAGGGCCCCTGCCTTGTCCCTCTCTCTGTGAGCTGCTGGCCTCCACTGCTGTCAAACTCTGCTTGGGGCACGAACGGATACATATGGCCTTTGCCCCTGTCACTCCTGCCCTGCCCAGTGTGAGCAAGGGCCTGGGGGAGGGCCTGGGGGCCTGGGCACAGAGGCCGGGCCAGCCCTCCCTGTGAGTCAGAGGCCATAGGTCCTGAGCCCCTTCCCCCTGTTGCCTCTTCCCTGCAGGATGACCGAATCACCAACATTCTGGACAGCATAATTGCTCAGGTTGTGGAACGGAAGATCCAGGAGAAAGCCCTGGGGCCTGGCCTGCGGGCGGGGCCAGCCCTGCGCAAGGGTCTGGGCCTGCCCCTCTCGCCTGTGCGGCCCAGGCTGCCTTCACCAGGGGCTTTGCTGTGGCTGCAGGAGCCCAGGCCTCGGTGGCGAGGCTTCCACCTCTTCCAGGAGCACTGGAGGCAGGGCCAGGTGAGGCTCTCACCTCCCCCCATGCCCAGCTCCCCTGGCCTTCCCTACCCTCGGGAACGTGATCCCTGGGCCCAGGCAGACCTGGCCCATCACTTAGAGGGAACAGCAGGGCCTGGTGACCTCCATGACACACCCGGCCTGACCACATTGGGCAGACCATGCATTCTCCCCATGTCCCCATTTCCCCCCCACGACAGCCTGTGTTGGTGTCAGGGATTCAGAGGACGTTACAAGGCAGTCTGTGGGGGGCGGAGGCTCTGGAGGAGCTTGGAGGCCAGGTGAAGGTGCTGACCCCCCTCGGGCCTCCCCAGCCTGCAAACCTGGGCAGTGCAGCATTCTGGGATGGATTCTCCCGGCCTGAGAGTAAGTATCTTTGATGTGGGGTAGAGGGAGCTGGGAGCCAGAGCTGGGTGGCAGTGGACTCCCCCAGTAACCCCGGGGGCAGCTGAAAGCAGAGGCTGGGACTGTGTTGCTGTCCTGGGGGTAGGGCCTCTGGGCAGTGGCCTGTCTGTGTCCTCCCCTAGTTCGCCCAAAGTCATCTGAGGGCTCCGTCTTTCTGCTGCACAGAGCTCTGCCGGACGAGGACACCAGCAGGTATGTGTGATACCAAGGGCTGGCCCTCCCTCGCTCCTTCCCCCCCCCCTCCCTCCCTCTCACCGGCTGCTGGCCCCTGGCCATCCCTTCTCTCCTCCTTACCCCCACCTGTGGTCCTTGGCACACTGTGCTTGCCTCTGGGGAGCCAGTAATGGAGGTCTTTGCTGGGGTCTCTGGTGCCTGGGTTGAGTCTGCTGGGCATGACCCCTCCCGCACAGGTTGGAGAACCTGGCTGCCAGCCTGCCCCTCCCAGAGTACTGTGCCCAACATGGGAAACTCAACCTGGCTTCCTACCTCCCACCGGGCCCTGCCCTGTGTCCACTGGAGCCCCAGCTGTGGGCAGCCTATGGTAAGTGTCCCCTCCCTTCCCGCCCTATTCCTACCCCTGTTCTCATCATCTCGGCGTCTGGACATCTGTGCCAGGGTTCCAGGACTGGTCCCCAATTGTCCTTTCTCTACCTCTGTGCAGGTGTAAGTCCACACCGTGGGCACCTGGGGACCAAGAACCTCTGTGTGGAGGTGGCAGACCTGGTCAGTGTCCTGGTACGTGCTGAAGCCCCACTGCCTGCCTGGCATCGGGTGCAGAAAGGTGGGTCCTCGGCCAGAGCGGGGGTGTGGGGGTAGGGAAAAGCTGCAGAGGCTAGGTGCTGTGTCTGCCCACCCTGGGCTCTCCTGAGCTGTCTTTCTTCCTCAGACTTCCTCTCAGGCCTGGATGGGGAGGGGCTCTGGTCTCCGGGCAGCCAGGTCAGCAGCGTGTGGCACGTGTTCCGGGCACAGGACGCCCAGCGCATCCGCCGTTTTCTCCAGATGGTGAGGAGGAAGCCGGGAGCCCTCCCCTTCCCCTGTGCAGCCCTCTGCTCCCTGGCAGCAGGGACTTCCAGCCCCAGAAGTTCTCCCGGTCTGTGTGCGTCCCCGTGTGCTCCCCACCCCCTCAGGTGAGCAGGACAGCCTAGGTGCAGAGGAGGCAGATGGAGAGTCATGCGGTGGGGCGCACAGAAAGAGCAAGGGGTTGTGGCGGGTAGGGGGGTGGGGAGCCAGGGATGAAATGAAAGCCAGAGTGGTTTCAGCTAGGCAGTATGTTGAGGCCCGGAGGAACATTATCTCAGTCCTTTGTCACAGCCTCCCCATGAGGTAGGTTCTGCTGCTTTCCCAGTTTCAGATAGGAAAACTGAGGCTGAGGGGTGGAGCTGGGGCCTGAGTTTCTGGCTGTTTCCTGTGCTCCTCCGGGGGCAGGCAGCCTCCTCCTCATGGGCAAAGGGAAGCCCGTCTGAGATGCCCACCTTCTGCTCACCTTTAAGTCGTCTGCATCTCACGAGGAGGTGCTCCTCAAGCTGGTAGCAAGTCAGGGCTGAGGGAGGCCATGGCGTAGGTGCAGGGAGTGACTGGCCCAGGCTGAGGGGCAAGGAAGGAGAAGGTGAGCAGGGGCAGAAGGTCCAGGGGGCAGAGGGCCAGTGTTGAGGTTAGGACCGGTCCAGTGGTTCCAGAGTCTGGCTGAACTCTGATTGTCCTGGGGAAAAGATGTCCACCAGTGTCACCCCTGCTAAGGCACATGATCACATGTAGTCATGCAGATGTCAGCACGACTGTCTACCACCGCCCTCTTGCCCACAGGCACATGCACACATCTGCAGACATGTCGGCAACACACATAGATTTGTAGCTGCACACACAGGAGCTAGAGTGCATCTGCAGAGGGCAGCAGACAGGAGCACCCCTTCATGCACACATGGCCTCGTCTCGTCTGGGTGTGGCCAGCTGTGGGCAGTCCCATACGGCCAAACCCTATGACTCATGGGGAAGGTCTAAGGGACATATTCTCACTGGGTGGCCTGGAAACACTGCTCTAGTTGCTAAATGGACTTGAACTTTGGGGAGCAAAGAAGCCTTGGCACCTGCCTGAGGCTACTCTAGAGTCCAGTCTGGCTCACCAGACTCCCCTCTTCCCATGGGCATCTTGGAGCCCCGAGCCCTAAGTCCAGGGATGGGTGCTGAGGTCCTAGCTGAAGGGATGGATTTTGCTGGTGGCCAGCTGGAGCATGATGCTGGCAGTCACTTCTGCAGGTGTCCCCGGGCCTCTTGTCTGACCTCCGCCAGCCCCTGTCTGCCCAAGGAGCTCCCTGCTCTGGCTTGGCTGGTGAAGGTCCCCCCACCCCCACCCTGGCTAGCTGTGCCTGCCCATATCCACTCGGAATTAGAACTTCTGTGTGGCCTTGCCCTTTCTGAATCTGGGGGTCTTAGAAGAATTTGGATGGTCTCTCCAGGATCATACAGCTACCTAATCACCTACAATTTGGGACACAATTTGGGATGTTCACTGGAATCCAGCTCTTGGTGTAGGAAGTTCATGAGTTGGGACTACGCAGGGTGTCTTCCTGGGTTTTGGAGAAAGGGGTATGTTTAAGTGGGGGAGGAGAGGGCCCAGGGCCGGGGACTGGGCTCTTCAAGGCATCTGGCCTCAGGAAAAGCAGGGACTTAGATCCCCCGATCTCAGAGCCCTTAATGCTTTCCTAAGCTCCTTTCAGCCCAGTCTCCGATCTGCCAACCTGAGTGGCCCAGCCCCTCCCATCCAGCCCTTTTCTCCCCCTCCTATGTCTTCCCCTGCTTGCCCTTCAAGACTTGAATGCGTCTGCTCTCTCCAGTGCCCCTGGCCTTTGGGAGTCCATGCAGCCCTGGCCTGGCCTCCCTCCCTCGCTCATTCCTCTTTCTCTTCTTCAAGGTGTGTCCGGCTGGGGCAGGCAACCTGGAGCCTGGCAGCCCGGGCAGCTGCTACCTGGACACAGAGCTTCGGCGGCGCCTGCGGGAGGAGTGGGGTGTGAGCTGCTGGACGCTGCTGCAGGCCCCCGGAGAGGCTGTGCTGGTCCCCGCAGGGGCTCCCCACCAGGTGCTTCCCTGGTGGGCCGGGCTCTGCTGAGAGCTCAGACTGTCAGAAGCCCCCAGCACGGCAGCACAGGGATACCGCATCCCCCCACCTGTTATATCCGTATCCCTTTCAAGACCTGGAGGGCTGGGCAGGGCGAGAAGCCATGCTCCCATTGTAGCAGTCTTCTTGAGCTGGCTTTGGGTCATTGGGTGCCCTCTCTCTGCCATCTCTGGCATCCCTCTGGCCTGGTTTTGGTCACACCCTTTGGGGTGCTGGTGCTGGATCCAGAACCTCTGTTTCCTGAGAGCTGGGTGGCGTCATTTTGGGAAGTAGATCTCAGGGCCCAGTTGGGCAGGGGTAGGGGCAGTGATCCTGAGTCTCCACTGACCCTCCTGTTTGCCTCTTTCTCGGTACAGGTGCAGGGCCTGGTAAGCACAGTGAGCGTCACTCAGCACTTCCTGTCCCCCGAGACCTCTGCCCTCTCCACTCAGCTCTGCCACCAGGGACCCAGCCTGTCCCCTGACTGCCGTCTGCTTTATGCCCAGGTGAGTATGACACTGGCCGGGAAGCTGGGTGTGCTGCCCATGTCTGCCCATGGCACAGCTGGCATGGCATAGCAGATCCAGCCCTGCGCCAAGCAAGCAGTTAGCCTGGGCCTGGTAGGGCATTCTTCTGGGTGAGGAGAGCCCCCGGATGTGACTGTAAACTCCTTGTCCTCTCTCTTTCTCCTAGATGGACTGGGCTGTGTTCCAAGCAGTGAAGGTGGCTGTGGGAACATTGCAGGAGGCTAAATAAGGGCATCCCAGGTGTCTGGGGGAGGGGTTGGGGACAGGTAGACCAGGTGCTCAGCTCAAGTACAGCGTAAGGAGAGAATGACAACAGGGACTTGGGGACTTTTGGTCGATTCCACAAGCACCTCTCGGAGCACCAGGAGGGCACCCTGTTCCCCGCACCTGACCCGAGCCCTAAAACCCATAACCACAGTGCCACCAAAGTTCACACCTGCCCTTTGCAGGCTGGCACCTGCTCTGCCCCTGTGCCCCTCTCCATAGTACCAGGCCCACACTGGGAGTGACAGACTCCCTCCAATCCCTGCCTCCCAATCCAGGACACAAATGACTCTTCCTTGGGGGTCTTTGGGACTCTGGCTTAAGCAGCACCTTCTTGCTGCCTCATCCCCTGCTGTCCTACCCATGCCAGACTGTTACACCACCCACCTCCTCACGGGGTTCTGTAGGCATGCTGGGCAAGGGGCCACCCAACTCCTGCCCTCTTGCCCAAGGGAGAGCTGTGAAGTGCAGGGGGGTGGGGGGGCTCAGGACACTACCTAGGTTTGGCCAAAGGGAATGACAGGGGTGAGGCCCTGTCCCTGTTGCCTCCTCTCACTTCTCTCCTTCCTATTTTCCATTAAAGTCTGTTGTTCGGTGAAAGCTGCCATCGTGGTTGGCCTTGCTCCTGCTGGCCACATGGAGTGGGGAGGGAGGGGAGACACAGAAGTGGTACCGCTGGGGCTGTCCTGCCCGCTCTTCTTCCCTTGGACCTGGGTCCCACCCTCCCACTGAGGGTCAGATGAAGCCTTCCTGGGGGCTGCCCCTGAGGATGCTCCTGATGGGACAACAAGGCGGAGCTCTGGGGGCACAGTGCAAGATGGCCTCGAGCCCCAGCCCTCCCCGAAAAAAAACTCCCTCCCGTCTGACCTGACCCACAGCTCCGGGGTGTGGCCCAGGAGAGCCCTTGCCCAGGGCTTGGCCCACTGCCTGAGACAGCTGGCACCCCGTCCCCTCCCCGGGATCCTCTGGTGTGGCTCTGTTGGCTCCCCTGCCCTGGTGTGTTTCGGCCCCAACATGCTCCCACTCGTAGTACCTAATTGTTCTGTGGTGGTTTGGGAAATGTTTTTTGTTTTTAATGAAATAAAATTTTTTATTATAAATTTAATACAATTTCAGAACATTTAGAAAATAAGAAAAGTCCCCTGTAAGCCCACCTCCATTCACCCCCAACCAAACCACTGGTAGTATTTTGGTGTATTTCCTTCTAGTATTTTCTCCAAGGATCTGTCTTACACGTAGCTGAGTTGGTGTGCTTTTTACTTGGTTTCTTTCTTTTAACAAACGCTATTGTAATTATTTTCTGTTGCTATCTAACCTTTATTATTAATGACTATTTGTATTCCTTAAGTGACTTTGCCATGATTTACATGACCATCCCTCATTTTTAAAAACATTAAGTTTCTTCATTGTCTGCAAAGGTAGGTTATTTTCATTTTTTCATGTGACAGAAAAAAAATTAAGACACTCCTACATTTTACTGTGCCACTGTTTTCATTGAAGTGATCTTATTTAATCCCTTATCATGATTTTGAGGTAGATATTATTTTTTTCCATTATTCAGAAGAGGAAACAGGCAGGCTGGGGATAAGTGAGTCACCCAAGGTCACACTGCAATTTTAGTGGCAGAACTGGGATTTGTACCAAGTGTCCCAATGCCAGCCACCTCATTTACATTATAGTCTTAGGACTTAATGACCTTTGCAGATGGCTTTGCTCTCTTCTCTGTCCTTCTGATACAGGCACTTTATAGCTGATCCTGTTCCAAGTGGCACTGAGTGACCCATCCTTACCTACACTTCACCTTCTATAGCCTTGTCCTGATGTAACCCCAGAACACCAAGCAGAGGGTCCTTCCTCTGAGAAGATGGGGATGTCCTTGTCGCTGAGTCTCTTTCTTCCCTACAGTCCTCTTCATTTCCCCCCTTCCATGGTGGGTCACAGCACCCTCCAGGTGGACCAAATGTTCCAGGACTGGACCGGGAATGAAGTCAGTCCAGTTGGGGACCGGCCCTGAGACTTGAGGCACTCAGAGGCCTTCTTCCTCATGGAGGCTCAGCTGGTCCCCCACCCCGGTCCAGCCCTGCCCTTTGGGCCTCTGCTTTTCCCAGCAGCCTGCTGTCCACTGTCACTTCCAGACCCTGTCATTGGCCCAGACAGCACAGAGTCACATCCTCAGTGCTAGAAGTAATCTTGGGCATGTATATCCAATGCTACCTTTTCTTTTGTCTTATAAAGTACATTTGTTAGACTCTTTTTTAAAAAAATATTTATTTATTTTTAGAGAGGGGAAGGGAGGGGGGAAGAGAGGGAGGAGAAACATTGATGTGTGAGAGATACATTGATTGCTTGCCTCTCACATGCCTCCAACTGGGGACCTGGCCCACAACCCAGGCATGTGCCCTGACTGGGAATCAAACTGACAACCTTTGGGTTCATGGGTTGGCACTCAATCCTCTGAGCCACGCCAGCCAGGGCTTTTTTTTAGACTCTTAATTTTGAAATGATTGTAGATTTATAGTCGAATCACAAAGATAGTACAGAGAGTTCCCAGTTACCCTTCAGCCAGCTTTCTCTCATGTTAACATGTTACATAACCATGGCACAGTGATTCAAATGAAATACTATTAACTAAGCAACAGACTTTATTGAGATTCACCCATTTTCCATGAATGTCCATTCTCTGTTTCAGGATCCACTTATGCCTGCAACTTACTAATGACCTAGAGGGTAGATGTGGTTCCCCCAATGTCACTGCAAGCTAGTGGCAGAGTGCGGGTGGAAACCAGATCTCCACCCTACACCTGGAGCTCCTGCCCTCCTTACCCTTCCCACTTTGACAAGGGACAGGGCTTGCTGCTCTGTGACTGACTCTAGTGTTATAAACACCTTTGCCCCACCCTGCCTGCCCACCCCTGTCCGTTTCCAAGATGGCCTACACTGCCTTTCTGCACATGGGCTCATGTGCACATGTGGTCCACATGCCCTGGAATGGCTGGCTCAGGTTTTGCTCTCATGGCCACTGTATGTACTGTGCAGACACTCTTGTCGATGCCCACTGCATGGCCACCCCCACCAGCCAGTGCTCTTTCGTTTCTGGAAATGGAGGGCGCAGAGAAAACTTGATGGGTTTCTATCTCAGCCACACATTCCTCAGCTCTTCCTGTTCTGTCTTAGGGCCTCTCCTGACTCGGTCTGGGATGTGCTTGCTTCCTCCCAAAGTCTGCTTTCTGTTGTCTCCCTCAGCTCTCAGGGAGGGCTGGTACACCCTGCCTGCACGCCGTTCATAGTTTACGGGCAGCTTTCACATTGGCGCATGTGATCCTCGCGCAAAGGTGATTTGGTCCACTTCAGGGGAGAGGAGCGCATTCCCCAGTGGTCATGGGGGGAGTGGAGCTGTGGTTTGTTGCAGTGTTTGCTCTTCTAGGCAGTCGAGGTGTCTGGTGTTTGTCTTAGGCTGCTTCTGAGGCTTTCAGAGCCCTGCCCAGACATGACCTCATTCTCTCTCAAATCATCCCCGGGAGGCAGAAAGGAGTCTGGGACCAATGCTGTCCCCACTTCACAGATGGGAAAAGTGGGGGACACACACAGAAACTATGCTGACAAGTTTCTCAGCGGTCCCGGGGTCCTGATTCTGAGCCCTGTGAGTTCAGCTGTTTGGGAGGCAAGAGGGCTGGGCGGGGTGCTTCAGTGTTCACTCAGTGCCTCAGAAGATTGTGGGCTCACTGGGAATCCCCCGCAGCCTAATATAGGGCCCTGCCTCCAGGGATCTCATAGTTTAGTGTGTGAGAAGGAAGGACCTAAGGAAGCAGATCTGGTGTGGCTGGAATTCCTGAGAGTCAAGTCTAGTTCCATGGTGGCTCTGGTGGCACATTTCAGGAAAGTGGGCCTTTGTGTTGCAGCAACAATTGCTGTGGCCGGGAGTGCCCAGCCTGGAGATAGTGACTCACGTGAACAACCCACGGAGCGCCTCCCATGATACCTCACATTCCCAACAGCTCTGTGAAGGAAGAGCTGTTATGAGCTTACCCTACAGATGAGACTGAGGCACACAACTTATCCAGGGACACAGATCTAGCCAGTGAGCAGAGGCCTGGCATCTGGCTCCAAGTCCAATGCTTTGTCTGTTTCACCAAGCGTCTGTCCCCCCAAAACGGAGGTGCGTGAAGCCAGCAGGAGGGAAAGGGGAGGCCTGAGGAGGATCCCAGATCTGCCTGGCTTTAGTTTCACTCCAGCTGGCCCTGCCTTCCTGTCCTGAGAGGGGGTCAAAGAAAGCCCCGAGGAGGAAAGGTCAGGCTGAGAGAGAAGGGGGAGCTCGCCAAAACCCACACCCTGCTTTCAGTGTACCAGGCTCAGTCAGCTGGGTGTGGGGGCAACAGAGATGAAGAAGCAGGACCTGGCCCCTGCCTGGCAGGGCTCTCGGACTGCAGGGTCAAGACGGCTGAAATCGCATGGGAAATGCTATGGACAGGGGTCTGGGATCCCTCCCTCCTCTCAGTGCTGTCACACCTCCTTTCCAAACCAATCATTTAGCACTTGGCTTATAACCCTGAGCTGACTTTTTATTACATGTCCATACCTACCTTCCCACCTAGATCAGAATCTCCTCCAAGGCCAGAGCTTGTGTCCCCCTGTTCCTGTGACATTTAGTACATTTTTGGTGAAGAAAAGGGGTTATTTGGGAAGTGATCATTTCGGGTAATGCAGTGGGCTGGACAATGGGCTCCAGCAGGGGCCTCAGGCCTTCCTGACTTTATCCGGCTTGTTGTGACGTCACCGTCGCTGGCTACTGTGGCGCTCTGTAACCTGCAGGCACGATGACGTAACCGTCCAAACCCGTGCGGACCTGCGCTTGCTGGAGAAGTTGGCGAGGCCGGGGGCTGGTGGAGGCGAGGAGAAAAGAATAGTAAAGCCGAAGCCTGGCGGGTCCGAATTGCCTGGCGTGGCTTGTGGTCCCTTACGGACGGGCCCCGCCTCCGCGGTGACCAGCGCGGACTAGCCAATCCGTGCGGGCCTTGGGGACGCGCAGCCTATCAGCGGCCGGGACTCAACCGGCACTTCCGCGTTCCCGAGCACACCCGGCGCGAGTCCGAGGGGACGCAGATCAGAGTCGTGCACCGTCGCCTCCCCCACGTCTCATCTCACTTGGCTGGGCGGGTCTGCGGGCCACTGCCGCCGCCTTCCAGGGGACCATATGGCCTCGGAAGGCCTGGAAGGGGAGCTGGCGGCGGTGCTGGGGGGCCAGGGGCTGTGTGTGCAGAGCTGTGACTCGGAGCCGGCCGGGGAGCTGCCGGCACCCGTGCGGCTACGGAGGAACGTCTGCTACGTAGTGATGGCCGTGTGTCTCAACGAGCAGGTGAGCGTCCGCCCGCCGGCCCCAGCTTGGGCCTCGGACCGTGCTGCTAGCCCCATGGGGACAGAGGACCTACCGGCAGCAGCCACCGCTTATTTGTGGATGTCGCTTCCCAGTTTCGCAAAGCACTGTCACACTGACATCTGAGCCTTGCACTCCCAACCCTGCGATTGTCAGATGCACAGAGGAGAAAACCGAGTCCAGAATCCTGTTTGTCTCATCCCACTAGGCCTCAGTTCCTTGTGGGGAGGGCTGCCGTATTCCTCTTCCTTTCCGCAGACTCTAGCCAGCACAGTGCCTGCCTGGGCGGAGTGAGCTCTCTTTAAGACGTGTTGAGTGCTGCAGAGACCTCTGGGTCCCACGGACAGTAATGGCACCTGTGCTTACACTCAGACTTTCTCACCCCTGTGTGATGTTCTTTTTGGTGCTGATCTCAGTACAAGTTACTGTGACAACAGCTAAAAGGGGCCAAGGCCATAGGTAGGAGTTGTATGGGGTGGGGGCATGGTTCAAAGCCTAGACTGGTGTGAGGACAGGCCATAGCAGTTTATAAACCACAGGGGAGGCGAGAGATACAGTGACACATGCAGACAATGCAGGACCCATGGCAACCCCCACTGTGGGGCTTGATCCCCAGCCCCTGAAGCAGTTCCCAAGAAAATTAGCCCCTTTCTGCAATGGAAGTCTGAATGCAAAGGGGTATATTGCAGAGAGGGATAGCTGCAGCTGGCAGCCACACAAGGGCAATTCCCCAGGAGAGCTCAACAGTTTGAGGGTGTCCACTAGTAAGGGGGGACTGAATGACTGTGTTTAAGATCTGATCCAGCTCTGAGGCAAGGGAAGGCTCCTGGCTGTGCCCCTCCTTTGGAGCTCCCAGCCTGGCTGTGTGGGAATGAGGATCCTCTCTCTCCTCTCAGGATGAGGTGCTGCTGATCCAGGAGGCCAAGAAAGAGTGCCATGGGTCATGGTACCTGCCCGCAGGGAGAATGGAGCCTGGGGAGACCATTGTGGAAGCGCTGCAGCGGGAGGTGAAGGAGGAGGCCGGGCTGCACTGTGAGCCTCTGACCTTGCTATCTGTGGAGGAGCGGGGCCCCTCCTGGATCCGCTTCTCGTTCCTTGCTCACCCCACAGGTACAGCACACCTCATGGCAGTGTGGGCATGGGGCATTTGACACCTTTCTCCCAACTCATCCTCAGGTGAGATGAGCCCCTATTCTGGCTGATACTAGTCTGGTATATCCAGATTCCAGCCTGAGTGTCAGGGTTAGAAGGCCTGGGTGGCTGTTTGCTCTGCCAGACCCAGCACTTCTCTCTACCCAGGCCCTTTCCCTCACCCCACTCCCCACATCCCCCCCAGGTGGAGTTCTCAAGACTTCCAAGGAGGCAGATGCAGAGTCCCTGCAGGCTGGCTGGTACCCACGAACCTCCCTGCCCACTCCGCTACGAGCCCATGACATTCTGCACCTGGTGGAGCTGGCCGCTCAGTACCGTCAACAGGCCAGGCACCCTCTCATTCTGCCCCGAGAGCTTCCCTGCAGTCTGGTCTGTCAGCGGCTTGTGGCCACCTTTACTAGTGTCCAGACGGTGTGGGTGTTGGTGGGCACAGAGGGGGTGCCTCACTTGCCCATCACTGCCTGTGGCTTCACCCCCATGGAGCAGAGGGGTGGCATCAAGGCGGCTGTCTTGCGGCTGCTACAGGAGTGTCTGACTCTGCACCATTTGGCAGTGGAGACCAAGGGGTTGTTTGGACTACAGCACCTGGGCAAAGACCATACAGATGGCGTCTGCCTGAATGTGCTGGTGACAGTGGCTTTTCGGAACCCAGGTATCCAGGATGAGCCCCCAAAGGTTCGGGGTGAGAACTTCTTTTGGTGGAAGGTGATGGAGGAAAACCTACAAAGCCAGCTCTTACAGAGGCTTCAGGAATCATCTGTTGTCCCAGTCAACAGATAGGAAAGTGCCATCAGTGGACAGGAGCTGTCTGTCTGTGCTACCTCCACTATGGTTTCGCCTCCCTCTGAGCGAGGCAGGAGGTTGGCAACCAGGGGTCCTGTCGTATTGGGAGCAGGGCAGTTCTTAGGGGCACTTGATCTCTCCTTGCCATGCACCCACAGGGACAGTGCCTTGAACCAAGCAAGAAGTCCAGAGCTCAAGGATCCAGTTGTCCTGAGACACAGTGAGGGCGCTGCTCCCTAAGGGGACGTGAGGACTTTCTGGACCCGAGACAGCATCTTTGCATCATTTTCTGCATGGATTCTCCGGCACCTAGAACATGGAAGGAGTGCTGGGGGAGGACACTCCAATGGGTGGCCCCTTGCTGAGTAAATAGGTATTGTTCACTTTGCCTTCCTGCCTAAATGTCTCTCTGGGGAGAAAGTGAGTAGGAAGGGGCGGGGGACTGCCTGCAGAAGCTCCTTCCCTTGTCCCAGGGACAGCCACCCAGGCCGTCCCAGGCAGCAAGCTGATGCTGTAGGGGCCAGCCTACTGGGTGCTGGGAGACTGGCAGGCTCCAGGTGTCCACCATAGCCTGTCTCGGGCCCACCAAGAACCTATTGAACTTGTCTGCCCAGGCCACATCCCCTGCAAATTTTAAGCAGTGAGAACACAGGGTAGCGTCAGGGAGGCCGGAAGTCAAAAGGGCTGTCTAGGCTGGGTTTTCTTCTCCTCGAGCTGATCCTGCCCCGATCCGTGCTGCCAGCCCCTGGCTCTTGCCTCTGCCTTTCTATAGCCCCAGCCCAACCCAACCCAACTCCTTTATTTCCCCTTAGCTCAGGTGAAGGTGAGAACTGTTTAAAGAACTTCACTGAAATTGAAGGGAAAACCAAAAGATAGGAACAAAGAAAATATATGTGAGTTCCTCATTGCCTCTCAAGTCTAGATCTGATTCCGAGCTAGGCTTTCTTTCTGAATTAAGTACATTCTGGCACCAAAGGGAAGAACCAGGGACCCTCAGAGGCCCCTTCCCGTTCTCCCCCACACCTCTCCCATCCTGTCTTTCTGGCCTCTGGGGCTGTGGTAGGTATCCTGTGCCCCTGGAGGACCGGTGTCTTCCAAATGATGGAGCCACTTCTCAGTATCTGAGACACACCAGTCCATATCCACGTCCAAGGGCAATGATCTTTGCTCCTAGTATTTAGCCTGTGGTAGTTTTCAACCCTGGGTGCCCATCAGATTCATCTGGAGAACTCTGGCCACCCCCAGAGATACTGATTTAACTCATGGAGAGGGGGCTGGGGCACTGGTAGTTTAAAAAAAGCCACCCAAGTGACGCTAATGTGCACTGAGGTGGGGAGCACTGACCAGCCCTCTCGAGCCCTCAGCTTTCCCTGCCTCGGCGCATGCTTGATAATTCCTACAGAGGACCCACAGTACATGTACACTTAGGGACAAGATTTTTAAACCAGCAGGCCCACTGTTCACCACTAAAGGAGCCACACAGCTCACAACCTGAGCACCGAACATGAGACTTGCACACAGATGCTGCAGATGGCCTGCTCCCTTACGGTGTCCAGAGGCAAGCCAGCCCTTGCTTGTGGGCAAGTGGGGCAGAAACAACGTTGCCCGGCCAAGAGAGGCCATTCCTGGCAGGCGCTGAGGAACGTCAGACCTGCACTGCCAGAGCCTGTCTGTTTACCACCACCCCCCTCTCCACTCCAGTCTGAAAAAGGAACTTAATTTGTCTTCCTTGGGGAGGAAGACGGGCCCAAATTAGCAGTGGAGTCCTGGGCAGAAGGACACAAAGGGTGGAGAACAGGGCGGCTCTGTCCATGCAACCGCACCGTTTATTGCCGTGGTGTTGGATGGGGGGACACCGTGAGAATGCCAAAGCGCATCGAGGAGGGGAGTGTCTGTGACTCCCGGACCCTTGAACATTTTCAGAATCAGAGTCCAGACCCACTGAGCTCTGCTCCCATCCCACACCAACACACACATGCCCGGTGTCCTTCAGCACAGTTCAGTCCTTCCCAGTAGGGAGGAATGCGGGAGAGGTAGAGGTCACTGAGTTTCCTCCTCTTTCATGTCACCTCTTGGCAACCTGCGGCTGGCTTCTAGAAGCGGCATGGGCAGGAAAAGGAAGCGAAAGGGGCTCTGGCCTGCTCCTCCTTGCCCAGGAGCAAAGCCAGCAACTGCAGTCCTGCTGTGAGGTAATGCCTGGCGCCGCCCGTGTATTCTTGCAGGTCGAGACAGATTCTGGCCGGGTGGGGTGGCAGCCCCAGCCTCAGAGGGCATTCAGGGAGAAGAGCGCCAGGGCTGCTCCCTGTACCCCAAACCCTCCCTGCCAGGCCTCGGGGGCCTGCCACCAGGCGGGCATCCGGGCCTCACCTGCACCCTGAGCTCCCTTGCTCCCCTGGAAGAGCATTCCATCGAGAACACTGAGGGCTGGGGCTGTGCCTGGGCTCCCCCAGTCCCGAGCCCCTCTGCCCAGGTGTTGTGGACCTGCTGAGACGGGTTCAGAAGGCGCCAGGGAGAAACCAGCTGGAGCTGGAGCCTGGCAGCCAGCCCCCGGCTCCCCAGGCCCTCTCCCGCCCTGGTGGAGTTGCATCAAGGTTCTCATTAGCAGCTGCCCCCGCCTGGGCGAGGAGCATGCTTTGGCCTCTTGCCATGAGGCGGTTGGGGATTTTGCAACAGTCTCCAGGAGGGCCAGGCCAGAAGAGTGGGCTATCCCTGTTATCCAGTGCCCCTCCACAAGGGTTAAGTCAAGAAGGTAGGAGGAAAAAAATTAGGTCAAGTCTTAGCAGCATCTGTGGTACCTAGTGTGACAGAGACAGGGCTCCCAGGTGTTTCTGACCTACAGTCCTGAGCAGCTTCGGAGCCATCAGCTCACTCCCCCTGGTGCCACTGGAACTGAGTCACAGGTCTTGGCCCTGGCCACAGATGTCCCCGTAGAGACAGGTGACAGGCACAGAACACCTGGCCATCACCCAGTTCCACGGAGAAGGCCCTAGGGACATCGTGCTGCCCAGAAGGCCACCACCTCCTTTACTCCTTGGCGACCCACTTCCTGAAGCCCAGTCTGGTGTAGCCAACAAGGCAGGGTCTCCCTGCAGTAACCTGGGAGCCATAGAGGCAGAGGTCCCTGGACATAGAGGGGACAGGGCAAGCCCCTGCCCTGGGAGAGGAGTGGTGGCGGCTGTGCCAGGCAGAAGGCAGCTCCTGGGCAGAAGTGAGGACAGGAGCCTCCCCTCCTGTCATGTCCTGGCTCAGACATGCCCTTCCAGGGCTGGGGGGAGGTGCAGGTGAGGACCTTGTGGGGGGAACTTGACAAAAGCAATGGCAGCCAGCTCCTTGCAGAACTCCTCCAGTACAACCACGCCCTGGAGGAGGGTCTGGTGGTCCAGCCTGAAGGGGAGAGCAGAGTCACAGCTGGAAGGCAGCCAGTATGCCCCCAGTGTGACATCCCAGTGTCCCTGAGGCATAACCCCGTGGCAGACCCTTCTGAGTGAGAACAGAGCTCAGCACTGCCCTCTGCACCAAGGCCTGGCGATTCCCCACCCTGGAGCACTCTGCCCTCCCACCCAGGACTCTTCCCCAGCACCCACTTCCCTCAGTTACTTACTGCTCCCCAGGAACATGACCCATCAGCTGCTTGCGCACCAGGAGCAGTTTGCCTGGGAACTGGGGTACCCTCTGAATCCTCTGCATCAAGTCCCCAATTACCTAGAGCAGGAACAAGAGAGGACTGAGGCTGGGACCAGCGACACTCCTGTAAGATGCCCCTGCTCTGCTGTACCAGGGAGGTGGTACCTGTGCTCGCCCCTGGCACTGGCAAGGGTCCCCACTCCTGCAGTCCCCAACCCCTTCCTGCCCCCCACTGACACACTCCACTCCCAGGCAGCCTTACCCGGACCAGCACAGAGAACAGGCTCCTGCAGCCAGGGGCCAGGTTGATGTAGGGGTCCAGGAGGTACTCGTGGATAAGGGGGTGGGGGAAAAGGGCGAGCCGGGACAGGACTGAGGTCACTTGCAGGTTCAGGCTGTATGGCTGGAGGGAACATGGTGGACAAGCCAGGGGTTGGCAGGGGCTGGTGAGCATTTCTGCACTCCCCCAGAAGGGCGCCTGGCCAGTACGAACGTGTGCGGGGGTGGGAGACGCACATGATGTGTGTGTCATGGTTCCTCGGGGCTGAGGGCCAGAACGTGTTAGGGCGTGTGGAGCAGAGGCGAGATGGGGCTTCCCATCTAGGGAAAGGTAGGGGAGTGGGGTGTTGGAGCTGAAGAAACAAAGACAACGTGACCCCCCTACCCCTGGCTGGGGTCAGGCCCTGCTCCCCCGAGGGACTCCAGAGGCATCCAGCTGGGGTGATCCCGTGGGCCCAGTCCTCTTGGCTACCTGTTCCAAAATCCGAGACATGCGGTCAAACAGCATTTGGAGGAAGTGCCCCTCAAAGAAAGGCCGCTCGGGCTCATGGGGGTCCAGGGGCATGAGAGCCAGGGGCCAGCCCCAGGGGGCGATGCGGGAGCTGCACTCCTGGAACTGGAAGGGGAGGGAGAGTTGAGAGGAGGTGGCCAGTGGTCAGGAGGCCCGAGCAGCACGGCGGGGGCGGGGCGGGGCGGCACACAGGAAGGTAGGCCCAGGGCTCTCGGCTGGAGCTGGCAGTGCCTTGGGCAGAGCTCACAGTGGGAGAAGGTGGAATTATTAACCTCACAGCTTTGAGGGGCAAGAAGTGGGTGCCGGCAGAGACCTGGACACTCACCAGTCCATAGGCATCGTGGACATAAGTGTCGTAGCCAGTTTCATCCAAGAAGGCTGAGGTCTTGGCTTCCTCAGGAACCAGGCAGAGGAAGCTGAGAGATAGGACCCTTGGTGTGGCGGGATGCCCAGTTCACCCTGCTCCATCTACCCCCCAAGAGAACATCCACTCCCAGGCTGTGTGCTGTCAGCACTACGGCCAAAGACAGAACAAGCTGAAGTTGCTCAGACTTCCCAACCTGCCCCCACCTATTGACGATCTCAGTCACTGCCGTCTTGCCATCTGAGGTGGTGGCAGGAGCTGGGAGGGGCTTGGCAGAGGGCTGAAAGCCGGCATCGAGGAGGCCGTCTGTGAAGTAGGGGTCCTCCTCCAGGTCTCTGTGGCCAGGGTACACACACGTGGCACCAATGAACCCACAGAAGAGAGTGTGGGATGCTGAGGGCCGGGGTGGGGCCTGGGTGTCCTTACACACTTACAGGGTGTCCTCATAGCTCTCAGGCTCTGGGGAGCCCCGGGCCACATAAGGGCGGCCCTCCAGGTGGCACAGGACCAGGCTTCGGATGATGTGTTCATGGGGCTTCTGGAGCAGCTCCTCAAACAGCCGCAGCGTGGCCATGCTGATCTGCAGCAAGAAGGGGTCAGCAGGAACCCCTCCGGGTGTGCCAGGGGGACTGCTCACCCAGATAAGAATGGTGCCTCTAGAAGGGGATCTCCACTCCCAGGCAGGTTCTAAGGGGAATGGAAGGGTGTTGGCCTGGGAATTGGAAGTCTGGCTGGTCCTGGTTCCATTATTAAGAGGTGATAACAAGCAAGGAAATTGGCTTCTCTGTGCCTCAGTTTCTACATCCGAAAATGGAAGGCTGGCCTCGCCTCCCTCCCTCCCTCCCAGAGTGGCTGTGAGCCTCAAACAAGTCCAGTGAAGCAGCCTGCAAACTATAAAGAGCCATCATAAGTATGTGATCACAGAAAACTACTCTGCGACAAAAGCAGTCTGGCCCAATCATGGCATCACTGTTTCTTTTTGGCAGGGGGAGGGGTTCACTGTCTCAAAGACAGAACCACCTGGACTGCTAATGAAAATGGGAGACTTCAGAAAACCCTTTGGCAGGGGTGGGGTGGGAGTGAGTGGAGGACCCTCCCACCTCACCTCATCAGAGAGGTGGTCACAGTGCCTGATGAGCTGAGCGCACAGAGTGCAGGGGCCGTCCTCGGGGGCTGCGGGCTGCGGCTCCGTGCCCAGGAGGAAGGCCACAGCCTCTCGAAGCAGAGCAGGGGAGCGCAGCTGGCGCAGCAGGGCCGTCAGCAGGGCGGTGGAGGTCAGGATGCTCTGCTCAGACCTACGTGGACGGAACACTGAGCCAGGCAGGGAGGGGAGGCCAGAGGGACAGGGAGTGGACGAGTGGGGGCGGGGGAAAAACCCTTTCCTGGCTTCCTTACTCACTCCCATCCCTCCTGAGGTCATGGAGTCCAAGGGTGGAGGCCTTTGCTGGCCCACGGTGGCCCTGAGCCACGTGTCGGGGGGAAGGCCTGGCCCACATGAACTGATGGAGCCGACACTCCTGTAACTTTGGCTAAGGAGGTCCCTGGCTGTAGGGACAGGCAGGGGCAGGTGGGGTGGGCAGTTCAAGCCACACCACAGCCATAGCTGAGGGGCCTGGACATAGACTTACACGTGTAGGAGCTGAGGCTGCAGAATCTCCACGAATAACTTTTCAGTCACAGCCTTTGCCAAGGCATCCGCAACCACCTGGGCACCAAAGTGCATGTGTTAAACATGTTTCCCTCCATGGACAGTTTCCCACCAAGAAATAACGATCCTTGTACAGCATCCAGCACAACAGGCAGAGGATCCCTGCTGACCCGGGTCCTGGCCCTGCTCCTGAGAGCCACTCAGGCCTCCAGGTGGAAATGGCAAGAGCGCAGCACCAAGCAGGGGTCACCCTGCCCCCACTCACCGTGTGTGCCTCCCTGATGAGGTGGTCGCAGTAATCAAACCAGCCCAGAAAGGCAGCCACGGCCTCCTTCCCCGGGAAGGAGGCCTCATCCAATGGGGCACTGGGTAACCTGCAGGAGGGGAGGGACAAGCTGTGAGGCCTGCCTCAGCCGTTTCAGAAGGAAGCTGGGCCCTTTCTCCCTTGGTCCTGGACCTTAGGTTGCAGGGCGGGAGGTGGGCAGGGGCGTAGAGTGGGGTGGTCAGTTCCACACGGGGTTCTTGGGCAGAAGCAAAAATGATGCTTCTCTAGAGGGTGAGAAGCCCCTTAGGATGGGCTGCAGCCTTGGGAAGAAGATGGCCAGCAGGGGCCCCCATCCCTGCGGGAAAACAGGAGGAGCTGGCTACCAGGGGCCAGGCCCAGCTTCCAGTTGCTGGAGATGCAGCCCCGCCTTCCCTCCCCTACCTCCAGCTGATGCCCTCTAGCGCAGCAATGTCTGCAGGGTCCAGGAAGGTGGGCATGGACTGGTACAGCTGGCAAAGGTGCTCGACAAGCGCAGGGCAACAGGGGCTGCTCTGCACCAGGTAGGTGGAAGCTGCCTGGGGAGCCACGCTAACAAGGAGCAGCAGGTTTTCTTGGGCCTTTAGGGCCACACGACCTTTCTAGGGAATAGGGGTGCAGCTTCAGCACATGCGCCTGAGCCCCAAGTCCTCCTCACCCCACCCCCGCCCAGCAATTCACCCTGCCCTGGCCCCCGCCGTCTCAGCAGCCAGCACCTTGCTCTTGCACAAGCCAACCAGCGAGCTTAACAGATTGCTCTCCCCAATCCCTCCATCCGGCTCCTGGGTCTCAACCGGCAGCTGCGTGGTCAAAGGCTGGGCACCACAGGGACCCTTGTCAGGAGCCTCGCCGTGGGGGTGGTCCTTGTCCTCAATGCTGACCATCTCTCTAGGCAGGGTGGTGGGTTCTTTGGATGCCTTGTTCTTCGCGACAGTCTTTTTACCCTGCAGAGGCGGCTACATGAGGCCAGGTCATGCTGGAGCCCATTCCCCATGCTGCTCCCTGGGGAACGCAGGGTGTGGGGACCATTGGGGCCCCACATGGGGCTTAGGGGGAGGCTGCATGAACACCTCTGCTTCCTCCGGGTTGGGGGGAGAGCTATGGGGCTTGTCCTGGGGCCTGGGCCCCACACTGCTGTTCCCCACAGAGGCACTCACTTCCAGGATGTAGGCGAGCAAGGCTGGGTCCTGCTGGATCTTGGAACAGAGGACAGTGGTGAACTGTACTTCTTCCTTTTCTGTGAGGGATCCAGGAACTGTCCCACCAAGCCGGAGAAGTTTCTAGGGGGTAGGCAGCATAGCAGCAGAGGGGAATGGGGGGCAGGGAAGAGAGGGGGCTGCACCCCTACACAACACCCCCTGGCTTCTTGGCCCCTCACCTGCACAGGCCTGTGGACGTTGAGGTAATGCAGGAGGGGGTGCTGAACCTGGGCCAGCACCTTGCTGAAGAACTGGAATACCTGCTGCCGCATGCCTGGTGGGTACTGAGGCCAGGGAGCACAGTGGCCGTCAGGAGAGGAAGCTGTGCCCCCCAGGGCGTCGTCCCTGCACCACTCCTCCCTGCCCCACTGCTCAGAGGGTGTCTTTGCAGCATGCTCCCCTCTCCCACTGTGGCAACGGGCCTCCCCTGTGCTGCCAGTACCCCTTCCTGCTCTGTCTGTCTCCATAACCTTGTCATCACTGAACACAGGCAGATGAGCAAGGGGAGGCAGTGGGTGTGCTAGGAGCCGGCCCCAGTGCCCCCCACTGGCCCCCGATCCTCAGTGTCGGGACTGGGGAGCACAGGTGGAAGAGCCTGAAACCCAGGGCGGAAGGTTCCAGAGGCAGCGGGGTTGTGCCCACCTCGGCCTTGCCAAGCGTGCACAGAGTCTCCAGGATCTTGTGCTGCAGCAGGTACTCGAGGCAGGGCCCGGCCTCACCCGCCGCCTGCTGCCTCTCCTCATACACCAGAATGTCTAGCATCTGCTTCAGCCGCCAGGGGATATCTGTCTTCTTGGCTGGAGTGTTTTCATCTAATCGAGATTTCGGGAAAAGGGGGAGTGGGGAGAAGATGAGCACTCTGGCTCCATGGGGTCAAGCCCAAGGGGCCCCGGAGGTGGGGGTGGCTGAGGGCAACCTGGAGAGGCCAGGTTAACAGTCTGCTTCTGGTAAAGGCCAGGGGAAACGGAAGTCACAGTTCATGCCTCCCTATGTAAAAGACCTTCCAGAAGGAGGCCCAGGATGCAACTCTGAGCATGTGTGTGTGCCCCAGCTCTTTATTAGAAGGCGGAGCATCCGTTTTTTCCTCCAAACCCTGGGGCTAACGTTAGGACCTTTGCCAGGGCTGCAGGCCAGCTCTGGGCCTGAGGAATAGCTGTGAGCTCCAGGTCTCTTCATAGAATTTAGAAGCTGTCTTCTAGAGGCTTCCCCAGAGATCACCTCCTGGGGCCTGTTTATCCCTTTTACACTCACGGAAGGCAATACTCTATATTTTAAAAAGCAGGAAAATATCCGAGCAGCCGATGAGTTCAGACTCTGCTGCATGCACTGCACAGAGATCCCAGCGGAAAAGCTGGTCAGTGGGGCTTTCTTAGAGCTGCAGTGGGTAGTGTTTTTGAAAGAAGGTTTTGGTAGTCTGGGACTGGCCTTGAGCACCCCCTAGCTTTTTTTGAATGCACAGGCTCTTGGGCAAGGCAGCTGCCCTCTGGTATGGGGATGGGGCCGAGATGAAGCCCCAGACGGACCCGAGCAGCCCTGGACTGTTACTGCTCTCCTGGTGAACTAGGGCTCTCTGTCAAGAGATCTTCTGTCTAAAAGGTACAAACTTCCAGTTATAAAATCAGTCCTGGGGTGTGTCATGTACAGAGTGGTGCCTATAGTTAATGATACTGTTAATACTGTATTGTATAATTGAAAGTTGCTAGGAGAGACTACAAAAGCTCTCATCACAAGAAACTGTAACTATGTGTGGTGACGAATGTTAAGTGGACTTATTGCGATCATTTTGCAATCAATTCATATATTGAATCAATGTTGTGCAACTGAAACTAATGTTATATGTCAATTCTATTTCAATGAAAAAAAAAAAGAGAGATTATCAGTCTAACATTGTTGTTCTCAACTGGGGGCAATTTTTCTGTTCCCCATCCCATCCCCAGGGGATATTTGGTAATGTCTGGAGAGACATGCATGGTTGTCACATGAGAACAGGGGGTTACTGGCCTCTGATGGGTAGAGGCCAGAGTTGCTGCTAAATACACTACAGTGCACTCCCACAGCCCTTACAACACAGAGTGACCCAGTCCAAATGTCCCCAGTGCCAGCTTGAGGAACCTGGTCTAATAGAGGGTTCAGAGGGCAGAGGGTCCCTCAGAGTGTCTGAGGGCACTTTCTAATTTCTGGGGCTAGCTCAGGCTGGACATAAAGCCTTTAGGACAGGTACAGGTTGGATTCAAACCCTGGTCTGAACTGCAGGAGGTGAAATCTAGGGATGCAGGACAAGGTTACCTGGCAACCAGTGTGTATCCGCCAATGTCGGCACTCTGACTGAAAAGCAGACAATCAATCAGAGTCTGCCTCCCAGGGAGCAAGCCTGAGGGGCCCAGATGCCCCAAGGCTTTGGTTCCCTGGTGTGTAAGCTCAGGCACAAGGACTAGGTAGTTACCTTGGTTTTTGTCTTCTTCCTACCCCTCTAAGTTGGCTCAGGGAAAAGAGAAATTTATTCAATTTCCTTTCTTTTGATCAGTAAGCCCTGGACACAGGCACTTGAAGACTGAAGGCCTAGATGCTCTACCTCGCAGGAAGCTGGGGATGAGTGGTGCTCAACCCCTGCCTTGCAGAGAAGGCCAGCGAGCCCCCCGACCTCTTGTTCCCCATGTTGGTCATACAGCTCCTCCCTCAAAAGGGCAGATGTCACCCTCCCTGGGACCCTTGCGTCTCTGAGCTGCTCCATGACTCAGCCCAGCTCCTCAAAGGAGAGGCCAGGCCTCACCTGTGCTTTCGATGTAGTAGTGCGTGATGCCCTTCCAGTGCTCCACGAACGCCTCCAGGAGGTCCAGGGTGGGCTCCCGCTGCGGAGAGAGCAGAGGCATAACCGGCGTGATCGTGGGCTCCACTGCTGCCAACACGCGCAGGGACAGACACTCCACCATCCACGAACACATTTTCTCCAGGACACATCTGCACTGTCGCCCACAATCTGGCCCCCTTCCCCAGACACCCCCTCTCTGCTGGCAGTGCTGTATTCCAGCCACAAGTCATGATTCCATGGCCCCTGTCTCACAGGAGGAGCTAAGAATGTCGGTGGGGGAAACAGACACAGAAACAGATCATTTCAATACAACATGGTTGTGCTACAATAGAGGTACATGGAGGAAAACAGGAGCGCACCCCTAAAACAAAAGCAAAATGACATGGATGGAACATGTGATAGACAAAGTGTTCAGGTCCCTCTGAACCTGTTTGTGAAAAGCTGTGAAAAGGCCACATCAGGCTCAGTTCAGCCAGATGGGTAACATCAGCATAACATTTAGAAAGTGTCATACTTACAATGCTCCTGCAGCTTTGGTCCAAGGCCTCAGGCTATGCAGCCCTGGGTCTTTCTTAGCTAGCTCTGCTCCCATCAACACCTCCTCCAGCTCCTTCTATTGGCCACGGGGGATTCTGACTCTGCTATGAGCAAGCACTAAATCTTCCCCTTTCCTGTGCTCTCTCCCCCTTGAACCGATTAACAACCACTTCCCCTGTAAACTTCTCCCCAAAAGGGCATTTCTTCTCTTTCCTTGCAGAGTAAATATTTGCAGGAGAAAAATACATAGTCAGGTAGTCCCTCTCAAAAGATGGTTCACTTCTGTGCTGGGTCTTTGCCACTTCTCTGCCCAGGAGGCCCTGGACCTTCTACACTCACCCAGATGCTAATCGTCCCCCGTGAGGTCCAGCTGAGGGCCTCCAGCTGCACAAAGCCCTCACCCAGTTCCTGGATGCATCATGCTCTGCCTCATGCTTTACCGCACCACAAAACTATGTATCTCCTCCTTTAATCTATTCAGGAAGTATTGCCCAAGTGCAGGCTACATATTGGTTTAGCCAAAAAGTTTGTTCAGGTTTCCCGTAAGATGGCTCTGGTAGCACCTAGCTGTCTTTAACTTCATTCAAAACAATTTTGTTAGATTGTATTGTGACAGCTGTCATATCAGCATGCATTTAAAAAAATCAAAATTGGTGAATTTTTGTGTAGCCATTTTAGTATTGAAGATGGAAGAAAATACACAACATTTTCAGCGTATTATGCTTTATTATTTCAAGAAAGGTAAAAACGCAACTGAAATGCAAAAAAAGATTTGTGCAGTGTATGGAGAAGGTGCTGTGACTGATCAAACGTGTTAAAAGTGGTTTGTGAAGTTTTGTGCTGGAGATTTCTCACCGGATGATGCTCCAGTCAGGTAGACCAGTAGAAGCTGATAGCGATCGAATTGAGACATTAACTGAGAACACTCAATGTTATACCATGTGCGAGATAGCCAACATACTCAAAACACCCAAATCAATAACGTTACTGGTGAAAATGAAATATGTGTCTTTTATTTTACTGAAAAAAAACTAAACACTTTTTGGCCAACCCAATACCAGACACCATGCTAGATGCCACAAGGGTGTCTAAGACCCAGGACACAAAGGAGAAGAGACTATAAGCCCACACTGAAGTTGTGTGAGAGGAGAACACATGAAAGGTGGAAAGTGACCTCTGGGAAAAGAGGGATCACTCCCAACAGGCTGGAACAGAGAAGGCTGAGGTCATGTGGGAACTCAAACTTGAAGAACTGGGTCAGATTTCTACAATTAGAGATGAAGGAAACACATTTCCTGCAGCAGGGACTCTGAAAGTGTGTCTGGGGCAAGAATGGATGGATGAGGTTACAGAGCCTTGAATGCCAAGTCAAGGAGTCTGGAGAAATACATAAACAAATATACATATTGGCAGACAATGGGGAGCTGGTCAGAGACCTCTGAGCCATGTTTTAGGAAGAGTCATCTGGCAGTTGTGTGTGGAAAACAAAGGCGAGGAGAGTGCTCTGAAGACCCTCATGATGGGGGAGGAACAGGCACACTGAAGCGGACACTCTCCCCCTGCCCTGGCTGCCCCATCTTGTCTTCTTTCAAAACTAGTTGTGGGGACCACAGCCCTTACCAGAGTGGCATCTCCCACAGTCATTCCAAACACACTGTGTACGATCACATCTTATCACGTTCTGCATGACACTATTATTGTCAGGTTAGCAGTCACCTCTTCCACTAAACTGTTAGCACCTGGAGCCAGGGGTCTGTGTTTCAGAATCTATCTGTCCCTAACAGGGCGCACACACAGTGACTAAGTAATATTTACTAAAGAGCTCAGCAAGCTCCTTAAGACACTATTCCACAGTTCCCTGTCTCTGGTAATGACTCTGACCCTTGGCCAGCACTACAAGTATCTCACCAGTCTGTGATGGGGGCTCATTGACCTCAAAATTCATTTATAGTCCAAAACCTTGTGCTGGCTTAAACCAAAATAAACACATTATTCACAATAACAATGCAGTATGGGAAGTAGAAATAGGAGAATGCTGGTTAGCCAAAACAGATCATTAAAAAGAAGGAAGCAACACAGGAGACTTCCAGTCAAGATGGAGGCCTAGACTGACACGCTCCATCTCCCTCCACAACTAAGAAGGAATACAACTACCGCAAAACCAGAAATAACCAGAAGTTCCAGGAAATAAATGGAAGTCCAACGTATGAAGTTATAAAGAAGTGATGCTCATCCAGACAGGTAGGAGGGGCGAAGCTGGGGCGGAGAGTTCAAGCTGTGCTGGAGGCGGCAGCAGTGGCAATGGCAGCGGGACAGCGGTAAGCACAGACACCCGTATTTAAGGGGAGGCGAGAAGCACGTGGGGAGCACCCCCAGCTACAGACCAGACCCGTCAGCTTGCAATTCCAACATCAGGGAAGGCAGACCCCCGCTGCCTTAGATTGTGAGGCCCAGAGGGGGTGGAGACGGAGGAGGAGGCTCCTGGTCTCTCAGCGGAGAGTGAACGGCAGGAATCCATCTTGGACCCCCACCCCCGCAGAAAATGCCACAGCGTGGTGAAAAGGGTCGCCCGGTTGTGATGAATGCATGGGGCTCCGCCCCCTATAGCATAGGAGGTGTGACAGCTCTGCCCAGGAAGCAAAGGTAAACACAAAACTATCAGGATGGCAGGGATCATGAGACAGAGATCCCGGTGATGCAGCTGACCAGACAGTAAATATCTAATTTAACGGATCAGTAGGTAGGAAATCTTTCTGAGGCACAGTTCACAGCTTTGGTTATAAGAAAGCTTACAGACCTAACAGATCTTAAACAAGACGGGGAAGGAATGAAGGCTAGTCCTGCTGAAATGAATGAAAACACATACGAAACTAGTGGTGAGGGAAAGAAAACTAGGGATCAAATCAACAAATCGGAACATAGGGAAGGAACAAACAGTCAACCAGTACAGAAAAACAAAAAGTGAGGAAAATGAGGAGAGACTCAGAAACCTATGCGACAGCTGTAAGTGGGCCAACATCCGAATCACAGGTCTGCCAGAAGGTGAAGAACTAGAAATTGAAAAACTATGTGAAAAAATAATGAAGCAGAACTTCCCTGACTTGGGGAAGGAAATAGACTTACAGGTCCAGGAAGCACAGAGAGTTCCAAATAAACTGGACCCAGGGAGAACCACACCAAGACACATTATAATCAAAATGTCAAAAATCAAGGATAAAGAGAGAATCTTAAAAGCAGCAAGAGAGAAGAAGAGAATTATGTAAAAAGGGATCCCAATAAGACTATCAGCTGATTTCTCAAAATAAACTCTGTAGGCAACAAGGGACTGGCAAGAAATATTCAAAGTAATGAAAAGCAAAAACCTACAACCACGATTACTCTATCCAGCGAAGCTGTCATTCAAAATAGAAGGGCAGAGAAAGTGCTTCCAGGACAAAGTAAAACCGAAGGAGTTCTTCAGACCCAAACCACTGTTATACGAAATGTTAAAGGGACTTGTTTAGGAGAAGGAGGATCAAAACTACGAACATTAAAATGGAAACTGTATCACAAGAACCAACAACAGAAGCTAGGGAACCGAAACAAAGGCAAACTAAGTAGGCAACGAGAGTGGGAAGAGAATTATAGGTATGGGGAACACATTAGGGGGGAGGTCAACAGGGAGGGGGAAGGGGGGAAAGGGAGGGAGATGGTACAGGAATTAAGAAGCATAGTAGGAGGGAGTGGAGTAGACAGGAAGATGTTGAGAAGAACTATATGCACAACCAATGGGCATGGACTAAGGGGGGTAACAATTGGAGGGAGGGGGGTCACTGGGTGGAGGGGAACAAAGGGAAAAGAAATTGGGACAATTGTAATAGCACAAACAATAAAGCATATTTAAAAAAAAAGAAGAAGGAAGCAGGGGGATACTCTTTACCTGAGACTATTGCTAGCTGCTCTCACTCTAGGCCAAATGATTTCTGTTCAAAGACGACGACTGCTACTCTATTTCGTCAGAAGAGGGCAGCAAAGAGCAGCATGCTGCCTCTTTCACAAGGAGGACCTTGCTGGGTCTTAACCTGATGACCCAGGACAGGGAAGACCTCTTGTGCAAGATGAAGAGGTGCAGAGGAAAGAGGGGTTCCCATCCCTCTCCACACCACACAGGGTCAAACCTCCATGGCCTAAGAAGATGACCTGACTAAAAGTATCTCCCTTGACCACCAATATTCCCTTCAGCCCCTGACGCAGCAAGTCCTGCCTTGGAGGCACTAGAAATTCACTTCTTAGGGCTAAGGTACCGTCTGTGTGTGTCTCCACCTCCCGCCCCCTGCCCCCACCCCCGCTTGGAGCTTTCCTTGAGAGGTGTGAAGTAGTTTGTCACTTTCTCATGTGACAGCTGTCTTGACTGGGGACAGGGAAGAGAGGAGGGAGACATCCTTTGGACCCCCTCCCCAGGTGGGATGGTCTGAGGCCCCTGGACATCTGGGGTGGGCAGGGCTAGTGGGCGGGCTGTCCTGGAAGGAGCAGAAGCTTTTCACGTTCTGCACGAGTTTGCTTAAGGCTGCAGTGTTCTCATTCAAAGTTCTGATTTGGGGGTTAGGGGGCTGTTGAGGAGGAAGGGAGTGGAAACCAAGGTTTTGCTTCTCCTGAGAAAATCTGATACACTAAACTGACCAGATAGAAGAGGGTTTAGGCTGAGACAAAAAGAATCGTTAACTTCAGATTCTTAGCAGGGTTACTTTAAGTACAGGGCCTCCGCCTATCCTATCTAAACTGCACTTTTACCTTACTGAATGAAGTGAACTCAGTGGGCCGCCTCTGACCAGCCTTCAACCCCCAACAGAAAAAGGCAAAAGCACAAACTCTGATAGACTATAAGAAATCAATATACTCTTCCCCACAGCGCGGCTGCCCTAGGCCGCACCGTGGCTGGACTCCCCTGACTCAAGGCTCCTCTAATGAGAGATAGCACGCTAGAAAACTGCAGAAGGCTGCTTCCAGGGCCAGCGCCCACCCACACCACACCCACGCCTGACTGTCTGTCCTGTCTGTTTATGCTTCCCTGGGACCTGGGCAGTCAGGCCCCCACTCCCGAGTGGAGGGTGAGGACGCGCTGGGCCTGAACAAGGTCTTGGAGTTGGGAGGGATGGCTCTGAGAGAGGGAAGGGGCCGCTATTTTTAAGCCCAGGGGACCAGGAAGAGGGGAGCGCGCGGGAGGAAGGCACACAGAGGCCGGGGGAGGGAACTTGGGGATTGGGGGAGGAAACTATTGGGTGACATGGGAGCTCTCTGGCACAGGAGAGTTGGGAATTGGGAGAGACTGGGGAGCTGAAAAATAAACAGGAAGCAGTTTGGGGAGCAGAGTTAGGGAACGGAGCAGTCTGGGAAAACGGCGCGATCGGCAAAGGAGCCACTGGAAGTAGGCAGCGCTCTGCGGAGACCGGGAAGGGCGCTGCAGCCCGGTCGGGGTCCCTCCCCGGAGCGGCCCGAGCCCTCCGCCCGCCGCCGGCTCCGCCCCGGCCGCCGCGGCTTCCCCTCGCCCCCGCCGCCCCGCGCCCACGGCCTCACCGCGCCCACGGCCTCCTGCAGCAGCGCCCCTAGCCGGCTCAGCATGATGGCGCCCGGCCCGCTCCAGCTCCGGCTCCCGGCTCCCGGGGGGTGGCAACTGCGGAGCTCCGGGCGCAAGGACGGCCCCGCGTCGCTGCGCGGCGCAGCCAGGCTAGGGAGGCGGGGCCCGGTTCGCTCCGCCCCGGCTGGGCTGGGGGCACCCTCCCTCCGGTCCCCGGAGCCCCCGGGCAAGCTCATCGTGGGAAAGGGAGCCGACTCCGGGGGGCGGGAGGGGCCTCTCACCGGGATTGGGGGCACCGCAGCGGAGGTGCAGGTTCAGTCCCGCGGGATGCCTTAGGGAGCCAGCTGGCAGCGAGAGAATGACCCTTCCCCTCTGAGGAGGGCGAGTTGTTTCCATCAGGAGTGAGAAGCTTTCTGGGTTCTGTAAGTCTCTAGATGGCCCCGCCGCCAACTCCTGCCCCCGCACAGTAGCCACAGGCCATGAGTGGCCGTGGAACACGGACCCACGTGCGTCCCAATTGGGGTGGACTGAGGGGGAAGTGCATACACCCGGGGCTCTGACCACGTAGTGCGAGAAATGTAAAGTAGCTCACTAATGAGGTTTTATGTGGATTACATGTTGAGGTGGTAATTATATATATTGGATTAATGTTAAAATTAATTTCACTTGTTGCTTGTTACTTCACAGCGCTGGGTCAGAGGTTCCGCAGGAAGTAGCAAGTGGCCCCACTTTGCCCATTTAGCTGCACCAAGGGAAGAAACAGAAGGTGGGTTTCCCGTGTGGACATCACACCAGGAAAATTACACCCCAGGACCACGCAGGCAGAACCCTCAACAAGAGCAGGGATTCCTGGAATGTCGCAAGCTAGGGCCTTAGGAATGCACCTTCTACCTGCCAACTCTGCCAGTTTAGAGCCCATCCCCCCTCTACCGGCTCCACTCCTCCAGGAATGGAGAGATTCTTTCTGAGGACAGGATATGGATGTCTGTTCAAAATACATTTCTGCTGAGCACTACCATCCTATGATGAGAGGGCAAGGTTTTGGAAGTCTCACTAGGGACCGGGATGAGGAGGTGGGGGTGGGGTAGCCCTTGTCACAGAACCATGGAACCTAGAGCTGTGGGGTCTGGGGGCTTCACTGCCTTTGGGTCCCATTCCCCAGGAGGGATGAGACCCAGGAAGCAGGGACCTGCCCAGAGCTGGCTGTGCTGTGGAGTGCAGCCTGCGGTACAGACTGAGGCACCGGAGGGCAGGTGTTGACTGAGTCCAGGCGGAGCTACTGTCTGGAGCTCAGTTCTCCTGTGCCGCTTGGGGAAAAAATTGATATTTTCTAACAGTTTATCTGCAAGTGGGTCTCTGGTGAGGAGCGCTATGAGGAGGTTTTTAGGCCAAAATGTATACAAAGGGAAGAAACCAGCCTGGTTTGTGTACCCAGAAGCAGCCTGGAGAGCTGGAGACCCTAGCCCAGTCCTGTACTGTTCTTTTCCGAGCCAGTTTCCTCTCAGGCAGAGGAAGCCGCTGGGTGTATTCAATTTGTTTTGCCCCCTCAATACGTGTCAAGGAACTCTAGGGTATAGTGGACATGTATCAGGAATCTATAGCCTTTTATTTGGCTTTTTAGATTATAGTTTTAAAATTCTGATGAGAGTCAGTGGACAACCTTATATGTGTTATGTGCCAAAAGTGTTAAGAGTCACTGATGTATTTAAAGTCTGCTGTCAGGTTAGCTCGTTTGGGGAAGACCTTTGAATAAAGTCTCTCCTGTCAGCTTACATAATGGTAGGAGGCTACTGCAGGGCAGACAGTTTTATTTATTTATTTATTTTTTTAGGGCAGACAGTTTTAAATGAGGAAGTCACTAAGCCCCAGATTCAAGGAGAGGGGACATAGACGCTGCCGCTCAACAGGAAGAGTGTGAATGGATAGGCTTGAACTTTTAAACCTCCGCAATTTTGGAGCTGCTTACCTGTGTACCAAATACAGTGATAGATTAGATCTTCCACTTGACAAAAGAGCAACCCCTGACCTAAATTTGTTATATTCATCAAAGCTTACTTTTTATTCATCATAGCTTCTTTGTTCTCATTGATTTTCATAATAACTAATTCACTATAAAATCAACTTACAAATGTGCTCCAAATAGTAGTTGTAAGATCTCTCTCTCTCTTTTTTTTTTTTAAGGTTGCTACTAAAAAGGTTTGGAAACCACTGGACTAAATAACCACCAAGGTTTTGCATGTGTGTGTTTGCATGTGCACAAATGTGCATGTGTGCGTGTGTGTTTTGAGGAGGAGACCCTGAGAGACCCTCTCTAAGCTTTTGTTTAGTGACGGAGCGGCCCGAGTTGCTCTGAATCTCAGTAACTTAAAATCCTTTAGGACATGCTCTCTCTTTAGCCCCACTGCAAGTATTTCCCTGTGAACTGTAATTGAAGATTGCCTCAGCCTGCCGAATCGATCAACAGCCTGGGAACTGGGTGCACGCAGTGGTGCTGCCCTCCTCACCGATGTATCCCTTGTGCCAGACAGGTTAAGCCCTCCCTGCCTTCGCAGATGCCTCCTAGAGGTGCGTGTGTGGAGACCATTCCTCTCTCTGCCTCCTGTTCTGCCCTATGAGAAGCAAATATCTATACTGGGAAAGTCCTGGGTTAGCAGTCAAGAAACTCAGGTGTTTGGCTCCACTCTCTACTCAGTTGCATGGAGCTTCAGGCGTCAGATGAAATGTCTCTATTTCACAATTTTCTCCTTCACTAAATAGAGTAAAACGTGTGCTGTTGCCTCACAGGTTTGTTGAGAAGATAAAACAATGTTGTGAATGTGAAAGAACTCCCACACTTTAGAATCATTGTTCACATTAGAGTGATTCTCATTCATTTTGCTTTTGTTTTAGCCCCAAGGGCTAGAAACTCATCCTGGGGTGAGAGACTGGATTCAGGTCCCAGCTCCAGTCTTAGGTTCCCACTGGGGCCCCCTCCAGCTCACCTGATCCTTCTGACCAAACACACGCCTCTTCATGCGCCCGCACCTGAGCTCAGTTCCAGCCAGGTGAGGCTGGCCCATTGACCCACAGGTACCCACATGGAAGTCCTCCCTCTGATCTTCCATTCAAATCTTCCCCCTCCACCCACTTCGACACCCAGTTCCATGTCTATTCCTCATGGAATGCCTTGCCAAGTCAACCAAGTCCAAATTCCCCTTCCCCCTCAGCCTCCACTTGCCCCTCGCTCCTGCTAGAGTTCTCCATTCCTTAGTGTTCTCTGCCTGATCTTTGACAGTCAACTCACTGCCTCCTCGTACCCTGTTGACCTTTGCTGTGTGTGACCTCTCATTGAACTGTCAGTATCTTAGCTGCTGGAGGGTGCAGTCATGTCAGCTGTTGACGAGCATGCCTGCCAGGGAGACATTTAGGGGCTGGACGGAGCAGCCTCTCCTCCTAGCTGGCTCTCTGCCTTCTCCACCACACAGTCCCTGAAGGAATGTGGCAGGTGGGAGCCCGCTGGACCAGCCTGGCTATTGTGGCCCAGGGTATGTGTGTCATCTCTGCCTCCTCCAGCCCTATGTGCCCCCAAGAGAACCTTCACTCCCATGACTTCCCTCAGCCTGGTGTCACCTGTCCCTCTCACTTGGACCTGGCCGCTCATAAAGAACAAGTGAATTTGGGGACCCAATGCAACCTTTTAATTCCAAGCAGAGTTACCCTCCCCCAGCATCATCATCTCACACACACACACACACACAGTGGAAAGGGATGCCAGCATCTGGGCAGGAACAAAACCCAGACCTGGGCAAAAAATATATATATATAATTATATACACATATGTATTTGTAGAGAAGAAAAGCTGGGAATGTGATTAGGTAGGGGAGAGAGTTGGGTGGGGAAAGCAGCTGGGGGTGCCCCAATAAATTACATTCTTAAGAGAGCATGGTGGGGGATGCATGGGTATGGTGGCACTGGGGGGCCAGGACCCCAGCCTGGCCTCTTGATCCCACCTGAGGGAGCCTGAAGGCCTGGCTCTGCCTAGGACCTGGGTCTCAGAAGGTAGGATTCTAGCTCACTTTGCCTGAAGGCTGATGAGGGGCTGGGGTTCAGTATAGGCGGCATCTCCACTCTAAGCCAAGGCTTCTGGGGAAGCCACAGGGCTGAGCATGAGGCTTCAAAGCATAGGATTTGCAAGGAGAGAACAGGTTAAGCTGGAGGGCAGGGTGGCCTCCCTACCGGAGGCTGGGCTGAGCTCAACCTTGCTCCCGCTGGGGTCAGAACTGCGGGAGGCCCAGGCGCAGGGGAAGCTGTCTGAGGTGAGGCGAGGAGTGCTGGGCAGATCCAGGGTCCTGGCCTAGTCCCTGCCTGCCTGCCTGCTGCTTCCCGCCCTCACCCCCTCCTGCCAGGCTTGAGGGTACTAGCCGGCCATTGGTCTAGATATTAACAGGCCTGTCGACCAAGTGGCACCTTCCTGTTTCCTCACTCACCCTCTTGGGGACCTCTCCATGGGGTGGGGACAGGGAGAGGGGTGCAGACATTAACTGCGTGTGCTGGAGTCCAGCCTGGGTTTGCCCTGTGCAGTGAGGACCAGGGGTGAGGGAGGGTCTGGTTCCTTCTGGGAAGAACGTCCCTGTCCCACAGCGAGGGCCTCGGCTCCCCTTGACCTGGCACATGGGGCCAGCCCCGCCTCTGTCTGCCTACTTGCTCCCCCCAGACTTGATGCTTTCCGTCTAGGGACCCAGCTCCAGAGAACAGCAGGGGTGGGGTCAGACATAGAGCGTGGGGGTGGTCAGAAGAGAGAAGCCTTCTTCTTGAGTTCATTCCGCTTCCACAGAGCCAGCTTGCTGAATTCTTCGGGAGACATGGCAAATACCCTGGAGAAGTCCTCAGCTGACAGATGCCTCTGTAGGGGGACACACCAAGGCTGCTTAGGGAAAGGAGGGTAGGGCTAGGCTGAGCCACCAAGGGGTCTTCCCTACCCCCAGGAGCCCCTACACCCACCCAGCGCATTGTCCCACATACCTCCAGCCTCATCCGATCCACACCTGGAGGCAACTTGGTCCGCCCCTTATTGGTCACCACCAGCATTTCATAGGGATAGATCTGGGGGTCAGGGGAGGGGCAGTCTTAGGGTCATAGAGTTCTCTGTCGCTGTAACCCCTCAACTCCCCAGGCCCCTCATCAGCCTGCAGGGGCCATTGGGTTCATGCCATGTTGCATCCATCTTCCCCAGCTTCTCTGCTGCCCCCCATCAGCAACTTCAGGAGGACCCCTTAGCGCATTCACTTCCCTGGCTTCTCCGCAAGCTGGCCCCCCTCTGGAGATGCTTCTGCCCCCAGCCCACCACCCCCTGGCTCTGCCGCTGCCCCTCACCTTCTGCTCCAGCACACAGGGCAGGGAGTTCCCCCGGTCCATCCTCCCCCTCTGGCCCTCTCCGTTCTGGGGAGACCAAAGCCGCAGTGAGCCAGAGTGGGGCAGGGAGACCTCCCCAGCCCTACCCTGGGCTTCTCATGTGCTCACCAGGCTACTCTGTGGCCCTCCCCACCTCCCCCAACACTGCTAGTCTTGCTAGTCACTTGTCCATGGCTTCTGGTGCTCCATGTGTTCCCCTCCAGAAAGCACTCACCTGCACACCTGCAGGAGAGAAGAGTCAGAGTTCAGAGGCAGCTCTGAGGTCGGGAAGCCTCCAAATCTGCCAGCTTGGCCTCCCCGACCTCTAGCCACACAGCTCTGCTCACAGAGCCCAGCTACAGACCCAGCTGCCCCAGGGGGACTTCCTGAGCCCCCTCCCTGGCTCCCCTGACCCTGCCTCTCACCTGGGCTTCCAGTCTCGCTCCCGGATGGGCTGAAGTCTGTGGACTGTAGCTAGAAAGGACATAGAAGGATCAGAAGGGAGCTGGCGTAATCCTCACCAGTCCCCTTCACTCTGAGGGTCTTCCCTCTCCCTCAGGTGGCTCAGTCCCTTAGAGGACGCCACACACTCATGCTTCTCTTGCAGTCCCGGGCCTTACCCGGCTCAGGGTGGGCCTGCCATAGGCCGGGAGAGACGATGACTTAGACGTTCCAGCATGCAAGGCTAGAAGAGAGGGAGAGGCCCATCAGTCCCTCTGGCCTGACAGCCATGTCTGAGAGGCCTCCCTGTCCGGCCTCCCCGGCCAGGGCAGGGCAGTGAAGGGGAGACCTGAGGGAACCTGGGGGGCCTCTGTTGGCTTCCAGTTTCTGCCCATTACCTTCAGCGAGTGGCATCGTGCTGGTGCCTTGGGACTACCTCTAAGGCCTTCCCTCTCTCTCTAACAGAAGTGCACCAAAAACTCATTAGGGTTGAATGCCTGCATGTTAAAATCCATAGTTAGCCAGCGATAGATAATGAGGCTCACCATAGTAAAATGAACCTCTGGGATATAAGAATAAATCTGACATCTTGTGAGAATAATCAAGTCACCATTTTATCATGAGCGAATTTGGTAACCAAATTTCAAACATTTGACATTATAATACAGCAACAACAATTTTTCAGTGCTCTCTGCTAGATTGAGCCAGCAGTCAATGCACGTGGCATTCACCTGATCAGATGTCACTTTCAACTTGCACGTTAAATACTATCACTAAGCTTTTAAGCACTGCAGATAAGTCAAGAAAACTGGTTTTCGGTAATAGACTTTCCTAGAAAAACTTGGTGCCTAAGATTCTTAGTTTGGGCAGATCTCAAAATTTCTTCATCTCCAGTTACTAGAAATTGTTAGCATTCTACAGCAATCATTTTAAACAGACTTTTTGTTTAATGTTTAACCTTGACAGACTCAAAAGTATAAGGAACTGTCTTTTTAAGACATTCTTATAAAATCTGTTACTTGGAAGTTTAATTTTTAAGATACTTAGTGCTTATTTTTGTGTAGAAAATTATCTGCTTTCGCAATCATCATTCATTATTGGAGCATTTTGCTTTTGTAATTAAGTGTACATTTCTACTTCAACTGACCGATAAAATTTCAGTCCACCAGGCACACAAGAAGGCTTTCATTCCAAATTACTTGTGTATGCATATTTATGTTTGAAAGTGATTGATGTCACCATTAAACCAGAATAACATGCTCACCTATAGTTCTGAATTTGTTAAGGTGGGTTAGCTGTCACAGGAGCCCACGCAATCTTACTATCTTTGATCACATACACGTTCAGGGTGCCAAAATGAAGATGATGGAGACATCTGGCCAGTCAACTTTGCAAGACCATGTGAAGTTAAAGAGCCAATTTTGACTAAAAGCAAATTCTAGTGGAACACGGAGACTGAGTTCAACCTTTGGAGCATCTCTGTCTCGTTCTTCAGGCCTTAGCTACTTATTCCACATTCTCCAAAAAGGCCTCTGTTACCTCTTCCCATCCATCCTGCAATACCATCCTGGTCTTCTGGTGACCCTGCGGATGTCCTAGCCACCTTAGGGTTCCTTGAGTCCCTCATCCCAGGGCACAGCAGGCAGCCTCTTCAAGGCCCTCCCCCTGGGGCCTTGCCGGCCATACCTGCTTCACCCTGACATTTGAAGCCTGGGTGTCTCACTTTGTGGCCACAGTGCCTTTCTTTGTTTACAGCTTCCTTCAGTCTCGCTCCCAGCATATCTGCTCACCAGTCTCATGGGCCCCTCTGGGGTCTTGCTCCCCCACGCTCCCTTGTCCTTCAGCCTGTGCTTGGGTACAAAACTGCTTTCACCAGCATGCAGCAGCTCCCTTGGCCCCTCATTCCACAGTACCTGCTCAGAAATCTCTGCCTGGATCAGCCACGGCCCCCACTGGCAGGCAGCCTGTGGAGCTGAAGCCCAAAGTGCATAGCTTATCATCATTACAGAGGCAGCTCCCGTCCCTGTAGGGGTAGCTATTCCAAACCTTCCAATTCTCAGCAGTCTCCCCTTCTTTCACTCAGCAGACTACATCCACTGCTGATGTGGCTCGCTCCCAGGTCAAGGCCCCAACCCTCAGAGACAGAGGCCTTTCCAGGCCAGACCCAACCCTGAGGCTGGGCCCCACCTTGACCTCCTCCGAACCAATCCTCAATAGGCTCTTAACGCATGGTCTCCAGGGTTCGTCCCTGCCCTCTCTGCTCTCTCTGCAGTTGCCTTTCTCACAGCCTCGCTACTACCTGTCATCGAACAGCTCTACCTGAGAATCGACCCCACCCCTCAAGCTCCCAACTCAGTCAGACTTGCACATCAAACCCCACTTTACCAGACCTGGCTCTTCACCTTCCCCCAAAACCTGCCTCCCTCATGATCTCAGTTCTAGGTTCGTCATCACCCGGCACCCAAGACAAAAGCCCACGTGCCTCTCCCTCACCTCCCCCGCCCAATCAGCCATGGAGTCCAGTTGATTTAATATCCTGTCTTTCTCAAACCCGTTCCCTCTTCTCTGAACCTGCATGTATTTTAGCTCTTACCCAGGTTGCTAGCAACTGTGGTAGAATGTCTCCAAATATGGCCCGCATCACTTTCCCCAAGGCCTGTGTGCAGTTCCTGCCATCAGGAGGTGGGATCTCTCCCTCTCCCAGGTCTGGACTGCCAGTGGGCTGTGCTGACCAGCGGAACGCAGTGACAGTGGGGCTCTAGGGCTTCCTGGGCTAGGCTTTTAGCAGCCTTGTAACTCCCAGTCTGGGCTCTAGATCTCCTCTCTCCTCCCCGGCTGCCACGCTCTGAGGAAGTCCAGACTGGACTCTGGGGGTTCAGAGCATGGTACCCAAAGCGCTGGCTGCCCTCTTCTCTGATTCAATCCTGCCACCATGTGGCTCACTCTGGGCTCTGGGTTTCCAGGCTCCTCCAGGCTCTCTCCACAGGTCAGGAGGTTTCCTGTTCCTGGCCTTGGTTCCCACAGTTCCCAGTGTTTGCGATGCCCATCTCCCCCCTTCGCTTTGTCTCATTCTTCAAGACTCAGCAGGCCCGACCATCCGACCCCAGGCCCAGTCACCGTGCACTGTGCACGTGTGATCGTATTTCAGTACCTGTGGCACTGCACAAACCCCCACTTCCACGTCAGTGTTCCCAATGATTGGAGGCTATTGAAGGACAAGACTATATTTTTTCACTCTTTAGAATCCCCAGTGCCTAGCACATGGTGGACACTCAATAGATGTTTGTTAAATTAAATACAACTGGACTTCCGGCCAAGATGGAGGCCTAGACAGACACGCTGCGTCTCGCTCCACAACTAAGAAAGAATACAACTACTGTACCTCAAAACTAGAGACAACTAGAAGTTCCAAAAAAATCAAACTGCATGGAAGTCCAACTAACAAAGATATAAAAAGAAATACTCATCCAGACAGGTGGGGGGGGGGGCAGAGAGGACGTGGTGTGGTGGCAACGGCAGGCCGGTGGAAAGCGTAGTCACACGTTTTAAAAAGTCGGGAGGGACACCTGGGAGGCGTTCCCAGCACCAGACCAGACTGCACTGCTCACGGTTCCAGCACCAGGGAAAATAAAGCCCCATTGCTTCTGACGGTGCAAACCAGTGGGGGTTGGGGCAGAGGAAGAAACTGCTGGTCTCTCAGCAGAGTCCCTTGTTTAAAGGGCCCTCACAGTCCTAGAACGTCCGCAGACCCACCCACTCTGGGAACAACGATCAGGGCAACAGATAGAGAGGTGCCAGTCCCATATGAAGTGGGAGAGGTGCCTGGAAAAGGAGCAAGTGCAGAGCAAGCGGCATTATTCCCTCTCAGACCTCTCCCCCACAAACAGTGCCACAACATGGTGAAATGGGTTGCCCTGTACTGACAAATACCTAAGGCTCCGCCCCTTACAATGTAATAGGAGCAACAGCTCTACCTAAGACACAGAGGCAAACAAACACAGGAGCCTGTCAGGATGAGGAGACAGAGAAGTATGGCCCAAAAGGGGGAATGGAGCAAGGTTCCAGTGGGAGAACTAAGCGACGAGGAGAGAGTCAACCTTACAGATGAGGAGATAGCCAACCTAACAAATGAGGAGGTAGGCAACCTAACAGATGTAGAGTTCAAAACACTGGTGATAAAGATTTAAGTATGGCAAACGCATAAGGGAAGAAGTGAAGGCTATGCTAAATGAAACGAAGGAAAATCCACACAAAGCCAATGGTGAAGGGAAGGAAATCAAGGTTCAAATCAATGATTTGGAACATAAGGAGGAAAAAAACAGTCAACCAGTATGGAATGAGAAAACAAGAATTGGAAAAAATGAGGAGAGGCTTAGGAACCTCTGGGACAACTTTAAATGTGCCAACATCCGAACCATAGGGGTGCCAGAAGGAGAAGAGGAAGAGCAAGGAATTGAAAACTTATGTGAGAAAACAATGAAGGAAAACTCCCCAAATTTGGCGAAGGAAATAGACATATTTCCAGGAAGCACAGAAAGTCCCAAACAAACTAGACCCAAAAACGACCACACCAAGACACATCATAATTAAAATGCCAAAGGCTAAAGATAAAGATGGAATCTTAAAAGCAGCAAGAGAAAAGCAGAGAGTTACCTACAAAGGAGTACCTATAAGATTATCAGCTGACTTCTCAAAAGACACTTTGCAGGTGAGAAGGGACTGGCAAGAAGTATTCAATGTGATGAAAAGCAAGGACTTACAACCAAGATTACTCTATCCAGCAAAGCTATAATTTAGAATGGAAGGGCAGATGAAGTGCTTCCCAGACAGGTAAAGCTAAAGGAGTTCATCATCACCAAACCATTATTATATGAAATGTCAAAGGGATTTACTTAAGAAAAAGAAGATTAAAACTATGAACACTAAAATGACAACAAACACACCTATCAACAACTGAATCTAAAAAATAAAAACAAAATCCAACTAAGCAAACCAGAATAGGAACAGATTCATAGGTATGGGGAGCATTTGGAGGGTTGTCAGCTGGGAGAGGGAAGGGGGAGAAATGGGGATACGGTGCAGGGATTAAGAAGCATAATCAGTTGGTACAAAATAGATAGGAGGAAGTTAAGAATAATATAGGAAAGGGTGAAGCCAAAGAACTTATATGCATGACCCATAGACATGAACTGAGGGGGGTGGGATTGCTGGAGGGAAGGTGGGTACTGGATGGAGGAAAGCAAAGGGAAAAAAATTGGAAGCACTGTAACAACATAATCAATAAAATATACTAAAAAAAACAAAACAAAACACTACTGGCTAATTCTGCTTTACCTGATGCACTCCTTTACCATCTAGCCTTGTTCCATGACTGGAATTCTTGCCCTAAGAAGAGCATGCGCCCCTTGAGCCAGTGATGAATTTTCTGTCTCTCACACCCACAGTAGCACAGTGCTGGGCAGAGGACAGACAGACTCAACTGACTGTTTGCTCCTGGCCTCAGGGTCTGGCCAGGCAAGTCTGGCTCCCTTCATGGCACTCACAGGTATGAAAGGGTGTCCGGTCAGGCAGGGAGCGGGTTTTCCTCCGGATGGGCAATGACTTTTCCATCTCTTCTTTCAAGATCATCTTTCCCAAGTTGGAAGTAACCTAGGAAGGGAGAAAGGGAAATGGATCCAAGGCTGTAATACTCATTTTTTATCTCCAAAAGGTTCAGAGTTGGGCATATTGCAGGTACGAGTGGGGACAGATTTCCTCAGTGGCTCGGCTATGCCCAGGAACCCGTGGAGCCTGTCATTCTGGTCTGATGCACTGCTACACTGGGATTGGCCACCCTTGGGAGACAGGGGTCAGAGCTGCTCAGTATAACTCTGTCCCAGTGACCTTCTGTCCCAGGTCACAATGTCCAGAGCACAAGCCCATGTCACCGCCGGTGGCCTTTTCATGACTCCCAACACCTTCTCTCCTCCCTGGGAGCCCAGCAGCCTGCTCTCTTCCTTTGCTTCTTCTCATGAACTGCTCAGCCTGTGGAAGCCTGGTACTGATGGAGCCACCCTTTCTGTGCTTTGACCCTAATATTAACTAGTGTCCCCCCAGGAGCAGCATGAAAGCCCGGCGCCCCTTCCACAGCAGCAGCTGAAGTCCTGGGAAGAAAGGGGGCTCCTCACATGCTCAGGACACTCTCCAGGCATGAACCCGTTTAGAAGAGAAGACCGATGCAACTGGAACTTTTGTCCCAGGAAGACACAGGGAGGCTGGGTTGGGGTTACAAGATGCTACCTTGCTGAGTTCCTCTCTTTGACGCTCCCTGAGAGCCTTCATCTCCTCCTCAGAGTCATCATCTTCGTCCTCCTCCTCCTCCACCCCTTTCCTAGATGCTTTCCGCTTCCTCCATTCCGTTTCTGGGAAACACAGGCAAAAGCAAGTGCATCAACCATTTGCTCAGCAAGTATTTACCAGGTGCTGGCTGTGTGCAAACACTACAAATTATTTTTTTTTTTAATGAAACGAAATGAAATAAAAATAAAATTAAAAAAAAATAGTAACAATTGCCTTGCAATGGGGCTGGGTAGGCAACACACACTCCCATGGCTTAAATTCATTGGGGACCAAGACCTCGTCTCATCTCTCTTTTCCTTTCCCGGAGCTCCTACCAGAGCCTGGGATGCAGCACAAGTGTGGCAGAGTCTGCTGAGTGGTCCAATAAGTGCAGGAAAGTGACGAGTGACTAATATAGGACACTGATACCAGAAGCTCTAGAAGTGCATGCACAAAGAGCCTGCAGGGCTCACAGAGGACACGGGGTGGGAGTGGGTAAGGGCAGCTCACAGGCAACAACAGGGGGCTACAAGGCAGTGGCCTGACCCCCCTTACCCTCTGCAGCAGCTTCTCTTACCCACAACAGCCAGTGATGGGGGGCACGGCCAGTAGTCAGTTTCAATCTTGGCTGGCTGGTTGGGGTCAGGGGGCTGGGCTGCAGGGAACTTGGATGACTCGATGATGAAGTCCTCAATCAGGTGCTTGCTCTGAGGGCTGCCTCCTGTGGACTCTGGAGGTGCAGGTCAGCATCAGCCTGTGCACCCCTTGGCCCCTCACCTCTCCCCTTCACAGCCACGAAATCGTGGGTGTCAAAAAGAGGCACAAGGAAGAACACAGGGCACAGAGCACGGTGGCGTGCTGGTGTGGACGGTTATTCTCCTGTCCCCTCCCAGCCCCTGGCACAGCCTCCCAGCGGGCAGAGCAGGTCGGTCGGGGACCTCACCTCTCTGCCTGTAGATGGGTGGCTTCTTGTAGATGTTGGAATCTGGGCGAGTGGTCTCTGTAGGGAGTAAAAGCGGATAAGAAGGAGTGTGTGTTGATGGCTGGGGAGATCGGGCCAGGGATGAGAATGGAGACAGGAGGAATGGGGAGAAGACAGGAAATTCAGGGGCTCCTCTCTGGAGCCCAGAGAGAACCAGACTTCCTGCCACTGTCCCTTATGGGTTTGGGAGTTTCTGCACTTCTCTGGTTGGGTGGGAAGGAAGATGAGACTGCATCCACCCTCTTTGGGAGCTCGGTCTGGGGTCCGGCACCAGGGGGTCTGGCCAGTTCTGTGGGGAGCATGTCCCCAGGCAGTGGGGGACTGAAAGCAAGGGGATTCCTGAAGAAGAGAGGAGTTCCTAGGACAAAGGTGCAACCAGGCTGACAATAAAACCTACCAGGATGGTGGAAATGGGGTAGGCTGGTCCGGAGGGTCCCAGAGGTTTTTGGCGCTGAAATCTGAGAGATGGTTCCAGGGGACCGGCTGCCCACCCACACCTGCAGAGCAGAAGTGAGGTTTACTATAGCTCCCAGGTCCCTCACTCTGTCCCCTCCAACCCATGCAGGCGCAACTTCACCTTCCTCTACCATCTCTGTCCTCCCACCTAGCAGCCCACAAGTCCCCAACCCCAGGGCAGAGGAAGGCATCCAAGGACTCAACCTGCTGATGGTGCCTGGCCTAGGGACAAAAGGTTACTCGAGGTCCTGGGTCAGACAGGAGAATAGACAGAGCTGGCCAGTGGCCGGATGAGGGCCAATGACTCTGTCATCCCCTGGGCTCTGCAGAGCCCTGTCTGGATGCCTGTGGGGGAGGGGTTGGGCCTGTCAGAGCAGGGCTGTGGGTGACACTCACCTCTGGGGATGGTGGGGGGGATGTGGATTTGGGTGACAGTGAGCGCTGCGAAGGAGAGGAGCTGGTCAGAGCCACAGGGTGGGGTTAAACCCTCATCCCTACACCCCCAGAGGGGCCACTTCATCCCCCACCCAACTCTGCACCCTTGCCCGGCCGATGTCTGAGCCACCTCGTCTCTACCAACCCTTCCAGTTCCCAGTGCTGGCCCTCCGTCCTGCTCCCTCCTTGTGCTCTCCTGAGCAGAGTCCCAAGTCTGTCCCTGGGACGCATGGAGAAGCCCCAGATCCTGGAGCAGTGTGCTTCTGCTCTGAGGGCCAGCCGAGGATGGCTGTGGCCGTGTCCTCAGGGCCAGACCCACAAGCATCCAGGATGGAGCCTGCGCTCCTGCCCGAGCATTTAAGTCTCCCCCAGCCTGACCCCATCTCAGCTCAGCCACGACACTACCCCTTTCTCAAGCACCACCTACAGAGCACCTGGCATGCGCGCTTTACCTCGCACACTTGACTCCCTGGTGAGGTGGGTGGGCAAAGTGGTCACCTGTATTTTACAGGAGGGGACACCGACCACACTGCCACACAGGTCACTCAGCAGGGACTTTCAGCCGCTGAGTTCAGTGCTCCTGGGTGCTTTCCACAAATCTGCTCTTTCTGCCCACTCCCATGCTCCTCCTACCTGACCCTTGCTGTCTGTCGCTGCCATCGGAACTCGGTCAGCCCTGCTCCCCCACGGAGACCCCCAGCCCATCTCTGCCTGCTTTCCACAAGCACTCAGCTGCCACTGGTCCATTCCTGCGCCCAGCTCCCTTTCTTGTTTTGGAGTCTGGCTTCCAGGAAAGAAGGCATGACAGGGGTAGCCATCCACCCAGTGTGGCCTGGGGAAGCCCAACTCCAATGCCCTGTCCAAGAGGAACTTTCCCCCAACTCACCTCCCGGCTTCTGGGCAGCTCCACATGCTCCAGGAGAGAATAGGTAAAGTGAGGCTCGTAGATCATGAGGTCAGGCCGCTCGATGTCCAGGATGGCCTTGTCCTTGGGGATGGCAGCCAAGTCCTTGTAGCCCAGCACCTGATTGTCCATCTTGGCCTGAAGGGAAATGGTGGCAATGGAACAGTTGTGACCAAAGGCTCACCTGGGATCCTGGCCTTACAAACCAGGTTTGCAATTCATTAGGAAGGAAACGGACAGCCTTTTTAGATGTTGGCTCCTGTAAGTTAATAGTTCCATTGCTTAATTTTAAGGGTTTATAGTTGCCTTGAAAATCGTAGTCCTTCACCTAGTCCTCTGGGTGGGGGAAACTTCTCTGGATTTGGGGGTCCTCTCTGCCCACCAGCCCTGGCAGAACCACCATCAGGGAGGCTGAGTGAAGCCGCCCAGCATGGAGGGTGCTGGTGGCCAAGAGGTACTCACCACAATGCTGGAGGGAGAGCCAGGAACACTGGAGTCTCGGGAGGAGCTCACGCTCCCGGGGGAGGTAAGTGGTTGCTGGGGAGAGCGAGAAGGCGGGCGTGGGAATGTGTGTGCGGGCGAGGGCCGCTCCAAAGGCTCAGGACCGGCCCCGGAAGGGTGGGCCAGGGCAGAGAGGGCTTCCTAGGCCTCTGGGACCCCAGGGTGCGGCGCTGCGGGCAACCACCAGGTGGCACCATCGACCCCATCTGACCCTCGGCTGGAAGCCTGGCTCCACCCACCGCGAGCCCCAGGCGCCCACTGCCCAGGTTTCGGTGCAGCCCGGCGCACCTTCTGCAGCCGATCCATGCAGTAGGGAGATGGCCGGTCGGGTCGCTCGCAGATCCCTGTGCGCGATGGGAGACGACAGGGCGTCAAGCTCTGCCCGGCTCCTGGGCGCTGAGCGCGTGCGGCCGCGAAGGCAGAAAGGGCGTCCCACTGGGCTGTAGCGTCCTCATCCCTCGGTGGCTCTGCAGGCTGCTAGCCGAATACAGGGCCTGGAAGGGGACGGAGAACGTGCCGGCCAGGCTGTCAGGCCGGGGTCTCCGCGGGCTGCGGCTGGGGCCGGGGCCGGGGCCGGGCAGTCCCTCGCGTTTGGCCTAGGCTCCGGAGAGCAGGGCGGAAGGGCGCCGGCCTCAGGCTTCCATTCGCTCAGCCTGGCGGGCCTGGGAGGCGGGAAAGTGGAGGGCCGCGCTTGTTTTTGAGCCATTGTTCTCTGGCTAGAAAGGAAATGACGGCAGGGGTCAGCCTTCCCGGTGCAGCCGCTTTGTCACACCTGCCCTGCCCTGGGGCTGCAGGCCAGCTTCACCTCCTCTCTGCGGCACCAGGTTCCCTGGCTCTGTGCTGGCCCCTTGTCCCACTCCCCCTCCATCTGCTGTTCTCTGTGCCACTAGCTCTCATACCCCAGGAAGGGTGGACACAGAGGGTCTCAGTAATGCCTGTGATGTGGGCACACCCAGAGAGAGGACAGGGTACCAAGCAGACTTGGGGTGAAGTGGTCAGATCATTGGCTGGGGGCTGCCACTCTGCCCCCCGGGTCTGCCGCTGGTTCCAACCCCTGTGGCAAGGGGAGAGGAGGGTAGAGGGATCCCACATCCCTGTGTGCCTGTCTCTGTACATCAGTCAGACTCACTTGCAGAGTAAAGCACCCTTTGGGGCCAAGGCCCTATCCCAGCTTCCCGCAGCCTTCTCGGATGCCTGTGCTGAGGTTGCCCTCTGAAGAGCTACTTCCCTTCAGGCTAGCACCGCTGCCCCAGGCCAGTGGGAAGGCATCCTGGTGGGTGCTGCTCTCCCTTGGTTCCTAGGAAGGAGCTCCCTGCAGCCACAGATTGTCTTCTTGCTCAGTGACTCCCTTAGCAATGTTCCCCTTCCCCCTCCCCCTATTCCATCCGGTACTAGACACATAATAACCATCAATGGATGCCTGGCTGAGTTTCCAGTGTGATGGGGGCTGTGGGATTGTCTTTCTGTCTGCTGGCAGTAAGCCACAAAGTGAAGAGAACTGATGGCTACAGAGTGGTCCAGGGAGAGGCAGCATAATGAGGTGGTTAAGAGCATGAACTCAGCTGGACCTGGGAGAGCCTGGGGGTGAGTACAAAACTGCTACTCAGAAGCTGTGTAACCTTGGGCATATTACACACCCTCTCTGTGCCTCATGTTTCTCATCTGTAAAATGGAGGATGGTGTCACAGGGTTGCTCTGAGTATCAGATAAGTTATAACACATGAAACACTCAAAACATGAATACTATGTAGAGTATTATTATTATTTCTCTCTCTCTCACTGAAGACAGAGTGCTGGGGAGCCTCCCCCATTGGCTGGGATGGCAGCAGGGGGAGGTTCTTACACTGAGTGCACCAAAAGCTAGAAAGATGAATGGATAAGGCCCTGAGCATGTCAAAAACAAGATCGTGTGGCACCTGAATTAAACCTCTTTCCTTTTGCACTGGCACCTGCCTCACAAGTTTGGCTTTTGTTACAACAGGCAGCCGAAACTCCATTTCATTTGGTTGCATCTCCACAAGGACTAATGAACTTAGATGTTTTTTTCTGTAGTTCTTTGCAACAGAGGATCATGAAAGACTGAGATCAGTGGTGCTCCCAATCTTATCACCTGTTTCTTTATATCAGGTAATTTTTCTGCTCACTGTCTCTCCACCATCAAAACCACCTGTGTGCTGCACAAGCAGCCCTCACTCCCACTTCCCTGCCTTAGTGCATGCCCTTTCACTTTTCTCCATCCACCTCCTTGTCTTCCAGATCCCACGCACCCTTCAAGGTTAGCCCTTAACCCTCATCTCCTGGGAAGCCTCCTGACCATTCTAGTCCTCAGCCTTCTCTGAATTCCAGTGGGACTTTAAAGGAAAAGTGTGTAACTTAGACCTTGATTTTTATGTTGCCTGACACAGGAACGTGTTTTTATACTTTTTATTTATTTTTCTAACTAGAATGGCTGCTCATTTTTGGAGGGCAAAACAACAATAATAATAGCTATCATGTTTTGCATGCTCGTGCATAGATGATTTTGTTTCATCCCCCAACAATGCTATAAGGTAGTCCCATTTTGCACATGAGGAAACAGGCTCAGAGAGGTTAAAAACTTGTCCAGAGTCATGGAGCTAAAAATGAAAATCATTGGCATGACTCAGAGTGCCTACCTAGTACCATGTCAGGTGCATCGTGAGAAAAGTCTGCCACATTTCTCAAGTCTTTTTTGATTTCTGGAGCCAGAGCTTCTCCAAGACAAGACTCTGGCCAATCAGTTACACCAGGTTTTTGGTGCTCATGGGAAGACTCCATTCCACAGCTTCATCTTTTTCCTGCCTTCTTAGCTCAGTTGGTAATGCTTTTAACTAGGTGTCTGAGGACCAGAATAAACTCTAGTACATATTCAAGGACCTGTTAGCTCCCTCTCACTCCTCTCTAATCTTTAACTGCCATTGTCACACTAGCTATACATTTGGTTTAGCCCTAAAGGCTGACACTTATTCATCCATTAGCCCATCCATCCACTCACCTATCCATCTACCCATCTATTCATCCACCCATCTATTTATCCATCCATCCACCGCCCCCCCCCACACACATCCATCCATCCATCCATCCATCCACCCACCCATCCATCCATTCACACACACACCCTGGGCCGTCTATTCACTGAATTCTTTCTCAGCACCTATTCTGCAATGACCACAAAGCTGCACTCTGTGATAAGTCTTCTGGAGAACATGAAGATGAGTCAAAGGAGCTAGCTGCCCCTCCAGAAATGAGACATGTATATAGATAACTCCCGTGCAAAGCAGAAAATTACATGTGCCAGATAAGATAGTGTAAGGGGCTTTGAGAGGTCACAGGAGAGAGGATCACTCCTGCTGGGATGTCAAGAGGGGAAAATTAAGAAGATTTCTTAGAAGAGGAGGCAGTATATGAGATAGGCCTTGAAGGATGTCCTGTTTGAGATCATACAAGAATTGAAAGAGGGATTCTTGAAAGAGAAAGCAGCAGGAGTAAAAGTGGGTCTGTTTGCAGAACAGCATGCATGGCTGAACTGTGGAGCTCATGAGGTTGAGGTATGGTTGGGGCAGGGGCATGGGGGCCAGACTATGAAGGCCTTGAACCCAGACTGCAGGATATAGATTGTGTTCTGTGGGCAATGAAATCCATGGATATACTTGGAAACATGTTTTAAACAAAGGAGTGACAGATCCAAGCAGTGCTTTGGGAAAATGAATCCGGTCACAGCCTGGGAGATGCACTGGAGAGAAAGAGGCCATCCAGAGAGAGACTAGCCAGGAAGCTATGGACGCAGTTCAGACGGGAGCACTGTGAGGGCCTAGACTTGGGCATGGGGCCAAAGATGGGAGATAGCCTACGGGCAGGATGTGCGAAACAGGACTTGATCTGGAGATCTGCCGTGGAGAGGCAGTTTGCAAGACAGGAGAGGGGGAAGCAATGAACTCACTTTGGTCAGGTTGGGGTGGAAGTGGGTGCAGTAGGTGAACAGGTGGGACTGTCCAGGGAGAACAGGAGGTTGCAGGAGAAGCAGGCTAGAGATAGAGATTTGGGAGCCATTTGAGCTAGAGGTGATGGTCTGCATATGAGGTCTGCCAAGGGAGAAAGAAGGTCAAAATCATCCTCTGGGAAACACCCAGGGGACTAGAATGATGGCCAGAGGCAGCATGAATGGGAGGAGACTTGGACCGCTAGCTCCTTGAAGGGCAGGGGGTGTGTCTAGCAATTCTTTATATTTTTAGCACAGTGAGTATGCAGTCAACACTGGGAGGATGGGAGGGGGCGGAGGAGGGGCTGAGAAGGAACATCATCACCCAGAGAAGGCCAGAGTGCTTCAAGGAGTGACAGCCTGCCCGCGTGGGTGTCCAGTCCTGCTGGCCTCTGAGATCATCTTTAGAGGAATATGAGACCTTGTTAGGAACCATAGGAGGGCAGGTGTGGCCCAGGTCCATGGTGGGTGCTTCCCAGGAGTGTGATAGAAGGGTGGGACGGGGCCAAGAAGAGGAACTTTGGAAGAGGCAAGACTGGCTGAAGGTCTTTAAGGAAAGGGGAGATTGGACCATGTTTGCAGGCAGAGGGAAGGATAATGAGGAAGAGATGGCTGCAGGAGCCAGGTTCCAGCATGGTGGGGGGACCGGTCCATGCCCAAGCAGAGGACCAACTTTGGAAGGAAACACTTGCTTCCCTGAAAGGAGAGGCCGGGGTAAGAAGCAGGGTAACCACGTACAGCAGCATTTAGAGGGGCCAGTCTCCATCTGGAGGCTTTTATTAAAAGTGAGAGATAAATATATAAATGAATGAATGAATGAATGAATGAATGAATGAATGAATAAAAGCCCTGACCAGTGTGGCTCAGTGGGTTGGCGATCATCCTGCAAGGCAAAAGGTTGCTGGTTCGATCCCTGGTCGGGGTGCCTACGGGAGGCAGCCAATCAATGTTTTTCTCTCACACCAATGTTTCTCTCCCTCTTTCTCCCTCCCTTCTCCTCTCTCTGAAAATAAATAATTGTTTTTTAAGTGAGAGATAAGGTCCTACGCAGATCTCACAGGCCAGTTAGGTGGAGATTAAAGAGAGCTGAGGTTTGTGAGGGTCCCAGTGGAGAGTATAGGTGGCTGAGCAGGCTGGGGAGGACAGAGCTTCTGGTCTCCTGGAGACTGAGGCTGCACCTGGGTGGCCCTGGCGCCCTCCCACTGAACAGCCATTTGAGGTGACCTGGAGCAGGGTGATGGCTGTCCATCAGTGGTAACTGCCCAGGCACAGAGAGGGGGGAGGGGTCCAAGATAAGCTGTGTCACAGGAACATGTGGTCATGCTGAGACCCACACTCACATACGCACACTGTCCTACAGGCACAGCCATTCAGAACGGGGTTCAAAATAATGATGTCTCTGCCAGTCACCCCGGCCCCCTCTAATCCACAGCTGTCCACAGCCCCCTGCCCATCCTTGTGCTGGGTGTAGTCCCTCAGCCTCAGGTTCCTTCCTTGTCCTGAGCCACACCCCTCCAAGACCCTCACACCAGTGTTAGAAAGCACACTGGTACCTTGTTAATATTTTGCCCTTTGGGGGGATTATTTTTTAATTTGTGCTAGTCTATGGTGTTCGATGTTACTGGTGAAATTTTAAACCAGGACAGAAAATATTCTGGGAGGAAAGGGTGTGTGTGTGTGTGTGTGTGTGTCTTCGGTCCAATAACACCACAGAGACAACGGTGTGGTGTGTGTGTGTGTGTGTGTGTGTGTGTCTTCGGTCCAATAACACCACAGAGACAACGGTGTGGTGTGTGTGTGTGTGTGTGTGTGTGTGTGTCTTCGGTCCAATCACACCACAGAGACAATGGTGGTGTGTGTGTGTGTGTGTGTGTGTGTCGGTCCAATCACACCACAGAGACAATGGTGGTGTGTGTGTGTGTGTGTGTGTGTGTGTGTGTGTGTCGGTCCAATCACACCACAGAGACAATGGTGGTGGTGTGTGTGTGTGTGTGTGTGTGTGTGTGTGTGTGTGTGTGTGTGTGTGTGGCTTCGGTCCAATCACACCACAGGCAACGGCTTACTCCACCCACGTGTAGCCCCGCCCCCAAAGCTACTTTCCTCCAAGTCCACACCCCCTCACACTCCACCTCCTCCAGCCCCACCCTCTCCCACCAAGCACACCCACTGCCTATGTACTCCCTAGGTCCCAGCAAGCTCTGCTGGAGAAGGCCACAGGGCAAGCTGCAGCAGGAAGGTAGGGCAGTATGGAAGGAAGGGAAAGAACCTGGGCGGAAGGTAAGCCCAGAGGGCGGAAGGGACATCTCAGCTTCCTGGCTGGGATCAGACCCTGGTGGGCTCCTCATCCTTCCCAGGTCCCGCCCTGCTGTGCTGCCGGCCTTATCTGAGCCACCAGCCAGCCCCACCTCACGCTGCCCACCCCAATCTCCAGGACAACTAGAGCCTCTCAGCTCCCGGAAGGGGCGATAACACCCGCCCACCCAACCAGCTGGCTCTTGCTCCCGGTAGGCGCTGACCTGACTGTGGCTCTCCCAGCTTACAGAAATGAAGGCCCAACAGGCAGACGCACAACCTGAGTCCTCTGGCCCAGCCTCTGCTCCTGTCCTAAGCCAGCCACCACTTGCTGTGCCCCAGCCATTGGGCCAGGGGCTCTGCATTCACACGAGCCAGTGCCCTCCCCAGTCAGAGATGAAGAAACCCTGGCTGAGAGCTTAGCTTGCCAGAGGCCACCAGATAGAAGCCAGGCTAGAATTGCTACCCAGCTTAAAGTCAATGAATACTCTTTTCAGAGGGTCCCAAATGATCCCACTTAATCTGAACTTGGGACTTTGGATCCCATGTGTTAACCTCATACGGCGGAGCCATCTAGAACCCCGCTTGCGGGCCTGGACGGTCGACAAGGAGCAGGGAGTCTGTGGGACTTGGGCTCTGAGCCTCCAGGCGGGGTCAAGCTGAGGTGCCAACAGTAAACCGTTATGAAATGAGGCCAGCTGTCCAAGTGGGCTGGGGTCAGGGTGGGCAGGAACTTTGCCCTCCCCCGTTCCTCTGGTTTCATTCACAGTGTGACTGAGGTCCCTGCTCCCGCCAGGCTCTGTCTGCTTTCCTTTCCCTTCTTTAGTTTCTTCATCCTTGCTCCCTGGTTTGTTTCCCTTTCCCCTCTCCAGCTCCCAGCCCCACCCCCGCTGTTACTGTGGCAACAACTCAGTGCCAGAAATAAAGGCAGGATCTGGCTAGGTTGCCAGTCCCCAAAACAGCATCCCAGCGCAGAGAGGGGACGGGCCCACAGGCCTGGAGCGTTGGAAGCAGGGGGGCCCAGGCCTGCTCTGAGGCTGGGCTCTGCGGGGAGGGGCACCCATGCTCCTCCAGAAAGGATGTGGGGTGAGCAGGAGAGGGCTCCCTGTTCTGGGTCTGTCAGAGTATCCCTTCCCTTCGCCTATCCTGAGGCCTGTGCCTTTTCCAAGACTGGAGAAGCCCTCACCGCCCACCCACCACCACCCTGTTCTAGATGCTGGGACTCGGGTTGGGGTTCCTCTAATGCCAACATTCTCCAGCTCCCTCTCACACTCCGGGAACCATCATGCAGGAGCAGATGGGCCCAGAATCTGGGACCTGGTCTGAGAACCCATCTGCTCAAGGCCTGTGTCCCCCACGCCCTGCTCCTGATGACATCAGGACTGGGCCCAGGCACCCCCTTCCTCCCCCCTACCCCACACAATGTGCATCTATTCATGTGGTTTTCTTAGCTCTCTCACTTTGGTTTCTGTATCCTCTCTCTACATCCTCCCTCTGAGGAGCTCCTCCTTCTGTGGCACCCCCAGTCCCTCAGGCTTGCTTGGTCCTCAGCACATTCCTGCTCTGGCCTCTCTTTCCAGTGGGTCCTGGGATGAGTTGGACTGTCACTTGTATAAGCTGGTTTGGTAGGGCTGGGGGAGACGCAAGGGTCTTACATCCCAAATTCAGCTTTCTGAATTATGCGCCATCCCTATTCTTGCCTTTACACACACACATGTGCTCCAAAAGAGGAATTCCTATAGACCTGCACCCCCAGGTAGACAGCCTACCCCAGGTGTTCCACAGCTGGCCCTGGAGAGGCGGCAGCACTGAGGCGAGATGCACACGTGGGCATGGGCAGGAGAGCCCACACTGAAACAGTTGCAAAGCTCATGCACCTGCTTGCTAGATGACACCCCCCACTCTCCCAGAGAGGCCCCCACACAATGACACACTGTGCCCTGGACTCCCACTTGTACCCACCCACCAGTGTCTCCTTCACAGCCATTTACATCATGTGCTGACAACCCTCCCCAAGCTGTGCACGTTCCAGCAACACACGCAGAGCCCCTACCTCTACCCATTGCCTGGGGGCTTCCCGTGCCACCCACTCCCAAAGCACAGCTGCCTGTCTCCCAGACCTGCCACTGCTCCCCTGACTCTGGCACCTGGCAACATAGCCCCCAGGTGCATCTGCCCTGGAAAGGGCATTAGGCTTGTCGGGCTGAGGCAGGGCCGCTAGAAGGGGCATCTCTGGGTCCTGGGAGGCCTGCATGTCTGTTCAGCCCCCAGCCACTTCAAGTACATCAACAGCCAGCACCTGGAGACAGCTGGGGTCAGGCCTGCAGCCACACCCTACAACCCAACCTCAGCCTGCATCTGGCCCTCACCAAGCCTGGCCAGTCAAGGGCTAAAAAGGGCCTCCCCAGGGCCCTCACCCCAGGAGCACACACCACCGACCACCAACAGCATTCAGACCTCTGTGTGAACTGCTCCCAACACTGGAATATCTGTGGTACAGTGGGAGGGAGGTTGGCCATCCCTTCTCTCCCTTCCCTGTTGCTCAGCAAAAAGGGAACAGCGTCTCTGCCCACCCTGGGCCTCATCTCATCACTGAACTTCTGGCCCACACTGCTAGGTGAAGGGGCACTGGGGTGAGCACATGGAACTCCCCACCCCCTCTTCCATAAATCAGAAGGCGGTTGGATCAGATCAAACCCAGCTACTCCTAGGGGCTGGCCACTGAACAAGGGCCACAGCTGACCCTCCCCAGGCGCTCCTTGCCACCTCCCAGAGTCCCTCTCCCAGGCTGGTGCTGTGGCCCAAAGTGTCTGCAGAGGGGAAGAGAGTGGGAGACCCTGCCACCTACCTGTTCCCAGACAGGTGCTCTGAGCCTCAAGGCCGGGCAGAGACAGGCGCAGGCCCAGGTCCCAGGCTTCTGCTCTTCTTCTGAGCCTAGGTAGCAGGCATGGCTTCTAAGAACCCAGCCGTGTTTTCCCAGAGCACAAATAACAGGAAAAAAGCTGGCTGAGGTGGGTGGGGGACTGGAGAAGGAGGAGACCTACCCTTCTGGGCCCCCACCTCTCTAGCCCCCACCCTGCTCCTCTACAAGCCTGGAGCTTGGATCCCGGAGCTGAGCGGAGCTGGGGAGTCTGCGTCTGGCAGGCAGGCAGGCAGGGCCACTGGCACCCCCGCACCAGCACCCTCCCCACCTCCAGCTGATAGTGTGTGGCCAGCCCAGGGTGTGTTTGTATGTGTCTGCTCTTCCACCTCGCTCACTGGCTTGCTTGCTGCACTCAGTCCATTTCAGACAAGAGGAGCACTAAGCCGGCATCATGACGAAGCAGAATCGGAAACAGCCTGGGCCCGCCACTGGCCTCTTCCCATTTCCCACACCCCAGCCCCACCACACTCATGCGCATACACACACACACACACACACACACACACACACACACTCTCCGACCTCGTCCTAAACAGCCAGACTGGGCTTGACTCGGAGCCCAGGATGACAGCTTCTGGTTTCTCCAAAAACCTGTATCTCCTACACAGCACCTAACAGCAGCCACAGAGGCCTCCGGGGCCGCTGCTCCCTGGGTGATAAAGGGCCTGGACACTGAGGGGTGTGGGCACAGATGCCAGAATTGATCACCCAAGGGCAGATGGGAAGACTAGATGGGTGGGTCCTATGGAGACCTGAGCCCCCAGGGTCTGCGGTAGAGCACAGCACTGCTGGTGGGGGTGAGCAAACCCCATTTCTGGCCAGGGCAACTTCATCGAAAGGGGACTTCCTGCCGGGTGATGCCCAGGTCCCAGCACAGAATCTCCGGGATGTGCTCTCCCTGGCTCTGGGAAGACCTCCACCACTCCAGGACCCTGTCACCAGCTTGCTGGTTTCCTCTGAGTTCAGAGCAGAGCGAAGTTCATGCGTCACCCCAGAGGTAGGCAGGGGATGGAGCTCAGCCAGCTGATCCTGGCCCTGGCCTCCTCCCTACCTCTGCCGGGAAGACCTGCCTACCTAGGCAGCCTGCACTGTTGCCTCGGTAACCTGCCCACAGCCAGTCAGCTGATGTGTCAGCTGTCATTGGGGACATCTAGAACACGGGGAGGGGGCTTGGGATATGTGAATGGAAAGTCACAGGGAAGGGTCTGGAGGAGGGACAAGTGAGAATGTGCCCTGGGACCTTTTCCTCTAAGAGAAGAGAACAGGAAGGGGCAGGTGGGACAGGAAGGGAGGTACGTGTCTGGGTTAGTGGAAGACGGAGTAGAATGGATCCTAAAGGATGGGCTCTAGAGAGACCGGAGGAACAGAGAAGGCAGGTAGCTGAGTGGCTGAGGAAGAGTAGACAAAGTCCAGGCTTAGCTGCTGTGTGGGGGTGGGAATGGGTGGGGTGGAGGATGCTGGGAACAGGGGAGGAAGCACAGGATCCATTTAAGCATGAAGAAGAGGCCAAGAGATGATGCAGGAGGGGGGGTGTACCTCTGATGCCACAGGAGGGGCTCCAACCTTGGAAGCGAAGAGCCAGGCTTTTCTGGGTAACCAGACTGGCCCCAGGGCCTCTGTGCTTTCTCTCCCTTCCACCCCACCCTTGCTGCCCTGGCCCCACCCCAGGCCTGCACAGCCTCCCTCCACCCCTGCAGGGGATGAGTGCCAGGCCCGGTTCTGCCTCTGCCTCCAGGACTGACAATTTTCCCACTACTTGGGGTCCTCCCCTGCTCTCACTCAACCCCTCTGCAGACCCCACCCCAGGAGGCCTGTCTTCCTGTGCATAGCCCCCAGAGGTAAGGCTGGAAGGAGCCGCTGCTGGGAAGGGCCTGGAGAGAGGTGGCTCAGGAGGAATGGGTAGCAGTTTCCAGGCTGGGAGGGGAGGCATTCTCATCAGGGAAACAAGCATGTCCAATGAGGGGGGGGGGGGTTCAAGGGGAAGGAGGGGGAGTGGGGAGGGTTCTCTGTACCTTCAAGGGCCTAGGGCGTGGGGCAGGAGCAGGACAGCTTCCCCGGTGACATATACCTCCATCCCTTCGCGCATCTCCTCTCCGCCTCCCGTTGCCAAGACAACCTGCCGGCTCAGCCGAGGAGGCGGCAGGGAGGGGGGAGGCGGTGGCTGTGGCTCCTACTGCTTGTTCTTCAGTGATGGAGGGAGGAGGCCGGAGGTCGGCCTCTCTGCCAGGGTGGGTTGGGTAGGAGAGCTTTGGACCCAACCCCAACGCTCTCCCCTCCCCCTTCCGCAGGGCTCTGGGATTGGCTCCCAGGGCAGCCTCAAGAGGATCTTAATCCAGGGCCAGAGGCAGTCCTGGGCAGCAGCCCCCGCCCCCCACCCACTCCAGAAAGTGCTGTGTGGAGTTGGGAAAAGGCGACAGGTACAGGGGAGGAACAGTCTATACTGAAGGTCAGAGGGTGACTTCCAGCGGGAAGAAGAGGCCCTAGGCAAGGCCAGGGTAGGCATGCGGTTTTGGGCCCTGAAGCCTGACCCCATCTGACCTCTGTGTTCCTGACCCTCTCATTGCCCCCGCTCCCCACAGGAGCACCAGAGCCTGGGACAGTGCCCCTCCAATACCACGAGCCCCCCCCACCACCACCGCCACGGCCCCCAGCTCCATGGGAATGTCCCTCCATGGGCAGAGTGACCCTGGGCAGGACCGGTTTTCTGCCACCCAGCCTGGAACCTAGGGGACTGCAGAGCGAGGGCTCCCTCTGTCGACCTGAGCATGGCAGCTGTCAAGGTCATTTCCCTCCTTCTTTCTTTCTTTTCTTTTTTTTTTAAAGAAGATTTCATACACTTATTTTTAGAGAGGGGGAAAGAAGGAGAGAAACATCAATGTGCCTGAGAAAGACGGATCAGTTGTCTCTCAAATGCCCCCACCTGGGGACCTGGCCCACAACCCAGGCAAGTGCCCTGACTGGGAATTGAACCAGCAACTTTTCAGTTCGCAGGCTGGCACTCAATTCACTGAGCCACACCAGCCAGGGCAAGGTCACTTCTTGCTGAGAGTGATCCTGGGGGTCCAGAGGGCACAGTCAGGCAGGAGACCCTTCTTGAGCCTGCCACTCCACCTCACCTCTGGCCTCATCCTACAGAGACACTCGCTCTGCCTCCTGTGCCTCCTCTCGGGAAGGCCCCAGACTCTCCCAAGCCAGCTGAACGATCCTCCCCCAACTGCTTGCCTGCCTCCCCTTCAGGCAGGAATGAGAGGGGAGGCAAAAATCTTCCCCAGAAGCAGCAACTCTGGAAACCAGGTGCCTGCTAGCCCAGGCCCAGGGTAGGGCCGTACCCAGAAGGCTGGTGACGGGAGTACCTTTAAGCTCAGGAGTGCCTGAGGCCTTGAGGATGGTGTCGGATCCACACCAGGGGCTGGAGCTCCTGCCCCTCTCAGGCTGCCCCAGGCCCAGTGCCTAGTCCTCTGTTTCTTTGCCCAGCAATGTCTCTGGTGCCAAATGTCCTGACTGAACTCCGGCCCCGCCACCAGCCCCCTCCCCAAGGCCGGTGCAATAGACTCTCTGTCCTTTCTCCTCGTCTCACTCCAGTGCCCCATGCCCCGCCCCACACGTGAACCTGCCGGGGAGGCCCAGCAGCAGGGCCGCCTGCCTGCGCCTGCACCATCTAAACATTAACCCCCAGAGCGGACAGGCACACCTGGGCACCCAAGGAGAAGGGAGAGGTGACAGAGAACTGGGCCACAGGAACAAAAGGAAGGATGAGGCCTAGACAGGACTCTATCTCATCAGAGTTTGGACACCATGCCCTCCTACCTCCAGACACCGGCCCCCTTGCCTCCTGGACCGCAGAGCCTCGGCCCTCAGCGTGCTGCCTCCAGACCAGCCTTGCCCTGACTCGCAATTGCATTTGCTCACTCCCCTTCTCAACACCCCTCACTACCTCCTCCCTGCCAAACATAAAGACCAGACTCTCCAAAATGTGACCCCTTCCCCCGCCCCACTTCCCACCGCTGCTCTCAGAACTTCCGACCAAACCTTCAACTGCTCAGGTCCCCTGGGCACACCTCAGGTGCTCCTGCCTCCAGGCCTTTCTTCTCCCACTGTTCTCACACTGCGTTTGCCCCTCTCCTGTCTTCTCTGCTGGCTGAAACCCTGCTCGTTCTTATAGGCCCTTCCCAACTGCCCCTTCCCACACACTCTCCCACCCAAGAGCCCCATGCCTGCATGCACAGGGAGTAGAGAATGGCCCCTCGAGGTATTGAAGACAGGACAAGATCTAGATTCTGGGGCTCACTGGCTGTGGCCGCGGGCCACCAGACGTGCCTGCATGTGAGCTCACCCACACGTGACATGGGAATGGCCTCATCCCCTTAATGCAGGGTCCATATGAGCATGCCTTGCACGCGGCCTGGCACATCGCCAGAGCTCTGGGCATGTAAACGTCCCCATTGCCCACAGCTCTTCCTCCTTTTTCACCCTTTTGAATGTGCCAAACGCTGCTCTGCTCTCTCAGGTGTAAGAGAGAGATTTCCAAAAGCCCCAGATAAGAACTGTCTTTTTATGGGTTTATCCCCCCCAATTAAATATCAAGTGTCTTGAGAACTTGACAGGGGATGATGCAGTATATTGCCCATCTTGTTAATTTAACTGAAGGGTTAGAACAGTGCTTGTACCTTGTAGGGAACCAATAAATATTTGGGTTAACTGCTTAGGACCCTTCCCACCCAAGTCTACCTAAGGATGGAGGGTAAAGGCTGGATTCTGGCTCCTCCTCCTGCCTCCACCTTGAGGGACTGCAAGGTGCGGGGCCAGTGACACCTTTGTGGGCTTTCTGATGGTTTATTCCCTCAATAGACCCTTGCTCTGTATAAGGTGCTGTGCTGGGTATAAGTGGCAAGGGGGGCAAAGATAGACTATTTCTACATCTGAAGCACTTGCCGTCCAGCAGATCCATGACAAGCATAAATAAGTACGGTCTGGACCAGCTGCGTTATGTGCCGTTGGACAAGGGCTGTGCAGCTGGGGGGACCTGCGCCGTGGAGACTGCCACTTCCTCCAGGAGAGCAGAAAGTCCACGGGGCAGGCGAGGTGGCTCTGGTCTGGACATGTGAGCTCTATGGAGGAGGGCATGCTGGGCAGTGGGACCCTCACAAACAAAGGGACAAGCATGCTTGCTGAAGGGCACGGGTGTTGTTTTGGCAGCGCTCTGAAAGAACAGCCATGGGGATGGGGATGGGGCTGCGAAGGGCCTTCGGTCAGGATTGTGCAGGAGCCTGGAAAGCCATGCGAAGCTTCCCAGAGCTCGTGTGGTGCGGACAGAGCTGTGGGGCACAGCAGGGTAAGGCGAGCTGAAAAGACCATGACACCCGGCATGGGAGTGGGTGCTGGCGTCAGGAGGCAGAGAGGCCATTTAGAAAGCTTTGCAGGGATTGAGACATCCCAGCGAGGAGGGCCAGCCGCGGTGACCCAGAGTTTGGAAGAGAAAGCGGTCATGGGCCAGGGGGTGAGAGTTGAGATGTTGGCTTGCTCAGGGAAAGAGACAGCATGAAGAACTGGCAAGAAGAGGACGGCAGCAATCTTAGGGAATGTTTCTATGAAGAGGAGGCAGGACAGAGAAGATGGGACAGGGAAAGAACAGGAGAGCAGAAAACGAATGGCCTGTGCAGGCTGGGGGAGGAAAGAGTTTCAGAAAGGGCTGGTCCTCACGGTGTCTGGGGCTGTGGCCTGAGGACACCCAGGGCTGAGGCAAGGCTTTCTGGCTTGGTGACTGGAAAGTCCTTGCCACTGGACTCTGAGGGACAGGGCTGAATGGAATGACATATGTAGAAGCCAGCCTGCAAGGACTAAAAAGAGTGGATCCCTTCTCTGACTCCCCTCCGCCTCATCCGGCTGTTTGGAGGACAGGACAGGGAAGCGGGATCGATGTGGAGGCTATTCTTAGCTAGAGTTCTTGGTAATCCTAAACAGGCACAGGCTCTGAGGCAGGCCGCCACCGCCTCCCTCACCTTGTCACATCCTCCCCAAGATGGGCAGGTTCATCCGCCCTGTGTCTTCCCCTGCTGTGTTCCCCTCCCCCAACTGCACTCTTGCTCAGAAACTTCAGGCGCCCATTAGGGTGCTGGAGCCCACAGCCAGGTTGTCCCCGGGAAGCCCCCCTTCCTACCACACATCCGTATACTCTACACCCTTTGGAGGTCCCCTGATGAGAGAGCCATTCCTCTGACCACCGTTGGTGACTCTGAAACAGAGACGAATGAGCTGAACAGATGTCCCCAGAGTATGAAGAGGTAGTAAATAGTGGGGTGAGCCAGGGACCCGAGGCCGCCAGCAGGCCTGAGACCCGGCAGGCTCAGGCTTGGAGCAGGGCACGGGCTCTCTCTGACACAGCACTAGAGCCTCCAAGTTGACTTCCCTCACTGGTCCCCAGTTTGTCCCTCCTGGCCAGGTCTCACCTCGGAAAGCAAGAAAGGAAACAGTGCCGGCTTTCTGGAGCTGGCCCCCAGAGGCCTGTCTGTGCCCGGCAGGCCAAAGAGCCGAGGGAGGGGCCGTGGAAGGCGGAGAAGAAAGCAGAAGCAAGACAAAGGGCCCGTCCACCTTTGAAGCCGTCCCTAACCCCAGCCAGGGAAGATGGGGGTGGGTCTGAGAGCCTGGCTGTGGGGAGGCAGTCTCGAGTTTTAAAGAATGTCTCAAATTCCTTCGGAAATCACAGGGATTGTAAGAGCTGCCCCTCCTCACACACTTCCTTCCCAGCCCCCCAACTCCAGGCCTCCACACCTGGGGGCCGAACCCTTTGTCCTCAGGTAATTGCTGGGCTTTGCCCCTGAGTTTCAAATCCCATTGATCTCGCCAGTTATCAGCTGTGGCTGCAGACCACCCTCCCTACACACCCCCGAGAAAATGACCGTGGACACATCCCCCCACCCCCGCAGTCTGCACTGGGATTAAGGGTCTTTGTGCCTGGGTGGGGGGGAGAGGAAAGCAACCTGGGGAAAGCCAATTATGACGAGCAGGAGGGAGAACGTCCTGGGGCCTGGGGACCTCCCTCTCGGCTGTGGCTGTCTAAGCTGCCCAGAGTTGGGGGTGTCAGGCGGCTCCAGTGCTCCTCAAGGGAGAGGCAAGGGACTCCCTCCCCCCTCCAGTTAAACCCCGGCTTCCCTCTCCTCCCATTTGGACTAAACCAGGCCCCTCCACCACTCCCCAATTTGTCCTCATTTTTAGGCCATTCTTAGGAGGAGCGATGTCTTTCCTCCTTTTCCTTCTCTTTCCATAATCCCCTTCCCTGATGTATGCTCAGAAAAGAGGAAACCTGAGACTGGGGGTCCACCAGCGGAAGATAGCACTCAGGGAGGGTGTTTCCCCCAAACCTGGGCTGGGGTTGCGGGAGAGATCCGCGGCAGGGCCTTCCCAGCCAGAGCGCGGGAGCGAAGAGGAGGCTTTTATGGCCTCTGAGTTCCACCCTTGAAATGCGCACCTGGGGGCGTCCGGGAAAGCCCACCAGAGACCCTCGGGTCGGGGCGCCCCGCCCCCTCCTGGGTCCCCTCCCCCAGTCCGGCCTCTGAGGTACCCCTCAGGTGCGCCCCTGCCCTACCACAGTGGAGTTGGGAAGACCAGGGGACACTTTCTCGTCCTCACACCCCCTTCCGCCCGTCTGTGCCCTCCTCCCCCGCCCCGACCCTCCTCACCGGAAAAAAAGCAATCCTGCTCCCGGCCAGGCAGCTTCAGCGGCCGGGGCGCCGGGCCTGTTGCCCGGCTGGCCTCCCGCCCGGCCCCAGGGTGTGGGTTCTTTGCGTCCCAACAGGTAGCACGGGACGCGCCTGAAGAGCCAGGAAACCGGAGCCCGTGGAGGGAGGGAGGGGCGCCCTGGGCTCCCGCGGGTGGACGCGCGTCCCGGGCCACCCAGGCCACCCGGGCCTGCGAGCGGCCCTTCGAGGACGCTCCGCCCCGCCCCGCGCGGCCCTGCACCTGCAGTAGCCCAGCTGGGGCGCTGCGCCTCCTCGCACCTCTCTGAGCGGCCAGTTTGTCATCACTGGGGTTTTGGAGTTGGATCCCGCCACCCCTCGCCACCTTCAGATGGCCAGTTTGCAGGAAAATGGTTTTATTCTGGGGCTGGGAGCTGGGGGTGGGGGTGCAGGCCTGGGTAGTGGAATATGAAGAATGGTCAACCCTCTACTTTTCCTCCTCCTCTTTTCTTTTTTCCAGAAGCAAAACATGAAAGTCCCTTCCTACAGTCCAGCCAGGAGGAGCTTGGATGCTGGGGGCAGGCTGAGTGAGATACCGGGAGCAGAATTCAAGATCCCCCTCCCCACAGCATCCGCCAGGCCTTGAACCTGGTGACCTTGCCGCAGTGTGTCTGGTGCAGGGGACACTACAGCGCCTCTCCTGGGGCCTAGCCCAGTGCTGGGGGCGGGGGCTGGGGGAGGAGACGGCCCCGAGGCCCAGCCCTGGTGGATGCCAGTCCTGCCTCTCTGCAGTTTAGGGCTCTGATGCTTGTTGGTGCTCAGGACCCTCCTGGGGGGCTCTGGCTCCCCTCCCTCCACCCCAGCCCCATCTTTGGATCAGGAAGGGAAGGAGGTGGGAAGGCTGGTGAGGGGCAGCTGCCCAGCCCCTGGGTCCCTGACTACGTTAGGGGCTGTGGCCTCCGAGTGCGCTTGGTCCGGCGGGTGGGGGCTGAACCCACAAACTCGAACTGCTTCTGCCTGTCCACCTGGTTGGGGAAGGGCAGCTGGCCCTCATAGAGGCGCTTGATGAAGTGCGCCTCCCGCTGGTTCTGGCGGCTGCGGGAGGCCTGGCGGGGCCGGCCCTGCCGCGTGAAGGCCATGAACCAGCCCTCGTGCCGCGCGTTCTGGAAGGCAGTGTAGTTGTTCTCCAGCACGATCTCCGTGAACACGCAGTCTTTGCTTTTCCCGCTGGGCTGTCGGGGAAGGAAGGAGAGGAGGGGAGTTTGTCCACCCACCCCCCCATCTGGCTTATCTGCCTTATGGGCCTATTTTAAGACTGAGGAGGGGCAGGAACCCAAGGATTTCTGCCTGGTGAGATGGTGCCTTTGTTGGAGAGGCAAAGGTGGGAGACAGCAACAAGCTTTGCTTGGAATCAGATCTGAACTGAAATACAGATGTGCCATGTGGAAGCCGTACACCTTGATCAAGGTATTTAGTGACGCTGAGCATCGGTTTACTGAGATGCGGCATAAAGACGTAGTTAATTGTGCAGTCCGTGCACAACCAGTGGGCACTGCACCTGAGAACAGTCCTCAGTGTGGGTGAATAGTGTTGCTGGGAGAAGGGAGCAAACATTTATAGACACCAACTGTGCCAACAGCCACACAGGCACCCCTTTGACTGTATAGATGACCCTGATGCTGTGCCCATTTTTATAGATGAGTAGCAAACCTGAGGCTTGACAAAAAGAAGCAACTGTTTGGTGAGAAGAGCCAGAATCGGGAGCCAGAACCAACCTGTGCTACGGGAAATGGAATTCTCCCTGCACAACAGTGAGTGAGAGGTCACACTAGGAGGTGGTCACACTAGCAGGTGGTCACACTAGCAGGTGGTTACAGCAGTCGGTGGTCGGTGTGTGTCTTGCTGTTTGGATTCCATGGAGCCCACTGACCTTGGGGGAGCTTCTGATCTTGTATGAATGCCACTTAACCCTCAACACAGGGGCTGCAACATCATGTAGGTGCTGGAATTCTTACTCATCATTGCTGAGAAACACCCAGTGAATCTGAGCCCAGGCCCTGTGGACCAGTCCTGCCCTCAGGGTGATCGTAGACCCAGAGGGACTCAGTGGGATGGGGAACACAGAGAGTGACAGTGGTGGGTGAGAGCAGAAGAGTCATGGTCCTGGTTGCCCTGCAGAGGGGAGCAGGGAGCTGTTGGGCCATGGGTGCCCCACCCCAGTAAGACCCAGTCAAGCACCTGCTCTGTCCTCCAGGCCTCACCTTCCCGATGAGCTTGCCCCTCTTGTTCATGCAGATGTATTTCTCGCTTTCAGCCCCCTTGATGCGCACCCGGCTCCCAAAGGTGTCTGTCTCCACAATGAGCTTGGCTGTGATGGGGGAGGGAGGGAGAGACCTCTGTCCATGAGGGTTGCTGACCAGGGGACAGCAGGGGCCCCTCAACCAGCCTGGACTCTGAACTCAGGTGGGGAGCTGGGGGAGGCCCAGACACAAGATGTGGGGATGAACCCGGTGAGGTTGGCCAGGCATATGGGTGGCCTCAGGTGAGGGCTGGGTCTCACCAAACTTGTTGCCGTCCTCGGCGGTGGCAGAGATACGACGCCCGGTGACCTGCACGTGCTTGCCGCTGGTCCGGCTGTAGAGCTGGTACTCACGGATCTGCCGCCTGCTCAGCTGGTCAGTCATGGCGCCCTGGTCCCTCACGTACTGGTTAAAATTAGGAGACGGGTGATTCTCCCCCTTTGCGGTTACCAAGGGAAAAATAGTGTCAATTTGCTTTGGGCAACACCATCACTGGTCCATCCAGGGGAAAGGGGTGCAGAGGTGAGTGTGGTGGGCCAGGCCACTTGTCCTGGGAAGTAGAGGTTCAGGGTGAAGGGGGCATAGGGCCATGACCTTATCAGGCTAGTGGCTGACCCAGTCCTGACCTCTTGGCTCCCTGTTCAGCCTACAGCAGAAAACTGGAAGCTGCCCAGGCTTGGAGACACTTGGTGATAGAGTGCATACTTGGAATCATGACTCTGGGAGCTGGGAGGAACCTCCAGAGTTGTGGTACCTGATCCCCAAATTTTATGGAGGAGGTGCACAGGTGACACAGCTAATTAGGGAAAGGACCCCTGTCCTGCTTCTAGCATTGGAGCTTGTCACCTCTCCAGAACTCTGGGGTCTTGGCTCTGTTGCCAGGGCAACTAGATTTTTTCTCCATGCTCCCCAATAGCCTTGAAGGATCCTACCCCCAGCACAAGCACACACATGCAGGCACACACACAGCAGTTGATCTGTTAGGGTCCCTGGAGAGCATTATGGGGTCTCTAAGAGCCTTGTCTCTAGGCTTCTGTGGGGCCCCTGGAAGCATTTCTTTAGGGCATGTGGAGTCCCAAGCTATGCCCAGCTCCCCTGCCTCTCCCCCTGGGTGCTCAGTGCCCTCAGAGAAGCCAGACTCCCTTCCAGATTTACTCCCTCCTGTGTGGGGAGGTGCCTTCTGAGTGGGGGGAGGTGAAGGCAACTGCCAGCGGCACTATCAGCAGGGGCTGAGGGCTGCTTCTGCGCGGCCACCTGCCTGCGCCACAATGTAACAGAGGCTGGTGGCCAGCGATGCCGCCGTCCGCCCGCTGCTCCGGGAGGTGTGAGGGACTCTTTCCACCCACATGCCAGGGTGTACAAAGGCAGGGTAAGTCCCTTGTCCAGGCCAGTTTCTCCTTACCCATGGGCAACACTGAGCCGGAGAGGGACCAGCCTCTCCTGCCCGCTCTGTCCAGCCAGGTGTGACCTGGAAGGCACTACCCAACTGCTGGCCACAGGCTTGGCTCTAGCACTGAAATGTTCCTCTCTCCACCACGACACTGTGGCCTGTGCTGAGACAGCTTCTCCCTGTCCTCGTCCCTAAGTCCAACCATCTGGAGGGAGCTAGACCTGGATCAGCAGCTGTTACGGCTGTGCTCCTGGGGGGAGGGGCCAGGAGTGCTGCTGGGAGGTGGGGAAGTGAGGGGCAGCTGGAGGCTGACAGTGTGACCTGCTGGGTTAACCCTTCCTGTCACTGCTCATTTCCACCTGCGGCTTGTCCACAGGCTTATCCACAGGCCAGGAGCTGTGCCAGGACCCCAGCCTAGGAGACCCCAGCTCGCCCTATGACCCTTCCTAGAAAAACCTGAGGCCCCCATTTGGGGTGGGGGACCCGCCTTCCTGCCAGGGGGTGGGGGTCTGGCTGGCCCAGGACCCTCGGGCGGTCCGCCTGGCCCCAGCCCCAGCCGCCTGGCCCAGGTTCAGGCCCTCCGCCCTTCTTGGCGGGCAGCCTCCTCCAGGCTGCCTGTTCCAGGTCAGGAGCAGGAGGTCCCCCACAGCCCCCTCCTCTTCTTGTCCCCTTCAAGTCCTGCACAAAAGCAGCCCCACGCTCCCCCACAGCCCACAGCCCACAAGTCGCTCTCCCCGCGGGACCTTGCCTGTCCCTTTCATGTTCCCGCTGCAGGGGGACCTCCCCTTCCAGTGCGCAGACAGCTGCTTGTCAGCCAGCCCCTCAAGCATGGCTGTGGTCCGTCCTGCCCGCCCCCTCCAAGGGGGCGGGGGGGCACTTCAAGGGGGAGAGGACGGCTTTGCCACCTTCCCCGAGTCCTGAATGGGGCCTCAGCCAGGCCGTGAACGCCAGGCCAGCCACGCCATTGTGCTAATTCCCTTCCAGAACAGGTTGGGCCCACCCCCAGGCCCCTCCCGGCCAGGCCGGGGGGCTTTCTTCTTGCTCTCCCTGGATGTGTGAAGCAAAAGGCCTGGAACGGGGGCTTGAGCAAAAGGGGGAAGGAAAAGGGGGGTGTCTCCCTCTCTCTCTCTCCCACCCCCCCACTGCTTCAAAGGCAGCCCCTTTCCCTCTCCCAGAGAAAAGGCATTTACCTTCAAAAAAAGTCCCCACTGGATATGAAGAGAAGCGGCCTCGGGCCTGGGAAAGCCAAGAGCTCTCCCCAGTGCGGTTCTGGACCAGTGCATTTTAATAGCTGCACTTTTATGGAGGATCACAAAAAAGGATGGAGCCCAGTGCTGGGGCAGTGCTGGGGCTGGGGGAGGTGGGCATGGGGGCAGCCGCGGGTGGGGGAACGTGGAGAAGCAAACCCTGAATCTTGTCTCAAGCAGCCTGTTTGGGCTTGACCTCATTGCCCGTAGGTAAGGAGTCACCCGCCCTGGCTGGGCATCCTGACTGCTCACATGGCCCTCAGGACAGCGCCCCACAGGACATCCACGTTGGTGGGAGCAGGGACATGAGAGGAGTACACAGGTGCTTTTACATGGAAACCTGTCCTTTTGTACAAGCCTCATCTGAGCCATCACCTCCACCCGCTTCCAGCCTGTCCTGCCTCCAGCCCTCAAGTCTATGCTGCCCCTGCCCTTAGCCTTGGGGTGACCCAGTGTGGAGGGATGGAGAGAGAGGCAGAGACCCCAGGGAAGAGGGAGGTCATGGGAGGGAGGACAGATAAAAGCCTCAGTCAGTCCCCAAAACTGCAACAGCCCCTTCTCCTACCCCCTCCAAAGGCTGAGCCCCTCAAACATCAGAGAGAGGCCAGAACCTGCCTTTACCCAGTGAAAGGATGCTGCCCCCTGCCCCTTTGGGTTGGGTGGGAGAGATGGGGAGAAACTGGTGGGGGCAGGGTGCCTACCTGAGTTTGACAGCAGAGAATGAGTAGCAGCAGACACCTGTGTGGGGAGCGAGGCAGAGCCAGGTGTGGGTGTCAGCAGCCAGCCCAGAGCACACCGGGCGCCGCCCCCGCCCACACCCCCGCCTCACCCGCCGGTCCGTGGGGGAGTCCCACTAAGACTAGGGCTGCCCAAGGCTGGACCTGGCCACAAAGCTGCAGTGGGAGAGGCCATGCACTTACAGAGCGAAGTTGGGCAGGAGGCGAGCGGCTTCCATCACTGGAGAGGTTTCTTGGGGCAGTTGCCCCCCTGCCCCCAAACTCAGGAGAAGATGTGGGCAGTCCCCAGGGGTAGTCCCAGAGAAGCCAAGGTCTCTTCAAGTCACAGGTTTTCAGGGGGGAGAGGAGGAGAGAGAGGGGAGGAGGAGGAGAGAGAAGAGAGGGTAGGAGGAGGGGGAGGAGGGGGAGGAGGGCGTAATTGGGGGACCGAGGTGTGAGGTGTCCACCTTCCCAGCCAGAGAGACTGCAAAGCGGCCACTGGTGGGGCTGCCAGCCTCTTCTGGGCCCAGGCGCGGAGGATGGTGCTACTGGAGCTTCCTCAATAGGAGGCTGGCCCTATGGCCCCCAGTTATTCCCGACCCTGGCAGACCCCGATGACGGCAGTACCCCTCTTCCCCTCGTGGCCGGCTCCTTTTGTCCTCAGGTTTGGTGCCCCACTCCCTGAGGGTGAGTGGCAGGTATCTGTCTAGGGTCGCTGGGTCTGGCTGGGGACAGGAATTCCCAGAAGCAGCCTTAAAAGGAGGAGCCTCCCTGCAGGGGGCAGGAGGTGGGCTTGGCCTGGAGCTGCGCTTCCCGTGCCTCTGTGCCCCTGGAGTCCCTGGCTTGCTCACTGGCCACCGGGGAGGAGGGGTGAAGTCTGTCCCAATGGGCAGCAAATAGTGGGGGCCACAGCTTGGGGGCCAGAGGTGGGGAGGAAGGAGCAGCTGGAGCTGTGGAGGAGCCCCGTGGTGTCCTGAAAGCTGGCCTGAAGCGGGACCAGAGGAGCTGGCTGCCCAGGCCTCATCAGTTTCCTCTGAGACACTGGGACAGGAGCGCCCAAGATGTTGGAGGACCCACAGAGATAACTCACTGTCCTTAGCGGAAGGCAAGAGGGCCACGCTCTGGACCTCATTCCCCGCCCCAGAGCAACAACCAATCCTGGAGTCTCTCAGGATCCCCTTGCAGCTGCCTGGGATGAAGGGCCCACCTGCCTCTTCACGTGAGCTCTGGTCCCACACCACTCTGTCCCAGGCTAGTTGGTACCCCATGCAGCAGGTGAGGAAACCCAGGGGCACTAGTGGGTAGTTAGCTCAGACGGACTCAGCTAGTGATTGAAGGTCAGAGCCAGGTCTCCCGAGTCCAAGCTCTTTCTGTTGCATGTGGGCTGTGTCTGGAGCCTTTCTGCTGTGTCCGCACCCTCAAGGCACAGCCTAGCCCAGCAGCCAATGTCTGGGGTCTGTTCCTTCCCTGAAGAAGGTGGGTGAGGGTGACTTCGGAAGGGGGCTGGTCCTGGGAGCTCTGCTCTCCGGGGGTCTCAGTGCCCCCAGGATGGGAAGAGAAGGGGAGATGCTGACAGTGGATTGATTTACCTGCAGAGATGAGTGGGAGGGTAAAGCTCTCCCCTCCAGGCCTGCTTCTCACCTTCCTAATCTAGAGCAATCCACAAAGTCGTCTGCCACCCCTCCCCCACAAGACACCTCTGCCTGCTGCCGGGCTGCTAGTGGCCCCACCTGGCTCCCAGCCCCTTCGCTCCCCAGGCCACCCACAGGGGTGGGCCAGGGGAGCCTGAGCTGGCCTGGGCAGGGTGGTGTTGGCCCCTAGTCCTGCACAGTTGGGGGAGCCCAGATGGTTGGCATCAAATGGAAACAACGTCAAAACTAGAAAGGACTTCGCTCATGGATGACGGTCTCAGCTGTTAATCGGCATGGCCCAGACAAGGTATAGGTACCTGGACTCCCAGCCCAGGGCTGGCTCCTCCCAGAACACACCTACCTGTCCACTGCTTTGCTCTGCCTGGGCCTGGGCTCCTGAGCATCGCCCTTTCCCACAGTCCTCCTGCCACTGGGTGCCCCACTGAAGCCCTGCCTCTTCCATGGACACCCCCCAGCTGACCTCCGTGCTGTGCTTGCTGCTGGCTCTGGCTCTGCTCTGTGACCTGAAGCCCCCAAGCCCCAGCTCCCAGGCAGGGCAGTGAAGGCTACCTCCTCCTGACCTCTCTCCTGGGCTCACAGGTGAGAGCAGAGATGCAGGGAGGAGATCACTCAGGCCTGTGTTTTAGGTGGGGGTGTGGGGGGGGGGAGGCAGGGGTGGGGTGTTCTGCCTAGTGCTGCCTGGGCCCAAGGCCTGAGCATGGTTTCTGCTGGTGGGGGAAGGGTCTGCAGTCACTGGCCAGCCCCTAGCCCAGGCTGGGTCCCTGTGGTAACAGATGTCAGCAGTCAAGCCTGGCCTTGGGGTTCAGGTGGGGTGCCGGGGGGCTCTCGGGCAGGGCTTATTTCATGCTGTGGCATCTTTTGCTCCGGTCCCTTCCCATTCCGCACCTGCCGGCTTGGCCTTGGACACGGTGTGCTCCTTTACCCCCTGGAAAGGCCAGTGGCTGCCCCACGCAGGGAGGCAGTATGGAGAGTTCCAGGTCTGGCCTCTGTCCCCATGCCCTGGGCCTGGCCATGACAGACTGTGTGACCTGCGGCAAGTCTCTTCACGCCTCTGATCTCAGCTTCCCAACTCAGTAAAAGGAAATGACTATTATTGAAGCTGTCAAAACTGCCACGGTGTCCACTGAGGGGAAGGATGGACACTCCCTGAGAAGTATCAAACATCCCCCCAAGAATGGGGGGAGGGGACAGGGACCCTCGTATGTGGTCCAGCCTCAGTTTACCTAAACTTTGACTTCTGACTGGAGGAGGGTAGGGTTTGATAACGTTTTGGGGGTGATGATGGCAGAAGGTGATAAGGGAGGTGGGAAAAGTAGCCCTGGCTGCACAGTGGTTAACCCCCACCCATAAGTGACAAGTTCGATAACCCCCAGCTGGGGTGTCTCTCTCCTGCTCCACCTGAACGCCCAGCTGGTACAGATGCAGAGCTCACAGAGCCCACCTGCAGAGCTGCTACTTGTCACCACCTGCTTTGATCTCAGCCCACCTTTTTCCTGTTGAGACACAGAAGAGCTAGGGCCGAGGGAGGGGGAAGGACAAAGGGCCCCTCAGCAAAGTGGGTAGAGCCCCACCGTTGCTGTTTGACCCCTGTGATTAGCAGCAGTGTAGCTGCCCAGGGCCCTAGGGCAGGCCTGCAGCTGAGCCTGCTTGCTGCGGCTGGTCAGAGGAAGCAGGACCTGTGGGGACATGGCTTTGCTGTGACCAGGCTCTGCTGCTGCCCCTCCTAGGACTCCAGTGAGCCAGGGACTCCGGACCCAGTTCTACTGCCCCTGCTCTCAGTGTGGGAGACGTTCTAGCACCTGCCTGGTGCTGCCTGCCTATCTCTCCCTCTCATCCACACAGTGGTTAAAACAAGGGCTCCGGGACCAGGCTGCCTGGGAATGAATCCTGGCTTCTCCTCTAGCCGTCCGGCCTAGGGGGCAAGGGGTTTAAGCTCTCTGCCTCGCTCTCCATGTCTGAGCGGTAGGGCTGGTAAGGCCCCCTCGAGGCTTGCCTATGAGGATTAAAGGGGTGAGCCCATGCAAGACACCTTGAGTGGTGCCCAGGCATGGTGTCTTTCCTGCAATCACACCGGCCTCCCTCCATCCGAACCTCCAAGCTTGTTCTGCCTTGGGGCCTTTGCACTCACTCTCTGTTGCTGCTCCTGGAAGTGTCTCGCCTGCTCCTCCCGTGGCTGCTGCCTCTGAAAAATCTCAGATCTTACTGAATAGCACTTCCCACCCTGGATATTAGCCTGTTTTACTTGCTCCAAAACACTCAAAAGTAACAAATTATGTTGCTGGCTTTTGTGTTGCCACTAGGCTGCAGTTGATGTGAAAGTGAGGAACTGTCCTATCCACCTGTAACCACTGTGGCAGGAAGCCACAGTGACTTCCCACTGCCCGCCTGGAGCCAGACCCAAACTGACGTGCCTTTTTACCCCCTAATTAACCTGAGGTGTGTTAGAGGGTGGACAGGACACCTCATCCCATGGGGAGTGGAAAGCCGGCAGCAGGAACACCAGCCCAAGAGAGTGATGTAGCTGGGTGGGAGCCCCAAGCCTGGGCTGGACTTCTGTGAGGGGCCCAGAGCCCTCCCCCTGGGACCCAGACCCAGGGTCCCAGGAGAGAGGGCAGGGCCGGCTCCCCAGCAGCCCACTTTAGGCTTGGCCTGCAAGGCACTGGGGAAGGGCAGGGAGATGCCAACAGAGGCCCTGCAAGTTTGACCCGAGGTGGAGGCTGACTGTGAGCCACCGTGGGGGAACAGGGGCCTTGTAAGCTGGGGGTAGGGCAGGGGACCTGCACCTCTTTCCAGTCCTCTATTGGCCTCATTCCAACAACTTCCTGAACCTGGTTTTGGTGGCTCTGAGAGTTGCCCTGGGGAAACCCTAGCATAGGAGTTGATAGTGTTCACTAGTCTCCCTGGCCACGTGGCTCAGTTGGTTGGAGCATGTTTCATAGACCAAAAGATCAAGGGTTCAATTCCCGGTCAGGGCACATACCTGTGTCGTGAGGTCCATCCTTGGTCGGGGTGTGTACCAATCGATGTTTCCCTCCCCCCCCCCCCCGCCCCCCGAGCAATGAAAAAATGTCCTTGGGTGAGGCTGAACCAGATGCGGGATTAGCCTGTGCCCTGAGGTCCCAATGGATGCACACCCTCAGGCTTGTCCCACATGGTTGAGGTCCCTCAGTTCTGCACCTAAAAAACAGGACCCGGTGGGGAGCGAGTGTAGACGCAGGAAGACCCACAGCAGCTCTAGCTCCCTCCCTCCCCTAGGGCAGGACGCAGAAGCTGGGTAAGGGGCAGGGACACTTGGTTCTTTCCCCCAAAATGGGTGGTGGGGCGCGCCTGGAGAAGAGGAAGATGCTAGAGCCAGTGGGCAGGGCGTGCTGGGACACGGCCGCCCTCTGCTGGGCACAAGGGCTCACTGCAGCCGGCAACCAGTAGGGCTCTTGGGAAGAGATATGGAAACAAGGTCCAGGCAAAGCAAACTTTATTGTGTCCCTGAGGTTGGGGCTCTTTCCTCCAGGTCCTGCTCAATCTGGAGAGTTGGAGTGGGGGGGCTCTTGTGTTGCTTCCCAGTACATCCATCACATTCAGGCTTAGATGGAGGGGCCCAGGTAGGATGTCCCTGGATCCACGGTGTACCCCACGAAGGCCAACTCTGAGCAGTGGCCGGGCAGGCCCTCCCATGGTCACTGTGGCCAGACCACTCCTGGCTCCTCATTTCTTGTATGTAGGCTTTTTGGCTCTGGGTGTGGCTTTGGCCTATGGAGAGAAGGGAGGGCTCCAGGTCCTGGCAGCTTCCCAGAGACCACCCCATCGCCAGGAGGGCCAGCCCCTCTGTGGACTCACCTTCCTCACAGGGCTCTTGTCTCTCAGGCTGGGTCTTGGGTGGGCAAGGTGTGGGTAGGAGGGTGAGAGAGAGAGAGCTCAGCCTGGTGCCAGCAGCCCCGGCTGCCCAGTGTCCACACCAGGAAGCAGGGGGCTGGGCCCTGGGGAGGGGGGCTACAGACCTCACCTCTCTGCTCCTGCCATGGACCACTCTGACTAGTTTTTGAAACAAGATGTTTTCCTCTTAGGCTTCTACCTGCTTTCTTTTATTAACCACCAGTATTTCCTTTTCATTATAAAAGTAATGTTAATCACATTGCACAAAATATAGCAAATAAAGAACAGGATAAATCCCTTATGTTATTTACCTTACACTAACATTGGCATTTTGGTATATTTCCTCTCAGTGCCTTACTTTGCTTGTTTTCTTCTAACAACATGTGAAGTCAAATGAAAACAATTTAATATCCTGTTATTTTTAATTCCATGAACCTTTCCAGGTTGCTATCTCCTTCAGGTGCTTACATGACAGTCACTGAGAACATGTGACATAATTTAATCTCCTGTTACACTGGTAGACATTTAGAAAGCCTCTATTTAAATAATGCAGTGATGAGTTTCTTAGTGCATATAATTCTCCCATATTTTGGATGGACTCCTTTGGAAAGGAGTTGCCATAAGTGGAGTTAGGTCAGAAGATAAAAAAAGTCTAATGCTTTTCAAAAAGTTTGTGGCCACCAGCTGTGGCAGCACATCATGCCTTCACATGGACACATGTGTGCACACACACGCACATGCCAGGCACACCATACTTTCTAGCACAGTATACCTTTGCCCAAAGAGTTTGGCCAAATTAAGAGATGGGAAGAGTTACCTCATCGTCTCCTCTTCTTTTTCCACCTTCTTTTTCTGGGAACCAAACACAAGTGTCCCTGGGCCGGTTAGGGTGGGGCCTGAGCAGCCTCCATGGTGCCCCTGGTAGGGCTCCTCTGCACGCTCAGCTCAGGAGGCCTCTGCAGGGGCCCTTCCCTCACCTTGCTAACGCTTGCCTGCTTCATGGGCACCAGCCTCTTGCCTGGTCTCACAGGGATCTCCTCTAGGGACACATCCACATCATCATCCTCATCGTCATCATCCTCTTCATCTTCTTCCTCCTCTGGCTGCTGCTCCTCTTCCTCTTCCTCCTCCTCCTCCATGGAGAGGTCTGCGTCTGCAATGCATGCAAAAGGGGCAGGGCCTCTGAGCACAGGGTCTCAGTCTGGCTCTTATCCCATCATCTAGCTTGAGAGGTACCCTGGGGGGTCCCAGCATGGAGGTGAAAGTGTCTGCCTGTCCACCAGGGAGCCCCTCCTGACCTCCCTGACAACGTGGAGGTGAGGCTGAGTGACAGATCCAGGCAGCCCCAGAGGGTGGAGGGAAGGAGCTCTCTGGCTAGGGAGGGGAAGGAGGAGGAGGTGGGCAGGAACCCTGAGCAGCAGCTAAGGCCTTCAGGCCTTATCCTAAGGGAAGTGGCCCCTGCTAGGGTTTGGAGGCAGGAGGGCACCCTGATTAAAGGGTCACAGCTGGACAGTGAACAGGGCCAGTTAAAGGGCTATTAAAAAGAGTCAACAGCATAGTGACTTGCTAGGGTCCATGTAAGACTGCAGCTCTGTCCTTCCCTTGAAGTTAACATTTTAAGTGCATGCTCATACTAGGTGCTGTGCAAACTGCTTTCCCTGAACATCCCATTTACTCCTCACAACTGGTCTTTGAAACTGAAGCCAAATATAGCCCTATCCTTGCATTTGCGGCAAGGGGCTGGGGCCCCAGGGCACGGCACAGTCCGGCTACCTGCAGTGGTGTTGCCTTTGGGGACTTTCTATAATCTTTCCAGAATCCCTCAAGGGCTTGAGTATTCATTATGACGGTGGCCCGTGCTAGGCACTGCACTCTCAGATCTCGCGTGAGTCCAAGCTCAGACTTACCGAAACATTCCTGGCCACTGAGGAACACGGGCCCGGAGCCAGCCCGGAGCTGAAAGGTGACTGGAGGAGAGAGCTCCAGGCCCATCATGACCTGCAGGAGAGGGATGGGGGCAAGAGCAGAGAAGACAGCATCCAGGGCTGCCACCTGGCTGGGGGCTAGCCTTCTGCAGAACACTCACAGCTTATTCCCCAAACCCCAACCACACAAGCTCCATGGGCTCTCTGGACCTGGATTGCTGTGCAATCAGCCCCCAGACCTTGCTTCCGACAGGGCTCAGTCAGAGAAGAATGCGAACCCGAACATCTCATTCTTGCTAAGACTGCAGATGGGCTTTCCTGGGCGGGGGGGGCAACCTTACTGGCCTGGACTAAATTGTGTCTCCCAGATCCTTAGGCTGAAGCCCTGGCCTCGGTGTATCTGGAGAGGAGGCCTTTGGGAGGTGATCAGGGTGGCAGGTGATCAGGGTGAGATGAAGTCAGGAGAGTCATGATGGGACTGGTGTCCTTGTGAAATGAGGCTGGAGAGCCCCGCCCCCGCCCCCTTCCACCACAGGTGAGGACGCAGAGCCAGCTGGCCGATTACAAGCAAGGAAGAGGGCCCTTGCTGAGACCTGCCCAGCCAGCATGCTGGCCTCAGGCAGACTACGACAGGGATCCCGTGAGAAAGGCAGATGCAAATCTGTACATACAGTGTGACTTTTGTCTTATGAGTAATGTGCAAATATGCTTATGAATAAAGGCTGGAAATATATTAAACTGCTAACCATAATTTTCAATGGCTAGTTTAGTATTTCTTTTCTTTATATTTTTCCAGCCATTCCAAAGTTTCTAGAGTAACAATGATACGCATATTTATTGCGTTCCTACCATGTGCCAGGGCCCCCATCAAGTGTTTCACCTGCTATATCTCCTTTAACTTCCCACCCATGAAGGAGGTGCTGTTACGTTACAGAGGAGGAAATTGGGGCTCAGAGAGATTCACTTAAGTTTCTGGTTCAGACAGGGGGCAAATAAGCAAAAACAAACTGCAGTCACGGACACCTGGAAAGGCTGGATAAAATGTAATGCAGTGTTTTCTCTGTGTAGCTGAACAGTAAGGGAGAAAGAAGAATTCCTAGGCATGAATGAAGCCGGCTGCTGTAGCTGCTGAAGGGAAATGCACTTGAAACCAACACACACCTGCAGACAGACCTTGCTTCAGGACAGCAGAGTTGTTGCAAAGCCCACTGCACGGAGGCCAGGACCCTCAGTAAGAAGCCCCAGGGTAAGGCTCGAGAAGAGGGAGCTGAAGAACCCCAAGCCAGCAGCTAGAAACTACACACCACTAGAAAAAGGGGATGGGACTGAGAAGCAGATTGGCAGGTACAGAATAGTCACGGGGATGTGAAGTACAGCATATGGAATATAGAGAATAATGTTGTAATAAATATGCATGGGGCCAGGTGGGCACTTTGTAAAGTATATGATTGTCTAACCACTATGCTGTACACCCAAAATGAACACAAAATAATATTAAATGTCAACTATAATTGAAAAATAAAACTTAAAAAACGGTGGTGGCTTGGGCCATTTTGGAGAATTACTCTATTTTCCTGGGTCTCTCCCAGGTATACTGGAGGTATACATGTTATTAAACTTATGTTTAAAATAAAATTAAGAAAGAAACTACATAGGAAGGTAACAAGGAAATGGGAGTGGCATGGAAGTCTCCTGTGACCTGTCACTTGTATGAAGTCTGCGTTTGCCAGGTGGGGACTGCCAAGCTGAGAAATCCAGATAATATCCTGGCTTGTGATGTTCCTGGGCAAATGGCAGATACAAACCCAAAACTGGTCTCTATTCTTTTCACACAGAATTCTTTTAGAGGAAACAAACCCTGAAGACAATTCGCCATCTACAATTGCTTAACGTACCAGAAGCAAGCCTATGGTCAGCAGAAGACAACAAAATGATTGCTTTATGCAAAATGAAATGCAGATTTATTGCTTTACTCACTCAGTCATTTTGAATGCGATGGCCACACAGTACACGTGCTCACTCAACAGCATCTACCGCCCCCACTGACTAGTACCGTGAAGTCGTCATTGTTCATATATGCGCATCCCAGTCCACTCTCGTTGGCTGTCAGGTTACAACAATGTCGTGCAAACTGTTCTTGTTATATTAACAATGGCTGGACTTTTTCTGGACAGACCTTGTATAAGCATTGAAATAAACTGAACAAATGTTTACAAAGCAGAGTAAGCCTGCTGAAGCAAGAATCTGTCAGTTGGAACACTGCTGTGAGGAAATTACCCAGAGCGCACCACAGGGAGGCAGATTTACAACATATGAAGGAGAAGCTGAGCTGTGGAGGCCAGGGTGAGAAGACCCAACATACATCTCATCAGAGTAGGGGACTGCAGACCATGGGGTCAGTATGCAAAGTGAAAACCACCAAGGGTTTTCCAGAAATGAGCCAACCTACAGATTCTCATATCCAGGAAAACGAAATCCCAAACAGATAAAACATAATACTAATTCTGCACTTGCACATGCCAAGGTGAAATGGTAGATCATAAAAGAAAAGAGATTATCTTAAGATAAACCAGAGAGGGAAGACCAAAAAAAAAAAGGCACCAGAACCAGACAGGCTGAGGATTTCAACATCAAAAACCAGAAGAATAGAATAACATCTCCAAAGTTTTGAGGGAAACTACCTCTCTGCCTAGAATTATTCAGAAACAGTCTATGAAGTGATGAGGGGAAAATATATTTCTAGGCAGAGCCCAAATAAGTTTACTACTGCCAGGCTTACTAAAGGGTATTTCAAGAGGATGGCAATTAAATTGAGAAGGAAGAAGCAGATGCAAGAAGCAGTGGTGAGCGAGCAAATTGGTAAACAAAGAAAAACTTGAAGTATTACCATAAAATTAGATAGTACTGGTAATGACTAGTGTTGAGTGAGTTTAAAACAAGTTGAAGCTAAAATACTATATGAGAACAACATGTAAATGAAGAAGAGGGTAATTAGAAAAGCTCCCTGGATAGTTTGGGAGGAACAAAAACATTAATTTTAGATTTTAATCATGGATGATTGTTAAAAAATTAAGGACAATCCATAAAACTTAGAATGAGACTCTATAGCTCCCAAACCAGTAGGAAGAATAAGGGGGTGGGGGGACTAGTCAATCTAACAAAGACCAAAAAAGGAGAAACAATAAAAAAATAAATAAACGAGCAAGGAAAGTAGGAGCACAAAGTACATGTTATAAATAAATGCAAGCATATTAGCAGGCAAAATAAATATAAACAGATTATACCAGCCAGATAGATTAAAGCAAAGTCTAGCTACATACTGCTTAAAAGATATACACCTAAAACATAAGGTCAGAAATATTGAAGTAAAGAGATGGAAGCATATATCCAGATGCGGCGGAGACTTCCAGTTGGTTATCCAATACCATCCTTCCCTTCTGCCATTATAATAGTGCCCTGATGTTATTCAAATATTATACCCAGCCAAAGACTGTATTCCTCAGTTTCCTCTGCAGTTAGCTATGACCATGTTACTAATATCTGGACCAATGAGTTATAAGCAGAATTTGGTGGGTAGTACTTGTGCAATGACTTCTTTAAAGGTGGACATAGCACTGAGAAAAAGCCCCTTTGGTCTTCACTTGCTTCTTCTTTCCTATTACCATAAATGCAGAAGTGAGGGCTGTAGCTGTAGCAGCCTTCCTGGACTGTAAGGTGATCTTGAGGATGGAAGCTCTGCACTTAGGAGAGGAGAGAGAAAAGAGGAGACTGGACTTTGCTGACCATGGAGACATCTTGCCAGCCCTAGACTGCCCATCTCTGGCCTTTTATGCAAGACAGCGATAAATGTCAAATTTGTTGAAGCCCCTGTGGCTGAGTCTCCACTACTGTAGCTATACCTAATGAAAATGACAACGAAGCTAGTCGTACCATCTGGTGAGTAATATGGATAATGGAGGAGGTTCTGTATGTGTAGGGGTAGGCAACATATGAGAAATCTCTGTACGTTCCTCTCAGTTTTATTATAATCCTAAAATGGCTCTGAGAATAAAAAATAAGAAATGAGCTAGTTGTATTTTTTGGATTAGATTTGGTATCAAGCAACAGAAAACTCAGTAAGAGTAGCTTACACAAGCTAGAAAGAGGCTTGTGTCTTTGTCATATAAACTAAGTCCGGTTGTGAGCAGCTGTGGGTATACTCCTCCCCAATCACCAGGGATCCAGGTTCTGTGTACTGTGTTGCTTCCCATCCTCAATATGTGGTCTCTGCCTTCTGGCCAGATGGCTGCTCAGATTCTAGCCATCACATCCATATTCCAGCCAGCAGGAAGGAGAAAGAGACAAGAAACTATCACATTGCAGATGGAGCAGATACCACTTCTGCTTGTAGTCCATTGGCCAGAACTTCCTGGCCATGACTAATGAAGAAGGAATATAGTTTTTATTCTCAGTAGCCTTGTGACCAGTTAAAAGTCATGCATTCTACTATTAAAGAATAAAGGAATAATAGATATTGAGGGACAACTGAAAAATTAATGTCATATGATTTAGGCTTTAATTCAATAAGTACTTTAGGAATAAAGATGGCTACTACATTTGGTTGGTAAAAAATTAGTCTACAAGGAAGGTAATTCTGTAAGTTATATGCACTAACAACACAATGTAAACGTACCTAAAATTGTGGCTACAAGAATCAAGACAACGTGGTGTTAGAGGCATACCTATAGATCAATGGAACAGAAGACCTAGAAATAGGCTCACACAAATATGTGCAACTGATTTTTGACAAAGGTGCAAAATCAGTTAAATGGAGGAAGGATAGCTTTTTTTCAGCAAATGGTGCTCAAGCAATTAGACGTCCACAGGCAACGAAATCAACCTTGACTGAAATCTCACAGCTTCTACAACAAGGAACTCAAAATGGATCATGGATTTAAATATAAAACATAAAACTGTGAGACTTCTGCACAAAAGAAATAGGCCATCTTCCTGATCTCAGACTAGGCAAAATGGACCTCATCAAAATTAAAAACTTCTGTTCTCGAAAAGCTCATGTGAAGAGGATGAAAAGATAAGTTACAGATTGAGGAGAAAATATTTATAAACCATATATTTGACAAAGGAGTAGTGTCTAGGATCTAGAAAGAATTAGCAAAACTCAACTCTAAGAAAACAAACAATCCAGTTAGAAAATGGGCCAAAGCCAAGACCAGGCATTTTTCTGAATATACAAGTGACAAATAAACACAGGAAAACATGTTTGACCTCATTAGTGATCAGGAAATTCAAATACATAACAGAATGGCTAAAATAAGAAAGAAAAAGTGACAAACTGAAATGTCAGTGAAAATGCAGAGAAACTCGACCACTTATGCATTGCAGGTAGAAATGTGAAATGGTACAGTCACTTTAGAAAACAGCATGACAGTTTAAGAAACTAAATGTGCAGCTACCATATGAAAGAGAAATCACATGCCTGGGCATTTATCCCAAAGAAATTAAAACTTACACTCACACAAAGATCTTTATACAAAGGTTCCTAGCAGCTTTATTCATAATACTTCCATGCTGGATCAACCCAACTGTTCCACAGATGAATGGTGGAGCTGTGGTATATCTATACCATGGCATACTACTCAGCAATAAAAAGAATTCACACCACAGCTTGGATGAATTTCCAGGGAATTATGCTGAGCGGAAAAAAGTAAGTTCCAAAAAGGTTACATATGTATGAGTCTACTCCTGCAACAAAATTTTAGAAAATGGAGACAGACCAGTAGTTGCCAGGGGTTTGAGGTGGGGGAGAGAGGAGGGGGTAGGTGGGTGAGTAGGTGGAGGAGGGTGTAGTTACACAAGGGATCCCTGTGGCGTTTAAACTGTTTGGTATCTTGCTGTGGTGGTGGGTATATGAACTTAGGTGATAAAATTGTGTAGAACAAGAGCCCTAGACTATCTCAGTGTCAATATTCTGGTTTCCATATTATTTTATAGTTTTGCAAAATGTTACCATTGGGGAAAAGTGGGAAAAATGTACAAGGATCTCTCTGTCTTATTTCTTACAGCTGAAAGTGCATCTACAATTATCCATAAAAATTCAATTAAAAACATATATGAAGAAAACAATAAAATTATAAGAATCCACAGAAAATCCACACACCTAATAAGTAATTTTAACATATTTCTTTTGATAATTGATAGATCAGGGAGACAAAAATATATAGATTTGAACACAATTAATAGGCTTGATTTAATGGACACACATAGAATTCTATAATGCTACCATGCAACAGGCCAGAATTCAAGTTTCAACAAATACCAAAGAACTGATATATATATCACATTTTCTGTTGCAACTACATTGAGAAAAAGAGTGACAACTCAACCCACCCATATGTTTGAAAATTTAAAAATTCTAAGTAATTAATATATCAAATAAATCATAATGACATTAAAAAATATTTAAAATGAAATAAAGTGAAAATACCACAAAACACAAATTGAGAGCTGCAGCTAAAGAAACATCCTTAGGGAACTTCTAGCCTAGATGGAGGTGTAGGTAGACACACTTTGCCTCCTTGTACAATAAAAAGAAGGTACAGCTACCTCAAAACAAAAAACAACTACAACTACCATAAAATTAAATTCATGGAAGTCCAACAAACAAAGATATAAATAAGTAATACTCATCCAGACAGGTAGAAGGGGTGGAGCCAGGGAGCCAGGGCAGAGAGAACATGGTGTGGTAGTGGCGGCGGCTGGCAGAAAGAGCAGTCACAAGTTATAAAAGCCTTGAGGGACACCTGGGGAGTGATTCTAGTCCCAGACCAGACTGCACAGCTCACAGTTCCAGCACAAGGAAAATAAAGCCTCATTGCTTCTGGCTGTAAAAACAAGTGGGGGCTGGGGTGGTGGAAAAAACTGCCCATCTCTCAGGGGAATCTGTTTAGACGTTCCCACAGTCCTAGAATCTCTGCAAACCCACCCACTCTAGGAACCATCAGCACCAGGGCAACAGCTAGAGGGGCACTGGTTGCATATGGGAAGCTGGTGAATTGACTGGAAAAGGGGCAAGTGAAGAACAAGCAATACTGTTCCCTCTCTGACCCCTCCACCACATACAGCGACACAACATGGTGAAATGGGTTGCCCTGTACTGACAAATATCTAAGGCTCCGCCCCTTACAATGTAACAGGTGCAACAGCTCTACCTAAGACACAGAGGAAAACACAGGAGGTTGTCAAGCTGAGGAGACAGAGAAATATGACCCAAAATGGGGAGCAGATCAAGGCTCCAGAGGGAAAACTACGTGAGGAGGAGACAGCCAACCAAACAGATACAGACCTCAAAACACTGGTGATAAAGATGCTCACAGATATGATTGAGTATGGCAAACACATAAGGGAATAAGTAAAAGCTATACTAAGTGAAACAAAGGAAAATCCACATGAAACCAATGGTGAAGGAAGGAAGCTGGGGTTCAAATAAACCATCTGGAACATAAGGAAGAAATAAACAGTCAACCAGTACAGAATGAAGAAACAAGAATTGCAAAAAATGAGGAGAGGCTTAGGAACCTCTGGGATAACTTTAAACGTACCAACATCCAAATCATAGGGGTGCCAGAAGGAGAAGAGGAAGAGCAAGGAATTGAAAAATTATTTGAAAAAATAATGAAAGAAAACTTCCCTAATTTGGTGAAGGAAATAGACATACAAGTCCAGGAAGCACAGAGAGACCCAAACAAGCTAGACCCAAAGAGGACCACACCAAGACACATCATAATTAAAATGCCAAAGGTTAAAGATAAAGAGAGAATCTTAAAAGCAGCAAGAGAAAAGAAGAGAGTTACCTACAAAGGAGTTCTCATAAGACTGTCAGCTGATTTCTCAAAAGAAACTTTTCAGGCAAGAAGGGACTGGCAAGAAGTATTCAAGGTGATGAAAAGCAAGGACCTACAACCAAGATTACTCTACCCAGCAAAGCTATAATTTAGAATGTAAGGGCAGATAAAGTGATTCCCAGACAAGGTAAAGCTAAAGGAGTTCATCACCACCAAGCCATTATTATATGAAATGTTAAAGGGACACATTTAAGAAAAAAAAAATCAAAACTATGATCAGTATAATGACAACAAACTCACAACTATCAACAAGTGAACCTAAAAAATGAAAACAAACTAAGCAAACAACTAGAACAGGAACAGATATGAAGATGATATGGAGGGTTGTCTGTGGGGAAGGGGAAGGAGGAGAATGGGGAAAAACTTGTTGGGGTCAAGAAGCATAACTAATAGGTTCAAAATATACAGGAGAATGTTAAGAAGAGTAAAGTAAATGGAGAAGTCAAAGAAGTTATATGCACGACCCATGGACATAAACTAATGGGGGGAATTGCTGGAGGGAAGGGGGGACAGACGAGGGCAAAGGGGAAAAACCTGGGACAACTGTAACAGCATAATCAATAAAATACACTTAAAAAAATCATCCTTAGAGGGAAATTTATGGTATTTAAAGTAAATAAAATTTACTTGGAAAAAATAAGCTGGAACATGCATGGGCTAAATATCTAACTCAGGAAGTAAAAAAAGCAGCAAAGAAAGTGGAAAATACCAGGTAACAAGAGAAATTAATAAAATAGAAAATAAGGAAGTAATAGAAACACCAATGAAACCAAAAGCTGGTTCTCTGGTGAAAAAAACAAACAAACCAAAAACATCCATACTAATCTCCAGTGATTGAAATAAGCAGGGAGCGGAGAGAAAAGATAATAAACAATACTGGGAATTTAAAAAAAGAAGGATATATGTAATAGCAGATATAGTAGTGATTAAAACAATTATCAGCAAATAGCATAAACAACATTTTGAAAAAAAAAAGAAAACTTGGAAGAGACATTTGGTTCAGGTCAAATAAATTAGAGGGACTGAATTTACCTTTGAACTTGGAAAGACTAAGAGACCAAACATAATATAGGAAAAATGGCTCTCAAGACATTAGACATCAGTCAAGGAAGAACAGTAATCCCTAAGAGTGGGACACAAATGGGATGAGCCCTGTGATGTCCAAACTTCCTTCCTAGACAATGAAGGGAGAGGGAGACACAGGCAGAGTTCAGTGATCTCGCTGAATGGAGAAAATGGAACTGGGAACTTGGGGAAGCCAAGGTACCTGGAGTTCACAGACAAGAATACAGGTGAGGGGAGAGCTACAAAAACAGGAACTCCAGAGACGTGGAAAAAGCACCCCTTGAATGTTCAGCCCAGTAGTAATCAGCACATGCATGTGAAGAAACTACTTGCAGCTGGGGAAGAACCCCCATAGGGTCAGAGATAGTGCCTGTTTCCAACATCAAGAGTGGAAAATCTCCTAACTTATGGACCACCTGTTGGAGGACTACAAAGGGTCTGGCCATGGTAGTTATGTGGGGAAATGAACTAGACTGACCTCAGCTTTAGTCCTGCCAAACAGAGCTTAAACACAAGACCCAAGGGATCAAATGGTATTTAAGTAATTTGACTACATCCTAGAATAAAACTATAAAAATATCCAGAATTCAACAAGATAAAATTCATGTCTAGCATCAAATTAAAAATTACCAGACATGCAAAGAAACAGGAAGTCACAACTCATAATAAAAAAATTCAATCAAAACTGACATAAATAACAGAATTAGTAGACAAGAATGTTAAAATAATTATTATGACTGTAGTCCACATGTTTAAGAAACTAGATGTAAACAAATTAGCCATGAGGATGTAAAGTATAGCACAGGGAATACAGTATTCCCTCACTTATCGTGGGTATTATGTTCTAGACTCCCCCGCGATAGGCGAAAATTCATAAAATTAGGAACCTTACATTTATTTTAGTATTTATATATATTTTAAGGCTTTATAAACCCATTCTCACACACTTATAAACTGTTCCCAGTCCCTTATTAACCTTTCCCACTCCCTTATTAACCTTTTCCACACTTTTATAAACACTACTTATGTTCTTAAACATATTCTACGCTCTAAAACCTATGTAACTTTAACAACATACATACAATATACAGTACCACAAAATCCCATGATATAGTGAAAAATCTGCGATAATTAACTAATATTTTTTAAAATCCCGCAATAGAGTGAGGCTGCAATAAGGGAACCATGATATAGAGAGGGACTACTGTATAGCCAATAATATTGTAATAACAATATATGGGGCCAGGGGGGTACTGGCGATATCGGAGAGATGACTTTGTAAAGGATATAAATGTGTAACCACTATCCTGTACACCTGAAACTAATACAAAATAATATTGAATGTCAACTGTAATTGAAAAACAAAATTAAAGGAACTAGAGGTAAGATTGAAAATGTATCAGACATGATTCAAAATTTCTAGAGATGAAAACTACAATATCTGAGATGATAATATACTGATAAGATTAACAGCAAATTAGATACTGCAGAAGAAAACAATAATAACATTAAATAAAGACTATCCAAAATGAAATAAGTAGAGAAAAAGTACTTTTAGAAAATGGACAGAGCATCATCAACAAACTTTGGGACAACTCATCTCCAATAGAGATAAGAAAGAAAGGGAGAGTAGAAAAAATATTTGAAGAAATAATGGCCAAAAAATTTCCAAATTTGGTGAAAACAATAAGCCCACATATCTAAGAATTCAATGAGCTCTTTAAGCATTTCATAATCTAATTACCTAAAACCAGCAGTAAGGAGAAAAATCTTAAAAGCAGCCAGAGGAAAATAGACATTACATACACAGGAAGAAAGACAAAGATGCTAGTAGATATCTCCAAATTATGCAAGCTATGTTTAGAGAAATCTAGCAATGTTTTTCAAGTGTTGAAAGAGAAAAAACCCCCCACCTCAACCTGGAGTTTTTAACCCAGTGAAAATACCTTTCAAAACTATAGTGAAATAAGGACTTTTCATACAAAAGCTGAAAGAATTCATCACAAGTAGACCTGCATTACAAGAAATGTTTAAGTCCTTCCAGCAGAAGAAAAATGATACCAAATGGAAAGCTGTATCTACACAAAGGCATGAAGAGCGCTGGAAATGGTAAATATAAAAAATTTCACTCTAATTCCTAATCTTTTAAAAATAAAATGTGTTTAAAGCAAAGACAATAACAGTGTAGTGTGGGATTTATAGCATATGTAGAAACAAAAGTTATTACAACAACAATACAAAGGAGGGGAACTGAGACACAAAGTGTCTGTAATGAGATATTCATATCATACATGAAGTGGTGTAATAGTATTTGAATATGGACTGTTGTAAGTTAAAGGTGCATATTGAATCTCTAGTGCAACCACTAAAAAATAACGAAGAGATGAGGTATAAGCCAACAGTAGAAATGAAAATGTAATTATAAAAAAAAATTAATCCAAAAGAAGACAGGAAGAAAAATTGTAGCACAGATGGGACAAATAAAAAAACAAACAGCCAGATGATAGATTTAAACCGAACCTTGTTGGTAATTATAGTAAATGTTAATGGTTTAAATACTCTAATTAAAAGGCAAGGATTATCAGTCTGAATAGCAAAACAAGACTCAGTTATATAGTATCTAGAAGAAATCTATTTTATACATAAAGATACAGAGATTAAAATTAAAATAATTTAAAAAATAGGAAAAAATATCACACAAACACTAATGAAAAGAGAGCTACATTGACCATATTAATCAGACTAAGTAGACTTTAGAATGTCTACCAGGGCTAAAGAGAGACATTTCATAATGATAAAGGGATCAATTAACCAAGAGGATACAGCCATCTTAGAAATGTATGTGCCTAATGGGAGCTTCAAAATATATAAAGCAAAAGCTGATAACTGAAAGGAGAAATAGACAAACCACAATTATTGTTGAAGACTACAGCATTCTTCTTTCAGTAATTAATAGATGAAGTAGACAGATAACGAGAAAGAATATAGAAGACTCCACCAAACTACCAACCAACTTGACATTTATAGAGCAACACACCCAACAAAAGAACACACCTTCCTCAAGTGTAAATGAAATATTCACCAAGATATAACATACTATGACTCATAAAACAAGTCATAACACAGTCTAGACTGAAATCATATAGAGCATATTATCGGAACCACAATGGAATTAAACTAGAAATCAATGAAAGAGTCTTAGAAAATCCCCATTACTTGGCAAAAATTTTTAAATGATTTTATTTATTTATTTTTAGAGAGAGGGAAAGGGAGGGAAAAAGAGAAAGAAAGAACCATCTATGTGAGAGAGAAACAATGAAGGCTTGTTTCTCTCCCCTACCAGGGACCAAACCTGCAACCTAGGCATGTGCCATGACCAGGAATCAAACAGGTGATGTTTCATTTTGCGGAGCAACATCCAACCAACTGAGCCACACTGGTCAGGGCTAAAGCTGTATTTCTTTTAAAGATGGAAACATAGATGTATTTAGCACTTTTTTTTTTTCAATTACAGTTTACATTCAGTATTATTTTGTATTAGTTTCAGGTATACAGCAAAGTGGTTAGACAATCATGTACTTTACAACTCTCCCTGGCCGGTGTGGCTCAGTTGGTTGGAGATTATCCCTTAATCAAAAGGTTATGGGTTCAATTCCAGGTCAGGGCATATACCTGGGTTGTGGGTTCAGTCCCTGGTCTGGGCATGTACAATCCCTGGCCTGGACCATGTATGGGGAGCAACCAATTTATGCTTCTCTCTTGCATTGATGCTTCTCTCTCCCCCTTCCTCTCTCTGTAAAAAGTAATGAGAAAATGTCCTTGGGTAGATAAATAATAATAATAATAATAATAAAGAACTACAACTCAATAAAAATAAGTCAATTTAAAAATGGGCAAAATAGCCCGGGCTGGTATGACTCAGTGGATTGAGTGCTGGCCTGCAAACCAAAGGGTTGCCAGTTCGATTCCCATCAGGACACATGCCTGGGATTCGGGCTAGGTCCCCAGTTGGGGGTGCATGAGAGGCAACCATACACTGATTTTTCTCTCCCTCTCTTTCTCCCTCCCTTCCCCTTTCTCTAAAAATAAATAATCTTTAAAAAAATAAAGAAACAAAAATGAGCAAAATATCTAAACAGGCATTTTGCAAAAGATATACAAATGACCAAAAGAAGCAAAAAAAAAAAAAAAAAAAAAAAATGGTTAGCATCACCAGTCATTAAGGAAATGTAAATAAAGATCACAATGAGATGCCACTACATAGGCATTAGAATGGCTAACATTAAGATTGACAATGCAAAGTGTTAGTGAGGATGTGGAGCAACTATAATTCTCGTGCATTGCTGGTATGATGCAATTTGGAAAACAGTTTGGCAGTTTTGTACAAAGTTTAACATACATTTGCTATATGATACAGCAATTCCACCCCTAGGTATTTAGTCAAGAGGAATGAAAAAATATGTCCATACTGTCCATACAAATACTTACACTTAAATGTTCATAGCAGCTTTATTCATAATAGTATAAAAGTAGAAACTACCCAAATGTGCATTAATAAGTGAATGAATAAACAATCTTTATATATGTATATATTCATAGAATAGAGTATTACTCAGATATAAGAAAGAGCACATTATTATCTTGCCAATAACAAAGAATAATGTTTTTGAGATTTATCCAAGTGGAAAAAGCTGGGCACAGAGATGTCGTATTGCATGCTTCTGTTTAAAGGAAATTCTAAAGAAGTTAAGACTCTAGTGGCAGAAAGTGGATCACTGGTTGCAGAGGCAGTGAGGTGGCAGGGCTGATTGAGAAGAGGCTTGATTGTGGTAGTGGCTACACAAGTATATACGTTTATCAAATGTATCAAGGTGTACACTGAACATTGGTGAGTCTTGTTCTAAATTACATCTTAATAGAGCTGGTAAAAAACTGACTCAAAGGAAAAAAAAATCTCAGCAGGTCAAAAAACTATTAAATAAGTCACAATAACTTAAAACCAAACCAGTCCCACACAATGTTTGCTTCTTTACTCACTCCTTCGTTGTAGAGGGGTCCTGCTGCATACCAGACACTATTATGCAGGCAGTGTGGATAATGCAGCAAAGAAAACAGGCCAAGTCCCAGTCCTTGCTCTCTTGGAGCTTATATTGTGGTTAAGGAGAAAATACAAAATGAAGGCGTGCCAGGGATGGGCCCGATGCAGGGAAAAGTGATTCTGTGTTGGGGAGCCAGAGTGGATGCTCTGGGTGGCCAGGGAAGACCTCTTCCATGAGATGACACTGGAACAAAGACAAGATGCAAGTGGGGGACAGGTGTGTCCCTGACACAGGGAATAAGAAATGTGAGGACTCCAAGGAAGGGAACTGGGAATTTTCAAGATACAGTCAGGGAAGCCAGTGTGGTTGAGCAGCGTCAGGGAGGGGAGAACAGCACGGGTGGTCAGAGAGGCTGCTGAGGGCTGGAAGTGGGAAGCCATTGGCCTAAGCAGAGAAGCAACACAGCCTAACTTTTGTTTAACAGCATCAGTCTGTCAGCTGTGTATAGAATAGAGCAGAGGTTGGGAAACTTTTTCTGTAAAGAGCCAGAGGGTAAATATTTTAGGTTTGTAAACCATATGGTCTCTGTGGAGAATACTCAACTTTGCTGTTGCTGAATGAAAACAGCCATGGATAATATGTAAATGAAGGAGTGTGGCTGTGTTTCAATAAAACTTTATTTAAAAAAAAACAGGCAGTTGGCTGGATTTAACCCTGTAGAGTTTGTCAACCCCTGGACTAGACTATAGGAACTAAGGATTAGTGCAGGTGGACCAGTTAGGAGGGCCTGCAATAAAATTGAGCAAGAAGTGGTGGTCATCTAGGCCAGGGTGTAGCAGGGAGATGTTGAATGGTAGTCAGGTTGGGATTTGCTGGCGGATCTGATACACGATGTTGCAGAAGGAGGTTTTGTCCTGATTGGAGAAACAACTGTTTACTGGGAGAGGACCAGTTGGGGGTAGGGAAAGAGATTATAGATAAAAATCAAAAATTTGGATTTACATTTGTGGAGCCTAGGTTATCTCTTAACATATTCAGTTTAACAGAGGAGGTGGGGCACAAGAGAGAGGTTGGGTTTACAGAAATAAATGGCAGAGTATTCATTTTATAGAGATGGTCTTTAAAACTATGGGGACGAATGAGATCTAGGGGGATCTCATAGACAGAAAAAAATAGGTTTCCCAGATTTTCAAAGAGATAATCCTAGCCTTCGGTTCAGTGTTCCACCACAGAGAACATTCCATCCCCTGGTTCATGAGGCTAGCATGCCTTGATACCTAGATAAAGAATTTATAGGCCAACCTCATTCATGAGTATATAAAATTTTAAAAAGTCTTAATATATTAATAAAGCAAATTTAGAAGTAGTGTTTATTTCAGAATTGCAAAGTTGGCTGAATATTATTCTATTAATATAACTTACCACTTAACACATTAAAGAAGAACTGAAGATCATTTGAATAGAAAAGTATTTAATAACCATTTATGATTAAAAAGAAGAAAACTCAATTCTAAAAGCAGAGTAGGGCTGATGGGGACTTCCTGAAGCTAACAAAGGGTGCCTACCAAACCTGTTGTACTTAATGGAGAAACCTTAGATGCATTCCTTTAGAAAGAAAGCAAGACTGAAACAGCAGCATCTACCATTATTGTTTTATCTGATTATCATACTGGAGGTCCTAGCCAGGGTAGTAGGATTTTTTAAAAAGACACAGCAACTGCCATTATTCACAATGATGACTTGCATAGAAAACTCAAGAGATAAGTTATTAGAAGTAACAATTTTTGAATATGCACTGATTTAGAAGAGAAGTCGCTTAATTTACCCAAGGTCTCACAGCTAGTAAAGGGTGGGCTGGGATGGAAGCAGGACTGAGTCTGGGCCTTTAGTCAGGGGCTACATCACCTCCCTGACACCCTGTCCCGGCAGGATGGCCACCCCCATGCCCACCCACGGTGGTCCCAGTAGGCAGAGCTCTGGGCCAGCGGGGAGAGGCTCACCGTGGGCAGGACTGAGGCTTGCAGCGAGGCAACGGTGACAGGCTTTGGCCTCTTGTCCTCCTGGCTTGCAGGGAGCAGGATATCCACGAGGTTCATCTCCTCTTTGGCTTTCTCCCCCAGGCAAATCTGAGATGGTGGACAACAGCAGGGCACCTCATCACCCAGGGCCGGAGACGCCCCCTGCTCCTTCCTCTCTAGCAGTCTGAGTCCCTGCTCCCCGCCTTGGGGCGACACCCACCGTACTGAGCAACACCTTACAGTTCTGCTTCCCTTCCTTCTGCGGTTTGAAGGTCCAGGTCCTCTTCTCCTGGTTTAGCTCACAGCCTGGGAGGGAGGGTCGGGCAGGGTCAGGGGAGGCACCCCTCCTCCAGGCAGTCTTCACCCCGGGGAAGCGCCGCCGGCGTCTGGGTGCTCACTCACCCCAAAGCGTGGCTGTCACGGCCCTGTCGGCTGTGCTGCTGGCGCCGCTGCGGTTCATGGCGCGAGGGGAGCTAGCGCTGCGCTGTGGAGCGGCCGGTGAGGCGAGGCTGTACTCGGGAAGGGACCAGGCCCGGCCACCCGCTGCCCGCCCCGCACCTGGGGAGGCACACGCGGTGCCCTCCGGGTCTCACTCACCCCGGGCCCGACTGCCCTTACGGCGGCTGCTCGGCAGGTGTGGGTTCCGCCCTGGACCCGTCCTCTGAGCACTCCCTCTGGGCTCTCACGCCAGCCTCATCCCGCCTCCCCCGGGCTGCCCTCCGCAGCTGTTATGAGGCCTGCGAGGAGCACGGGTGGTGTCTCATCAGCCCTAAGGAGGGGCCCTTCTCTCTCGCCCCGCCTGCCATTCCTTCCTCCTGTGTGTCTCAGAAGCACCTGGCGCCTGTTAAAACGCACGTGCTACAGGCCCCACCGCCAGTTTCCCATTGAGCAGGTGCGGCTGGGACCAAGCGCGTTCGTACTTCTAACCGTCCCCAGGTGGTGCGGGTCCGGAACCACACGGTGACTTACGGGCATTTACCGGGGTCTGCCGCGCCAGGCTGCCCAACTTGGACAGGTTTTGTCCCCAGGAGGAAGCAGCAACATTCGCACTTCTTTATGCTCATCGCCTTTCTTCCCTCCTTTCCCTCTCCCTGAGTGAGGGTCCCAGGACTGTAGTCCCCAGAGAGCAGAGCCCTGTTTCCAGAAGGATGGTTTGTCCCGTGGCCAGGAAGGGGTGGGCATGAGGCAGGTGACCGCGGAGGCGGGTGCAGCAGCTGGTGAGGAGTCGACAGTGACAGTGAAATGTCTTTACCAAGGCCAGTCATGTAACCAATAGCAGTGCAGAGTCAGAAACAACCAGGGCTCTTTGTCCTCGCATCCTCATCCTGCACTCCCCTTCTGGAAGCTTCTCACCCACATGTAAGATTCTCTGATTCTCAACAAAGGTGCAAAGGTATTCAGCCAGGAAAGGACAGTCTTTTCCACAAGCAGTACTGGAGGGTATAACTGGATAGTTCTCTCTGGAACCCTGACTTGAGCTTGTGCTAAGCAGGAATCAGCTTTTTTTCCCCATTTCTTTTTACATGTCAACTTTATTGAAAAATAATTTACATACAAAAATGAACTCATTTGAAGTGTATAATTAGATGAATTTTGACAAATGTACACACCTGTGTAGTCATTGCCACAGTCATTCCCCCAAATTTTCTTGTTTCTTTTGCAGTCAATCTCCTCCCCTTATTAATGACTAATTGGTATTGGGCAAATGCCAGCTTTCTGACACTATAGATTAACATCGATTCTAGAATTTCACACTACAAGTAGAATCATAGGGTCTTTTTGTCTGCCCTCTTTTGCTGGACAAATGTGTTTGGGACTTTTTTGTCCATATTGTTGCTTGTATGTTTTTTTTTTTTCTTGTTTATTGATGAGCAGTATTCCACAATTTGTATACCCAGTCACTTGCTGGTCAGCTGTCAACTTGTGTCAACTTGGCTAGGCTATTGTAACCAATTACTCAGTCAAACACTAATGTAGGTGTGTCTGTAAAGGTATTTTGTAGACGTGCTTAACATCTACAATTGGTTGCCTTTATGCAAATATTGGACCTGATTCAATCAGTTCAAAGGCCATAAAAGCAGATACTGAGATTTCCCTGAAGTTCTGTGGACTGCAGCTTCAGCTCCTGCCGGAGAGCTTTCTGATGACCTGCCCTATGGATTTTAGACTTGCCTAACCAGCCCTCATAACTGCATAAACCAATTCCTTGTAATACATGCCTGATTGATACACCTGTTGATGGATATTTGGGTAGTCCAGGTTTAGATTATTCTAAAAAAATCCTATAAATATTTGAGAGAAAGTCTTTGCATGGACTATGTTTTACTTTTCTTTGGATAAATACCTAGGAGTGGAATTGCTGGATCATTTGGTAAGCATACACTAAATTTTATGTGAGACTATGAAACTACTTTCCTGTACATTTCACATTTCTACCAGCAATGTATGAGAATTCCAATTGCTCTACTTCATCAACACTTGGAACTGTCAGTGTTTCTAATTTTAGCCATTCTTTTTTCCCCTTTCTTCCTTCCCTTTTATTTTTATTATTGATATTCTATTACAGTTGTCCCAATTTTTCCGTTTGCCATTCTCTACCCAGCACCCCCCCACCCCCCAGTTCCCACAGTCAATCCTCACACCATTGTCCATCTCCATGGGTCATTCATAGATGTTCTTTGACTAGTCCCTTCCCCTTCTTTCCGTCATTGTTCCCCTTCCCACTCCCTCTGGCTGCTATCAGTCTGTTCCATGTTTCCATGCCTCTGGCTCTATTTTACTAATTAATTTATTTTGTTCATTAGATTCCTCTTATAAGTGAAATGATATGGTATTTGTCTTTCACCAACTGGCTTATTTCACTTAGCTTAATATTCTCCAGTTCCATCCATGCTGTCTCAAATGGTTGGAGTTCTTTTTTTCTGCTATGTAGTATTCCATTGTGTAAATGTACCAGTTTTTTGATCCACTCATCTACTGATGGGCACTTAGGCTGTTTCCAGCACTTGGCTATTGTAAATAGTGCTGCTATGAACATAGGGGTGCATAAGTTCTTTTGAATTGGTGTTTTGGGATTCTTAGGGTATATTCCCAGCAGTGGAATCGCTGGGTCAACAAACAGTTCCATTTTTAATTTTTTGAGGAAATTCCATACTGCTTTTTACCAGTCTGCATTCCCACCAACAGTGCACTAGGGTTCCCTTTTCTCCACATCCTCACCAGCACTTGTTGTTTGTTGATTTACTAATGATAGTCATTCTGACTGGTCTGAGGTGATATCTCATTGTGGTTTTAATTTGCATCTCTGATGGCTAGTGATGTTGAGCATCTTTTCATATGCCTATGGGCCATCTGTATGTCCTCCTTGGAGAAGTGTCTATTCAGGTCCTTTGCCCATTTTTTGATTGGATTGTTTGTCTTTCTGGTGTTGAGTCAAATGAGTTCTTTATATATTTTGGAGATTAAACTATTGTCCAATGTGTCATTGGCAAATATGTTCTCCCATGCAGTCAGTTCCCTCTTCATTTTGATGAAGGTTTCTTTAGCCACGCAGAAGCTTTATAATTTGATGTAGTCCCATTTGTTATTTTTTTCCTTTATTTCCCTTGCCCTAGAAGATGTATCAGCAAAAATATTGCTACATGGGATATTTGAAATTTTAGTACCTATGTTTTCCGCTCGGACTTTTATGGTATCACAACTTATATTTAAGTCTTTTATCCATTTTGAGTTTATTCTGTTGTATGGTAAAAGTTGGTGGTCTAGTTTAATTTTTTGCATGTACAGTCCAGTTCTCCCACCATTTATTGAAGAGACTATTTTTACTCCATTGTATGCTCCTGCACCCTGTGTCAAATATAAACTGGCCATAGAAACATGGGTTTATTTCTGGGCTCTCTATTCTGTTCCATTGAGCTATGTGTCTATTCTTATGCCAGTAAACAGTACCAGGCTGTTTTGATCACAGTGGCATTGTAGTATAGTTTTATATCAGGTATTGTGATCCCTCTGAATTTTAGCCATTCTAGTGGAGGTATATAGTGATCTCTTCTGTTTTTTATTTGATTGTAAGTGATGTTGAGTATCTTTTCAAGTGCTTATTACTTATTTGTGTATCTTCTTTTGCAAAATGCCTAATCAAATGTATTGTCCGTTTTTAAATTGAGTTATTCTTATTGAGTTGTAGGGGTTCTTTATATATCTTGGATACCCATTTTGTGTCAATATATATATATATATATGTGTGTGTATATATATATGTGTGTGTGTGTATATATATATTCCATATATTTTTAATTCCCGTGTATAGCTTGTCTTTTCATTTAAAAAATGGCAGTTTTAAAGAGCAGAAATGTAAAAATTCAATGAAATCCAATATTTTTTTCTTTTCTGGCTTGTGCTTTTGATGTTTTAAGAAATATTTGCTTAACTTAAGGTTGTGAAAATTTTCTTCTAGAAGTCTTGTAGTTTTAGCTTTGACTTTTCCAGCAGTAATTCATTTGAAGTTAATTATTGTGATGGTGTTAGGCAAGGGTCAAGGTTAAAATTTTCCACCTAAGTAGACATCCACTTTTTCTAGCACCATTTTTGGAAAAAGACTATCCTTTTTCTACTGAATTACCTTGGTACTTCTGTTAAAAATCAATTAACTATATATGTCAGTCTATTCCTGGACTTTATATGTTCCATTAATCTGTCTACCCTCATGACATTACCACACGGTTTTGATTACAGTAGCATAATAGTAAACCTTAGAAATCAGGTAATAGAGTTCTCCAACTGCTCTTTTAAAAAAGGTTTTGGCTACTCCAGATTCTTTTCATTTTAATAAAAACTTTAGAATCAGCTTGTCAATTTCTACAAAAAAGCCTTTGGAGATTTTTATTAGGATTTTGTTGAATGTATAGTTCAGTTTGGGGAGAAATGACATCACAGTTTGGAGTCATTCCAATCCATGAACATGTTATAATCTCTCCAGTTATTTAGATCTTTAAATTTTTTCCTCAGCAATTTCTTACAAATTTTAGTGTACAGGTCTGTACATGTTTTGTTAAATTTATTCCTATGTTTTTCATGTTTTGGGATGCTATAGCAAATAGTGTATTTAAAAATTTCATACCTAATAGTTTATTTTTAGTATCTAGAACTACAGTTGGTTTTGTATATTGATCTTGTATTCTGTGACTTTGCTAAATTCTCTTATTAGTCCCAATAGCTTTTTTTGTATCCGAAATAATGATATCTGGGAATAAAGACAGTTTCACTTCTTCCTTTTTGATCTGTGTACCTTTTATATCGTTTTTGTGCCTATTTGTTCTGGTGAAGACCTCAGGTACAATGTTGAACAAAAGTGGTAAGAGTGGGAAACATTCGGTTTTTCATCTTTAAGTATGCAGTTGGAAGTTTTTTCTAGATGTCTTTTCAAACGGTTAAGAATGTTTCTACCAAAGAAACCCTTTTTTCCCCTAATGTGGGACACTGAAAAATTAATACCTGCCTGTTGTCATCTAGTGGTTATGGATTGAATGATGCCTTTTAAACGTGTTGCCAAATCTGTTGCCCCCAGAATACAACCCTGTTAAACCAAGCATGCCGTTGTCTGGGGACAGCCAACTGACCTGGAGTCTGCAAGACCCTTCCCCATGTGGGAAGGCCACCCTCCCCTCCACACCCCCACTCTTATAAGGGATTTCTGGACCCAAGGATAGGTAGGACGACGACCATGTCCAGCTTGAAGCAGCTAGAGGAGCTCGAGACTTTCGCCCATTGTCCTTTATAAGATTATAAAGGGTCTTAAGTCTGAAAAAAAAAAAATGTAGAGTGGAAAAAATAAATGTGATTAGTCTTGAAAGAAGACATAGGAAAAAAATGTTTCTATACCATTTGCTGAGAATTTTTATCATAAATGGGTATTATTTTGTCATGTTTTTATCTATTTAGAATATCAGCTTTCTCCTTTAGTTTATATGGTGAATTGCATTTATTGATTTTTTTGCATGATAAACCAACCTTGAATTCCTAGGATAAATATCACTGTCATAATATCGTTTTTATATATTCCTTAATCTGATTTGCCTGTATTTTGTTAAGGATTTTCGCATTTATGTTCACGAGGGATATATATATATATATATATATTTCCTTTTAATGTCTGTTGTCTGAAGTATACCTTCCTGTTTTCTGGTTTTTGTGCAGTTTCAGGTGGTCTGACTGCAAGAACAGGCACTTCTGGACGCGGAACACTCTGCCCTCACCTCCACACTACCCCACGCTTCCTCTGCCTTGAGTTAGCTGCTGCTCGATTATTCTGGGACCTGGGAATCATACTAGAATCCCCTTGCCTTTACTCTCCACATCCAAATGGGTCACACAATCCTGTTGATTCCTCTGCCCGTCACCAATACTTCTCAACTCCCCACAGCCCTCGTCTTGGTTCAAATCCTTATTATCCATTAGCTGGTGGGTTAAACAAAGACTGGTCACTAGACTGCTTTGCAAAGTGGCCCTTGGTGGAAATTTATGGCTTTTAGGCTCAAACTCCAACCTCCTCTGCCCCACCCCTTGGTCAGACAAACGTTAGGTTTGCACTCGGCTGTCAGTCCTGCTATTTTGCATCTCCTGGAGAGGTACAGGTGTTGCTTGTGACCTTCCCTTCCTTTCGCCGCCTGTCTCCTTCTGCAGGCCTCCTCTCGGGCCCCTGTCCCGCACCCCAGCGCACAGGGAGCCGCAGAGCCCCGCCCTTAGCCTGTCCGCCCACGCCACGGAGCTCTTCCATCCGGGGACACGTTCGGGAGCAGCGCCTCTGTGGTCGCCGCCGCGGGCGCTGGGTGTGAGGCAGCGGAGCGTGGCAACTCGAACCTCTACAGGGCACACGGTTCGGCGGGGGTCTGACAGTCGCAGTGGCCCAGGTCTGGTCTTGCCCAGGAACGCTCCTGCAACTACTGAGCTCGTAAGCCCTTTCTCCTGCCACATGACCAAGGGATTCAGCGCGGGAGGACTCATAACTGCGCCTGCGCACGGCGGCGGAGGCGGGGCGAGCGATGGCAGGAGGCTGACTGGTCTGGGAAGCGGGCCTGTATGTACTATGGTAACAGCAGGAACCCGCGGAACCACTTCCGGGGCGCGGCAGTGTGTCGGGAAGTAGTACCGGGACAGGGGTGAACGCTTTCCCTAGTTCCTTCGCAGGGTCGTGGGGTCTGATGTCTGTGGCTTCTGCTCTTTACCTTTTGGTAGAGAGCTATCTATGGCCACGATGTGAATTTAACCCGCCCAAACCAGGTTGCCGGGGCTCCGTGCAGGGGTTTCACCGAAATTAGGTCCAACCACTTTCCACCTTCCATCTTCTGCAGACACTACCGAGGTCCCAGATGCACATCATTTTCTTTCATCATGATTCTTTTTGACTGGTTTCAGCTTGTAATGAGCACATTCTAGTTGCAGAGGCGAGAAGGGAGTGGGGTTAGTACTACCTCAGAGAAGGCTGTAAGACTGAAGGACAGGTCAGGAGGCTTCAGACAGGGAGAGGGCCTCGCTCTCACCTTGGGGTCTTGAAAAGGGTAGGCGGGAACAGGGCATGCACGTCCAGCCTGAGAAGCGAGGGTTCTGCAGAGAGGAATAGGCAGGAGGCAGGGTGTGAAGGCAGACACGGCAGTGGTAACTGTCTAGTTGAATGGAAAGGTTCCACTGCAGCACTTGTAGCTTGGTTGGTAGTTTATAACATGATTTGCTTTGTGATGAACTCACAGACTGCAAGCTGTGTAAGGACGGGGAACTGATAAGTATGTAAAATGATAATGGCCTGCTATATTCTTAGAGTGGATGCATTATCTTCCCTGCACAGTTTAATCAATCTTTGAAGAGCTGAGGGGAGATGGCGTGGGTTTTCTGGTTTGAGAGATTACTGCTTTCTTACATTTGCCTACCCTTGTTCACTGGCCCTTCTGAGCTTTACTTAAGGCCAAACCAGTTATTCAATTAATCAGGTCTTACCCTGAGTTTGATTGCGCACTGACCTTGAATCCAGGCGTTTTTGGACTTAATTTGTTATCCACTGGCTAACAGAGACTAAGAGATGCTCTCCTGTCACTCATTATTCCCTTGTAAACTAATAATGGATGGGATGGTTTGGGCCATATAGGTGATGCTGTATGCTGGTCTGAGTTTCTGCCTTTATGGTTACCAAGCAGAATTTAAAATAGTTGTGTATGCTGCTTAAGTTCTATTCACTGTTTTGGAGTTTGTTCTGGTGAGGGATCTTATGCAGAAGAGTGGCAATGAATTCGCCTTGCAAATGCTGTTTTTGCTTTTCTTTCGCTTATCACCAAAAAGGTATTTGGCCTCTAGTGCCAAGTATCTCTAATGAATGAACAGACAGCAGCAGCCAGCCTGTCCTGCAAACTGTAAGGGTTTTTCTGAGGAAGGGGAATATTCCAAGCTTAATTCTGCCCTCCATTCTGATCATCTGTGTGACAGCTCATTTGTTTAGTTGACTCACTGCTCCTGAAATACACCGTGGCACACCTATGAATTCCAGGGTAGCTAAGAAACCCAAGACAGGTGTATGCACCCAAGGTCAAGCTACAGCAGCAAGAATCCTCTTAGATGTTAATTACTTAGCACCTAGTTGGCAGTTTTAATTATGGCCAGTATTTTTATCCTTTTAAAGTATTTAAAGAACTAGGACTCTTAGACAGTTATAACTATTTACATTTTTCAAGGCTTTGTGATCAGACTTAGGGCTTTTGCAGGTTTCCCCAAATTAAAACTACTATTTTTAGTACATCGTCATTTGTCAATGGAAAGTTGACAGTTGAAAGTCCTTTTTAAAATCTAAAAACCTAAAATCTGCCCCTGGGCCAAATCCCTTTTGTCCGATTTTCATTTTAGTGGGAATAGATAATTCTTATTCTGGCAGAGCCAACAAAACAAATACATACACACATACTACTTAAAATTTGATAGCCTATAGTAGACTTCAGCTGTTCTGTCAATGTAAGAGACAACTGGTGTCAGGAAACACTGTGTAAAGCCCTTGAACTGATGACCTTAGTTCCCAGAATAGCCTCAAAACGAATAAAACTCACGTTTAACCAAATAAAATTTCCACATGATTTCTTGGGGAAACTTTTAAGGATAACTGGCTTTCATAGTAGGTTGAAACTGCTGACCAGAAACAAAGGCTACTTTTTAGGTGCCTCCTCTTATAATTGTCAATTAAGCAAGAGCAGCTTGCTTAACTGACTGTCTGAAAAACTGTGGCTGTGGAAGAGTTGCTTCAGGGCCCTGCCATGACTAGACTGTGCTCAGGCTGTACAGAGACTACCACCTCTTAGGAGTTTCTTGCTTCTGAAACAGTTTTTGGGGAAGAGAAGGGAGAGCCTTCCTGTGAGTTACCTTTTGTCTCATTCACTACAGAAATATAATTCCAGGTCACTAAGGCAATGTGATTGGAGTGCTTTACATATTAATGAAGGCTGGCTTAGAGACAGACTTGGCTATGGGGAATAATTTACGAGACTGCCTTTTAGCCATAAGGATACAATTCTTTTGCCTTCAAAATAACTTAGTGCCAGGAAGTCACCCAGAAGACAGAGAGCAGGCAAAGCTCCCCTAGATAAGGTGGACAAGAGTGGTACTCTATAGTCTGTGACTCATCAAATGTAAATGTTCCAAGGTACAATTCCTATCTGTACCTAAATGTCCCTGGCAATTTCGTTCCCTCATACCTAGGTACTACATAGTAGGGGGATGAGAAGCGGTCTCTGTTAACTAATGTGCTTCATTTGATAATTCTTATCCTTGAACTCATCAGGGTTTAATCCACATTAGAAGAGCAGATGTCAGAACATTAACAAAACTGGGCTTTCTGAAATTATTTCTCTGCTGGTTGCCATGCTATTGGAAGCTAGTACAGAGGTAGGGTGGCCCCACTTCTATCGTTGTGGACAACAGCATATATGTGCATACACATTCTCCTCACCACATACACAACCCCTCCTCACATCAGCACTGTACACCAGACTGTAAACATTTTAGTCATACTTTTTGTTTTTAAACTTCAGCCAATATAAACCCTGCTCAAAATGTTACCAAAAATGTAGTCTTTACTGCAGATTGAATTGTATTACGTGCATACATGTATCAACTAAACCAATCATACTTTTAAAACAAATTGACTTAGATTCAGTCCAGTGAGAAGGTGATTTTACAAGGTTGAGGAGTCCCTGTCATTCACTGGCTTTTAGGAATGCATGCTTCAAATGTCTTCATGTGTTTAGACATGTCCTGCAGATACACTAGACTTGACTGCTGAAGCCGGGTCAGTAGAAACCATTGAAGTTTATTGGCGGTCACAATGCTTACACTGTATGCAGCAAACACCCTTACAAGTCTATCCGCAACCTGATCACGCAAGAAAGGATTCACCACACAGTTGCCAGAGGAGAAGAAAAAATTAGTAGGTTTGTGGGGGCAGAGGAGAGAAATACAAATAAAACCTAATTGATGAGTGTCCCATGGGCAAGAGCTGAACTAGAGATGCGTACAACTAGCAGCAACAATTGTGGGAAAAGTACAAGGCAAATAGCTTTCTCCATTAATTTTCCTCTGTAGGTTAATTTCTTTTTAAATATTCAAAACATTTATTATGGTTTTCATTTTATAAAAATGTATATTTTTAAGGGGGTGGGAGAATGTTAAATACTTCATGCCAGGCAGACCTTGTTATTAAGAACCCCTCTGCTGTAGTAACTTCCTCCAGTTCATACATTCACGAGTGCAGGGTACATATATAAATATCCACACGCACACATCCACACACATGCCTCAAGGGCTGGGGAAGACTAAAAGTTATTGGCCACACGCAGCTGGGCCTCTGGTGGACTCATCCAAATCGCTCCATAGGAGAGCAACTGGCTCAATCCCTTCTCTCTGGTCTCTACCTTTACAGAGACCAAGAACCTAAATCACAGACTTACATCTGACTTTTAAAAGCAAGAGGCATCTGTCTGAGGATGAGGGTAAGCAAACTGGGAAGAAGGATGAAGCTAAGAACACCAAACACTTGTAGCTGGAATCATGTCCCTGCAAGAGGCTGAGGGACCTGGGGCAGCGTCTATGGCTGAAGGGGGAGGGGTGGTGCTCCGCATGGCTTAGAGTTCCTAATAACAAGGGTAATACAGTAACAGGAAGTGATAATTTGGGGGGCAAGGAAAAGGCAATAAGAAAAAATATACATTTGGAATTTTTACTTTTTTTTTTGCCTCTCTACACTGTGTCACTAAATATATCTCTGCACGTTCACACATCCTCGTCCAGTAAAGCTTCAGGCCACCAGAATACACATTTTTCCTCACTCGCATACACAACCCCTCACATCAGATCAGCATTGGTGCACTAGACTCTGTAAAAATTTTTCAGTCACACTTTTTTTTTAAACTTGAGTCAATATAAACCTTGTTCAAAATGTTATGAAAAAATGTACATGTTTTTACAAGGCAGGTTGTGGCAGGACACTGGGGGTTCTTCGCCTTTGGGTGGCCCCAAGAGAAGGGGCTGGAGTCTCACATGTGTGTCTCTATCTCCTCCCACCACCCTTCCCACCCCATCCCCCGAGAACCAGCAGCACCCTGCCCCCTAGTGAGTGCGCACACACCCCTATTCCCTGGGGAAGCAGCTAGTTGACCTTTGCCACTTCCCCCACGCCCCTGGAGGAGGGAGCCAGGGTCAGCCAGGCCCTCTCCCCTATAATTGTTCGCCCCTCTGGGCCAGACCAAAAGGACGCTGCTCTGTACAGGTAGAGTCCAAGGAGGTGTCAGCTCATCATATCATTGCTGTTCACGCCATAAGTGGAATTCTTCATCGAGTCGTTGACTTCTCGACGGAATGCTGACAGGTTCTGGGTGAACCTAAGAGAGGATGCATGTAGGTTGGCAAAGCAGGGTGCAAGGGAAAGGTCTTTGCCTGAAACATTTCTAGTAGACGGGGCTGCTGAGAGGCAGAACATATGAATTAACAGGTTCTGTTTTTAAGGTCAGTAAATATCAGTCTTAAGACTAAGGGAAAGTTGGGCTAGTTTTGTGCCCCCTTCTACTTGCAACTTCATGGCTGGTCATATCTGGGGTGGAGGGCCATCTTGGGTTCATGGCAGCACAAAAGGAATCTTGCTGACAAGAGGCAGGAAGTAAGCTTCACAAAGGAAAAGGATGAAGCTATTTCATTTCTTAATGCCAAGAGCCATATGGTAGAGCTATGCTATCCAATATGGTAGTCACTAGCCACGTGTGGCTACTGAGCACGTGAATTATGTCCAGTGCAAACGAGGAACTGATTCAGTTTCCCAATCTCACCTTAATTAATTTTAAATTAAAATGCCGTATTTTGCCCTGGCTGGTGCAGCTCAGTGGATTGAGTGCTGGCCTACAAACCAAAGGGTTGCCGGTTCAATTCCCAGTCAGGGGACATACCTGGGTGGTAGGCTAGGTCCCCAGTTGGGGGAGTGCAAAAGGCAACCACGCTTTGATGTTTCTCTCCCTCTCTTTCCCCCTCCCTTCCCCTCTCTCTAAAAATAAATAAAATCTTTTTAAAAAAGCCATATTTTAAACTAATCAAAGTAAAATTAAAAAATTTAGAAAAATCTGTTATTCAATTTCAGCTATTGGCGAACTTCTAAGTATGTAAATTTTATGAAATCTAAATATAAATAAAATATTTCTGATGAAAATTTAGCAGCTGAATTGAGATACCATGATAAGTATAAAATGTACACAAGATCTTGAATTTAATACATACAATAAAAAGAACATTAAAATTCTCAGTTTTTAAATACTGATTATACACTGACAATATTTCTGGTACACGGGTTAAATAAAATATTGTCTGTTTCTTTTTACCCTTTTAAAACGTGGCTACTAGGAAATTTAAAGTTACTTATGTGACTTGCTTTCCTATTGGACAGCACTGCTTAAATGGCCTCTACAAGACAAGGAGTCTCCCTTGTTTCAATGGTCTGAAAAAAATTTTTCTAGGATTTCTTGGCAGGGCCCTTTACACTCACCTGTCTCTGTTTTTCGTTAGAAGATTTCGCTCTATGCCTTCCATCAGGTTTTCGAAACACAGATGCATAGCCTGCTGCTTCTCTGGAGGCTGGCTGTTCACGATACTGTTCCTTAGGTCAGAAAAATACTGCGGGGCCAGGAGTGGGACAGCGTGAGGAGAGAAGACGGGGAAAGGCAGATTAGCCCTCCATCATCTGCAGGGTGGAAGGAGCGCTCTTCTCCAACAGGAATGGGGTATCTACTAAAATTGGATACTGTTTTTTTTAAAATTCAAGCCAGCAGGATAATGTATAATACCTTTTTTTCACAAACATCAAGAATTTAAACTTCGTAAACACTAAGCATTCTATGATCAGATTCTTTTTTTATAGGAATCGACTTATTTCTGTTTGTTTATGGCAGCCTGGAACTAGAACTTAGGGTCGCAAGTGCTTTCATTCCCAGGTACACTCTCTTCTTGTAACACTTCCTCATCCTTTACCTTTGTCTGACTTGCCATGTGTGCTGACTTCTAACAGGTAAGTGATTACATGTTATTCAAAGCATGCGTAGGACGTGCTTAGGAAAATGGGCTTTTCCCCTCTCATTTGTTTGTTTCTTTGAGTGTCCTGGAAAATGTGCACCTACCTTGGCTTCTGGCTCTGGGCATCAGACTGGTTCCCTTACCTTTTCATTAAGTAGTATCAAGCCAAGTAGTGGTCGGGACATAGACCACTGGTTCCTACAGTCTTCGAAGATGATGATGTTCAGCACCGTTGACAGCATCTGGAAATGGAGAACCTGAGGCAGTGACCTAGTGGTGGCCACCCAAGATAGAATTACAGATTCCAAATAGAGGAGTTTATTAGGGTGGAAGCCTTTTCTGTCCACGGTAAACCAGACAAATATTTTACGCAGCTTCATTTTAATTTTCTATTGCCAGGTAAATTTCTCTAAGACATTTTATTTCCTATTCTTTAAGCTGGTTTGATGACTCATTTTTAAATGGACCTTCCTAGTTTACCCTGATCTGTGGGATTGGTCAAGCAAATGATTATAGTGCAAAATCACCTTGCACTTATCTCAGAGGAGATAGCTTTAAACCTTTTTGGGGGTGTGATGGGAATGTGAATGATTTTACGGCTTCCTTAGCAAATAACGCAGACAAAGACGAGATATGGGAGGAACAAGCTTTGCGGCTGGATGCTGCTCACCCATGCTCCGCTTATAGTCATGGGTGAGCAAAGTCATCGTCATGGAAGGAGGCCAGTACTCATGGGAGAGGCCCAGTGACCAGGCGTGGCTGTGACACTCAGAATTTCTATAGCCAATGATTACTCCACACACTCAAAATCTGCTGCCATTTTAAGGTATAGACTTCATCTGGGCAGCATTAGTCCAGTGAGATATGAGTCAGACTCATTATCTGGCTTGACCTCCCCCCTCTTTTGAAGAGAGGTTCTTCCAAAGGAAAAGAGAGAGGTCTTCCCCTGCAGGACACTGCCCACTGCCCGCTAATGCGCACATCCTTACCTGCTGGATCATCTCTGGATGCTGCTGCATGATGTGCAGGAAGCGGTCACTCTCTTGGTTCAGGGGTGTTGTCCTCTTCTTGGTGCTACGTGACAGCTGCTTGAAGAGGTATGTCACAATGTGGTCCAGGCAGGAGCAGCAGCCTGTGCACACCATGGTGTCTGGAAGAAAGAGGAATGGGGTGGAAAAGAGTGGAATCCCTGAGCTGCTGATGGTGAGTTGGGCAAACATGACTGCCCTTCACTGAGATCCCAGGTCAGCCAAGGCCACTGCTCGGGGTGCTTTCTGTCAACCTCTCAACCCTCAATACAGGTCAAAGTCTAAGTTTAAAAGTGACTGTGCAATAACAATATAAATAAATATTATTGATATTATTGACTCAATGTAGTATATTTGTGTCCTCTGCTTCATAAAAAAGAATAGTTCACAGGTAGCAAGTACTTCTACAGTGCCAGACACTGTGCTGAGGACTTTACAGATATTATTTCTAATTTATCCACTTGAGAACTCCAGGAAATAGGCTTTTCATTTTACAAATGAGTAAACCAAAGTTTGGGGAGGTTATTGACTTGCCTCAAGATCCCACTGTCAGTCACTGGAAGGGCTGTGAACAGAATCCAGGTGTGAGTTGTGAGCCTACACTCTGAGTTACCTGGGGGATGTCACTGAGCCCAGCTTAATGCAGCCTATCGACACCTACGTTTGTTAGAGTGGGCTGCTGTACTGTTTGTTTGTCTCTGAAGTGTCCTGGGGAAGCGTGGTGACGGGGGCTGCAGACTCATCCATGCATTTCAAAGATGACACGGCAGCACAGCCTGTGCACAGAGTTCTGACTTGGCGAGGCTCAGGCCAGAGGACTAAGGAATGAACCCGTAGAAGAGGAAGGCATTCTGCTCCTGTTTGTGCAGAGGTCCTTTAATTTTTAAGAAGCTATAAAGAAGCGTTCCAAAGCTGCCCTAGATGTGCTGTGCACCAGCTGGAGGTAAATGCACAGCAAAGAAGTGCAGAGAGGTACAGGGAACTCACCAGGGCAGACAACCCAAAAGTTATTCTATGCATTTGCAATGAATCATGATTACTTTGCAGTTACTTAATCTTCCTGTTTATGTTGTGCTCAGCCTAATATAAAAATGTATTTTATTCTCTGAACACATACTAGGATTGTTGGAAGGCATCCTGAGGACAAAATGGTTTTCAGAAACCAGCTGGAGCAGGATGGGAAACTTACGGACTAGCTGCGTAAAGCTCTCCCATAGATTCTACCGCCTCAGGATAGACTCCAAATACCCCGATATGGCCGAAGAGCCCCTGGGTGACCTCCAAGTTTGCCCTGCCTTTCTTTTTCTCCAGCTTCATTTCTTTTCATTCTCTTTGCATGGTGTGCAGCCATCTGGATTTCTGGATCTTTCTTGCCTCTAGGTGCTAGTACTTGTGGTTCCTGCTGCTAGGAAGCCTCTGCCATTAACCTAGTAATATTTCTGCTGCTTTTGGGTGTACGTTTAATACCAGCTCTTTTGTCAGACTTCCCTGACCCCGCTTCTGAAATCCAGGAGTTTAGGGGTGCTTCCTGAGAGCTCCCGTTGCACTTCATATACCTGCTACTGTCCTGGGTAAGCAAAGAGGCAGCTGTCTGTTTCACCCACAGCTAAAAAGCTCCTGAGGGACAGGGACTTTGTGCTATTAATCACTGTATCCCTAGCACGTGCCTGGTCCTTAGGACGTGATCAGTAAGTATGTGCCGATGAGAATGTGCCCGTGAGTTCTGTGCTCTGTTGGCAGGGCCAATTCCTCAAAGCAATAATCCTTTGTATACTGGGGCAAGATTCTCTTTTTTCTGTTTAGTTATAAAAACAAACCTACCAACCCAGGTGCTTACCAAGTGCAGTGAGTCCTTCAGATATGGAAGAGAGAATATACATGATGACATGAGGTTCCAGGCTTGCAATAAAGTTCATGTGGTCCTGTGTCAGGACTTCCAGTAGTGAATAGTAAGACTGGCTGAGCTTGGGGTAGTCCTGTGGGAAAATAGGAAAACAAACATCAGCTTAAGTACTGTGAATCAGTTCCCTTCAGATGGGAAAACAAAAGACATAGCTGGAGCTAGCTTCCAGTTCTCCAGAGAACTGTTCAAGCATGGTCTCAGGCCAAGAAAGCCTGAACAGCAGGGGTCGAGGCCTGCCAATGACACATAAGGCTTACCAGGAGGTCACTGTGGGGAATGGAGAGGAGCAGCTTGATGAAGGTCTGGAGAGCATTGTCCAGGGCATCGTCTCCATAGAGACGAAAGACTCCAAAGTTGACGTAACTCCCACTGAGGGCAGCCTTCAGCATGGAGAAGCAGATGGAAATGCCCTTGAGCTTCAGTGCATAGACCTGATCCTTTGGGACCTCTCCTAGTGTCAGGATGCGATTGCCTGAGTAGACATGTGATAAATATATTTATTTAAGCATGTTACCAATTGATAAGTTTATACTCCAACTCAATCATCCTACTCCAAAGGCTCCTGGTCCAGCTGACCCTGGAACACAAACGCATGAGCAGCACAGCCTGCCTCACAGCACTGTCCTGACTACCCCAGAGCTGGCTGAGACCCGCACGCAGAGGGTGGTGATGGAGGCGAAGTTCTCCTCCAGGGCTGGGCTCCTCCAAAGCACTTACCATACATTGTTATCATCTTGCTAGTTTCTCTGAAGAGTAGGATGCCATTGGGGGAAGAGACATCAAACTGGAGTCGCTGGGATCTGAGCAGAGAACACAGAAGGAAAGTCAGAGTTGTGGTGCCAGAGACTGGGATGCTCCAGGCTCTCACCTTGGGTGATTCTTTTTGCACTAAGATGTGCTGATTACCTATACTCATGTGAAATAACCAACTTAATCTGAGATATTTAACCAGTGATATAGCTTACATCTTGAAGACCAACATGCTTGCTAGAGTCAAGTTCAGCTGCTCAAATTGAAAACATTAAAGTAAACAAAAAAATGAAGCAGCAGATAAAATTACTTAAAATTTTTTTTTAGAGAGAATGGAAGGGAAACATCGAAGTGTGAGATACATCAATCAGTTGCCTCTCGCCTGCCCCCAACTGGAGACCTGGCCCAAAACTCAGGCATGTGCCCTGAATGGGAATTGAATTGGTGACCTTTGGGTTCGCAGGCCAGTGCTCAATCCACTGAGCCACACCAGCCAGGGCTAAAATTACTGTCTTAAAATTCTCATTTTATTTGATAAGTAGAGATTCTAACAGTTGGTAGTACTAATTCACAGACTTCAGACATTAATCTACATCTACCTTAGCTTGAGTGGCAACTAAGGGAGGAGACATGCGTGGTTACCACTTTCTAAGGCAAGAAGGTGAGAAGGGACTGGGAATGCTGCAACACAGGTCAGGCAGGGAGGGCAAACACTTTAAACCACCCTGAGTTTTGAGTTCCTGACTGTTCCCGAGACCAGAGCAACTCCTGTTGGGTCTGCTCTACCTTTTAATGAACTCCACTGAATCCTAGATCTCACTCCCAGATGTCCTTCATTCTTCTTTCCTTCTCTCCCCATGCTGACTCCATCAAGACCTAGCTCTTCAATGTGCCCTGAATCTTCCCACTTCCTCTATGGTCCTTCTGCTTCCACTCTTGCCCCGCTACAGGCCCATTCTTCCCGTGGTAGCTAGAATGGTACCTTAAGTAATGTAAATGAGATCATTTTAATTCACCGCCTAAAACACTTCAGCAGCTTCCCGCTGCACTGAGCAGAGGTCCATTCCTCACTACTGTAGTGCCAAATCACCGTGTGGTGCCCTCTGCCCACGAGGCCCCCTCACCACTGTGCTCCCTCTGGTGGCACTGTTCTCTCTAGTCCCAACAAGCTCATCCCATAGCAGGACTTGGGCTGTTGTTTTCGCTGTTCTTTCCCATCTCTCTAGGGCAACCATAATCTTTCTTGTCACTAAGATCCCAGCTTAAGTGTCACCTTCTCTGACCCCCTCTCCTTCAATTCCTTTGTTTTAGTATATTCTTTTTCCCTAGCCCTTTCCACTGTTTGAAATGATTGTCCATACTTGTTTTATTGTCTGTTGCCCTCCCAGAATGTAACACCTAAGAGGTCATGGGTTTTGTCTGGTACAATAGCTTAGGAAACTGACAGGCAAAGAGCAGGTGCTCTCAGATCTCTGTTCTATAAATGAATGAATAACTCTTGATCATAAGCCTCATGGGAGGCAACAACCTCTTTGAATACTGCCTACTCCTCACCAAAACTAGTCTCTCAGGAGTGCCATGAGAGGCAGAAACACCAATCTGAAGTTCTAGTTATGTCAAAGGGCTGATTTTTCTTCTTTTCCATCCCTATATTATTGGGCAAATGTAACAACCTGGTATTCTGGAAATTGTTCTTTCTCTTAAAGTAAATCTTTACTGATCCAGCTGTAATTTGCCTAATAAGTACCTTTCTTAAGAACGGGCATGCTAATATGTCCCCAGTCACTCTCAATTGTCTCTATGGAATGTGATGGGCAAGGCATCATTACCAAATGTCCACTTTTATGTGTGGGCAGGGAGATCAGATTCTTGGTTGCCAGATTCACTTCTTGTAAGAATGTATACCATGAGATCTTTTTAGCAGTGAACTGTATCATCTTCCACAATCTGCCCAAAACACCACATAGAGCAAACTGCCTGAGGGCTGACTCAGACAGAAGGGCAGCTGTGCCCTTCCTCCTTACCTATTATGAACCAATTCGGCCATCAGCTTAAGCACAGGTGTGGTACAGGCTGGATCATGGTACCACAACTCAATCGCCCGCTGGAGAATTGGCATGTAGGATGGGTATCTGGAAACAAAAAGCTAAGGAAGAATTCTGAATACAGAAATGTACAAAATTTGAAATAATTTCTCAGCTTTGGTCCAGTATAAACGGTCTGATTACACTTCTCTAACTTCCTGTCTCTTGCTTGCTAATCTTAGAAATATTGTGTGTCCTTTAATTTATAATAGGTATCTAATAATACACTGTAATTTACATATTGCCTTTCTTCTAAAGAGCACAATGTATTTCATATTGTAATTATAGGGAATCAGCTATTTCTGTTATGTAACTATTGGAGAAACAGAGGCACTCAGATTTAAAATGATCTGTTCAAATTATGATGTCAGTAAGGTTTGACTTTCTAATTCCTAGTAAAGCTGTCTTTTTGTAGTAGACTGAAATGTCTCTCTTTCCTATGTGTAGCAAAGCTCCTGTGCAACAGTTCCACAGTGGGCGAGTTCCACAGGCATTTGTATCTGTGACTCAAAGAGCAGATGGGAAGCAGCTCATTCACTTCCTATCTCATTGAGCAGAGCAGACAGCATATGTCATCAGGCCACTATGGAACGGCAGCTTACAGGACATATATGGCAGTTCTTTTTACCTTCCCACTCCTCCCCCTGCCGCCTTCCCTGATGACTCCATCACTCATTCAAACTCCAATGAAGGCTAGCTGTGATATGTGTTAGGATACATCCATTCAAACAGCATCATGAAGCTGGTCTTGGCATTGAAGGCAAAAGCTATCCCTCTCAGGTCTCTTACCAGGCCAACTAGAGTTCGCTGCAGTAGAAGGCAAAAGTATGTTAAAAAGAGAACAAACAAACTTATAACCACCTAATGGTGCCTTCACATATCTGCAATCAAATTCTTCCTCCCATCGTTCAACAAATAATCCTTCCCAAATATTTGGAATTGATCTCTTCCATATAAGAATAAAATCTTTTCCCTCAGAAAATTAGGTTTAGAACCTTGTTATACAGAGAAAAAGTGACAGTCCCTGGTCCATCACAGCAAAAATAGAGGCTGACAAAGTTTTAAGATATTAATGTGATAAATCATGTAAAAAATGGGTAAAAAAAAAAGGGCAAAAAAGAAGAGGTAGAAGAGTCGTATATCCTGAAGGCCTGGCACCACAGAGTGACACAAAGGTGCCAGCAGCACTGCTGGACCCCAAATGCAGACCCTGTCAGGAGGAAGACAAAAGTCTCCACGATTCCTGGAAATAAGACTGCTGGGTTAAATCTTTGAGCTGAGAAGTATTAGATAATATCTTTCCAGAAAAAGACTGAGGCCCAGCAGTCAATAGCTTTCCTGAAGTCATTCTGTGAGGTGCAAGAGGGCCAGGATTAGGACTCACAGCACCAAGACTCCAAATCCAATGCTTCCTTTCTCAATAGAACTTTTAGTTATGGGCTCTGAACAGCAATAGACCCCTTTAATACTTAGCAGTTATCAGTAGGCTCAAGGAGGTAGCACATTTGTGTATCCTGGCTCATTTGTTAAAAATGTCTGTACTTCTACTAAAAGCCTGCCTTAAGCAAGCCAGTTCTATTCCTACACTGATACCATGAGCTCAATTTTCAAGTTTACGACATGGTCAATCCAAAAGACTTGTTACATGAGGTGTAACAAAGATACGGTAATAGTGGTAGTTCACAGCCATGGTGGTTCTTTTCATTAATTTTACTTGCTTTGTATGTAACTAATATGATGGGGAAAGGGCTGACATCCCTCAGTTATCCTTGATATTGGCTGTCACCCTAGTCTATATTATTGCTGTTCCACACTAACTTAGCTTTGAATGATACCCGTCTTAGACCCTGAAACACTGGGATAAAGTGGAGACAGAGGTGGACCAAGTGGTGTTGCTCTCTGACTTCCCTGCTCACTTGAATACAGAAAACTAAGAGGCATTCTAAAGATGAAAAATTAGAATTTTAGAATGTCAGGTAAAGCCTGGCATTTTGGGGGCAATACCTCCGGCTAGTTGGTAGCTGTAAAATTCAGCCTCAGTGTCATTATGAACACTATGAAAACATCCTACAAATATTAACAGCACAGTGCCTTCTGGTTTTAGTACAGAGATCTACAGGTGAGGAGAGCAGATGTACATGAAGTGAAAATATGAGGAAAGTAGAATCTAAAAATGAAAATTTTGAGAGCCAGAAATCAATAACTAAGGGTAAATTAAAAATTCCATATATATAGAAATTCATTAACCCTTCTAAATGACTAATGTATCAAAGAATCTTAATGGAAATTAGAAGATACAAAAAACTGAATAATAAAAATGTGACACATCAAAACTTGTGAACATACTTAATGCTACTGAACTATACACTTAAATATGGTTACGTGGTAAATTTTATGTGGGTTTTTAAAAAATATATAATTTAGTCCTCATTTGAGGACATGTTCACTGATTTGAGAGAGAGGAAGGGAGAAAGTGAGGGAGTGATGGGGGCTGGGCAGGGGGGGACAGACAGACAGACATCTATGTGAGAGAGAAACATTGACTGGTTGTCCTAACCAGGGATTGAACCCACAACCCAGGTATGTGCCATACTGGGAATTGAACCCACAATCTTTTGGTATAGGAACACACTCCAACCCACTGAGCCAGCTGGCGACAGAGAGAGAGAGAGAGAGAGAGAGAGAGAGAGAGAGAGAGAGAGAGAGAGAGAGAGAGAGAGAGAGAGAGAGAGAGAGAATGTGTTTTTACCACAATAAAAAAAAACAAGTTTTGGAATAACACACCTAGCAGGACATTTATAGTCTTTCACAGTTACAACAGGAAATAAGGACTGAAAAGTTAATAAGTTAGAACAGAATAATCCCAAGGAAAATATATGAAAGTAAAGATTAAAACTAGAAATAAATGAAATACCAGATAAAATAGAGCTAAAACAAAGTAAAAAAATGCAGACTGATGAAAATAACAGAGTATTAAAAATGAAAAGGAGGAATAAACTAAATACATAACAGAGATCAGCAAGGCAAGGCAAAGCACATAAATTAACTTTATGCTCATACATTTGAAAATTCAGACAAACAAATCCTAACGGCTGCTTAGGAACACACTTTAACATATAGAGTTTATAAATCCATACTGGCTCTTCTACATCAAAATCCTAGGAGTCAGGGATATGAAACACAAAGCCAACCCAATGGAAAATTTAGGGGTAAGCATTATTTTCTGCACCGCTAGCTAATCAAGTCTCTATCATGAACTGTCCTCAACCAGAAGCTGACTAATCAGTGGGTGAAGGACTCACCTTTGCCTCTTGCTCATTGAAAGTATTCGTGCTAAACATCTGGGCCACAGCCTCAAATGCTGCTGTGAGTGGTAGCATGAATTGCTCATACTGATCTTCATCCTCTCCTGTAACGGAAACAAGGAGGATGTGACCCCAACGCACAAAATTCAAAGTTGTGTGTGCATGAAAAATAAGCAGATCCAAGGGTAAATCCAGGGCCCTTTATTACCCCAATAGGTATTAGTAGTAATTACAGAATAAAGTATCCATACAGTAACTATTTTTAAAGTAGAAAATGGCAGAAATCATCTTGTCCAGGACTGTTCAAATTTTCTCAATAATAACTTACAACATCAGATTCCTATGTATGAGTGTAAGGCACTCTGGTATTTCTTTCTTTTTCCTTAAGCGAGAACCAGACTCAGCGGAGCAGGACTCAGTCTGGTGCATGAGAACTAGATGAGACTCAAACTTGAATCAGGTGTGCATAAAGTCTTTATTCCTATTTTTCTTTCTTTCAGCAACCATTCATAAGCTTAAAAAAATATATATTTTTTAACGTCACTGTAGTAGAAGTAAATTTAAATAGCTCCAAATTATGAAGATGCCATTCTGGTTCAGTTATCAGTTGACCACAAACTGCTAACATCACAGCTAAAGCTAGGAAGGCACTTACACCCTCTGGGTTCACAGGTGCTAATGAACTGGGAAATAAAGGGTTTCGTTGACTGTCTCAGGTGGGTTGCACCCCTATGTGAGATGGAGGGGACATATGATCAACAATATGCATTTAGGAATCTCAATGCCCAACTTCCTCATTTTACAGATGAGAAACAGGAACAGAATTTAAAAACCACTGCACATTAGCTGAAAACTGGAGGCACATACTGTTATCCTCTTCTAGTTACAGGGACCATGATAGTGTGATGTAGTCTCGGTGAAATCAGACTATTATTTCATGTAGCTTTGTTACTGTTGAAACAACAGAAAAGACCTCCCCCCACATCTAGTTTTCTATCCTCAAGTAAAAATTCAGAGCAATGCCGGATTACTTCATGAGCCTCTAGGATTTATTGCAGTACCTAAATCCACCATGAGGAGGCGCCCAAGTGCTGTGTAGAAGGTAGTCCGACACCGCATGTCTGCCAGGTTGGACTGATTGTTAATACCCAAAAACGAAAAGTGCTCGCTCTGTTAGAAGAGAGAAAACAAGTGAAAACGATAAAAGTATGGGTTAGAGACAGAATGCAAGCCAGTAATTTTAGAATAACTGAGCCTTTTGAAGCTAATGGCTACATCAACATTCCTTAAGGGTACCAGGGATAGTATTGAAAAAAAATTTTTGTTATTGTTACCTACAACTAATTTATCTTAGTATGAACAGTAGGTCATTAGGCTCCCAAATAGTAGCTCTGGTGACAGCTCAGCGTGAGCTGTCGGAGGCTGGGAGTCAGGAAGGCTTTCAGCCGGGGCAGTGCCAAGGACCTGAGGTAACATCCCCCTTCCATGCGTGTGCAAGGAGTGAGTAGGGTGACTAGAGAGCAGAGGCAGGAGGCGGGGCTGCTGTCACTCACCGTGTGATTGTTCAGCATGAACTGTACCGCACTAAGCTTCACTAGCTTCCTCACACTACTGTATGTAAAGACAAAGGAGGAGGGTCAAGGAAAGTGTGATGCAAACCCAGAATCTTTAATGCAGAATGAAACTCGACTTTATTCTAAGTACAGTCTCTTTCTTTACTATGAATTCCACACCCAGATCATATTTTTCTTAACCACTTGAGTATAACACTGTCCTAAGGGAAGGAAAAGGTATTTACCTGATCCATGAAAACACTCATACTAAACTCCTATCTGTAAGAAAATAGGTACAGCCCAACAGTTTCCCCCAAGAATCACAATATCCTAAAGTAACTTTTCTCAACAAGGTTTCTGAGACAATTAAGCCCTAAAGCCCTGCCTAAGGCATCCATTGTGTGCAGTGAATCAACTTTCTCTCCTATGCATTTAGAATGATACTAGCTATATACAATCTTTGAGAGAACTGAGAAAAAACTCACTATTTTTAGGGTTTACTTCTCTTGCAGACCCTTGGTTGTGAAAAGCTATCTTAGAGCAATTCAAACTTTAAGAAGACCTAGTCCAAGTCAAGAGGAGGCAGAGCTACTACTTTTATCGCAAAACTTGTAATTAGGTTGCTTCTACTGATAGGCTGACAAGCAAGATGAACTCTGCCGCTACTGAAGATGCTAAAATCTTGGCCATAAAGAGTGTGTACCCATCAGACAGATCTGTTGGGTATTTGTGGATCTTTGAGATAGTCAGGAATAAACCCGTAGTAAACTATCAGATTGTAGGTGGGCTCATTTTTGGGGTCTGGAATTATTCCTGGATTCTGTACGGGCACTGCCTTTGGCTCCTAGGAGAATGGAAGATACTCAAGTACTCATAAAACTATATTAAAGTGGAAACAGCAGGCAGCCACCACTTCCAAGAGGGTGGCACACAAGTTCCCGTTGTGCACGGAAGCTAGCTTAGAAAAGGATATCCAATGGAGAGGTCATTGAGAAGCTGTAGTGTCTTGGAGGTGATTGGTTCACAGCGGCCCCAGTACTTCAGGTTGGTAATGCTGGAGGACAAAAAGAAAAAAAAAGGAGACACTTTTGATTTGCCTGGTTTCCTTGAGGGTTGGGAGAAGAAAATCATCCATCAACGAACCACCACACATCTGCATCACCAATTCACAGACATCACAACCACAAAAAATGGGTATAAAATCTCCGTACTTACATTTGGTTGACTAGAAAAATTATCCTTCAGATAATCTTCACTACTTGGTTCCAAAGCTACACTGGCCCATACCCAGGCCCTTGGAATTCTGGGGCACTCCAGGGCTGATTTCTGCAGCAAGGGTAAGAGATTTCTGCGGCAGTGATAACATGCAGACGTCTGCAATTCTGCACCTGCACCATCCACTGTCAGCTGCAGAATTCTAGTAGCCCTTGCTTCTGGGTTCTTGGCTGGCAGAGTCCTTTAGACCCCCTTTGCTTTTTTCATCTTAAATTATTAACCAGCTCATGGATATGAGTGTTTAGGATTGGGATGGTTGGAAGGAGGCAAAATGTCACTTTGCACACAGCCCTGGGTAATTTGGCGCCTAGTGTGTGCTCTGATAAATTGAACTCCTAAAAAAAGGAAAATGTAAACAAAGGGGGCACAACTTAAAAAAACACAACAAAAAAAAGGGCCAATTAGGAGCTTTTTTTCTTCCAACTTTGAAGACAAGTCAAACAATAAGCACTAGATTTTGGAGATTCAACACTCTCAAGGGTATGATGCTTCTTGAGAGGAGTAAGCCTGGTTTAAAGTGGGGCTCTCCTCCTGGGGGGCATGCCTAGTGAAAATCAGCACCAGAAAGGGGTGCCCACTCTGGGCACCCCCGGCAGCAGAGAGATCAAGTGAGAGGCTGAGCACCTGTCACCGGGAGGGAGGGCTGTTTCATAATGCCGTGACAGGGTTTCACCTGTGACTCCAGAGGCTGTGGATGAGACTCCACGTGAACTGAATTAAATCCTTGCCTGCACAAGCCTGGAATGCTCTGGGGCCGGGCCATATCTCTAAGCACAGCTGTCACACACTCAAATGCACAAGTTTCTGACGCAAACGATCAATGCTGGAATACCAAGGCACCGGCAGCACAATGCCAAGATCACATTTTACAGTTGTACAGGATTGCAAGGGACGCTTGCTGATGGCAAGCCAAAACACTTACATTTTTCCTATAAAGACGCTTAGGACCATAGTCTCATCATTCAAGCCCAGGACTTCTGAGAGTCGGCGGTATAGCTGGTGTTAAGAGAAGAGAGAGTAATCAGAAAACATGGATTAGAAAAATCACATCCCAGTACCGTTTGCAACCTCACTCAGGGGTGAGATGTGGGAAGAAAAGTGGACAGCAATGCTCGGGAAGTCTACTGGAGTGATAAGCTAGGCTCTAAGGATTACTAAATACTGGACAGATGTTGAGCTATCTTACAGTCAGTCCCCTTCAGCCCCGAATTTACACAGTCAGAACCTTCTGTTCTGAACATCAATTCATGCACACAGACCGAGATTGACAATTTTGAGGATACCAACAGATCTTTTGGCTGGCCATTTGGTAAATGTATGGAGCAATGGAGATACAGACCCCTTCTTTGAGGAGTCTCCCAATTTTACAGACTAAGATGAGACATTTGAACTATCCCCATATGGAAAACCTGGAGACTGTCTCTGAGCTGCTGCCAGCCGCTCCCTCAATCAGCAATTCCACAAGCAGTGAGGAGAACCAATGGAGCCACTGAGAGTCTGGTACCTTAGAGGATTTTTGCACCTGGTCCCCAATGTAGATCTTACGGAACTGTTCAAAAAAGCTCAGCATGGCCAGTTCTAGCTTCTCGTTGCCTGCCTGAGCCAAGCGGGAATCTGTGAGGTTCATCAGCTGGAGCACCCTGGAGAAAGAAGAGCAATGGTTCTCTCAACAGCAGGGTATCCTGATCACTCTAGAAAGAGCCACACATGTCTCCCCTCCTTCCTGTCCTCTCTGAAACGCATTCTCTGCAGGCTCTACGCACTGTAGAGAAAAAAATTCTCCATTTCTGCCCCGAAGGAACCATGGCCAAAGAATAAATAGGAACGACTAGTCAGAAGTTTAAACCTTTCAACCCAGTGAGACTGTAGACTGAGGCAGAACTTGTCATAAGCTTCCCAGTCCCCCCTCTATAAAATGAGAGAGACTGAAGGAAACCAATGATTCCCACCCAATCCTTTTTCTCAGAGCCATGAAAGAAATGAGCATATGTGAAGACGATGTGCACAGGGGGTAACACTTCCAGGGACCAAGAGCAGATACGCTACCTGTGACGTCATCCCTTTTCCCTGCACCTGTTCCCCCAAAAGAAAGCCTTTTAGAATACAAGTGAGAAATCACAGTGGATGAGTAAGAACAGTATTATTGCAAGTGAGTCATTTGACATTTTGATATTGTGAGAATAGGTAACAAAGAATTTGTGACATATCATGAGTGAATTAGACTCAGTCATTGTGTTGCAACACTCAAATCAACAACTGGCATAGAAGAAACCGTCTAAATTCCATTTATATTGTGACACAGACGGTAGCACACCAGGCTGCAAACTCAGAGAGGTGTTAGATATCATCCTCAGTAAATTTTTGCTTGACTCTTCCAAAAGTGCCAGCCTGACACGCTGTGAAGACCTCTGTCAGGACTAAGGCACCTAAGGGCAGATGAATACTGATAAACAAAATGAGGGTAGAAAGAGACAAAAGGGATTTTCAGAATACAGATAAAAATTACAGACTGAAATGCCTGGGACCAATAAATTCTAAGGCATCCTGTAAAATGTATTTATCTATAAAGAAAGTATCTAAAAGTTGAGAACCCTTCACAGGGTAGCAATTCTCTGAAAGGCCACAAAACCAAAGCAGTTCTGCATTTTATTAACTCTGAATACTGTTCTTAAACAGAACTAAAAGTTCCTCTCTAGTCTGGTTTTCCTAATTCTGTATCCATCAGTTCTACACTGAATTACTACAATATTTCTTTTTAGTCAGGATGATAGACGAGTTCTTGCTGAATTTATAAAAGGTTTCAAGTCGGATCTGTTAACAGTCCTTCATTTTTGTGGGTAATCAGCTTTACGAGATTATATTCCGTAAGTGAGGAGGAAAGCATTAACAAAAGCATGTCCAATTCCTGTGGTCTCAGAACCCAGAAGAGGGTGGGGGTAGGGGAGGGCTGCAGCAGTGACATGGGAAGCCTTGGTGGGAGCGCTTACCGACAGACAAGCTCGCCATCCATAGCATCTTGCTCATCCGTGCTGGCAAAAGAGACCCGGCCACCGATCACTGCACCAATGATGTAAACCAGCCACGTCAGCCTTCCTGCAACAGGAAGAAGACCCACTACTGTCACCTCCAGCGATAATGTCATAAAGAAATTCCTCATTGTGGGGTTTGTTTCTTCCTAGGTGCCTCCTTTATCTTAAGGACACTACGGAGAAGCCAGTCCTCCTTTTCTTAGAGTGTAGCTACTACTCCGCTCTGGTGAAGGTGAGGCCAAAGGGGAAACTCATCAGATAACCAAGGTTCCCCTATCAGACAAGGTCATTACTGTTAAGAGCGCAGGACTTTCTTAAAGGTAAACACAACCACTGCAGATGATTTCAGTTACTCTTCCCTTGTTCCGTGTGGCACTTAACAACTATTTCTGTGTGTACATGGAGGGAAGTGATGATGGGAAGAATCCTTTTGAGAGAAGGTTGGAAAGAGGTGGCAGTGAATGAAAGAGCACCAATATCACCTGCGCCCAGGCCCAGCTCCCGGTGCACTCACCCTCCTGCACGGCAATGTCCATTGGGCTCGCGGTGGCACTCTGCAGCAGCTCCTGGTAGGACTGGGCTGACTGGTCGAACAACTGCACAAGGAGTGCACACGTCTTCTCGTATTCACAACGCCCAATTGTAGACAGCTGGTCCAACTGCTGCTGCACCAGACCTGTGTCCTCCAGAGGGTCTTCCAGTCCATCTCTGCCCCCAAGGGAAGAAACATATCTATTGGTTTCCCCATCTGAGCAGTTTTTTCTTCTTCATTTAGCCACTATTTCCATGGCAGAGGGACATCAAAAAAATTTGAAGGGAGATGTCTTCAACTTAGCACCAGTCTCCCTTAGGAATATTTTGCTTGTTGGTGTCCAATCTTTTAATCTGAACTTCCAGTTCCTAACATTTGTCGGCCTTCATCCCCTCATTCCTGTGTTTCTCCACCCCTAGGAGCTCTGGCCTCTTAGCCTCTTGTTTGTTCGTGACCACAGTAAACCCTGGGATGACAAGTGCCCTGTCCCTGAGTGAGGCTGTTCTGACCAGATGTGTTTTGGAATTCAGAAATCTTCAGGTTTTAGGGAGGCAATATGATGTTTTTGTCATGTAATATGAATCCTCAATGCACTCTGTGGTGTGTCAAATACAATATTCCAATAGCAAAATGTATAAATATCATGAAGTCATATTAAGCAGAATTAAAAAAAAAAAAGATTACAAAGGGTTTCCAGCGCATGTCAAGTTTGGCACCAAATGAATTTTGGTGCTAAGCTTATGAGAAAATTTAGTTTTCACATCTCGGATTTCAGAATTGCAGATGCGGCACTGTGGAGAAAGATTTAGACCAGATCTTGCCTTATCTACTGGTTTGTAAATTTGAAAATCTTGTCAAATTACAAGCTCTCTGTCTATTATTACATCACAGCACGACAATCCAGCACCAGCAGCACCACCACTACCACAACTAGCAGGTCATAGTTGTGTGCTTACCATGGTCCACACAGTGGGCCAGGACATAGGAATTTAATCACTGTAATAATCTTACCCAAGAGTACACAGCTATTAACTAGCTCTCTGGGCCCAGAGCCCACACATGTAACCACCCCCCAACATGGTCTCACTGAAACCAGCTGACTCCTCAGGAACAGAAACTATGTAGCTAATAAAACAATGCCTCCCATTTGGTTCCACAAATATTCAGCCTTTGAAATGATTGAAGTCATAAACAGCTGAGACAATGAACTGTTACAATTAAATGCATTTGAATCTAAGCAAAGTAAGAATCCAACTTGAAATAGCCGATAAAAGAATATATAAGAGTAGTCTTAAAAATTTTCATCATGAGAAAAAAAAAAAACTGTACCTTTGTATGGATGTTAACCAAACTTATCATGATCACTTTGTAATCTATACAGATATTTAATCACTATATTGTACATTTGAAACGAATAGAATGCTGTATATCAATTATACCTCAATTAAGAAAAAGGTTAAATGAGGTCTTAAGGGTGGGGTCCTAACCCAATAGGACTGGTGTGCTTATAAGTAGAAACAACACAGATGTATCTGCGTGTACACATAGAACAGGCCGCGTGAGGACACAGAGAAGGTGGCTATCTGAGAGCTGACGAGAAAGACCTCACAAGAAACCAACCCTGCTGCCACCCGATCTCAGACTTCTAGCCTCTAAAACTGTGAGAAAAATAAATGTTGTTTATGCCAAACAAAGAACAAAAAAGAAACCCCACACAAACATGAAAGGTCCCTAAAACACAGACTAACATAACTTTATTTAGGTCATTTTGAAAGGGTCATCTCTTTAGCTATTTATTGGTTTCTGGTCCAGTGAACAGTCAGAGTAGACAGAAACCATGTGTTAAATGTAATGCAATCAGTGATCAGTTGCCTAGAATGCTTATATCTTCTAGTAAGCTCTGGATTGTGTAATCCCTTTTGATCTACTTAATATTTTAGGAGTTCACATTAAGTACCTATAATTCTTATCATCTATAGTCTATAAATGTTTCTCTCTTGTTTAAAGAAAATCAGTGGCAAGGACGAACTTGATACTGATATACTTTGTATTCAAAGATACTGCTATTGATGGCAATAACAGGAGGGCATGAATAGGATGTTAAAGACTATTTTTTCAGATTTTATGCTACTCTGCTGACATAAAAACATGACCAATAACAGCATTAGCTCCAATAAGACTACTATCAAATACGTTTTTGCCAACTGAGTGATCCCTGGCAAGTATGACACCAGGCTGCTGGTGGGGGAACAAGGTGGGGGTGGGGCTGTTCCAGTGTCCTTACCTCAGTATGATGTGCACAGATTCCAGACGGGATGTGATGTAGGCTTTGGTGACTTCAGGAGTGTAAGTTTCCAGCATGTGGGGCTCTGTGGCTTTCACATATGGCACAGAGGCTGCCAGCCGTTGCCACAAGCTCAGGAGATAGTGCACACTATTTGGGGCAAATTCCCAGTGCTAAGGAAAACCAAAAGAGTAGGGGCATAGTTCTTATTTTGTACACAATACACTAGTCTCGTGCCATTTGACACAAAGGATAAAGATTTAAAAAGAAGATGATAAGCTTCTATGGGCTTTGTTTTGTGTATGGCAACTAGTTTAATGTATTTCTTAGTATTTCAAAGATGAAGCACCTAATGAGAAAGCTGTTCTATGCTGGATGAATAAACCTTACCACAAGAAAAATCTTGCATCAGTGGTTCTCAAACATCAGTGTGCACGAGAATCACTCTGAGAACATGGCAGAAACAGAGACGCCATGCTCCACCCAGAACCTAGTGAACCAGAAATTACGGGGTAAGATCCGAGCACCTGTTTTTTTCATCCAGCTCCCGGGATGATTTTGACACAAGCCACGGCGTCTGAGAAGCACATCTGTACATTACATGACTAAGAAAGAGAGGACACAGACTCTCTCCACTTTTCTGTCCAGCTCTGCTCCAATCCTGCCCTTTCGGAGGTGATTCTGAGGAGATGCTTCTTGCCTTGCATCTTAAGTATTACCCTTGCAATTCCCACATGTTCCTCTCCCAATGTTCCTTGAACTTTTGTGATACACATGAGTAGGCTACAATTGTAACTACTCTGCAGGGTCACCCTGCATGTACTTATATTTACTTTTGCCAAAAGGAAAAGAAAGAAGGAAAGGAAGGAAGAAAGAAAGAAAGAGGAAAAGAAAGGAAAAGAAAAAAAGAATATTCTTTTAAGATTAAAGCCAGTGAGCAAGAGAAGAGGTTCCAGTGTTTCCAGTGTTTAGGAAGAAAGAGCCAAGCAATCAAAGACAAACCTGTAGGCTGGTCACTGTGAAGTTAGCTATCAATCGGATGACCTCAGGGTAGTTCTCCACCTTTACTAATTCTCCCAGTTGATAGTTACTCTTCAGTCGGGCCAGTAGTCTGCAAAACTCATGGTAATTGTTTGGATCTGATAAACTCTGGCAATAGCAGAGGAGGAAAAGAAAATGTAAAATGTGATTCACAATACTTCCGAATGACATCTGAGATGGCATGGGGGCTGGGGAAGAACTTCTGAGATGCATATCATCATTCAGAATGACACATTTGTATAATGCTTCTTTAAAAAAAAAAAAAAAGGATGGTCACATTGATGATTTCATCTGTTCATAATAATCATCTTGTGGCATTATTAGCTTCAATTGAAAGAGGCTGAAACGGAAGCCCAGAAAGATCACACAAGTCTAAGGTTGTAAAGCTGATAAAGGGCAGATAAGGGACATGATCTAAAATGTAACCAGTCTGTTTGTCTTCCATCAACTAAAGGACAGACAATGAAATTTTCACTTTCACATCTGCCAAATTTATCAAGTACAATTAAACTGCAGTAGCAAAGTTATGCAAATGTTTTACATATTTATATTATCATGGCTATAATAAATTTATTCCTGTATGTTTATATATTTTATTATATACTTAAACTTCTGACTTGTTTGCATATTATACCAGCATATGTTTCCTTATATATGTCTTCCTCTATAGCACAGGAAATGGACTTTGTTTTGTTCACTACGCTATCCCTGGCACACAGGTGTTTCATAAAATTTGTTGAATGAATGACAACTAATTGAGAAATCTCTCCCTTCCCACCTAAAAGCAGCCTCATACACTTCCATGTATAATGCACATTCAAAAAAATGAAAACATAAACAAATTTAAATTATTAATTTCTTGAAGAAAAATGACTATAGTCCATCTGTCTTCTCCGTACAAAGCAATCCTTTCCACAGCTCTGGCATTCCTGAAGCTAGAGGATACAAGCTCCTCTTTGGGGCACATGTTCTCAAAAATTTTCTACAAATATAGATTCACTTAAATCTTTTGAAGAACAGACTGAGCTGTTTTCTGGGATGTCCCCTAAGCAAAGCCTCTAGATGGATATCCTTCTGATGCATAACAGACAGACACATTGACACAAAATTATATATATTATGTACATATATCAATCATATATATATATTCAAATAAAAACAAATCCTTAAATCTTACCTGTGGATTTTCCAGTATTCGTTTAACACCATCGACAAGATGAGAGAGAAATTTGGCCCTCTCTGCATTGTTAAACAGGGATCTTCTGACTGAGGCGATCTGTACTAAGCAGGATAATACCTAAAAACAGGGCACAACCCAAACACCTATGATTTTAAAAAGACTGTACAGTGATTTTCATGATCTTTTCAGATCCTGTAACATTCTTCTTTACATATGCCACTAAGTCTGTCCTTTCAACCCCTGCTACAATTATAATAATATAGAAAGATTAAGGAGGGTATAACTTGGGATATCTGAAACAACTTTATTAAAAGAAAAATCCAATTTGATTATAACAACTACTTAAATTCACACTTTGGAAATTCATTTAGGCATTATTCTTTGACCATGCCAATGGCTGCTTTCTTAACTCTTATTAAGATACATATTTAAGACTTGACAATACCAAGCAAGTCATAATTAAATAAAGCTTTAGATTTATTTTTTTCTCCTGTTTTATTGAGGTTTTTTTTGGCTAAAACAGGCTTTGCTACATCAATGAAATAAGCAAGTCATATCTGTGCCATGAAAAACCCCCCAGCTTTTATGTTGAAAACATTTTACCCTTTCCCTACTGTGCTAGATATTTCTACTCTCTGCCCCACCAGATCTATTTTCTACCTTGCTCCACCCTGCTCTGTTCCCTGGAAGGCTGGCCTCTGTGCCTAACAACAGCCAAGCTCCCTTGCCTCTTGCTTCTAGCTGGTGTCAACCATTTGGAAAGTACCACAATGAGATGAAGGCAGGAGGAAGGCAGTGCCACCCCCTGCTGGGCCATGGCGGGCAGCCTCTCTGCCTCTGTCATACAGCCCGACCCTTGGCTACATCGGCTTTCTCCAGGGCTCCCACCTTGCCCCTTGAAGCTTCCCATAATTGTTCGTCCCATGAGGTACGGTCAGTCCTCTTGTTGGACTTCCTTAATTTTGCCCATAGCTTTATAAATAACCTTTTCATTAATTGCCCTTCTTGAGTACATTACCTTTTCCTACAGTAAACTAACAATGAATTCATGCTTTGCTAAAGCAATGGTCTACATTAATTTGGAAAAGTACTACAATGACCAGGAAAGTAGTCCGCTGTAGAAACACTATGCAAAACTCATTACTTTGCTATGTTTTGTCTGTATGTTTTGCATAATAGTATTTTACCCCAATAATCTGAAATACCAGACCTATGTCTTTTAAGACTTGAATGAATTTTGTGATTTGAGGAGTTTACTTATTGCTTTAAAGGAGAAATACATCATTCCCAAGAGCTTCCAAATGTTACTTAGACATAAGTATGCAAATTTGCCTTCCCATTATAGCTTCCATGTATCACTTATGCCTGAGGGATTTTCAGAACTTTCTCACTCAGGACAACCTTCAGCCGAACAATAAGTTGAATGCCCGCACTCAGGCCTGTGGCAATTTGAAGTATAAGGTCAAGGCGAGAGTAAAAGAACTTGACATCTGTAGCAATCTGTCATTAGACAGGAATAATTTTTTAAAAATTAAGACTTACTGTAAGAACTTCTAAGCTATAAGCTTCATCCTGGCTAGATAACCAACTCTACTATTTCCATGCTTTAGTTCTGTAATTTTTTAAAAAAGATTTTATTTATTTCTAGAGAGATGGGAAGGGAGGGATAGGGAGAGAAACATCAATGTGTAGTTGCCTCACATTCCCCAGACCCAGGGAAACCTAGCTTGCAACCCAGGCATGTGCCCTGACTGGGAATGGAACCTGAGACCTTTTGGTTCACAGGCTGGTGCTCAATACACTGAGCCACACCAACCAGGTTTTGTACAACTAAATAAACACGAGGCTCATTCACCATTGCCACTCTCTGGAAATAGGTTTGCTTTAGAAACTGACTCACCAGAGGTGAAAATGAAGGAGGGATGGAATGATACAGGTCAAAAAACAGCTGCAGAGTTGAAGAGTCTAAGAATGCTGGAAGAGAGACACAAGAGCACTTTACTGAGTATGTCTGCACACTGCTACTGGCACTATACATTAGGGTGTACATACTTCCACTTTCTTGTCTTAGGGAATATGTCCTTTGAAAGTGACATGCTAATAGGAGCTTTTTGTTTTCCTTTTAAAACACTAGTTTTTAGCTTTTCTGAGAAACAGATTCATTCTTCTGATGGAGAACTTAAGACAACCAGGGTTCTGTTCATAGCAAGAATTTTTATCCTTAGGAACAAAAAACATAAGCGCATGTTCTTTTGCTTGATTTTGTTTTTAAAGCTAGTCATTACCTCAAATGAACATTTCTAGGTGGTTAATGTAAGAAGGTCAAAGTCACATCGGTCAGTAATTAAAGAGTTCTTCCAGGCTGGGGGAATCTAGAAGATCCTCCAAGAACCTCTCCCTCATATAAAGATAGATGCTGAGATTCTGAATGTCCCTGTACAGTAAGCCAGGAACTGCCCGGGGTCCTTTAGATCATCCCACAGATGCTATGTGAGCTGAGCAGCAGCCTGTTTCAGGTATGCAACTCTCCTACCTGATCTCCAGCTGGTGGGAATCTGTACTGTGCAGAGGTCATCTGAGGACTCATCAGTAGATGTGCCAATGAAATCAAAGTTCAGGCAGTTATGAGTGAGTTTGAGCAGCTGCATGAGTAAACCATGCTGACTTTCATCATTCAAGTTTAGATTTTTTCCGGAGGCCTGTAAGAATTACCACACAATGAGTCCTGAACAAACACTCCTCTCTTCCAAGCCTGCTACCAGTCTCATAGGCAGGTTGTTGAGCTAAGAAAAGGAGGGCTATATTTCAACACAGAAAAGTGGTGTTTCCTCTGCCACAAGATGCTGTGCTTCTAGTACCTTAATGTCACTATGAAAATCCTAGCTCCTTATTTGATATTACAACATATTTATCACAAAACATAAAGCTGGTATTTAAAGAAATCTCCCTTTTGATGCTTATTCTTTACATGTAGACATAATGGCCACAGGGAATCTTGAAGCAATACTCGTGGTTACTTCATTTGTTATGTGAAATTCTAGCTATTTCTACACAAGATCAAGATTAAATTCTGGGAGGGAGTTCTAATAAGTTTGATACTCTGTCCTTCCCTCCTTCCTCTTTTTAATGTTACCATCACAAGCATCAATAAAAATATTTCAAACAAAACTTAAAACAAAATCGCCACTGAATTTGATTTATTCACTTGCAATTATACCTGCCTATAGCTCAATGCTGGTCCATAGCTACTGGGATTCTCATAATCAAAGTTCATACCAGCTATGACCTTGGTGACTGGCTCGCTGATTGCTTTTGATAGTGTCAGTGAGGAGGATGTAAACCTTCATTTTCTCAAAAGTGTTTCCCCTCCAGGGGGTACAACAGCTTTTTCCAGGCAGCCTGCCTAACCTGAAGACCGTCTGGGAATTTTGTGATAAGTAGGTAACTGAGGAAAAAGATGGACATCATTAAGTAGAATGACAGAAAGAATCCAAACTGGTTTCTAAAATGAGACCTGGGACATACTGGAAAATAAGAGTAAGAACCAAAAAATCCTAAATCCCCCAAACGAACAAAGAGCCAGACGCTAATCTCATTTAGCTTTCTATAGGGACAAAACGTTGTTATAAATGTGCAGAAACATGTAAATTAACATTTCTTAGTTCAACTCTATCAATAAATGAATTGAAACACCAACTTTTCTATTTTAAAACAGGCAATTTCCTTATGTGATACTGTCTAACCCTTCAGGTTATGAAATCTAAATGGATGTTAAAAATTCAAAATGTGCTTTTCCTCACAGATGCTGCTTGTTTATTTGCTCCTTTTGACTCAGCAGGGGATGGGGAGTCAGCCTCATGTTGGTGTTAACAATGTCATCTGAGTCTGCTTTCAGAGCACTAAAGTTAACATGCTCTTACTCGTATAGGAAGATCTTATGTAGGTATAAAAAAAAGCAAACAACAGAACCTCAACCTTTGTGGTGAACGAAATTCCTTTAAGATAGGAGCAGAGTATAAGTGTTTCCTTACTGCTCTTACATAGGGAGAGAGATCTGAAATAAGGAAATCACAATCCGTTCTCTACCATCAGTGGTCAAGTCTGGCAAGTTTAGCATCTTGGACACAGGTGTTATGTAAGAGATGATGGTGACGATTAAAAAGATGCATACATGCTCGTGGGACCCATTAAGAGCCGCTATCTAACAAGTGTTCACTCATTCTCATCCTTTGAAAATGAACGAGGAAGCTGGACCCAACCTATAATCTCACCTGTTTTAGTAGATTGCAGGAAAGTGTGAAGATATCAAATAACGATGAATCTCGGAAAGAAGAGGCTATTTTCCTGTGCTTAGTTAAAGGATGAGTGGTGTCTGCCTGTGCAGAAAAATAAACCATTGCAAGTTTTAGAATTAACTGCAAAGAAAAAAAAAATTTCATGCAGACTTCAAATAAACTAGAAAGATTTCCTATAAGAGCAACATAAATACAAAATGATTTTTAACATTTAAATTACTATGGAATTATATAAAGTGAGAGGATGAAACAATAAGCTGCTAATAGTCAGAATATCATGTTTCTAGAGCTTAGAGAGGGAAGACAGAAAAAAGAAATGAATATCTCCATTGCGAAGTTTTAACTTCCTCTGCACTTAGGTAAAATTTAACAATTTTGGAAGATGTTGCTAATAATTATTATTATGCTACATTGAGGTTTAGTTTCAAAAACAGTAGCAAGGCTTGGGTTTTGGTAAGTAGTCCACTGGGCTGAAGTTACTGCAGAATTTCCAAAAACAGTCATTAACCAACAGCCATGAACTTAAATGACAACAGCCTGTAGCTCCCCCTCTTCCTTCTCTAACCTATTTAGTTCTACATGGAGTGCAACCACAAAAGTAAACACTTTAATTCAGTGATTGTATTAGTCACTTATTCTGCTGTTCTTCTATTTTCAGCCACATTTTAAAGGTTTTTGTGGTTAAGGACTAAATCTTTCACTTCTTTAGTAATGTTCTCCATTCCTGACACATTAGTAGATACTCAGTAGTGGAATAAAAAAACTTCGAGGTTGTCAAGGGTATTTTTAGTCCAATTGAAAGCTTAAATCTCTTTGATATACTGACCAATTCATTCAAGAGGGAGCTCATTTTGCTTCTGGTACATTAAAAAATAATGAGGCAAGATTTCTGACAAGACAATCAAATTATGGGCCCTCCTTGATTTTATTTCTAAGTTCAAGTAGGAATAGAAACAGAAATACATTTTCTGATTGAATCTGACAAACCCCTAAAAAACCCCACAGAAAATTAAGTTACGTAGAGGTTCAAAATATTCCTCAATTCCAGCTTCAGTGTCACTGTGTTATACAAATGTCCTAAATAAATAAGTCACTCCTAGATTATATATAATATGCCACATATAATTTACTGTGCTGACCATAATACCAAGAATAATTACATTAAATGTGCTACTCATAGTCCTATTTTAAGAAAGATAAATAAAATTTTGAAGTTTTTTTTTTTTTTAAATATCAACACTGTACTTAGTTAATGTACGCTCTCTGACTACAAAGGTAACAGTAGTTAAATAAAAAGTTATTAAAAAAAAGTTATTAAGAGAACAGACTCTGGAATAAGACCATGTGGGTTTAAGTTCAGATGCTGTTGCCTGCTAACTGTGACAACTTAGACAAGTTATTCAGTCTTTATGTATCTCAGTTGCCTTCTCTAAAACATGGGCTAAGCATAGTACCTATCTAGGACTATTGTGAGAATGAAATTAGTTAATATAAGCGCTTAGAACAGTGCCTGTCACACAGTAATCATTCAAATGGAAAAGCTATTATGATGATGATAACTACCGACCACCATGGGGATTGCATGTGACAGTACGGACTCCAGATTTTAATAGGTTAAGCAAGTGTACTTAAAATAGTACCAATTCACAGTTAAAATTTCTCATGGGTTAATAAAACTGTCTGCATAAACATGAGCAATAGCAATAGTGATGCCGATGTAATTATTAGCCGACAACTGAAGGGTGAGCTATTACAACTCATATTAATACTGGCCTGTTCAATAATTATAAATTTTAGCTGGATACAGAAATAAATGATTGAAAAAAATAACAGCCAGAGCAAAAGAAAGCCAATGGTGTTTCCTCTGTAGGGCTCTGTACCATCAATGACTATTTAAACATTATCTGGTATTTAGTAGAATGTTTTATGCATTCTGAAAAGATTACCAGCAAAATCGCTAATACTAGGACATAGTAATTTTTAAATAATTATAAACATGCACTAATGTATACAGCAGAAGAGGGACAAAAATGATGTTGGTTCCACTTCGTGGTTCCTTTTTTTGGACTCATTCTTTTTCATTAACAGAGAAATTACGTCATTAAGCTTTTGACTTAGGACCATTGCTCGTTTGCATCTCTACTATGAACGTGAATACCAGTGAGGAAAGCTGAGTCGGGGATAAAGTACACTGGAGACAACAGGGGACCAGGACAAAAAATAGTGAGATAGGCTGTACTTACAGAGGAAAGTCCAATGCAACTATTTTGTTTCAAAGGGGTATTAATCACTTACCGCGAAAGCACACAACTGCCAGAAAAGATCATCCCACACAGAGCAGAAAACACCAATACTAAGAAAAAATATGGCACTTACTTCAATGAGGAAGGCTGTAGCACTTACTTGATTAATTTCATTGGTTAGTTGAGATAAAATTGTGACGCCAATGATGCAGTATTCAACACTATCCTGGTTAAAAAAAATGTAAGGTAGAAAGAGGTGGTGTGTGACACCGATCTCAACGCTGGAAATGCAAGTCATCCTTTAGAAATGACAGAATCATGCGCTGCTATTAGAACTGCCTAGACAAGGTGGCATGAAATTATAGTTTAAAATCACTGCTTTGCAGGACATAAAACCTAATTGCCACAAAGGAAAACTGCTATACCTGACTTCATCAAAATTGGAACCTCACATATTTTACAAAGAACTACAAGCATTACACCATGCACATTATAAGAAGAGAAAGTGGCAAAACACACCTAAGACAAATTACAAATAACTGTGTAGCATAATCTACAAAGAAATTGTATACAAGAAAAAGGCAAAGAACCCGATCAAAAAATGTACATAAGACATTAATAAGTTCATAGAAAACCAAAAACTAACTAGTAAACTAAGATGTGAAAAATTGTTCCATCCCACTCATAACTCAAATGCTGAGATACCAATTCTTTTTATCTATTAATTGGAAAAACAAAGAGTTGAGATCCCAGGGTGGAGGCACAGGGAAATAGGAACCTTTTAATTGTTGGAGGAAGCAACTTTTTTTAGGGTGATTTGGAAATATCTTTAAAAGCCAAGATACATTTATCCTTTTGATTGAGTAATTCCGATAATCTCTACACTTATTCAGTGTATGACAAGATAGATATATAAGTAGTTCTATCTATCTATCTATCTATCTATCTATCTATCTATCTATCATCTATCTATCTAATATGAACAGTCACTGAAGTATTTATTTAAGAGTTTACCAGTCAACACAGAAACAAGGTACATTCCACCTCCTGGGAGGACACCTGTGCCTTTCCCTTTCCCTGCGCCCTCTTCTTCCCCAACCAGTGTGTTCCTACACTCTAAGAGTCCCTGCGAGACTTGCAACCAGAGTAGCCATAGGCAATGGTAGCTCACCCCGGGCTAATCCCCTGCCCCTGTCTCCAAGGCCCCTTTTTCTCCGACTTTCAGTGAGGAGAGCAGTCGGCCTTGGCTCACTTCTTTCCCATAATGTTTCTAGAGAGCCAAAGCAGCTCCGTCTAGTCTCCTGGTGCTGCTTCTATCCTAGGGCCTTTCTTGTTTCACTGTCTCCAGCTTTAATAAATGTACTCTCAAGCCCTGGCCAGTGGCTCAGTTGGTTGGAGCATCATCCCGTACACCAAAAGGTTGTGGATTCAATCCCTAGTCAGGGCATGTATGAGAAGTAACTGATCAATGTTTATTTTGATGTTTCTCTCTCTCCCTTCTTCTCTCTCAACTCAATTAAGCATACTCTCAAAAACAAACAAACAAACAAAAACACTAGTCTACTCATAAGAGACCAGTTAATAAAATTATGGTATTTTAGATCAGAATACTATGTAGGCATTATAAAGAATAAAGGATGTTTGCTTGTGCTGACATGCAAACATGCAAAGCCAAGATATATTAAGGGGAAAAAAGACACAGAAGAGAACTACCAAATAATTCCATTTCATGTACTTTTTAGATAGAACAGAATATAACTAAGTACATACATGTTGCTTCTCCCATTCCTATTACATTAAATACATACATCATACCTGTAAAAACCTTGTGACATCTGTGATTGCATTTCTGAAGACATAGTCATCCTTCTGACAGTCAAACCAGCCCAGTTTTGTGATTCTGGCATATAACTGAATAAGTGCTTGTGTCACGAAAGTAGCCAACTTTGGCCGAGTGGCAAGGTAGTTAAGCACATAGTTCCCTGTAAAACAGAAACAATCCACATGATAGAAAGCTCTGACAGGGAAGGGTATACATCTTTCAATGCATGAAATGTCTGAGAAATGGTAAACTTATACTATTAAACCCTAAACTCCCTTAATACTTCATGCTACTGAGAAATGGGACTTAGAATTTAAGATCAGTAGGTTTTCCAATTGAGAATTTTATACTTGTCACAATGAAGAATCTGAAGCATGGCAGCCTTGAATCTACTCCTAGAAGCTTAAAAAACAGTCTGCAAGAAATTCAAAATCCTTAATAATGTTTTTCTTAGTTATTAGTGGCAGTAAGAACTGAATGAAAGAAACCTTTTGACAACAAAAGGGGTTACTTATGTTTCATCGAGAAGAAATTATCTTGGGCACTCTTCACTTTCATAAGGTGAAAATTCTTGTGTGTGGGGGGTCCTGTATTCCAGATATTCTGTATGCTTGGCAAGTTCAGAACATTACCAAACAACCAACATACATTTAACTATTACCAGCACATGACTAAACAAACTAACTTCTTTAGGAGAGAAGAGATGATTCTACTTACGAATATCTATTCGTTGCTCCAGTGGCAGAGGGTTGTTTGTGCGGGACACAAGCTTTGTAAGGCATGTAGCTGCCAGTAACTGGGAGTACGATGACTGTGGAAAGAGGGGGTAAAGTCAGTCATACAGTTTTTTTATTTGGAGATTTGTGCTCAGATTCAAGAAAAATTAGTTTTGCTATATTCCATCTTTCGGATTTTAGAGCTCTATATTCTAAGAGGCCTATATGGCATACGTGCTCATTTAGCTGATTTCAATCATGAACAAGGGGCAGGATAAAGTGAATGCTGATCAAACTGAACCCACTACCTCCATAACTTCAAGAGGTCAATGGTAGAGGGAATCTTTTTAGCAAGATTAAAATTTTTGGAAGACAAATCTCTTCTTTCATTTAAACCAGAAATCTCCTATCAATAACCTCGTTAAAGTGATGTTTCAAAAAGTTTCACCTCACAAATATTCTCAAAGTCACCTCAAAATATTCCTACAGTATGGTAGAAAGAAAAATATTAGAGGGAACCACACTATGCTGTACAGTTAAACCCCAAATTACGTCCTTCTACCAGCACAGCTATCAATCAGCCACAGCTCTGGAAAATATATATGCTAGTTTTAAAGTAAATCTGTAACAATTATTTATGAGAAAAAAAATTATGGCCACAGGAGTGGAATAGCATTATCATATTCTCAAGTGTGGATTTTAATAAAATTTAACCTTATAGAAAATCCGAATAATCTATCTGATCATAATGCACAAGAAGTCATGTGTGAATCCCCCCATGTGACATATTATATAACGTCACATAACAAGAGACAGACTCAGAAACATTAAAATAATTTAATCAAGAATGAAGGATAATTTTCGGTGAAACTAATGTCCTCAAGACAGTAGGCCATCCATAGGCATTACATAACACCACCAGTTATAAAAATGATTTACGCTTAAGAAAAAAAAATCTATAAAAGTGACTTTGAAATGTGACTGTTATTCAGCACCCCTGAGCATAGTTTACACTGATCAGAGTGGGTATGTCAAATCACTAATAATGCAAGAGAGGCTACATAACTATATGACATGGTGTGTAACTATATACTATACAACATGCAAATGGTCTTGACACATAATTCCAATAAGTCTGCTAAGTCACCAAGAAGTCAACAAAGATTAAAAAGGAGGACTCCACTATAATTGTTTTTAGCACTGCACTGATCCTATTTTATTCCAGCCTGCTCACTGTCAACCGGAGGATCTTGAGTTAACACAGTGTCAGCAATGATACTATGGGGCTCCAGTGGGAGACAACTGGAAAACCTAGTGGTGCATCTTCCTTGATACAAATCTAAGTGGACCAGTCCTAAGATCGAGTGATTAAACGGATCTCTATAAAATACTACATGTGACAACAGAAGAGAGCACCAAGCAACCTCTGACCATGACTGTAACCTTAAGATCCTAGGAAAAAAGTTAGCTTACCAGCTACTAAAGGATAATTTGTAGACAATTTTAATTTGTTCTATTTACTGCATAAAACTGTAACACTACTCATTAAAATTCAAAAATAAAGTCACCTAGAATTCTACCCTCTCAACAAATTAGTTGCTTTTGTTCTTTTTGCATTTCCTCCCAGTAATAAGTACAGTACTAGCTGCTAGTCTGGCTGGAATTCTGACTTTCTCAATGCCCTTTCATGATACTGTGGTCGGATACCCTTCCTAAGACCCCCACCTTGCCAAAAATATTAATTTGAAACTTAACTTCCTATAATTTTCATTAAGACCATTTCCCCCCTACACTTCTAAGGCAGTAAGCAGCAGCTATAGTACAGGGGAGGAAAAATAGAGAAGACTAGGGACCTTGTAAGGTGACAAGGACTTTGTAGATAAGAAAGGTCATTTATATACAGCCCTGTCTTCTTTGCAAAGAGGTAGTATTTAAGAGTAAACAACAGAAAAGGAGTCCCAGAAATTACTCAAGATGAAAAATGACAGGACAACATACATGTTCAATAAGATTTTACTGATGAGGCTGCATGGCCTTCTTTTTAGATAAAGGTCACCTGCCAGCTATGGTGCTTTTTAAAAGTGAAATAAGCCCTGGCTAGTGTGGCTCAGTGGATTGAGTGCCAGCCCATGAACTGAAAGACTGCCAGTTTGATTCCCAGTCAGGGCACATGCCTGGGTTGCAGACCAGGTCCCCGGTTGGGGGCATGTGAGAGGCAGCCAATTGGACATTGATGTTTTTCTCCCTCTCTTGCGCCCTCCCTTCCCCTCTCTCTAAAAATAAACAGAATCTTTTATAAAAAATAAAACAATAAAAATGAAATTAAGACAGCAGAAGCACCAAGAAGAATCAAGGAATAGAAGCAATCCCAATCCACCCCTACACCAGAGTATATTTCCTTAAACCTCTTTATCCTTCAGGATTTCTCAAATCTTACGCACACTTCCTCTTTCGAGGAGTAGCTGGCACTTGCTCAGGCAATCGGGACTGTTGGTGAATTCAACCAAGGCTTTCTCTGCCTGGAGTCGAGTGGTTGTATCTGTGGTTTCATACAGCTGTTTGCACAGATTCTCTAGCTGGGCCAGGCTCTGGAAAAGATCAGTCAAAAAGAAATCAGTACAGTCTACTATATAAGCAAGATACTGTGCTCGAAATTACTGGACAAAGAGAAATAATCAATGCAGAGAGACTTGCTTCTCGACTCTGAGAAGCTGGGTGATCTTTATTGAATAACATCCATTTATAACTCTATTTGATGCTTTAGAAGACAAAATGATAGAACGCCTAATCAATCTATATACTTCTTCAGTTACTCCCTTAAAGATCAATCATGAATGATACATTTTTCTCCTTGAAAATACACATTTTCCTAAGCTTTTCCAAGACTTTCAAATAAAAATTCAAAATTTACCTGTTTGCCAATATTATGAGTACTAGCAGCACTGCTGTAAAGTTAATAAACACATACTACAGGTGTCACATATATCTTTACATAGTTTTAAATACTTTCCCTCTGCCAAGTAGCTATTAGCTTACAAGTATGTGTATGCACAAAGATGGCCAACCTCTCTGAGAATGCTTCAGAATGCATATACGCACCTTCCTCCCCGGGTCCCTCATGACTAAAGTTCTGCAGACTCTCTTCCGCTGTACTTTAAACTCTTGCTTGGCTTCCAAATTTTAAATGGTAGGGTCAAAATAAATTCAACCCTAATGTATGCTCACACAGAGATAAGACGAGGGAAACGCCCCCAAACAAACCCTTCTTGCCAAATCTTGAACCAGTTCCAAGGAGGCAGGAAGGGCATGGGTGTGTGCTTTGGTCAAAACCCCAAGGAACACAGATCTCCTTCTACTTAATGTCGTGTTGAAAAGCAAAAAGGGAAGAACGAGTAAGAGATGACTTAACAATCACCCTTGACTAACTGGAGAAGAGAACAAACATCTGTTAGTCTTTAAAGGAATGGTTTGGACTCTAAGAAGGAATTTTCTATACAGTAGTAGCAAGGAAAATTTGGTTTAGTTCAAGGAATCCTATTATTAGAAACAACAATTCTGACAAGAACAAACATAATAATAATAAACCAACCAACCTGGGTAAAAAGCTTGAATGATATTACAAAGCCAGTCTGTCCAAGGCTTTTATGATGACTACTTCACTATGCTGTGACTATAAATCACAGCTTTCCCATTAAGCAGGAAGGCCCTTAGGACAGCATACCTTTTACTCAACATGATTAATAAATTTCAAACATTAATATAAAGGAAACAACAAAGACAAATACTGATACATTAAGATCATCAGTCTCACTTCAGAGAGCACCCCCCACCAATCCCTCCTCCAGCACAAAACAAAAAAACCACTGGCCACAAGATCTTGGGGCTCTGATTAGGCTTATGTTTAATTGGTTCCTCTCTGAGGTTCACTTAATACCTTCTCTAATTCAAAAGCATACTTGCAAAGATCTCGAGGAATAACTCTATAAGCAGTACCTAGGTTTTTTTACATAGCTTACTTATAAACACAAAGAATTAATTACATGTATTCCATAAAATACATATGAAAGTCAGTGATCTGCTTGCCAATACTGGCCCAAGGCCCTGCTGACAAATATCAGTTTAATTATAAATTCCCACATTCCTAAGAAAGGGATTAAATATCCCTCACAAAGTTTTTCTTTCATCCTAGCAAGCAAGCTTTTCCCCCTGACCTATAAAATGGTTCACTTAAAAGAAAGTGAACAAGTTATTTAAAAAATAGGTAACCCAGAAGACATCAACAGAAAGACACCCTAACTAAATGGAAATATAGCTGTAACATCGGGGATTTGCTCTCAGGGGGCACAACAGCTCACACCCCTCACAGCCAGCCCACACTGAGCTTTCCTGTACCCCAAACGGATTTCCCTAAGGTCATGTCACTCAAGTACAGCTATCTCCTTCAGCTCCTGGCAGCACCTCTTGTTGATGTTTATTACAATCATGTTGTTCCAATGACAATGGCTAAGCATCTGTCACCAGTGGTTTCTCACAGCCAAAAACAGACAGGCAGGTTAGGGTGGGCTTTTCGTTGTTTTGTTTTGTTTTGCTTTAATTTAGCAGAGAAAAACACACTGCAGGGTACGTTTGGAAATGAGTTCTCAGCTCAGGAAACAAGACTTTAAAAAACAAAAAAGTAATTTGACATTTACATAAACAGTCTGGAGAACTAGAGCTCTATTCCTTTGTTTCTAGAAGAACATACAGGAAACAATTTCGTTGTCACAAGCCATTAAGAAACATCTAAAATCCACAGGGTTAGGAGTCATTTCATTTGGGTTGCCCGTACTCCCCATGGAAGGAGAGGGGCTGAGACATGTACATTACTTTGTTTTGGATCCTCATTTATCTAAAGCAAATCTCATAGAGTAGTTTGAATCACCTTTTTTCTGGACTCAGAATAAAACTATCCCACAATGATTTGATTAGCTATTAAGAGCAGTACTTCACATTTAGGATAGCAAAAACACCCACCCGCCCCTTTGCTAGTGACACTTCCTCCCATTCACCAGTTCTCAGTAAGCATGGCTGTCATCCCATGAGGCCAATGCAGTCACACAGAAGCCTCCTGAGAAGAATGCCTATTTTCTATTCCTGAGATTGACACACCTATCATCCACAGAAAAGCTTCCATCTGGTCCCACTGCAAAAGAAAAGCCAGGTTGGATGAAATACTTCACAGAACTGGAAGCTGATCTTCAACTAACAAATTACTGCTTTAGTACCAAAAACTCAAGGTGATCAAACACCCAAGCCTAGACCACAATGATTTCACCAACAATAGTTATAAGGAAGGTATTAAAAGAATGTGTCTTATTTAATGTTTAGCAACATTATTATATACAGTCTTTTAAAGTTGGATAGAGAAAATGCAGCCCAATTATTCTCTTTTCAATATAAGGTGCTGCCAGTTGAGACTAAGAACCTCAGAATATAATAATTTATCTGAAGAGTTGCCTCTAGATTAGAAGAAAATGAAAATTTTGTTTGTACAGTAGAAGTCATACTATTTCACAAAGCACAATACTTTGGAATTTATTTTTATTAATTTATTAAATATGTTTTTTAAAATGCCTAACAAAACATATTTTTAAATTAGCCTCACTGTTTTAAAGGAAAAAAAATCCACTAGCAACTTCGCAATCAGAGGTTAGGATACTTGCTTCAAGGAAGGATTTGATGACATTCTCAGCAATGCCAACCACTGAGCTAGAAAACAATCATAACCCTTGGATGACTTGTGAGATTTGCAGGTAGCACATCCTTAATCTGATAGCACCCTGAACCACTTGAAATGATCAGAAGCCACCATCCCATTACAAAGTATAAAGGCAGGCTCAAACCAGACAAGTTCTCATGAAGAGTATGGGGTAGAATTAGCAATGTGATAGGTGAATTTTCATGATTAGGATGTCTTAAAGAAATCATTTTAAAGATCTATAAGTAAGGCTAAAAAGGTGATATACTAACTACATTTTTTTAATCCAGTCAATAAGGTGTTCTTATTGTTAATAAGTAACCAATTATCAGATATTTTTAAAACTCCTTAAAATTCAGTAACAATAATTATTGAGATTAAAAAAAAAACATAAGTGGCAAAGCAGTATGAAGAGTATATCGCATGACATATATTAGCAAACTCACAGAAGAAAATCTGGATGAATACAAACCAAACAATTATCTCTGGAGATGAGATTATGGGAGACTTTCAATTTCTATGTTATATATATTTCCATACCTTTTGAATTTTTGACCATAACCATGTATTATCAGGTTGGTGCAAAAGTAATGTGAGACTTTTTTAAAAAGAAAGTTTTAGATAGTATTTATTAAATTTGTGTGCCTCTTCTTATAATTTTTTAATGTCACAGTGACTAATTTATATTTATTTTTTCAGATTATCAAAGTACTGTTCATAATCATCTGCAATATTTACATCCATGTTCATCTAAAGACCACATTGGAAATGCTTTACTCTATGAGTTTCAGAAAGATGCCAATGCAAGTACAGCAGCAAAGTCTATTCAGCATGCTTATGGGGACGATGCAGTGACTGAAAGGAATTGCAGGAGGTAGTTTTCCCGTTTTCGAAGTGGGGATTTCAGTTTGAAAAATGAGCGAAAAGAGGGTCGTTCAAAAAAACTTGATTCAGAAGTGTTGGAAGCTGCTGTCACAGAAAACCCCACCATTACCTCTAGGGAACTTGCAGAACAGTTTAACAAAGCCCATACAACGGTGCTACGCCAACTGGAAAGGATCAGAAAGGTTTCAGTAGTTGGAAAATGGGTCGCACACGAACTGTCTCCAGAGAATCTGCAACAGCATGTTGCTTGTTGTGAATCATTGCTTTCACGACACCTTCCGGCACCTTTTTAGGTAGGCTTGTTACAGGTGCTGAGAAGTGGATCCTCTACTATAACTTCAAACACCATTGATTGTGTATCAGTTGAGGAGGAAGAAGAGTTCAACAACCAAGAGGAGGACTTCATCCAAAGATCATGTTCAGTGTATGGTGGGATATGGAAGGAATTGTTTATTACGAACTGTTAGACATAGACAACAATCAATTATTGCTAATCTTTACTGTGACAACTTCATTGTTTGAAAGCAGCTTTGAACCAAAAGCGACCCTCCTTGGTCAACAGAAAGGGTGTCATCTTCCATCACGATAATGCTCGTCCTCACACAGCTCGACTCATCAAAAATTTCCTGAAAGAGCTTGGTTGGGAAATATTGCTTCATCCTCCATATTTTCCTGACCTTGCTCCCTCTGATTATCACTTGTTTTGGGGACTACAGAATCATTTTGATGGTCTTAGGCTGACATCAAGAGAAGAGGTTGAAAATGAGTTGGATTCATATTTTGCTTCAAAACCTAACGGATTTTACAAGTGTGGCATTTATAAGCTAGTTGACAGATGGAATGATGTTCTAGAAACCAAAGGAGGTTATGTTAACAAATAAATATTTTCATAATCATGGACTTTTTCATTTTTAAAATAGACCTCAAAATTGGACATTATTTTTGCACCAACCTTATACTTGTAAGCAGGAAAAAATGACAACTATATATACGGTGCAAATTTAAGCTACATTCTTCTTCTAAATTGACTCTTCTAATTAGTAACACATCATTAATTAACAGCTGATTCTGTTTCCAAACAGAATTCATAAAACAAATTCATAAAACCAATAAGGCAAAAAAGGCTAAATTTTTAAAAAGTATGTCTGTGTTTATTACCACTTTACTTTGTTCCTTCTTACCAATAAAAAATGTTGATGGTTTAAATGGCCTGAAAAGAACATTCCATGCAAGGTTTCTTCTTGTTTATAAAGTAATCTAGAAGGCAATCTTGTAGGTCAAAGCTATTTTGGTTTTATACATATATTGGCAGATCTCTAGGATGTCAATGGGGGGGAAGCAGATGGCTCTCTGAATAAGAATGTTTACATATGCAAACTGTATATATATTTAAATTATTTATTTGTTGTTTATTTTTAGAGATAGGGGAAAGGGGAAAGAGAGGGAGTGAAACATCACTGTGGTTGCCTCTCACTCGCGCCCCCAACTGGGGACCTGACGTGCACTGTAGTCATGTGCTGACGTTCAATCCACTGAGCCATAGCAGCCAGGGCTGCAAACTATATATTTTTAAAATTGAAGAAAAAAGTTGACCCAGCCAGTGCAAAGACTTGAATCTGTATTTTATAAGGGGTCGACCAAATGGCCAACAATAAATGAAATGTGCTTCAGCACCACGATCAGCAGGAAACAGGAACTTAAACCACAACGAGATACCCATAAGAATGGCTAAAATGAAAATACCAAGATCAAGTGTTGGTTAGGATGCAAGACAACTGAACTCAAACGCTGCTAGAGGAGTCTGAGCTGGTGCAAACACACTGGAAAACCGGCAGTGTCTATGAAAGCTACACATGAACGCCCTAGAACCCAGTCATCCCACTCCTAGGTACACACCAAGCAGATGTGTGTGCTAAATTCACAATAAAACAAAACCAAATCATGTACAAGAATGTTCATGGCAGCACTGAATGTAATAGTTCCCAAACAGAAAGCCATCAATACTAGTATGAATAAATGTTTCATTTCTTAATCTGCCTGCTGGTTTCACAGGCACACTTACTTTGAGAAAAGTCATTGAGTGTTAATTTTACAATTTGTGTATTTTTCAATAAGAAGCTTTAAAAAAAAAGATGGATGAATGTCAGTTTCCTCCAAATTCTCCAGGTATTTACGCTCATCCATTTCTTTCTGATACTAATGATCACTAATAAGACCACACTTCAGATTTACAATGTTTTAGTTTTCATTTAATTCATGCTTTTAGAACTACAGCTCCTATGATTTTCTCAATAAATAACTAAGCTAAGACTTCTGGATGCAGTTAGGAACATTTTATTTGAGAGTACTAAGAGGGTGATTAAACTTTTTGGTTGCAGATGTTGTGTACTGTGTACTGCTGTAAAACAAGATAAACCACATATTTTCGGCCAGTGATAACACTATGCCAGAGCCTTGCATGCACTAGATAAGGATGGCAAGTCTGCTAACATGAGACTGCAGAACTCCACACTTCAAAATACTAATCAATTCTAACTTGTAATAAACACATATGATTTTGCACTGTGGGTAACAGGCAGCCCAAACACATGTAAACAAGTTATTTCATGACATAAATGGCCAGACTAACTATGCCTGGTCACTTAATGACTTACTGACTTATAAACTGAACTCAACAGAATGAAAGCTGCAGTGTTAGCTGAATTTTCTAAAGTACCAGTTTCAAACTGTTGTCCTCAAACCGGCCTACATTTTTATTTTTCATCCAGTTTAAAAATCTGGTTTTAAAGTTTGACATAGTTACCAGTATTTCATAATAACACCTGGTTTCTAGCTTCCCATTAAAAATCAGAAGATTTGATAACACTGGGCCTGCATTTTCAAGAGTCACTAATCAGATGACACTAAGAAGGCAGCGCCCTGGGCAGGCCATCTCAAGTTCACCACAGTTCCCGGTCCCCTGACTCTGTAGACATCTGAGTTTCCTCCCCTTGCTCTAACATCATCTTGTCTCATACCAGTGGTTCACTCCAGGGTGTCCAAGTTAAAGAGTAGGCATGTGGTAGTCCAGTGGATTTTAGCTTAAATTGGGGTATTAGCTTTTGGCCAAATGTGATCTTAAAAAAAAAAAAAAAAAAAAGTTTTTATTTATTTATTTATTTTTAGAGAGAGGGGAAGGGCGGGAGAAAGAGAGGGAGAGAAGCATCAATGTGTGGTTGCCTCTTGCATACCCCCAACTGGAGACCTGGCCTGCAACCCAGGCATGTGCCCTGATTGGGAATTGAACCGGTGATGTTTTGGTTCGTAGGCCGGCACTCAATGCACTGAGCCACATCAGCCAGGGCCAAATGTGATCTTCTGAATACAAGGAGCTACATAAAATTTAGGCAGAGAAAAGAATTAGATTGAGAGTTGAGCAATTTGGATACCGGTCTTAGTAATTAACTGTGTGACTTTGGGTAAGTCAATTTTCTTGAGCTTCAGTTTTCTCATGTGTAAAGTAAGTGGGTTGTATCATTATATTACATTGTTTTCAGAAGACACTCTCAGTTCTAAAATGCTATGCTTGCAATATACTGTTCTTTCTATTTTAATTATATAAGTAAATCAGATTTAAAAGTAAGCCAATATGAAAATGATCATGAAAACAATAGGGTAAATTTTTTAAAGGAGAGAATTACACTTATAAAATAAATCAGGTACTACTCCAGCACATTCCCTCTCCTTGCAGCCCAGCTTACTACTTCAGTGACCTCGCAGAAGGAACAAGGATCTCTTTGGAGTGGAGGGTTAGTACAGTGTAACAGTTAAGACCTCAGATGCCAGACGAATCTATTCACTACATGTGGGAATATGATTAATTTACTCAAATCTTTCAAATAAGTTTCTTTCTTTTTAAATAGAAATAACATCTACTTCACAAGGTCGTAAAAGACAATGAGGTCATGTATGCATATTGTTAATTACTGAGTTTATTACTGGCAGTATCAATTACAATGGCTACTAAAAACTCTGGGGAACAACAGCTTTAAAAAAATTTTTTTTAAATATGCTTTATTGATTACGCTGTTACAGTTGTCCCAAATTCTTTTCCCTTTGTTCCCCTCCACCCAGTGACCCCTCCTCCCTAAAGCTGTCCCCCCGCTTTGTCCATGCCCATTGGTTGTGCATATAGTTCTTCTCAACATCTTCCTGTCTACTCCACTCCCTCCTACTATGCTTCTTAATTCCTGTACCATTTCCCTCCCTTTCCTCCCTCCCTCCTCCCCACTGACTTCCCCCCAAAATGTCCCCCATACCTATAATTCTTTTCCCTCTCTTGTTGCCTACTCAGTCTGCCTTTGTTTCAATTCTCTAGCTTCTGTTGTTGGTTGTTGTGATACAGTTCTCATTTTAATGTTCATAGTTTTGATCCTCCTTCTCCTAAACAAGTCCCTTTAACATTTCATATAACAGTGGTTTGGATCTGATGAACTCCTTCAGTTTTACTTTGTCCTGGAAGCACTTTCTCTGCCCTTCTATTCTGAATGACAGCTTCGCTGGATAGAGTAATCGTGGTTGTAGGTTTTTGCTTTTCATTACTTTGAATGTTTCTTGCCAGTCCCTTGTTGCCTGCAGAGTTTCTTTTGAGAAATCAGCTGAGAGTCTTATTGGGACCCCTTTGTATGTAATTCTCTTCTCTCTTGCTGCTTTTAAGATTCTCTCTTTATCCTTGATTTTTGACATTTTGATTATAATGTGTCTTGGTGTGGTTCTCCCTGGGTCCAGTTTCTTTGGAACTCTCTGTGCTTCCTGGACATGTAAGTCTATTTCCTTCCCCAATTTAGGGAGGTTCTGCTTCATTATATTTTCACATAATTTTTCAATTTCTGGTTCTTCTTCTTCACCTTGTGGCAGCCCTATGATTCGGATGTTGGCCCGCTTATAGCTGTCCCAGAGGTTTCTGAGTCTCTCCTCATTTTCCTCACTTCTCGTTTCCTCTTTCTGCACTGGTTGACTGTTTGTTCCTTTCCTATGTTCCGATTCATTGATTTGATCCCTGGTTTTCTTGTCCTCACCACTAGTTTCATAGGTCTTTTTGTTCATTTCAGCAGGACTAGCCTTCATTCCTTCCCCGTCTTAAGATCTGCTGTTACGTCTGTAAGCATTTTTATAAGCAAAGCTGTGAACTGTGCCTCAGAAAGATTTCCTATCTGCTGCTTTGTTAGATATTTGCTGTCTGGTCAGCTGCGTCACCGGGATATCTATCATGATCTGTGCCATCCTGACCATTGTGTGTTTACCTTTGCTTCCTGGGCAGAGCTGTCACACCTCCTATGCTATAGGGGGCAGAGCCCTGTGCACTCATCATAGCTGGGTGACTTGTCTTACCATGCTGTGGCGTTTTCTGCGGGGGTGGGGGTTCAAGATGGATTCCTGCTGTTCATTCTCTGCTAAGAGACCGGGAGCCTCCTCCTCTGTCCCCACCCACTCCGGGCCTCACAGTCCAAGGCAATGGAGGTCTGCCTTCCCCGGCTTTGGAATCGCAAGCTGACGGGTCTGGTCTGTAGCCAGGGGTGATCCCCAGGTGCTTCTCGCCTCCCCCTAAATACAGGTGTCTGTGCTTGCCACTGTCCTGCCTCCGTCACTGCTGCTGCTGCGGACAGCACAGCATGGACTCTTCTCCTCAGCTTCGCCCCTCCTGCCTGTCCGGATGAGCACCACTTCTTTATAACTTCATACATTGGACTTCCATTTATTTTCTGGAACTTCTGGTTATTGCTGGTTATGCGGTAGTTGTATTCCTTCTTAGTTGCGGAGGGAAAAGGAGCGTGTCAGCTTAGGCCTCCATCTTGGCCAGAAGTCTCCTCTGTTTGTTTGCTTCTGTGTCCCAGGGAGAGCTGTCACTCCTACTACGTTGTAAGGGGCGGAGCCTTAGGTATTAGTCAGTAACAGGTGACCTGTTTCACCAAGTTGTGGCGCTGTATGTGGGGGAGGGGTCCGAGAGGGAACAATGCCGCTTGCCCAGCACTCGCCCCTTTTCCAGGCACCTCTCCGACTTCCGCACCGGACTGGCGCCTCTCTAGCTGCTGCCCTGGTTGTCGTTCCCAGAGTGGGTGGGTCTGTGGATGTTCTAGGTCCGTGCGGGCCCTGTCTGGATGAATATTTCTTCTTTATATCTTTGTTTGCTGGACTTCCATGTAGTTTGATTTTCTGGAACTTCTGGTTGTCTCTAGTTTTGAGGTAGTTGTATTCCTTCTTAGTTGTGGAGGGCGATGCAGCATGTCTGTCTACGCCTGCATCTTGGCCGGAAGTCCGTGAACAACAGCTTTTATAAGTGCATGCATAAACACATAGAAAATCTGAAATGTTTCTTTCAGAGGAGTTATAAATGCCCTTCCATGTAGGGTTAGAGGGTTGGGGATACAATATACAATTGATCCTCATTCTTAGTGGATTCCACATTGTAAATAAACCTACTTGCTAAAATTTATTTGTACCCCAAAATCAATACTTGCAGCCATTTTGTGGTCATTTGTGGACATGCATAGAATGGCAAAAAATTTGAGAAGCCTGCCTGACACACACATTCCCAACTGTTGTACAAGGCAACATTTTGCCTTCTGATTTCAGCTCTCATACCATTAACTAGTGTCTTTTCTGTTTTACTTAGTGCCCTGTTTTTACAGTTTTGTGCTTTTCATTTCATTCTGCTGTTGAAAATGCCCAGCACCAAGCACAGTGCTGAAGTGCTGTCTCGTGTTCCTAAGCACAAGCAGACTGTGTGAAAATACCTGTTAGGTTAAGCTTCATGCAGGTGTATTAAATAAGGTGTCTTTACACAGATACACAAATAAAACACGGTTCAAGTCTGATTGATGACCAGAGGTTGGCAGAACCTCACCTGTATATCCTCCAGGGTGATGGTTCAGTACGTACTTGCTAACACGGTTCCTTGGCAACTTTATAGAACCTAACTACCATGAATAAGGTCAATTGTATTTCTGGCACCACTGGGTGGTATGCAGTACATATTTCCCCACAGAAAAAGAATTATATTACCGCTGTTACAGACATTTGCTCAGAGGTATTTATTAACTTATATAACTTCCATATTAATGTCCGTAATACTCAAATCCTTGCACAACAGACTCAAATGTTTGCTTAAATTGTCACTTACATTAATTACATATGTGATTTTAGTTAATGAGCACTAATGCATAGACACAGGTAAAGGACAAAAGTGTGCCTTAGTGTCTGGCACACAGTAGGAGCTGCATAAAGATGTCTTGCAAAAATGTATAAGCCTAACAACTCTTAACAAGCTTCTAAAGGGATTTGTGTTAAAATAGCAGATTGACCATACATCTAATTTTGTTCCCTTCCAAACCCAACTGAAACAACCTAAAGGAATTTTTTTAAAAGTCACAGACCCACAAGGATTATGACAGGAGAGTGGTCAATAGCAACAAAATTTTAGAGCCCAGAAAAATTAGTAGTAATTAATTTAACTGACTCAAGAAAGCCAAATCTCTTGCCAGTGGTGAGGGAAAACCCAGCTGATTTACACTCTGCACTCAGATGTTAAGGTAAAGTTGAGGGCAGGGCAGGGGTATGTGCAAAGTGAGAAAGAATAGGGGAAAAGTATTTTTGAGAAGTCAGATTCCCAGATACCTTCTCGTACTCTATGCCTCTGAATGACTGCCCCACTTTCTCTGGACTGGGATTCACCACGGCAGTCAAAAGCACACTTGAAGATGTGGGCATCATATAAGCCAACAGGTTGATGAAGCAGCCACATACACCTCAAATGCCACTGAGTCTCCCCTTACAAGGTTCCTCCCACCCAGAAATGTCAGTGTCCAGACCATACTCTCTAGGCACAAGCTGGGAAGATCTCCCCTGAGAAACTCATTAGACATAAAGGAAATACCTTAAGATTCACTGATAGAGGGGTTACCCAATAAATGGCAGTCAGACTACCCTACTGTGATGCCTCAAACAGAAAAGTCTCATCCCTCCCACAATTAGAGCTTCCAATCAGCTTTGCAGTCTGTTCAACTTGATTTTAAGCAAATAATCAAGGATTACCAAAAATCCAAAAAAAGCCCTTAATATGGAAGATAGTGTTAAAAATAAGACAATAGACCCAAAATGGAGTCACTTATGCCAAGCCCATGTCACCAAACTAAGACTTAATTTCAGCTCTCCCAGAAATGGAATGCTAAACCAGTCTATCAGGAAAGTAACTGCACTAATCCATCTGCCTTTCTGCCTAGTGTGACTCTCTTGTTCCTGCTCAATTCTACCTGTAAAAGTCTTTCATTTTTATTACAGCTCCACAGAGCTCCTTTCTATCTGCTAGATTGATATTTGCTCAAATAAACTCAAATTTGAATATATCTCTGTTTATCTTTTAACTATTTGAATCTAAACAAACACACAAAAATCAACCTACCTGAAGCAAAGAGAAACTGCAGGGAAAAGGAAACTTGGGGAAAAAAAAGGGGAAAGAAACTTGGGTTAAAAAATATTGACTTCACCAAAAGATAAGAGAATGTATTGCAACTGTGGAATAACAAGAGGCTCTAAAACAGAAACATTTAAAGAACATAAAAAGAGATCTTAGAAATGAGAAATACAATATGAGAGACAAAATATTCTATTAGAAGGCTGGAAAATAAAGTTCAATTTTCTCAGAAAGTTGAGAAAAAGGACAGAGATGAAAAATAAGGAAGTACAGGTAAAATTAGAGGCGTGGTTCTGGAGGTCCAACATCCAATTAACAGGAATTCCAGCCAGAGAGGACAGACTCTAGAACTGAAGAACATCAATTGCCAAAATGAAAGGGTCTACTGAATGCCGAGCATATGACAGATGAAAATCAAGACACACCTAAGGCTCTTACTGTGAAACCTCAGAAACCTGAGGGACAAGAAGATTCTATAAGCTGCCCTGGGGGTTGGGACAAAAACAAAAATAAAACCCAATCCAGGTAACACAGAAAGATGAGGGATCAGATGGCTCTGGACATCAGAAAAGCAACACTGAAAATAAGTGAACAGAACAATGCCTGCAAGATTCTGAAGGAGAAGGACCAATGAAGAATGTGATACCCAGGCCAACAAGTAATCAAGTGAGGGCACAACCAAGCTGCTCAGGCATGGAAGGCCACGCGAACCTATCATCCGTGCGTCCCTCCAAAATGGGAGCTGTCCCATAAAAAGGTAAGCATGGAATGCAGGAGACTGAAACTACCACACAGGACAGGGACATCAAGGGGTCCCTGGGAGGATGGTGAAGGGAGACCCCAGCATGACAACTGTGTGCTGCCTAACCAGAGCAGCCAGGCCTTATCCAAGCAAGGTGGCTCAAGGGACAAGTCATCACCAAGATGCCTGCTTCCATCCAGGGCAGAATACCTGGGTGAGAGTTTTTCTGTTAAGAAGTTTTCACCTTAATCCATGTTGAGGTTTACAGAAAAGCCCTCAACTGACAAAGCAACCATTCTCCATTAAACTTTGGAAGTTTTTCCATAGAGCCGCGTAATCATTTTAAACTAACATTCCAAGGACAGAGGAAGTTGTGGAACACTGAAGGATGGCTTTGAAATTAAAACCGCATTTGAAAGCTGTCACAGGCTTTAGGCATACAATTTTCGTGCCCTATGATTTATAAATAGAGTTCCAGTTAGGAAAAACAAAAAAAGAACAATATACTTGGTTTTTGTCACCTTCACTTCCTTGACGAAAAGGGTTGTTTCTCCAATGCCGTTTATGAAGCCTGATTCTGCTGTGCTGACAGTATTAAGACAAAAACAAAACAGCCGAGTGAGAGAGCATCCAGCCCAAGCAGATCACCTTAGGAAAGGCAGCCAACACAGAGACATCTGAGAACACAAACTCGCAGTTTGAAACAATCACACGTGTAAGTAAACTTTTCTGCTCTATTACCGTTTCCCTAAAACCTCATTTTAAAGCAAATCTATACAGGAAGAACAATCCTATAATCGTTCATTACTCCTGTTAAAAGAGTTAAACCGCATCTCTAACAATTTAAATTGGAATATACTGTCTATGGCTATTATCAGACCTTTTTTCCTTACAAATGTAATGTTTTTACCACTTAGCAAACATGGCCAAACAACTGACTTCTAAAGGTTGGAAAGTAATAGCCTGTTGGTTAAGTATTAAAGGAGCCAAAATGTGAGAGTTATATAGACTTTCACCTCATTTAGTCCTGGTTTCCAAGAACTATTTGTTTTTTAGTTCTTTATTAAGTTATATTATAGAGAGACACTACTGGTACAGTGTGCATTTATCATCTTAATTTTATGTTCTTAATATCAGTCTGGCACAAGATTTAAACTTTAGAATATTGGGGTTATTTTGTCAGAATCATATTAAAATATTAGAAGTGCCATCTGAACACTGATTTATATATAAGCAAAGGAAGTGATCAAACACACAATCACCAATTATTTGAGGCCACCAATCATTACACGAGCTTCATATTATGTTTTACAATAACTAAATAAAAAAGATTTCAGACTCAAGCATGTGTAATTAGTTTTATTAAGAGGCTAGCCAAATAAATGCAACTGGCCTGGTAAGTATTCAAGGGGCAACCAGGCCTTATCCAAGCAAGGTGGCTTGAGGGACAAGTCATCACCAAGAATGTGAGGGTTTCCCCCTTCTTTATATGTTACTCGTTCTTACAATTTCCACTGATGATAGATAGGAATTGCACTTACAAACAGAAATTAATTTGCTTAAGAGAGTGAAAATTCCAGCAACAGACTGGGAGAAAATCTTATAAAATATCTATCTTAGAAAAGACTGGCATCCAAAATATACAAAAAACTCTTAACACTCGACAACCACCCAATTAAAAATGACTAAAAATTTGAACAGAAACCTCACCAAAGAAGAAGTACAGGTGGCAGATAAGCATAAGACAAGATGCTTAACAATGTATGTTACCAGGGAAATGCAAATTAAAACAACAGGAAGATATTACTACACACCTATTAGAACGGCTAAAATCCACAACACTGAAAACACTAAATGCTGATAAGGATGTGGAGCAACAGGAACTCCCATTCATTGCTGGTGAGAATGCAAAATGGTACAGCCACCTTGGAAGACAGTTTGGCATTTTCTTACAAAACTAAATATACCATTACCATGCGATCCAGCAGTTGTGTTCTTTGGTTATGTACCCAAATGAGTTGAAAACATATCTACACAAAAACCTGCACTTGAGTGTTCATAGCAGGTTTATTCAGAATTGCCAATACCTGGAAGCAACCAAGGTGTCCTTCAGTAGGTGACTAGATAACAACTTGTGGTACATCCAAACAATGGAATCTTATTCAGTGATAAAAAGATATGAGCCACCAAGCCACAAACAGATGTAGAAGAACCTTAAATGCATATTACTAAGTGAAAAAATCAATCTGAAAAGCTTACATGACATTCAGGAAAAGGCAAAACCAGAAACAATAAAAAGAGCAGTAGTTGCTGAGAAAAAGAGAGAAAGAGAGAGAGATAGATAGATATGAATGGGCTGAGTTCAGGGGCTGTTTAGGGCAATGAAACTAGTCTGTATGACACTGTAATGATGGATACATGTCATCACACATTTGTCAGAACCCATAGGCTGTAAAACACAAAAAGTGGTCTTTAGTTAATAGTAATGTATCAGAACTGGCACATCAACTGTAATATACCACAGTAATGCTACACGTTAATAAGAGGAAAATGTGTGTATGGGGCGCGGGGGGGACGGACAAGGAGGTATGTGAAAACTCTACTTTCCACTCAATTTTCCTATAAACCTAAAACTGCTCTAAAAAGTAAAGTATATTACAAAATAAAGTCTATTGAAAATAAATCTAATTCATTAGTTTAAAAAAAGTCCTACTCTTCCTCCCCAAATTTTATCTTACTGTTGTTTGGTTTGCTAATCGATGTTCTATAATAAAACATGCCATTTTACATCCTAGCTTTCACTCCACTGGTCCACTTTGGCAGGGCAATGAAAATGATTTAAATTCTCTAATTATAACACTGCCATTCATATCGAAAGGTGAACATTTTTCTTTGCTACTTTTTGAATTCTACTTTTCTCCCAAATACTAGTTTACCACAGTCTTAATGAAGTCCAAAGTTAGGCAATATTTTATCTCCCCTCCTGAGTAACTCAATGGTCTTAGAAAAGGAACTATGATCAGTTTCATTCTGTTATTGTCCATTATTTTGGTTTTGTCTTTTTAGCACTAAGAATAACATATTACTATGATTTAATACAATGTCTGTTCAGATTTACTTACGCTTACCAATCTTACTGTTCACCTTTACTTCTCTCATAACCAAATCTTTCCAGAGTATTTTCCTTCTTCTTTATCTTTTATAGAAGTTCCTTAAGTAAAAATCTGATGGTAAACTCAGTTTTTGTCGATCTAAAAATGACTATTAATGCCTTCATTCTGGAAAGATTACTTTGTTGGGCACACACTTTTAAGTTGATATCTTTCTCTGTACTATCTTTTGGCTTCCAGGTTGCTGTTGTCTCTAGAAGACTATTTAAATAGGTGACTTTTTCCCCCTAATTTTAAGACATCTTTTTCTTTATAGTATGTAGCTTTACTGCAAAATACATCAAGATTATTTTTTAAAATTTATTTCATTTTGTAAATGCACAGCAACCTTATGTTTTTTCAGTTCTAGGAAAGTTTCAGCCAATAGTCTTTGAATATTTGTCTCTCCTCCATTCTTTCTTCCTAAGTATGTTATATATCCTTCAAGTCTTTCAGTCATTCATATTTTTCCTGCCCTTGCCTCCCTGTGCTGTATTCTGAATATCTTCAGATCTTCTAGTACTCTCTCTTCCTCCCTGTGTCTAATATGCTAACTTATTGATAGGGTTTAAAATTCCAATGATTATATTTTTAACATATTCTATATCATTTTTTCAAATGTGATTCTATCATTTTTGACAATCACTTTTTGCATGCTCATTTTCTAAAAAATTCACCATTTTAAAGTATTTCATACCTAGTGTAATTAATTTTTAAATTCTCTATCTGATGGTGTTCCCATATGTGAAGTATCTGGTGTGTGTGTGTGTGGGGGGGGATAAAGTAATTTAAACCCGCTGTTCACATTTACTGCTCAATATCATTTATGGGAGCCTTCTTCTGTGTGGGGTAATATAAACTCATAATTCATTGATTTAAATCTATGGAAACTGGAATACCTACATTTTTCTGTTTCTGCTGGTGACCAAGAAGTGCTAAGAACTCCAGTGCTTTCTAGGACCCTGGGTTAATGCGGAAGCTCCAGCTTCAGTTTCCTCACTCAGCAGCAGGCACAAGTGTTCAGTTTTGGCATTTGACCCTACAGTGATTTTCGCTTCACAACTCACTCTGCACCCTCCAGTTTGAGTGAAGTCATTTATACTAATTAGTTGGGGTGGAGGACTTGGAGATTTCACTTATTACTTACAAGCTTGCCCATGTTTACTCAGATTCTAACAAAATCTATTTATATGACAGTGACAGGATACTTGAGAAAGTTTGCCATACAGTAGGAAACGGAACTCCATCTTCGTACTCATTTTTGATCCCAAGAGTTTTCTTACTTTTCTTGGGTAAGGCCAACTATGTTTTTAAAAGGAATTACTTTAACACTTTACTAAGCATTTCTGAGTGTTGTACAGAAGAATTTTCAAGTAAAGTACCCTGTCCCACTGCTAGAAATTTCAGAGGTTGTCTTTTTTTTAAAAGGTTGTTAAACAAGATCGCTCCCATTGTATACCTATGTAGCTTTTCTATACCTACAGTTGAGACCTGGTATTTATCTGTATAAACTTTTATCTTGTCAGATTTAGAGAACTTTTCTAGTCATTAAGATCCTTATAGCTCATATTATCAAACAATCCACCCCTCCTTATTTATGAGCAGCATTTAAATTTATTTTCCAGCAGTTACTTATGTTTCTTTTATTATCCTCTGAAGCTAAATGATAGAATATATATTAGTTACTTTTGATTTTTGAGGACATGCAGGAATATATAACTCACAGGAGGTATTCAATAAATGCATATTAATTGAATGTCCTTATCTAAGTTGCTGATAAAAATACTGAATAGGGTAAAAGCCAACAGTCAGAGCTCTGAGACCCACAACAGACACCCTGTTGCTAGCCATCAACGATCCATTGATCAGCACTCTTGGGTATGGTCATTCAGCTATTTAATGATTCAACAAATAGTTGGCACTGTATTAAAACCAAAATAATTCAAATCAATACTGGGGATCTGTGAGACACCCTTTTCCCCTTTAAAATAGGCTATTTATTAAGAAAGTTAAGGAAAAACTAATATGAAAGACTCATAAACACTACCCACATCTTATTTCTAAGATGCTACAGTAATAAAAAATGAGAACTTGCTAGAAATTTCATCTTCTTTAAAAATTACTCTAAGACCTTTGAAGATTCTCATTACCTATACATTTCTATTTATAAAAACCGAATACCAATCTGAACATAGTAGCTGCTCAACAAATATATATTGCTTTAAAAAAGAGGAACAAAGGTACCAAAAATCAGAAAATGAGAAGCAGAAATACAGTTTTCCATAATGGTCCCAGGATAACTTCAGTTTCTGCTGATCCTCTAGTGAGTCTTTTAGTAATTACTGTGATTTTGCACTCTAAGATGTACCTGACCATAAGACGCACCTAGGTTTAGAGGAGGAAAACAAGAAAAAAATATTCTGAACAAAATGGTGTACTAAAATATTTAATAAAATATAACAGAATAATATTTCAGCCATGTAAAGTGAACAGCAGTCAACAGCAGTATTAAGAACCATTATCACTGTCATTAACAAATGAGGAGAGACTTTAAGGTTCAAGTACTCTTCTAGTTTTCTGGGAACCCCAACAATTTATCATCACTAGTGTCAGAATTTATGGAGGCCTTTAATAATAGGCATTGAGGGAGTTAAGAGGTATCACTCGTTTAACAGTCACTGAGAGTATCACTACCCTAATCACAGATTCTGGCAGACTACCCTCAGTGCCTGTTATGGCTAGTGATACCCCTTAATGCCCTCAGTGCCTGTGTTACTACTAGAATAGTGACCCCACCATAAATCCCTTTATATACTACAAACTTCAGCATTTATGGCTGCTCACCCAGTTACTGCTGGCCTCACACAGAAATCTGCTGTGCACTGGAAACAGTATGGAGATAGATGAGACAGCTGTAGCATCTAACGGAGCCAGTAGCCAGCCGAGAACACGTTACTTCAGCTCCACCCATCTGCCCCTCGTGATTGGCAGAGCTTAAGACACAGTGATTAGTGATTGGAGGCGGTTCTCTACTGACACAGACCTCACCCAGTGACAAAGACAGTTGACAACTGGCACAGTGCCTCATACCCATTATTAGTCTCAGCTGATTTGACAGGTCAGCGGTTGTAGCTGGGAGTGTCAGGTGGCTCTCTGTGCTCTCCCAGGTCCCGGTGATGGGCAGAGGCGGACGACAACTGACCAGATGGCCTGAGATTCAAAAGTAAAGTGGGACATTTAAGCATCCCCAGGGGTTTCGCGTGGGTCTACCACTTCCTCGTTTAACAGCTGTCGCCACCGCTGACAGGTCAGGTAAAACACATCATGGTCTGTGACACAATATTCGCTCCATAAGACAGACACTCCTCCACCCCCACGTTTTGGGGAAAAAAAGTACGTCTTATGGAGCGAAAAATATGGTAATAAACTTAACAAAGGAATACCCTCCTGATCAAACTGGTAAGTCGTTATCGATAAGGACAATGCAGTGACAGGAACAGTGATGGGAATAGGAAGGAAGTAGCTAAGAGATACTTCAGAATCCTAAGGAACTAGACAAGCAGTGTGAAAAGTATACTAAGCTCAGCTCCTGGGGAGTCAGACAGTAAAACATCAGTTGTAAGTCTTCCCTACTATATTTCAGTAATAAGAGGTTTAATTTTCTTGGTAGTAGAGAAATTAAAGTGTTTCTGTCTAAAACTTATCAAGATATTTTAAAAAGCAAATAAATCTACAAAATAAAAACAAAATAAAAGCATATAGTTTAATGACTGAACTCAACCATGCTCTGGAAATACATTTAATAAGCCCAAACAAGATTCATTCATTCAAACAATATAAATCTATGTGTATTTTATGGTGCTAATAACTTACCAATTATTTTTTAAATTACAGATGTTATGCTGACATTTTTCTAGCCATGTTGCAAATTCCAGAAAAAAATATATGAAATTTTTTGAGCTCTTACTGTTCTAGGCATTTCATAATATAGTGCATTTTTGGAACTCATAGATTTGATTAATCAAAGTCCAAGTCTGTCAAGAGTAACTCAAAGGTCAATGACAGACTAAGTTACTATTTTGCTGAGGCTGGTAGTGACAGCCCAGTTAAGCACTAAAGATTTACCTGTCAACTCTCATTTCATCCTCAAAAATACCCAATACGAAGTGGACATTATTCCCCCTTGTCAGATGAAAAAACAGAAAACTATCTATAGCACAGTGAGTGTTTCACATTTACTATTAATAAAATCACATGAATAAAGACATTCCAGCTTGGGAACTGCCAAGTTAAAGCAAAAACCATTTTTAAACTGAAGGACTTCAGTATGCTAATGTACACCATGAATTTCTGAGAGAGATAGAATATGCAGTTTCCCAACCTCTAAGACCAACCAATCCTTTTGTGTGAGGAACAGGTGACAGACCAATAAGCCATGAAATATTGATACTTAGGGAAATGCTGCCATTGTGGCCTTGCAAAATTTGAAGATTCACAGAAGTTTGGAGATTAATTTTTGAGACCATCACAGAATACATATGATTTAATCATTATAACCCATTGGTTAGGACACACATCATACATAATCATTTTTACAGGACAGGAATCTAGTGACTTGGACGTTATAAAGGATTGCAGATTCTAGATTCAAACCACCTGTATGAAACTGAAAGGGCAAAATTGTTGATTATATCTTCTGGACATAAGGAGAGGTCATCCAATGATCCTGATCGCTCATCAGAATCACTTGGGGGTGCTCTAAAAAAAAAAAAAAATCAAATTGCCATAATCAAAATTCTGAACCAGTAGATTGAAGTGGGATCCCCAGGGATTCAAACATAGGTTGGGCTAGCAGACACAGGGAAAAGACTAGAGAGCTTGGCTTTCAAGAGGATAAAACAGAAAGACATGCACCTCCAGCTACCACTTCAGAAGGGAGTCAATAATGAGGCAGGGACCATGACCATGCGAATTTGGTAACCTTTGGACTTTCAGTGTGTATTGCAGGATTGTATGATAGCAGATGTGATTTAGGTTTAAATTCCTACTCCATAACTTAATATTTGTGTGAAATTGGGCAAGTTATTTAATCTTTCTGTGCCTCAGTTTCTTCATCTATAATATGAAAATAACATATACCTGTTTGTGTTGTGAGGTTTAAATTAGATAATGTGTATAAAGTATTTAGCAAAGTGATAACAGCTCAGTATATACTGTCATTGTCATTCCTGGTAATCCATTCATTTAAACAATAAAATCTGTGTGTATTTTATGGTCAGTCTTCCAGTAGTGATTAAGAGTAAAACTGTTAGAGGAGAAATAGCCTTAAGACATTATTTCAGGGGGAAAAAAGTACATAAAAATGTTTTGGAGCCCTGGCTTGTGTGGCTCAGTGGACTGAGTGCCTGCCTACAAACCAAAGGGTTGCTGGTTCAATTCCCAGTCAGGACACACCTGGGTTGGGCCAGGTCCCCAGTTGGGGGCACACAAGAGGCAACCACACATTGATGTTTCTCTCCTTCTCTTTTCCCCTCACTTCCCTGCTCTCTAAAAATAAATAAATAAAATCTTAAAAAAAAAAAAAAAAAAAAAAGAGTTTTGGAAGAGAAAATCCCAAGGTACAAAAAGAGGTGGGGCAAGTAAAAAAAAAAGAAAACAGAAGAAGAAGAAAGACCGGCACCTGGGATCTGCAGAAACTGGACAGAGAAAGATCCTGCCAGTACATATTCCTTATAGGGATTCTGTATAGGCTCGAGAAAAGCCATGGATTTATTTAGGAGGAAGTCCCAATACACAAGACAATATTTTACATATAAGAAAACTAAAGTCTGATGGTTAGTTATTTGCCTAAGGTTACACTGTTATTAGATGGATTAGAATTAGGATATTGCTTCAAATCTAATGTACCTTCCACTAAACCATACTGTCTGAAAAACAAAAACAAAAAACAAACTCTTCTTCAAGTCCTATCTATGAGAAAGAAGAAGCCGAGTTATTTGGTGAAAATAAATACATACCAATAAATACACAGTTAGGGCTATTTAGTGGAAAAGAGAGAGAATTAGCAGGAAACCTGTTTAAGAGCTTAATACTAAAATTTTAATCCTGGCTTTTACTGAGTGTGTGACTTTGGGCAAAAAACTTTATTTCCAATCAGTTTCCTCACCTGGAAGAAGCCTGCACCTTGAAATAAAAATTGAAATAATGTATTTGAAAATAATGTATTTTGAACCTAGTTAAAAACTAGGTTCAGACTTCTGTTCCAGCAATATGGCAAAGTAGTTAGCTTCAAAATTCCCTGACACAAATATTTAATTATTTCAGAAAAGGGAGGGAGGAAGGGAGGGAGGGAAGAAGGAAGGAAGGAAGGAATGAAAAAGAAAGCCCCCTTACCTGAGTCTGAGGATAGTAAAATCTTATACCAAAGGCAGACAAGGGAAGAGCATAGAATGACAAAGGAATATTAGAGGCCAATTTTTATGTACGAAGTTTTAAAAATCCCAAATAGAATATTAGCAACCAAAATCCAATACAGTAAATTTGACAAGCTGATGCTAAAATGCATATGGAAGAGAAAAAGAGCTAAGAATAATGAAGACCATTTTGAAGAAGAACAAGTTTGGGTGCACTTGCCTTACAAGAGACCTAAACTGATTATAAAGCTGTATTAATTAAGATGGTACAATATAGGTGTAGGGATAAATAGGCCAATGGAATAGACAGAGCACCCAAAAGGAAAGTTCTTATGTCACAGACATGGCAATATGAATCAGTGGAGAAAGGCTGAATAGACTATACAGTAAGTATGGCTGGGAAAATCCATGTGGGAAAAAGTAAAATTAGATCTCTACCCAAAACTGATTTTCAGTAGGTAACATTGAAAGTATGATAAAAATGTAGGTTTTTACTTTTTCGAATAAATAGCAATATATTCAGAATAGAATGGTTTAACCAAAGGACGTTAACTATTCTTCCAGAAAATAATTTGATTTTCTATAATACTAGAATAAATGTTCCAGCTAGTTGAACTGAAATTACAAGGGTATATATAATAGAATAAGATACACACACACACACATGCCTAATATAACAAACACAAGCTAAATGTATATAAAAATAGTATAGTCCTTATAGATAGCAAATTACCAGGGAAAGGGTATTTTTATTAATGCAAATGTCCTTATTTTAGTCATATCATTTTTCATGACACAATTCCAACAAATTGTCAAACTGAAAAACAGGAAGAGAAAAAAAATAACACAGATGATCATGTTCTACTTTGTGGTGCATTTCCATCTTTCTGCTATCACACACAGCCTCTAGCCTTGCAAATGAAAATTAGAATCAAGATACTACACTCTTGCTTTTCCCATTTAATTTGTGGGGTGAGAATTTTAATAAATCATTCAAATCTCTGAAAACCAGGTTTTCATGCCTGCATAGTCTTCCATCATATTCTTGTACCTGCTAGCCTCTAGCCTCATCTCCTCCCTTGGCTTACTAAGTTTTAGCCAGGATAGTCTCTTCTAGTTCTGTGAGGCGAGGTCTTCCTCACCACAGGCCACGTCTTTCTGTCTGGTACAATGTCCCCTTCCTTCCCTCTACATCCCCTTCACTTAATAATAAAAATAAGAAATCAGGCCCTGGCCAGGTAGCTCAGTTGGTTAAAGCATCATCTTGATAGGCCAAGGTTGCAGGTTCAATCTCCCGTCACGCACATACAAAAAAAAAACCAATGCATGGAACAACAAATCAATGTTTATCTCTTTCCCCCCTTCCTCTCTCTCCCTCTCTAAAAAAAACAAAAAACAAAAAACCAGACCAAACCAAACAAAAAAAAAGAAACACCCAGCACTGAAAATATTGTAATACATCCCTTTTCTTCATATCACTTGTCACAATTTGTAAATATATATTTATTGGTACAATTTGTTAAGTCTCTGTAAGGAACATCCATACCTATTTTGTTCTCTGTTTTCTCTCTAGTATTTAGCAGAGTCTGTCCCATAAAAGTGAAAAAACAATTAAAGAAACCATTTTCTTGTCTAAACCTTCCTTAAGCATATTTAGTTGTATTTTTTCTTTAATTGTGCTAACTGAATAATAATTAAAATTTTAATAGTTGGAAAAGTTAAAATTCTTACGCTATCTCTAAAGAACAATAATATACAGCTAGTTATCCTCCAAAACAAGGGCATATTAATAATTTAAGTTGTATCATCACACTCTAAAATTCTTATTATCTTAAAAAATGATTCTAATCCCATTTTATTAATCTCATAAAAGTATTTTTTTTTGATCACCATGGATATGTAATACAATTACTGCATTAACAAATAAAACATTCTAAATAGTCAGTTGTGGGTAAACAAAAGCAATATATTTGGTGAAGAAATGTTAACTGGCTTTAAAATGCTTTCTTAATACACCCACATACATAAAATATAATATTAAACAAGAAATTACTGTTGTACATTATTAGAAAAGTTGTCTGTTTAAAAACAGGGGTTAGGGCAGTATTCTAATTTTAAACAAACCTGCATATGTGATTGAAAAACAATGATTTATATACCACTAAGCCTTGACTTGGAGGAATTTGCATACTGCAGCACATCATCTACTAAATAATAGTAACAATGGTAGATAGTATCATAAAATCCAGCAAAAGGAGGATGATATTCCAATAGTACTCTAAAACCTCAGGATGTGAAGTGCACCTATAATCCTGGCAGTGAAGTACTAAGGTTTAGCACAGACCATTCTATACTTTCTTGCCCTACTGCGACCCATCCTTGATTCTCTAAAAGAAGTCAATGTATATATTAAATACACATTACAGCCAACTTTCTTGCAATGACACCATTTTGTTATGTTTCCTTATACCTGTATATATCTGTTTATCACAGGTATCAAGAATGAACAGGCTAGAGTTTCTGAGTCTAATTTAGATTTAATATCCTGAGATATTAAGCTAGCATAGACTTTTGGTCTATTAATAAATGTTTAAGTTTGTTAGTAAGAATGAAAGAAATTTTAAGAAATAAAGGTATAAAGAAGACAGTGAGTTTTTACTGGACTAAAAATTTCAAAGAAAGCTTCTCAGCTCTCCTTATCTTTTCTCACGAGAAAACCCCAAACACTGTACTGTACTCCTTTAGAAGACTCAACAAAAAAGAAGCATATGAAACTCATCCTTGAACTTTGATTCAGAGGAACAAAGAATTCAGAGTTCCATATTTACCCTCTGATCCGCCCTCCCCACCAAAAAAACAAAGGAAAAAAAAAGTTAAAAAAGAATATTAAGTAAATGTTTCTTAATAAGTTTTGGGATACATGCCCATATGTGCCCATTTTCTCCTTCTCTGCAATTCTAAATAATCTCTCCCTTAACAGTTTTGTAAAATATCAATTTGCCTTTCAAGTTTATACTACTATATGATCTAATAAAAATGCTTTGCAGGAACTCATCAAGTCAGCTAATAAGGAGGATCAGGCAATTTGTGAAACAGATGATTTAGAAGAATCTTCTAATAGAAGAAATGGGAAGTTTATAAAAAGGAGTCTTTTCTGGATACCCCTCAAACACTAGCCATGATGGGGACAAAGAAAAACTTATCCGGTTTTCCAAAAGTTAAAGAGGGGCTGGGGAGACAAAGCAGACCAAGTGCAGATTAACTAGATTTAGTTTTAACTGCCTTAACAATAAAAAAAGCACTTTACTCCTGCTGCTAACAGAATCTGGACTGTTCCAGCAAATAAACTAGAATAAAATATCAGATTTTCACTCAAGTTTTTGCAGTTGTGTTAATACTTAATAAGAATACGGTAGGTGTACACGAGCAGCTAACATTTTACATATTTACAACATCTGATGGCTCCTGAAATGGACTTTGACTACGAAAATGTGAGTTCTAACCCAGTTCAGTAAACAGCTGCCTATTGGACATCTCCACTCAAATGTACACATGCACCTCAAAATCTGTATATTTGAGGTTGGTCTTATTTTCCTTTTTTTTCAACATCCTGGTCATTCATTCACTCTCCACTTAATTGCCCAGAAATGTGAAAGCCTGCCTTCTCACTTTACACAGCCAACTGTCAACCAAACCCCACCAAGTGTAACCTCCTTCATAGCCACATCCTGTTCTCTGTCCTCACAGCTACTACCTCGGTTCACGTCCCAATTAATTCTTGTCTAAACTACTGTTTAATTTCCTACTCTGTCCACATGCAATCCATTTTCTATATCATCGCCACAGTGATGTGATTTTTCTATCACTTCTACTTAAAGACCTTCAATTACACATCTAAAATACAAATTCTTTAGTACAACTAACAGGCTCTTCATGTTCTGGTCCTTTCCTACCATTACAATCTCGTGTCTTGTCCTGCTCCTCTTTTTCCAATATAGCAATATTTAATGGCTTTCACTTTCCTGGAATGTTCCATTTTGTTCATGGTGCTCTCTCTGCTTGGTGTGCTATCGCAGACCTGGAGAACATCACCACACCTGTTAAGATCTGCCTTAGTCACCCACCACTGTAAGAAGTCTTTCCTGGCCTTCCAGAGGAGGACTGACATTTGTGCCCCATTATGTTCTATGCACACATGTGCTATTACCTGTAACCCTCTATATTCCTTCTGGTGTACATTTCTAGTTGGTGACATCCAAGCTAGTCACTTGTGCCTAGTCACTGTTATATTTCCATTGCCTGGCAATCTGGCACATGGTATACAATGGAAAACCATCAGCCAGATGAGGAAATGTTCATGGACAGTCATATTTAGTTGTCAGTTCTCCTACCTCACCAATCACCAAGAGGACGATACTATTATAAACAACACTATTCTGTCAAAGAAGCAAACATTTAGGGTGCATCTGAGACAAATCGGGGCAATTCAAGAATGTAACAAAAACTATGTTTAAAACCAGAAATAACAGTGGTTTAAAATGTACCTTTCTGGAAGCCTCTGAAATTCCCATTCATTATACACTTCCTTATATCTATCTACAAGAACATCAACAGAATACCCATATGCCACTTTCTCAGTGCTGCCTGGTGCATTTGGATTCCTATTGCAGCAAAACATTTACTTTCAGCATGGATTATACTGACATGGCTAATCAATCACCAAAACTTATAAACATCTCTATTTATGTAAAGAACAAGATGACTCATGAGGTATAATAATTTTTTTCACCAAAGAAGAGGACAACTATTGGATAATATATTTATTGACCTCCACTTCATTAGTCTTGAGAAATGGGTTGTTAGGCGATTCTGTCATGCAAACTTCAGAGTGCAGTCACACAAACGTAGATGGTCTAGCCTACTACACACCTAGGCTGTGTGGTCTAGCCTATCGCTCCTGGGCTACACGCCTGTACAGCATGTTACTGTGCTGAATAGTGTAGGCAAATGTAGCACAATGGTTAAGTATCTGTGTATCTAAAGATAGAAAAGGCGCAGTAAAAAATACAGTATAAATGATAAAAAATCATTTACCTATATAGGGCACTTACCATAAACAGAGCTTGCAAGACTGGAAGTGGCTCTGGCTGAGGCAGTGAGTGACTGTGAAGACCTAGGACAATACTGTTTACCACTGTATACCTTATAAACACTGTATGCTTAGGCTGCATTAAATTTATTTAAAATATTTTTTCTTCAATAACACATTAACCTTAGCTTACTGTAACTTTTTTACTTGACAATCTGACTCTTTTGTAGTAACATTTAGCTTAAAACACATGCTGTAGAGCTGTATAAAAATATTTTCTTAATTTATATCCTTATTGTATAGCATTTTTTCATTAATTGTTTTTTTTACCTTTAAAACTTTTTTTTTGTTGTTGTTAAAAACTAAGACACAGGCCCTGGCTGGGTAGCTCAGCTGGTTGGGACATTGTCCCAATACCCGAAGGTCACAGGTCAGGGCACGTGCAAGAAGCAACCAATGGATGCATGAGTAAGTGGAACAATAAATGGATGCTTCTCTCTCTCAAAATCAATTAAACAAACAAACAAACAACTAAGACGCAAATACAGACTTTGGCTTAGGCATAAACAGGGTCAGGATCATCAATCTCACTGTCTCCCACCTCCCCATCCTGTCCCACTGGAGGGGGTTCAGGGGCTACAGCATGCAGGGAGTTGCTGTCTCCTGTGACAGTGACAACACTGCCTTCTCCTGGAACACCTCCTGCCTGAGCCGCTTCCTGAGCAGGCGTCCCTCTTTTCAGAAATACGTCCACAGTGGTTTGTGTGGTTTCTTTTTCTCATCACACATTTGCTTGTGAGCAGACAATGCACCACGAGCATCCCTCACCATTCATGAAAACTTTTCAGTGTCAGCGTCGCTGTTTGCAAACTTTTCAAGGAGCCTGCTGAGGTCTGCAAAGGCAGAATTCTGCTAAGTCCTCACTGTGGATGTTCCTAGGGGGGGTGGGGGGATAGGAGGAGGAGGGAGTGTCCTTTTACTTCTCCTATGGTTTTTTCTCATGCCTCTTCTTCAGCTATGCATTCCTGGTCCAGTTCCCACGATTCCTCATTAGTCAGTTCCTCAGGAACCACCTCCAGAAGCTCCTTGATGTCACCCGTGCCCACACCCAGGTGAAAGCTGTTTGCCATCTCCCTCCCCACTCCCCAGTTTTGATTACTGCAGCCTCCTCGTCCTTGGCAAATCCTCTGAAGTCATGCATGAACCTCTTGAGTGTGTTCTTCCCAGGTGCCATTCATACTCTTCTTGGTGACATCATACCAAGCTCAGGGAAGTTTCCTGATGCGGTCGCAGATACTGTAATCCTTAGCATCTTCTCAGCATCTTCCTCAGTTGCAGCAATAGCCTGGGCAAGGGTCCTCCTCAGGTGGTAGGCCTTAAAAGCTGTATCTCCTCAGCTCATTAGTTGGATCAAAGAAGTGGTGTTTGGAAGGAGAAACACACTTTGATGTTGGAATGAAGATTACCTCTGAAAGGAGGATGTCCAGGAGCTCTATTAACAATAAGCAAAATTGTGAAAGGGATGCTAGTCTCCAAACAGCACTTTTCTGTATGGCTGGCAAAGCAATTTAGGAAGGAATCTTGGAAGAGGAGCTGGGTCATCCATGACCTCCTACTGATCCTGTGGTGCACTGGCTGTGTGTGCTTACTGTAAGCCTGAAAGCCCTGGGGTTCTCTCTGTGCCAGACCACAGGGGGTTTCCATTTGTAGCCTGCAACACCGCCCCCAACCAAGACTGTCACCTGTCCTTAAAGTCTTGAAACCTGACATTGACTGGCTCCGTTATGGATGAGAGTCCTTTCAGGCATCCATTCCCAAAATAAAGAGGTTTCACCTATATTGAACATTTGTTCTGGGAAGTAATTTTCCTCCACAATCAGCTTATCTAGAGTTTTCAAAAATTCTTCACCTCCTTCACATCAGCACTCCCAGATTCACCACTTTACTTTCATATTATAAAATGAATAACAACTCTTGAATCATTTAAACCACTCAGAGCTAGTGGTAAATTCAACACAGTAGTCGGGTCCAGCCTTCTTTTTACAACACCACAAACAAACCTTTTGGTTTGGCTGTGGTGGGTGGTCATGGTGCTGAGAGGGACATGCATCTGTGTCTGGTCTTCAATTGAGGTCATTAGAAGTTTCTCCATGTCTGACATGGGAATTTCTCGAATTTTTGTTAGTCTCACTGCCTTCAATGAAGCAGACCCTTTAACAGCTTCCATCACTTTGTTCTTGTTCTTCAAGACTGTAGCTATGGTGGAATGGGACATGCCTGGCTGGTGAGCAATAACCACCACTGATTTTCCACCTTCAGAGTCCTTATTCACTTTTAATTTCATTTCTAGGTCTATTTCTGTATGTAGCCTCTTACTGGCAACATTAGCAGTGGATCTTGTACACTTAGGGGCCATGATGAACAAAACATGAGAGTAAATCAAGTACAAGAGAAAATGATACAATCAAGAGACATGGCAAACATAGGATGTATGAGGCTGCAGTCAGTGTAACACAGCACACGGTTTTACAGCAAGCATTTTTTTATAAGTAAAAAGTACACTCTAAAATGCTGATAAATGATTAGTAAATACACAAACCAGCAACATAGATGCTTCTGATCCTATTATGTACTGTACATAACTGTATATGCTATACTTTTATAGGACTGGCAGCGCAGTAGGTTTGTTTATACCAGCATCATCACAAACAACTGAATAGTGCACTGTGCTATGAAGGTACAATGGCTATGATGTCACTAGGTGACAGGAATTTTTCAGCTCCATTATAATCTTACAGGATATAATCTCTCCGTCGTTAACCAAAGTGTCATCATGTGGTACATGACTGTATTTAGAAACAGTTATACTTGCCCCTAAGAAAAGAATCACACAGAACAGTTTTCCGTGACGTGAAGGATAAATTCAATCTTAATACCGACCATCTTAATCATTTTAACTTAGACTATTTCTGGGTTATTTTCAAAACAAATGCTATCATTATGAAAAACTTTAAGAGCAATAATACTTTAAAATTAGTAGCTGAAGGGAACCAGACTTGCTAGTATATCAAGACTTAGCACCTTCAGTGATTTCATGATTTTAATACCTTCCTCAATACTTCAATCTTATTGTAAAATGGTTACAAATACATGAGAATTTTAGAAGAGTTGTTTTTGCAAAATGCTTTGGGGAAAAATACATTTAGGACATTTTTTAAAAAGTCCTTAAAACACTACTTCCTACCAGTAAAAGTCTGAATTTCTTTTAAGTTAACTGCTTCCTTGCACTCACTTGGCTAAGAGAACAGAAAAAACACAGGCTCCTAGTGTGAACAGTAAGTAATCTTAAATCCTTTAATACAGTCATTTGCATTCACACCTGGGAGGAGGAGGACCTAGCCTATTTTACTGGCATACAGGAAAGCAATTCTATAACCTAAGTACCATTTCTGCTCCCAATTCTTTTGGTTCGGTGGCAAGTTTTCCTTGTTCTAGAATAGCACTGTCCAATAGAAATTTCCACGATAATGAAAATATTTTATAGTTGTACTGCGCAATACGGTAGTCACTAGTCGTATGTTGCTGCTTGAGCACATGAAATGTGGTCAGTGCGACTGCAGAACTTAATTTTTAACTTCATCTAAATTAAATTTAAATAGTGGCATGTGGCTGGCTACTGGTTACTATTTTGGACAGTGCAATAGAAATCCCAGAATGCCACAGTCAATAAATATATCAAGTCTTCCTAGTCCTTGCGAAACTGGGCTTGAGTTAGAACCATGCTGGGCTAGCCCCTTTCCCACCCAAAAGCCAGGCAACAGATCTGAGGGGACATATGGTCATGAGTCTACAAAATTTTTCTGTAAAGGGCCAGATAGTAAATATTCTAGGCTTTGTGGGCCAATAAGCCAAAAGGTCTCTGTTGCAACTGTTCAACCCTGCCATTGCAGCACAAAAGTAGCCATAATCTGTAACGGAACTTGTGTGACTGTATTCCAATAAACTTTTTGTTTACAAACAGTAAAATCGGAATTTCATATATTTATCATGTGTCATAAAATATTACTCTCTCTTAGATCTTTTTCAACCATTTAAAAATGTAAAAACTACTCTTAGTTCTCAGGCCATACAAAAACAGAGTGTGGGGCCAAACCATAAGCCTGGTTTGCAAACCCCTGAAATACATGAAAGGTCAGAGAACCCATAAAGATACTCATCACTACTAGTCATCAAGCCAAGTAAAAACTTAAAACCACAATTAGATCCCACAAAAATGGCAATATCCAAGGTTAGTAAAGACACAGAGTACCTGGAACTCTCATACACTGCTAGTGAGAAAGTAAAATGTTACACTTTGGAAAATGGAGTTTCTTTAGAAAGTTAAACATACCATAAAATCCAGCCATTCTATTTCTAGATTCTGAACTCAAGAAGAGCTAAAATTTATGTCTAAAGACTTGCATATGAGTATTTACAGCCTCTTTATTTAATGACTAAAAACTAGAAACAACTCAAATACCCCCAAATGGTGAATGGATATATAAAATGTGGTCCATTCATACAATGGAATACAACTACTCAGCAATAAATTTAAAAAACAAAAAGCAAACAAACAAAAAAACACCACTACTGATAACTATGCCACAACTGGAATGATTCCCAAAATCTTTGCACTGATTAAAAGAAGTAAAAAACAAAAGATTACACAGTAAGTCTATTTTATACAATTTCAGGAAATGCAAACTAATTTATAGTGACAGAAAGCATAGAGGTATAGACTGCAGAGTTAGGAGAAAATGCTGAGTTCTGACATTTGTGAAGGAGACACAGGTGTGTATTTGTCCAGTTGTATACTTTAAATGGATGCTGTTTACTGTACACACTAAAGGTGATTCTACTGGCATCAGATTTACTCACAGCAATCTCTATGAATTTACTTTTGTTAAGTGCTGTTTAAATTTGAGGAGCTGGGTAGGGAGGGATAAACAAAAAGTTGGTTTGAAGTGTCACACTATCATTGCTGATGGGAAATGAGCCTCTGGGACTTCTAGGGCACAGTGATGGTAACCACAGCAAAGAGCTTGGAATAGATTGGCTGTAGGAATTCTGTGGATCCAAACCATTCTTGTTTACAACACTGTGCTCTCGCTGTTTGGAATGTGGGTTTCAAGTTAGACTATAATGTAGAATTTCAAGAATTAGTCAATAGTCCTTTTTACATTACAGCAAGTTTTCATTTGTAATGCCTTTGGGATAATGTCCTTATTTTAAATACACCGTTTTGCTCAGGTTCAATTTGTTTAAAAACTTCTTGTTACAATGGGTTGGCCAAAAAGTCCCTTTAGTTTTTTCCATAAAATAAAAAACAAGTTTTTCATTTCCCCAATAACTTCACTGATTTGGACATTTTGAGTATGTTAGCTATCTCCTGCATGGTATAACAGATTGTTCTCAATTAATGTCTCGAGTTGACTGCTGTCAACTTCAACTGGTCTACCTAACTGTGGAGCGAGAAAGCTCCAGCACAAAACTTTGCAAACCTCTTTGACATGCAGAACCTGCTCCAAATACTGCACAATCTTTTTTTGCACTGCAGTTGCACTTTTACCTTTCTTGAAATAATAAAGCATAATATGCTGAAAATGTTGCTTATTTTCTTCCATATTCAATATTAAAGCGGCTACACGAAAACTCACCGATTTTGGTAAGTTTAAAAAAAACACATGCTGATACGACAGCTGTCACTATACAATCTAACAAAACTGTTTAGAACAACATTAAAGACTACTAAGAGCTACTAGAGCCATCTTCCAACTTCTTGGTCAAAAGTTTGTTGACCACAAAAATTTTTTGGCCAACCCACTAGATCTTATGAAGGCTTGAAGAAACTTGCTCAGCTCTGACACAACAGGTCACAAAATATTAGGAGTAGGGAAAACAAAGTCTAATTTTCCAGTAAGTTTTAACTATCTTTTTAATTCTTCCAGTTAGTTTTTAATTATTCTTCTAAATTCTTGCTGTGCACTAGGCTAGTTTTTGACAAAACCTTACAGGATTCCTCAGGGTCAATGACAAGCTGACAATTAAAAAAAATATCATCTACTAACATAAACAAGTAATATTCTAAATAATTTGCGGCTATACATTGGGCAAAACGGGGATGAATTTTTTTCCCCCCAACAAGAAGATATGTGAAATACATATCCAGCTTCCCAGAGCAAACTATATGATGTTAGAGGTTCCTAAAGTCATATTAAATTTCATGTTCCTCTTTAGACAGTGTCTTTTTGGAAGACAGAAAGAAAACACCAAAATTCAGGAGCCAGTGGAGGAGAACGAAGTGAAAAAAATTGAGCTTTGAAATGATTTTTGCCAAATTTATGACACATGCTTTAAAACTCTGCAAGCAATTCTAAATGGAATTGGGGGAAAAATCCTGAAAAACAACCCCACTCCCCTCCCCACCCCACCACACCACTTTTTCTTTTCTAGTCATAAATACACCCCTTTTAACCATGGAATTGACTCAAACTTTAGGGCAAATGTTTAGGTAACTCAGTTCTTTTTGAGACTACACACTAAATATAATTGATCATACAAATTTACAGATGAAGTCAGCATTTGTGTCCAACACAAGTTTGAACACTTAAAAAAATCAGGACATCACAGCTATTAGGCCACTACTTCTGAAGAAGCACAAGGGATATTTCTTAATTTAGTTGTGTTTAAAGGTATTTTATGAAATGTATTTTGGATGTTTTCCAGGGACTTTTAAGTGAGAATCCTTTTTCAGTATACTAGCATCAACATCTGACTCATGTCAATTTCTTGTCCCATAAGAAACATCTTTCCCTGCTTATAGGTGGGATAGAGGAAGGCATATTTAAGAGATAAAATAGAAATATTAGTATGAACATAAATATTTTAGAAAAATTTGTGAAAGCATACATATGAATTAAGAACATGGTAGTTTACCTGGGAGAATGGTAAGGATAACTGGAAATTCCAACCAGAATGTTGGAAATACAAAGGATTTAGCAGGTCACCTAATCCAGGCTCAAAGACTAAATGAACTGTCCAATGAAATGGCATAATACATATAAAAGGGTTTAGCATGGTACCTGCATAACACATGCTCAATAAATGTTGGTTCTCTCTCTCCCCTCTACCCCCAACCAAGTCCCACACTGGTAAGTTTTACAATAACCGTCACTACAATCTTCACCTGAATTGTTCAACTGTTCTCCAGTCTTCCCGAGACATGAGGTCCTGTCATCAGCCTATTTCAAGGAAAATTTCATTACTATTATTTCATTAATACCAACCTTCTAGAGTTGCTGTGAGCATTAAACGAGATCAGATAAAGTAGCAAGTAGCTAAAAGTCCAATAAATGCTAACATGAAGTTTCCAATTCTGCCTTCTCTCAAACACATCCTTTCCATTTATGGTAGGAGTGTGTGTACATGCACATGCATAAATGTGTATGAAGGGTGAAGAGAGCCAGGGATGCAAATATCAGACACAGGATCCAGTTTTTGATAATCTCCCTTCTTTCCTCAAGATTCTGATATGCCCCTTGGGTACCAATCTTATTTCACTAAGAATTCCCTTCTATAGCGAGTCACTACAAATGAGAGGCATAAGCTCAGATGTATTGGAATGGGGGGGTGGGGGGGAAGGTGATGGGAGTAATAGTCCACATTCAGAAACATGTTGACAAAACCATAATCTCATTACAAATCCACAACTCAATAACCCAGGCTTGCTATTATCTCCCCAATTAAAAGGCAAAGTTCCTGAAAATAGGACATCAAATCTTGTACTTCCTTCAATGTGTGCATAACTAAGAACAGGACATTAGATGCTTAAGTATCACTACTGATCATATTCAAGAACTCAATATTTAAAATTTGTCTACATATAACTCCAGGAACACATACTGTGGCCCTCAACTAGCCTTTCACATAGGTCAAAAGAGAAACACTTGTAAATCAGTTTCCGAATAAAATGTAGTGAACATTTTTATCTAAAAAGGAATATATCTTTAAACTCTAGTTCTAAAGTCCATGGTGGCCTGAAACTGAAGGCAGATTTTTGAGGTGCACTCTTCCTTCACGGAGAACACACAGCTTCTAAACAAACACCTCATCAAACTTCGCAATGGCTGAAGAACCACTGCCCTATACTGCTTCTTTCTTGGCTTTGAAGATCAAGCTCTCATGTTCAAATGCAAGCCTTACTCAGCTTGACTTCCAGCCTATTAAAATCAAGTGGAAGATTAGTGGTTACCCTTAGGAGAGTGTATGATTAGTTGCTGAGAGGGGGACTTGTGAGGCACTGATAATATTGTGGATTTTGATGTGGTTACAAAGTGTTAACTTTGTGAAAATTCATCAAGCTGAACCCTTAAGGGTTTTGTAAATATTTGAAGGTATATGTATATTTTAAAATGTTATTTTTGAAGGTATATTTTAATAAGAGATTAAAAATACAAAAACTAACAAAGCTGGGTCACTATACAAAGCAGATCTCAATGTGTAATGTAAAAATGAAGTCCTTAAAAATTAAAAGCCCGTGTGGTGAAGACCTGAACCATCTGGGCAACAGCTAGTGGGGCGCGGAGGCCCTTAGTCCAAGAGGCTGCACATAACTGAGGTCTGTCAATGACCACATGAGCAAGCGTGGGAGCAGATTCTCCACCCTCAGCCAAGCCTTCAGGCTGACTGCAGCCCCAGCTGACAGCCTGACTACAAATGGAAGACCCTGAACTAGAACCCTCAAGGTAAAGCCACTCAGATTCCTGACTGAGAAACTCTGTGAGATAGTATATGTTTGGTGTTTTTTTTCTAAAAAAGGTATAATTTCTAAACACTATCTTCCTTAAGGTATCCTGAAGTAGTATCAGTAGTTATAACTACAGATACATTAGCTTATCGGTTTAAATTGGCACCTTTCCCTTCTCGGAAGGCTATGGTGCACTGTTGCTTTCAAAACCCAACAGAGAAAAAAAAATACAATTGGTGATTATGAATATTAATTTCTGAAACAAATGGAAGTTAATTTCTCTGTAACATACAGAGCAGGGAGGCTCTCTATGCTTCTTCTCCTACCTCCATTTAAATAAGATTCTTTTAGAATAATGTTTTGTGTTTTACTACATAAGTGTTTGAATGATACCACATGCAATATACATCCCTTAACTTTTCCAAAGGGTTTTTTTTCACAGAGGAAATATACTAAAGTCAGTTATCAAGTACATGTAAACTTATTATTTGTAAAAATCCTCAGAAGAGGTAGATGGGTTCAGTGAGGGAATGTAGCTATTCCAATATCATCCAATACAAATGGAGCATGTTTTGAAATCAGTGTGTTAGTTCTTGCATCTGTTGGAGCTTCTGAAGCCTGCTCAAAGAGAGCATCAGAATTGGACACTTCAGCAGTCTGGCTCCAGTGTCTTTTCTCAGCTCTGAATGCTCTGCAGTGCTCCGCACAGCAAAGGGCCTTGCTCACAATTAAGCATTATGGTATTAGTATAACTGAAAAAATAAGTCACAGAAGTTACCATTTTTTTCAATTTGAAATGCTCCAAAATTGTACAGAATCCCCTTCTCAAAACAGACTACCCATAGCTGCTATCATTTCCTTGCCTATTTTTAAAAGCTGGAAAAGACAACTACCAATTCTGCTATAATCAGGCTAAACTTTCTGAACTCTTGTTAAATTTTAACCTGCCAGTTGTAACAGTTCTTCATGGCTCCCTGTTTAATTACTGTACATTAAATTTAAAACAAAGTATGATTATTTGAAAACAGTATTTTCTGTTTTTACATAGTTATAATGCAGAGCCCAGTAAGTAATATTTTAAGATTCTGTGTAAGGTCTTGCATAACAAAATAAACTCCCCTAAAAAATCTTGTAAGTATCCTTCATTTATATTATTATTCATATTATAATTAGTATACATTTAATATATTTATATAGTAAATGACATTCTTGATACATAATACTCTATGTTCTTCCTTTTCCTCAAGATCCTGATCACTAGCTAGCACTATTAAAGCTAACACCTGATCTTTCTTCATCTTTTTTTTATTACCGCTGTATTATAGGAATTGCCGTCATCTTTTTTGCAATAACTAGCCAGCAAGCATAGACACTGAATCCTCATTATCTTCATCCACCTTTAGATATAAAATTTAAAAAAAAAGTAGAAGCACTTATTCTATGAAGATAAATGCAAATGAAAAAAAAAATTTTTTTAAGTCAATGCTCTGTTACCTCTGCCTTCTTGGTGGGTGTTAAGATATGATCCAATGATCCAAGACCAGTCATTAAAAAAAACCCCACAACAATAAGGAGCTGCTTATAGCCACTCTAAGGAAGCATGACTATGACCCCCACAAAGCTAAAAGACTAATCAGGTATTATTTTTTCATTATTAACATTTTATGACACTTAAATCTTCCATAAAACACTTATCAAAAGAGATGCTCAAGACTTCAGCCTGAGAATCATATGACACTTGCTTAGTGTCAATTAAAAAAAAAACAAAAAGCAAAAAACTGCTCACCCTGGTGGTTCAGAAAAGTATTAGATAATAATGACTCAACTGTTTAGTACTACATAGGAAACTTTCAAATAACCACTGTCTTGAATTTATACTAGACTCCCTTTTATTATGTTTGCACAGTGCTTTGAGAAAGGTATTTCCCCCTCAGTATACTTTATATTTGTCTCTAATCCTTTCATTTATTTATTCATGTCATACAGGGAAAGTGTTATCTCTTTATTGAGGTCTTCTGCTACTATGTCAAAGTACCATGTTAAAGTCTGTAGGTATCCAATCCTAAAAGTGATATAAAGATCACTCAGAGAATAACATACTACATAAAACTCTTAAGAGTAAAATAAAACACTGACTGGCATACTCCTTTTTTTTTTTTTTTTAAGTTATTAAGTTCTTACTCCGGTTGATTTTTATTTTGGGGTGGGTGGAAGAAAAGCATCACCTTACTAAAAATAAGGTAGATGTCCTCTGAGACAAAAATTCTATGACTGCTTGGATGCACCCTGACCTGCCTCTGCTGAGGAATGACACCCGTTCTGGTCCAAACTGTGGGAGCGATCACATGAAGAAGACACTTCTTTCCAGGAGACAGAACAGATGCATCTTCATGAAAGGACAGCTTCTCGTGAGTTCCCCTGGGAGCAGACAGCTTCTATCACCTCCATCCCAAAGGCACCTGGTCAAAGTGCGTCCTGGAGTCTCCCTGACCCTCTTTTCCCCTGCGGCAGAGAGCACCAGGGCCCAAGCCCAAGGCTGGGGTTCGCTTTGCCTCACCTTAAGTAAGTCTCCTGTCACTTCAGTACTTTGGTTTGTTTCTTTAAAATGACACGTCATCTTTGCCTACCTACTCTTGTAGGATGAAAGAATTTTTTTTTAAATCACACAAAATCTTTCACAATTTTTAGAAATGGATGGTATGACACTCGAGGTGCTACACATTTATTATTACCATCATCATTATCATCACTTTGTATCAAGTTTTACTGCTCCTTAATTGGGCCATGATACTGGCTTTCAAACACAAATCTTGCGGTCTTCCACCTGAACAATTTTTGATGTAATTCTGTCCTAATAACGTGTCCCTCACACTCCCAAGATTTAGTCTATCGGTTCCTGACCTGAATGGTTAGTCCCTCTCTCCCAATCTAAGAAACTGGTAGAAGTCACATCATTCCAGCCTCTCGTGGACATCACATGAGAAATAAGATCATTCCTTTTACTTGAGAAATACTATGTAAGATGCACAATAAAGCATATTTGTTATGTTCTCTGCTTCGCAGAACACAAAACCCGTGCGGTTACCTAGAAAAGCCGAAGGTGTCTGATGATAGATTTGTGTCAATAACTGCCATAAAAATACCAGATCTAAGGCAAATATTAGAAAAACTTCCATGGAGTTTGCAAGAAATAACCCCGCACTCCTCCAGGTCTGGCTCGGACTATCCCCTTCCTAGGCAGGGCCTCTGCCCTGCCAGGGAGGAAAGGTGGCCTGGGCCCCAGGCAGCCCCCCGCACCTCGGGAGCCGGATCGAGACCCTCCAGAGCGGCGTCTGCACCCAACAGGGCACCTCCCGCGTCGGACACACCCCCTCCACCCCACGTTTCACGGGAGGTGAGGGCACCCAACTCCTTCGCTGAGGACAGGGACGCCGGAGGGAGGCCGGGCCCAGGCCCCCGTATTAAAGAATTTGGGGAGCTCGGCCTTGTAGGCTGTGCGATTAGGAGTGTGGCAGGGAAGGGCGCATCCACGGGCGCGGAGGCCGGAAGGGGGTCTCTTGGATTCGGGAACGTGAGAAGGCAGGCGGCGGGAAAGGCTCGGGAGAGCCAGGCTTCGCAGCGCGAGGTTCTCTTTTTGTTATTCGTTTAGGGATGGCGGGTAAAATGGGTAAGTCTCTTCAGGGCAGAGGCGGCAAAGGGGTCTCCCTCCGTCCCGCGTCGAGGGGGCACTGAGGACTCGCGGAAGGCCTCCCTCGGGCGGGAAGACAGAGACTGCGGAACGCGGTCAACTGTGCGCGCCGGAGCGTCGATTCCCTCACCCCCGGCCCCGAGCCCGAGGTGTGGGACGGGGTATGAAGGGATGAAGGAGGCCCCCGGCCCGGGAGGCGGGAAAGGCCCCGGAGCCCCGGGACGGGCGGTGGCTCCGGGCCCCGAGCGGCGGCGCCGCGGGCCCAAGGAGCCCCGAATGGGCCGAGCGCCGGTGGCCGCGTGCGCCCCACTCCCCGCTCTGCGCGGCCGCCCCCTCCCCCGCCGCTCCTCTCACCTGCACATGATCCGCCATTTTGCTCCATTCATGCTCCTCTCCGGCCCCCTCCCCCCCAGCGCGCACCTCGGCCGGGTCGCCGCCGCTGCCGCCGCCGTCGCCGCTGCGCCTGCGCGCTGGGGGCCCGTCCCTACGCTGGAGGCGTAAGGCGGCCCAGCTGCGCAGGCCCCGGCGGCCGGCTAGTGGTTGGAGAATGCGCAGCGCCGCCGGGACGCCGTAAATGCGCGGGCAACGTCAGCGGCCGGAGCCGTCGGGGGCGGGGGTTAGGGGGGCGGTGGCGCGGCCCGGGGAACGCGGAGGGAGGGGGCCAGGAACAAAGCTTTGTTTACATGGGTTTAAAGGGGCCGCGCGCTTGGGCGGGCGCTGGAGCTGTCCGAGCTGGTCGGCGCGGGGAGGGCTCCTGGAGAGGCCGGGACCTGTCCCGCCCAGAACCCCCCGAACCTGGCGGACTCCTCTCTTCCCGAGCGTCCTCCTTTTATTTTGACTCTGGATGACCCCCGTCCCAACCGCTGCTCACGGCTGTGACACCGCATCCCCGAGGCGTCTGGCGCGGCACCCACCGCCCATAACCCCTCATAGGATGCCTGCGTTCTTGACTTTCCAAGCTTTCTGCTCAGGTGGACAAGGACTATTTTTCTCCGATCCTGGGTTTTACCAGCAACCCAAATAATGATCTCGTTTTCATTTCTATCATTTTCTCCATAAACATTCATGGAAATAGCCGCCAAATAGTGGCGACGATAGAAACATGCAGAAGGCACAGTTCCAATCTTCCCAAATAGATTGTTATCTTAATCAGTACTCTAGGCTGCCTAATGAGAGGGGTCAGATGCTGGGAAGTGGGGTTGGAGGGAGATCAAGGGATTTTTAGGACCCTGGGCTCAGTGTGAGTGGGAAAGCCATCCTTCTGGGTCAGATCAGTTCAGTCCCTGCCTGCTGAGGCCAATTTCAATCTTTCCCACGAGGAATTATCCGGTTAGATAATGCCAGTTCCTGTTTTCCGTTGGATTCCACTCTGGCTTCCAATCAAGGCCCTCAGATTAGATTTTATTTGCATTCTGAGACTATTGGTTGTTTGGGGTTTCTATTGACTGGGGACTAGCTACCACGTGCGATGGAAACGATGATGGTAGTGAATAGCACACTCTCTGCTGTGGATAGAGTAGACTGGAGCTAAGCGTTCATTTTAATCTTCGTTCTCCTGGTGAATCTTCCTGGGTTTGCGGCGGTAGGACACTTAAAAACTACATTACCCAGACTTCCCCGCAGCCAGTTTTCTGCAAAATAGGCTCCGCCTATTAGATTTACTCAGATAAGATTATGCAGACAGAGCTTTTGACTGTTCCCTCTGAGGTATAGTGTTTTGTTGTTGTTGTTGCTGTTCGTTTTTCAACAACTTTACTGTGTTGGAAGCTCCCTCAGTGTAGAGAGCAGGGGTGGTGGGCAGTTGCTTCCTGACCTTGACATCACAGCTATAGTGGTATATTCTTGGAGTCATAATGTCTTTTTTTTTTTTTTTAATTTAAAGATGTTATTTATTTATTTTTAGAGAGAGGGAAAGGGAGGGAGAAAGAAGGAGAGAAACATCGACTGGTTGCCTCTGGCACACAGCCCGACCAGGGACTGGGTCCGCAACCCAGGCATGTGCCCTGACCAGGTATCAAACTGGCAACCTTTAGGTTTTGCAGGATGATGCCCAACCCACTGAGCACACCAGTCAGGGCAAGTCATAATTTCAATGTCAGTCGTCTAATACCTTATCTGCCTGATTGGGTAGAAGTAACAGCTCCCTGTGGACCAGCCCGAAATCCATCTCCCACCATACTCTTCTCCACACTGGTTTCTCCCATCTCAGTAAATGGTACCACCATTCATCCAGTTGCTCAAACTGAAGACCCAGGAGTCATCTTGATTGCTAGCATCTCAACAGTCCCCACACCCAATCCATCTGGAAGTCCTGTTGAATCTTTATCTAATATATACTCAAATCTGGCTACTCCCATCTCCAGTGCTAACACCCTTTCTAGGCCACCATCATATTTCTCCTGGGCTCTGGTAATAAATTCCTAACTGGCTTCTCTGCTTCCTATCTTGTCTTTGGATAATTCGTTTTCCGTGTAGCTGCAGAACATTTTTTAAAAATTAGAAATCAGATAATTTATGCCCCTGCTTTAAAATCCTTAAGTGGCCTCCCAGTGCATTTAGAAAACATTCCAAATCTTGGCTATAGCCCAAGATGCCATGTGATCTGACCTCATCTCTGCTGTGCCACCTCTTGTTCACAGTGCTGTGGTCCTTCTGGCCTTCTTAAGTTTCCTCACATCCAGGTGTTCCTGCTTCAGGGCCCTTACACTTGAAGTAACCTCTGCCTGAAATATTTTTTTCCTCAGATCTTTAAGTGGCTGCTTCCCTCATGCCACTGACCTTTTTTTTTTTGCAAGAGAAAATAACCAAATTTAATGCATACATATGTATGGGAACCCCACATACACGAGAGAGTCAGAGACCCCACATGCGGGGGAGGTTCAGAGTTAGTAAGGGAATGTGGGTGAATAAGATGCATGAGGTAAGGTGCCTTGGGGCCTCCAAAGGTCATTACAGGATGATAAGAGCAGACGCTTAGTAAATAGAAACTTCTCCTGCCCTATAGATAGGTCAAAAGAGATTGTCTCTGATCTCCTGTTATGGGCAAGGCCCCTAATTTGAGTTCTAGATAGTTAAGGGAGGGGCAGAAGTTTCTTTTGAACGTGTGGATAAAGTTGCCTTTAACTCAGAACAATCTGCAAAGCACAGAGGCACATCTTGGAGTGACTTGTTCTGAACTGCCCCTCTCCCCCAGTTCCCTCCTCTGAAATTTCCCTGAAAGTTTCACATTCCAGAAGTTGGCTTGGTATATTGTTCTATGTGTCCTTAAACCATTCCCAGTCTTGAGAACAGTTCAGTTAAACAGTTGTGTCTCATTTTGGGAAGCTATGATGCAGGTGGGCTCCCAAAGTGAAGCTGGTGGTGCAAGGGATCAGGGAGGCATCTCTGTGGAAACAAAAGTGAAGGTTAATGACTGGAGCAGACAGCTATCTCAGTTTCTGAGTTCTTATGGCAGCCAGTCAAGATTTCTAGATGTCTGACTAATCATCTTTATTTTCAGTTCAGTTTCATCTTCTCCAAGAGGCTTTCCTCATCACATGACTGAAAGGTGTCCCCTGACCCCATCACTGTCATACTTAGAGCATTGATCACTACTACGTACTTAGATATTTACACTTTTCATGGTCAGGGTCTCCCACTAAAATGTAACCACAGTAAAACAAATATTCTATCGGTCCTACATATGCTCTGTCCTTGGTACCTCTGTACAGAGTAGATACTTAAAAAATAAAGTTTGAGTTAATTAACTTCTTCATAGCTCAGTCTCATCCTAGGGGTGTGTGGGGCTTACAGGAGAACATAAAGCATTTGAAGTATGAGGTCAATACAAATAACACAATTATTATGTTATATTATAAGCTCTTCCTCTCAGTTTCCAGAACTGGGTTTGTTGCCTCTCTCTTTAAACTGGGTTCTCTTTTTACTTAGTACTGAGAAAAGTGATATATTTAATGCAGAAAGGATGAGAACTAGGAATGGAACACAGGAAGCTGGTATTGTCCTCCCTTCCCCACAGTCAGGAATCACTGGGGTGGGGAGGTGAGGGGCCCCCTTCCTAGTCAATAAAGCAAAGAGACTCCAAGGGGCGCCCCAAAGTCACCTGTGCCTCCATAGAAACATGGGGACCCTTTCCTTTACAATGGCTTCTCTTTCATCTCTGGTGCCTGGGTAACCTAAGGGCCTTGAGTTTTCTGCCCCATGTTGTGTCTTGGAATTTAGTCTTCTGGGTCACTGAGCACAGGGTTCACCTGTGGCTGGGAAGGTGTGGTGGGGTCAGTGCTTCCACTGCATGGTCAGTCTCGCCACGGAAAGTGGGAGGTGCCTTCAGGGATGTTGCTCTTAGGACACTCCTGCTCCCTATCTTGTGCAGACCATAGCCACAGGAGGAGAACTTCGTCAGCTACCACAGGCAAGGTGGGGGTGTCTGGCATACCTGGGGCTCCGGCCTCCAGGTGTAAATAGATTTGCGGTCATCTGGTGAGCTCAGGCGCCCCCCTTTGGTTCTGAGTGGAAAGTGTCCGGGTTTACCTTAGGGAAAGGCCATCCGAGTTGGGGGAGAACATCTTTCACTGTCTGGCTACCCAGAGTGAGGACTGGCTCACTCACCAACAGCATCAGCATCTCAGGTCTCACCCCACAGCCACTGTATCAGAGTCTGTACTTTAACAGGATCTGCACATTTCAGGCTGAAAGGCACTGCTCTGTCAGCTCCCAGGGTGGCCCGGAAAGCCCTTCTCAATCCATAAGGCGATGCTGATGTTGGTTACCAGGTAATGTCTCTCCTTATGGGCTGGAGAGATGGCATAGGCCTTGTCCTATTTCCATACTCTTGACCAGTTTCCGAGTAGCTGTCCCCACAGTATCCTTCATTCTCGCTGGGTCTCTGGATCAACCTGTTGGAGCCCAGGCAACAGGGCTGAGTGCCAGGGGCTTTACATGACTCAGCTGTCTCCTCCAGGAGCTCACAACATTCACCTTTTAGAGCTGTTTGACAAAACACACCACGTGTGCAACAGAAGGTCTGAGCTGTGCACTGCTTTGCTCTCCTTCCCAAGGCATTTGAACCCTAGGTGGCAGAGGAAGTGGCCCAGTTACATAAGCCTCCATTTTGGAGCACCGCAAGAATGCTGGTCTAGTTCTGCCATTCCCTCCAACATTTCTGCATGGTGCCTGCATCAAATTGCGTCATGAAACCATCTTGCCGAAGCTTAGATTCCCCCAAACAATGTACCTTCTTGGTACATTGCCACTTGGGGGCAAGCAGTAAAAGGATCGTTGAATTAAAGATCGGAAGCCTTGGAACTTCCTCCAGTGCCCCCAGCAGCCCTGTGACCTCAGAGGAGAGTTGCCAACAGGCGTGTCACACTTGTCCTTCCTTCTTCCAGGTCTAGGTAGTGTGGCTGGTGACAGTGTGTGTCTGGGAGCTTTGGTAACTAGGAAGCATTTCTGTTTTGGCAACTGTGAATTAATGTTTTTTTACATATAAGCGATTGCTATTGTAACTTAAAAAGATGATCTCCAGATGAAAGTCAAGGTCTGGAAAGATGGTGAAGTCCACCAGTTTAGATGCGCTCTGGGAGGGGAGCCTGTGTCAGTGTGGGGATGTTCATCTGTCTGGAACCTCGAGGAGGCGGCAGCGCGGGGTAAGTGTGTGTTGTTGTTGGGGGCAGGGAGTGCTCCCCATGGAGAAAAACAGTTAGAGCGGTGTGTGAAAGTGGTGCGTTCTCGTGTGTCTGGTGGGTGGGCTGGTGTGCGTGTGACTCAGTTCTCACCGAGCTCAGAAGCCTGGGTTTCAGTTTGGTGGCCTTGGACATGTCCCCCAGACCTTCCTGAACCACTTTTAAATTAGCAAGTTGGGCTGGTTGATTTCTGAGTTCTCTTCCGGCTCTGTCATGCTCAGTCCCCAGAGTGTGTGTGTGTGTGTGTGGGGGGGGGGCTTTTGCTGTCGGCTTTACTGTCAGGCTTTACTGTCAGGTTTGGTTCACGGGTCTTCTTGTTCCTGTGGGTCAGCCACTCCTCCTTGGTGACTCCCCATGTTGGCTTTTGTACCTGAGTTGTTGCTCACCAAAGAGCTGAAGGTGGGCTGTTTGGAAATTAACTCTCACTGACTGAAAACGCAGCAAGCTTGAGTGTGAAACTCAACTCGTCAAAAAGAAAAAAACACACACACACACAGAGCAAGAAACCACAGGGCCTATCAGCCTGTCGTCATCAAGCAGACTAGAATAGTGCAGAAAACTCTAGGCAGAGAGGAAATGAACTTGAGAGAAGGGGGAACACGCCGTAGGGCAGAGAGGAGAGCAAGAGGGCGGGAGGGGAAGGAGTGGCTGCAGTGCAGGGCACGGCAATGGTGGGAGGATGGCAGACACAGCGGTGAAGCAGGGCTTCCTGTACCTTCAGCAGCAGCAGACTTTCGGAAAGGTAGGAGGAGCGCGAGAGGCTGGCCAGTGCTGGGCATAGGGGCTGGGGGCTGCAAGAGATTTCTGGGGAGGAGAGGGGTGCGCCGGCTGTCCCAACCCTTGTGGGATGGTGGGGACTGTGCCATCCGCCTCGTTAGACCCAGAGCTGAACTTGGGAGGACTCCTTCCTTCACAGTTGCTTGTCTCCCCAAGTAGGCCCCAGGCTGTGCTCTTTGCTGATGCTGCTCCCCCACCTCACCCCCCACCCAGCTGGGGAGGGGGTCGGTAAAGGAAGGCTCTGACTCCCTCTCTTGCTTCTTGCTCTGTAGTGACTTCTCATGGGGGTACCTTGGAAGGGACTGAAAGAGACAGCAGAGAGGTTCCTTCCTTCTTTACTGCCCCGTGGGGTGGGTTTGGCTGGTGCTAAGCTTGTGCAGGAGTCCCCGTGTGTCCAGCCTCCTTCTCCTTCTTTGGCCTCCTTGAAGAAGGAAGTCCTCTTTCCCTCAACTGACCCACACTGGACACCTCTCTCTGTGTGCCTCTCCCCACCTCATCTCTCCCTCTCCCCTCTGCCCACCTCTTCTCCCTTTCCCCTTCTCTCCCTTCCTCCCTTTCTGCCATCCTGTCGAGAGATGATGTGGGAAGGTTCAGGAGGGTCCAATGGTGGTTTCCCTCGGGGCCCTGGTGCTGTGCTCCCCTCCCCTCCTCTGGGTGTCAGGGACTCCCACGCTTTTGGCCTCTAGGTGTGGACCCCCTGGGCTGGGACTGCCTGGCCCCCTCGCCTCAAAGTCCACCTTCACTGTGTTGCTTCTGCCTCCGGCATTCTCTCTGCTGTGTCTCAGGCCTCTTGCTTGGTTGCCTGCGGTGGACCTGCAGCTCCAATGCTTTCTAATTCCTCAGGCCCCGCTGGTTTTCTTCTTGGGATCCTGACTGCTCTCCCCATCCCCAAGTGGCTGTCCCAGTCCCTTCCCATGGTACCTGCACTCTCCTTTGGTCACCTGGTGGGCTCCCTCTCAGAAATGGCGCAGGTTCGGGGCTATGCTGTATGCACAATCAGGCTGTGCCTTGGCGCGGCTGGAGCTCCAGGAGGGCCCGGAGAAGTCACGCCGGGGAGATGCTGCCAGAAGGGTGATCCGCCTCAGTGACTGTCTGCGGGTGACTGAGGCCAGTGGGGAGGCCAGCAGCCCCAAGGACACCAGCGCCTTCTTCCTGGAGACCAAGGAGCGCCTGTACCTGCTGGCAGCCCCCAGTGCCGAGCGGAGCGACTGGGTGCAGGCCATCTGCCTCCTAGCCTTCCCTGTGAGTTGCCCCGGGTGCAGGAAGGGCCAGGGAGTGGGGTGGCCGATACTTATGATGGGCAGGTGTTGTGAGAGCCAAGGCCAGGATGTTGGGGCCAGTTCCTTGGTGGGGGTGACCCCAATCCAGAAAGCAGATGGGGCAGCATGCTGAGTGCGCCTGGGCCCGAGGTGGGGCTTGGGCTTGGTGACAAGGATGAGAGCCTGGCCTTTTCCCCAGGGCCAGAGGAAGAAGCTGTCAGGGCTGGAAGGGCCGGGCAGCAGGCCCTGCATGGAGGAGAATGAGCTGTACAGCAGCGCGGCCACAGGTGAGGGGCCCCGGGGGCGGTGGGGGTGGGGAGGAGGTATGGGCCAGTCTGTGGCTGCCTGGCTGCCTGTCTTTGTGTCTTGAGTCTTCCTGCCTGTGGTTGTCCCCAGCCCCGGGCAGACCCCTTATCAGTCTCTCTGCATCGCTTCCGGGTGTGGCCCAAGGTAGAGGAGCCTGGCCTGCCTGGTCGTCAGCCCTTCACCCTTGATTCACTCCCTCTTGCCCAGGCCCTGCTGGTGGAGAGGCAGGGCCGAGGCACCAGCCGAGGGACCCACTGAAGGAGCTGCTTTTGAACCCTCGGTCATTAGGACCTGAACAACTTCTGAAAAAGGAAAAAAAACAAAAAGGCTTTCATTCTGTGGATAGAAGGTGTCCTGTGACAAGGGAGCTTTTTGCTGACAAGGCAATACCCCTCTTGTGATCTGTCTCATCCTTGGGTGGGTGGGTGTGGGAGGAGGGGGGGCATCCAGGCTCCACCCACAGTGGGTACGGAGGCTGAGAGGTGCGAGGGCAGGGTGAGGTGCCCCTGCAGCTGGGACAGAGGGACTGGGGAGGCGGCTGGGTTGGGGCAAGAGATGAGACGGAAAAGACAAGGCTGTGGCTCTGGCAACAGGGTAGGAAGGATGTGGGCCTGAGGTCGGGGTGCATGTGGCTAGGGCACGATGCCTACTAGGGTAGGGAGAAGTACCTGACACTTGGGGGAGTTTGGCCTGGCACAGCGCAGCTCATGGGTACAGGAATGACACTTTTCCCGGCAACCTCTGGCCTGTGCACATTGAGAGCAGGCAGAGTTGAGGCCATCCAGCAGCCCTCTCTCCTCTCTCCTTCCCAGTGGCCCCCTGCAAGGAGTTTGCTGTGACTCTGAGACCCACGGAAGCCAGCGAGAGGTGCCAGCTCCGGGGGTCCTATACCCTCCGGACTGGGAAGAACGCCCTGGAGCTGTGGAGTGGCCTGGAGCCCCGCACCCAGCTGTACGACTGGCCCTACAGGTTCCTGCGGCGCTTTGGGCGTGACAAGGTGAGCAGGGGCTCAGCAGGTGGGTGGCGAGACAGGATGGTTGAGGGGAGAAAAGAGACTGTGGAGAGCAGCGAGGAAGAGACAGTGGGAGGAGGGAGGAAAGAGGAGATAAAGGCCTGCAGGAAGGGATGGGAAGGGTACCAGAGGACGGGGAGTGAACGCAAAGAAGAGGCATAAGTGGGAGGAGCTGGCGAGGGAGAAGGAAAGGAGACCAGGAGGGTCAGGTGGGGGGGTGGGTGCCCCTGAGGATGCAGTGCATGCCCAGCTCCACACTTGGATGGATGGGAGGGGGTATGAAGGGAGAGGAAAGGAGGTGAGAGGGGGCTTTGCTGGGAAGGAAAGACATGGATGAAGGGAGGATGGCGGGGAGGAAAAAGCTTAGGGCGAAGGCTCCAACAGGTGCCAGTGGAGGGAAATTGGAGGAGCTGGATTTGAGTTTTGGAGCTGGGTCCAGGAGAACTGAGCCCACGAGGTGGCCTAGCCAGTCATCTGCCTTTCCCCCTTGTCCCAGGCAACATTTTCCTTTGAGGCAGGCCGGCGGTGCGTCTCTGGAGAAGGCAGCTTTGAGTTCAAAACCCAGCAAGGCAATGAGATCTTTTTGGCCCTGGAAGAGGCCATCTCTGCCCAGAAGAATGCAGCCCCTCCTGAGCCACAAGCCCAGCTAGCTACCGGGCCGGTGGTGCAGTCCCGGCCTGAAAGCCCCTACTCCCGGCCCCACGACTCTCTGCCGCCGCCTTCGCCCAAGGCCCTGGTGCCCACCTCCCGGCCACAGGGCCCAGAGGGGGAATATGCCGTGCCCTTCGATGCGGTGGCCCGTAACCTGGGGAAGAGCTTGAGGGGCATCCTGGTGGTCCCTCCCCAACCCATGGTGGACCCTCTGTATGACAGCATTGAGGAGCGCCCATCTCCGAGACCTGACCACATATATGACGAGCCTGAGGGAGTGGCAGTCCTGTCCCTGTATGACTGCCCACAGGAGCCCCAGGGTGAGGCCTGGAGGAGGCAGGCCACCCCTGATGGAGACCACAGTGGCTTCCAGCACACTTACCCAGCAGGGAAGGACTGGCCCCAGGGAACCGAGTATGACAATGTTGTACTTAAGAAAGGCCCAAAGTGACTGTGGGCCAAGGAGTTGGGGACCCCATCGAAGGCAGTGCTGAGGTGGGCCTGTGCACCCTAGGAAGGGGTGGGAGACTGGTGAGGAGGAGCGCGATGGGACGCAGGTCTCCCTTCTGGTGTCTGCTGAGGACTCCTCCTGCCCACTGCATCCCAGGACCCTCCCCCTGCTCCTTCTGGGACCCTAGGCTCGGCCTGCCTTAGTCTGGTCCCAGGAATTGTCCCTCCCGAGGTCTGCTATGTTGAGTCACTGACCCAAAGCAGGAAGTGCGCTCTGAAGAGACCCGCCCCCCTCCCACTCCTTTCCCACTTCCTCTAGTTCCTTTCCCGGGTCTAAGGGAGCCCCAGGCATTGAGGGCAGAGGACAGAAGGATGTCAGCAAATCGCCTGGCTTGTGCAGGCCTTCTGCCTGCTGATGTCCCCTCTGGAGGACAGCCCGGGCTCCAGACACGCGGGAGGATGGCTGGGTGCCCTGTGGGTTTTGGACTTCCATGTGGCATTAAACGTTGCTGAAATGTTTTTGTGTGGCCCAAGTGTGGCGGGGGTGGGGAGGGGACCTCCATAACCTTGTGGGAAATGAACGCTTCAACCGGCCACCACCAATACGGACCCCTCCTCTCCCAGCCACGCTGTCCTCTATGGGCCTCAATTGGGTCCCTGGCATCTGAGTCGGGGATCTGCAGAAGTCGGGGCACCCTGGGAAGGGGGTTAAAGCATCTCTAACCCTTTGCTGGTGTAAGGCCAACATCAGAAATGTGGTGAGGAAGTGGGGTGTATGTGTGAAGAGCTGGACAGAGGACAGGGAAGAGCTGGCAGTTCTGAGCCTCTTGTGCACCGAAAAGGAGATGGTTCCATTCAACTCTTTGCCTTCCTTGAGACTTGCTGGCTTTGTAAAATGAAGGATTCTGCCACATGGGCTCTGAGAACCCCTTCCACCCCGTAATTCTCCACTGGCCCTGCATCCCGTTTCCCTGCAGGTCGGGGCCTGTGCATTCTCCTCCTCAAAGCCTGCTTTGCTGGAAGGCAGGTCAGCACATTTCTGCTGCCAGCCAGTCAGCCAGGCCTAAGGAACAGAGCCTGGAGGCTCTAGACTGGCCTTGGGATGCCTTCAGCCCAGAGGGGGCTGGGACAAGGGCACAGATGTCTATCCTGAGATGGGGATTGGGGCCTTGGGGTCTGAGGAAACACCTCTGGGTTCATTGGGGGACAAAGACAGGCTTCCTGTGCAAAGTGACATTTAAGGGGGGCCTTCATGGGGAGAAGAGGACTTGAAGATTAAGGGGATGTGGAGAAAGCATCGTGGGTAGAAAAGCCAGCAGGCAGCTATACTTGGGAGAGGGCTCTGCGTTCTGGGTGGAGTGGGTGCGTGGCAGTCCAGTCGGGAAGGCTGGTTCCAGTCGTGTGGGGGGGACTGTGTGCGTAACGGGAAGGAGGCAGGACAAGGCTTCTAAGCAGAGACCCTTAAGAACCGCACATTAGGGCAATAGCACCATGGAAATGGACTGGGTGTAGGGTGGGCTGGGGGTGAAGTGTGAGGGGAATTCAGAAGACTCTGGATTCAAAAGATACTGCAGAGACAGGGCTTGCAGACCTTTGAGTCATCTTGAATGTCGAACACAGAAATAGGGTTTCTAGAGAGTCAGGTTCGTGGCAGAAGGAGAGCTTAGTTTCTGTTGTGCTCAGGTTAGGGTAGCTTTACTCTGTCCAGCCAGAGGCGTGCCGAAAGCAGCTGAGGAGGGACTCTCCAGGGGGAGGGAGGCGAGACGGAGACCTAAGTGTCCCCGTCAGCCTCCAGGTGTACTGAGATGTATGTTGTGTCTTTCAGCAACTTTGCCTGCTTTCAAGGCATCTGAGGCATCTCCAAGCAGGCTGGAGAGAAAGGAGGCCTTCCACAAGCCCTGGTTCTTTCTGTCTGTGCCAAAGGGCTGTTCATGCTGCCATCACCCAGCCTTAGCCCCAGAATACCCTGCCTCTAAGGGGTTCAGGCGTTCCCCAGTCCCGGCTGGTGGGACATGGTGGGGCTCTCAGGCAAGGACGCCTCAGTTCTTTCTGTCCGTGGCCCTTGAGGTGGATGTTCCAGCTCATCCCAGCAGGGGGCAGTGTCAGCCTGTGGAAAAGGCTGCCGGGGGCTTGGCCCTGAAGGAGGGAACTTAGATTATGAACCCAAAGAATGGAGGATAACTCGAGGAATCTGCGTTTCAGAGCATGTTCCTTCAGATCCTCAGAGTCCTCTCTCCCCCACCTCAGGATCCCCGTCCTTCTGAATTCCTTGTCCGAGCTCTGCAAAGGGGAAGTGGCAGGTCGGGGCTGCCGGGAGCAACGGGGAAGGGCTGCCAGGACAGGGGAAGTGTGGCATTTGGGGAACTTGGGAAGGGTAATGAAAGTCCTTGAGACAGTCACTGAGGACGTTGACCACACCATCAGGGCCCTCTCAGAGGGCGTGACCAGGTGTGGGGTCAACCGCACCATTGCTTGTGACACATGCATCATTTCTTAGTTCATTCTTCCTTGGAGCCCCACCCAGGACTGACTGGTCCCCACCCACACGGAGCCCACTTGCGGGCAGAGACGTTTTCTGGGTGAATTCACGAGGGCGTGAGCCATAAGGATCTGCCTCCTCAGACAGAAACACGGAGGTAAAACTCTCCCTCCTTACAGTGTCTCTATGCTTCCATGGCTGGGGAGGATTCACAGGTAAGTAGACAGGCTGGCTTCAAAGGGGGCAGGGCAAAGTAACACTGAGGACTGAGAAGGTGTGCTCAGCTCCTGGGTCTGTCTGCTCCCTGGCAGCTGCTGATACCAGCAGAAGCTTTGCTGTGACTAGGATGCTGTTTTCCTTTGCTAATTATTACCCAGAGGTGACATCAGGGCAGGTAAGAGCTCCCTGTGACTGGTGTCCATCAGAGTATGCACACAGGTCCCTATAACCACGTATGTGCATGTATGAGCTTCTGTTGTCACTCCTGCTTTTCTTATCTCTCTTATGCTTCCTCTTGTATTTTCTTTTTCCAGAGCATCTGAATGGTGTGTGTGTGTGTGTGTGTGTGTTAGCTTGTGGTCCACCTGGAAGCCTGCTCCCAGGCCAGGGCCCCTGGTGAGTTCCTGCCTTAGAGCTTCAGAGTGTGCTGAGGCCCAGACGGCCGGAGACTCTCCGCTCCCTCAGACTCCTCCCTGATGGTGCACAAGCTGTTGCTGCCACCACCTTTCAGCTGTGATGCTAAGCAGCCTCAGCCTCCTGCCTCATGGGCACTGATTCAATTAGCCAAGGTGCCCACCTCCTGCCAGGGCCATTTATAAAATCAGCTGGGGCAGCTAGAGACCTCAGGGAGGGCACGACTGGGAAGCAGTGGGGATGTCTGGGAGGTTAGGGAGCTGGGTGGGGGAGGTAGAAGAATGGGGGGGTGGCTGGTAGGGACATCTGATCTGATTAACTATCAGGCTGGCTTCCCTGGGCAGATGGCAGGACATCCTTGCCAGGCTCCGATCCTCAGTGCCTTGGCCAGTCTGATGCCAGCGGCACAGAGCAGGGTCTCTTCCTTGCTTCCCTCCCACCTCTGGACCCCTCTCCTGACACTGCCAGCTCCTGGAGTCCTGGGTCAGAGGTGGCTGGGGTATTTGGGAGGAGTATTGGGGGTAGCAGGGGGTTCTGAGGAATTTGTGGGGAAGCTGGAGTCCCAGGGTTGGGAAGAGTAATTCTGGGACCTGCATCCTGGGGCAGGGGCAGCCTGTGCTTTCAGGAGTCTGACCAGAGAGGGCTAGCTGGGGGGTGGACTGACGGTATGCTGGGGGGCAGACTGACGGTATTCTGGGGGGCAGGGTGGGCAGCAGCATTTGGGAAAATAATGTTCTGTAGTTCATATAGGCTGCTTTGGGGCTGTGGTCAGTTAGGCACTAGCTGGAGCCTGACTCTGTTCATGTTCTGGCTCTGCCACTTGCTAGCCGTGTCTCTGTGCACGTGTTTCCACATCTGTAAAGTGGAGATAATTGCAACATGTTGCCAGAGGCTTGCTGTGGAGCCAGAGTGAGTGAGTGAAAGCACGGCCCCCAGAACAGAGCACGGAGTGTCCAGAGCTGCAGCCATCTCCACCAGGCCAGCAGCACAGGGCAAGATGCCCCTGCTTTACAAGCAAGGAGATGGTGACATAGACAAGCTGAGTCTCTTATCTTTGGGGGTGAACTCAGACTTTGTGGAAGTGGGAGGACCTGGTTGGGAAGGAGAGGTAGGAATTAGACAAGAAGAAAGAAGAGTGGAAAAGTATTCCAGGAGAGGGGAGGAAGCAACAGCAAAGGCCTATCAGCCACAGGAGGGCGTGGCTCCCGGCCGGGGGCCTCTGCATGCCTGGGCAGAGCAGCCTTGCCCACCCTATTATGCCCAGAAATGGGAGAGCTTGGAAGAAAAGCTGCTTTCTAGACTAGAAGGCCTTTGGCTGGAAGCAAGGCTGGAGAACCGAGGCCATAGGGCAGAGTTCTTCCTTTCATCTGAGCCGCTTGTCGCATTCTCTCAGGGCCCTGCAGCTGACATGCCAGGGCATGGGGTGGACTCCTTGCTGGGCAGCAGCTCCTGGTGGCCCAGTTGGCACGGCCCACCAACTGGTGTGATCAGGGAGTGCCCAGCCTGGGGCCCACCTGACTCCCTGTGTCCATCTCCAGACCTGGAGGAGGAGGCTAGGAAGAGGGGCCAGAAAGGAGCAGAGAGCTCTCTGAAGGAGGGTTGCCTTCTCTCCTACTAGACTGCATATGTCCTATGGACTGGGTTCATTCTTTCCCTAATTTATCAGGTACCTCCAGCACCTAACACAGTGCCGGGCAAAGGTAGGCAGGTTCAGATAACTCTTTCTGGATGGAAAGAATAAATGAAGCCCACTGTACTTGGAATAGGGGAACACAGGTGCTCCGCAACATGTAATGATTTGTGGAGCTCTGGGAGGGTTCCCCATCCAGAGATAATCCCCTGCTGACTCCAGGAACCCCCTCCTTAGCATTCAGGGCCTACCTTTCCTCTCCTAGCAGGGCTCTCTTAAGTTCCAATGCCCCAGGCAGGGGCTTACCTGAGTGGCTAATAATCTTGGGAGACAGCTAGTGTGAAAGGAGCAGGCCTGGCATTGCTGGAGGCAGGAGGTCCCTGTGGGGGCAGAAAGGAAGGGCTGAGGGTGAGGGCGGCCTGACGCTGGGTCTGGAGTAAGGAGGTTGGCTGAGGCTGTACCTCTGCTGCATCTGACACCCTGGCAGCCAGGTCTGTGGGTGCAGGGGGACACACAGGACCCTGTGCTCAGGGCCCACTTCTTAAAAAAAAAAAAAGATCATTTATTTATTTTTAGAGATTGGGGAAGGGAGGGAGAAAGAGAGGGAGAGAAACGTCGATGTGAGAGAGATATGTGCAAGAGATACATTGATTGGTTGCATCTTGTATGCTCCCAACTGGGTACCTGGCCTGCAACCTAGCCATGTGCCCTGACTGGGAGTTGAACCAGCAACCTTTAGGTTCTCAGGTTGGCACTCAATCCACTGAGCCAGGGCTCAGGGCATTCTACTTAGCAGGCCAAATTTGGAATAGAACTGAGAACTGGGAAGTTTCCCATGTTGATGCCTACCTGCCTCCTGTGCCCGTCTCCAGACCTCAGCCCTACTCCTCCATAGGCTGGAGAAACCCCTCTCCCCTGACGTTTCCAGGAGCAGAATGTTTGAGCCAGAAGGAACCTCAGCAACCCTTTGGCCTGAGTCCTTATCTTTCACTTAAGGAAACGGGCTGAGTTAATTTTTAATTCCTCTCAGACGTATTTATATTTTATTAGAATTTGCTTACTGTTGTACTTAACATAAAGGAACAAATCACTGATCTTGAGACTTGCAATGTCCACAGGAGGATCATTTTTGACCTTTTATGTGGATAAGGGAGGGACACAGGGGAGGGGCTTACCATCTCTAAGCAAAGCTTTCTTCCTTTCCCCGATCTCATGTGGAGGCTAAAATAATATTGATAATTTTCCTTGTGCCTTCTAAGTTCTTCTAGGCTGGGCTAATAACCAAATTTACAGAGACAGGTGAACAGGAGAAAAAACAAAGTTTAATACATGCACATGGGGAGCTCACGTAGACACGATAAATCCATGAAAATTCCAAAGACAGGCAACAGAGGGTATATAAGACATTTTGGGCAAAGGAGGAAAGGAAGGGAATGGGTATGAGATTTCAGAAGTGAGAATGAGTGTTTGAGGAGGAGTAGAACACACGTGGCATGAAAATCCTTGCTAGGTGACTCAGAGACATGGGACAGGTGTATACAGCCCACAGGCCCCTGCCTGAAACCCTCTGGTTTACCACACTTAATCCAAAATTAGGCTACAGCTACATCCTAAATTCTTCCTAAAACAGCTTTCTCTGTCTGAATCTCTTGGGCAGGAAGGGTGGGGAGGGTCAAAAGTTCTTCCTGAGTCTTTTGTGTCTTAATAAACAGCTTAAAATCAATATTTGAAAAAGCAGCTTCAGGTGGCAGAATTTTGGTTCCTTCAGTCACCATGCAAGTCCCAGAGCAAACGCCCAGGGGTATGAGCCAGAGGCCCAGGTTAACCAAGGGCAGCGGGCCCGGACCTGTTCATTTCCTGCTGATCACCTCACTGATCCGTGTGGGAAGGACAGCCAGGCAGTCCTATTCCCTTTTCATTTTCCTCCAGTAACCAGCCTGTGCCCATGTTATCCTTGACCTTGGGGCACTGTCCTCGCAGGCAACTCCAGAGCAGAGTGCAGCAGCCAGACCTGGCTCCAGGGTCCTGCCTGCCCCCACAGACAGGCACGACTCAGTCCATGCGTGTGTGGGGGGTGAGGGTGGGCGAGGGCGGGCAAGGGCAGGTGAGGGGCTGATGGAGAGGAGACCGACTGTGGAGAGGTGAATGGGATGGATCCACCTGAACAGGAAGATGTTGACGTGTGAAGGAACAAACAGATGGTGGCTGGGTGAGTGAGGAGCCAGAGGTTCCAGTGGGGTGGGGGTATCCTTCCAGAAAGCTGGGGGGCAGGGTGGGAGTAGTCACAGGGTGCATGGTCACAGGGTGCTGTGGCTTGAGAGAAGAATATCCCAGTGCCATCAGGTGGCCTGGGAGGCGGGTTTGTCTAATCCCTGGGTTATGCTTGAGAAACAGTGAGAAAAATCCTGCTTTTCTCCAGGAGAGTTGGCTGAGAGGGAGTGGGGAACTGGCTGGCTCTGGGGGTGGGAGGTGGTGCTGGGAGAGGGGTTCAGGGGGTGGGTCTGGGGACTGTGGCTGGGTGTGGAGCACTCGGGTTCTTTGTGGGCAAAGGCCTGGGAGGTTGCAGATGAGCCCACTCACAGGAAGTGGGAGTGGGTACTCCGCGAGCCAAGTATCCAGTGTCTGGGCCTGCAGAGCCACTGGGGCCTCGTGGACCAGCCAAACACAGCCTGAACCTAAGGCAGAGCCTGGGTCCCATCTCTGCAGGCATTCGGACCTGCAGGCTCTGTCAGATCCGGACAGCCAACCTGCGCTCTTCTGTTCCTGCCTCTTGTTCAGCAGGCCCAGTGCAGAGCCCTGCTACCCATAGACAAAATAGAGCTGCACCTCTCCAACACAGCCCCCCGCCCCCCAAAAGGGCTTTTGACTCTTTTGACAGCTAAGGCAGTGAGGCCAGCAGCAGGGCAGAGGGCTCTGTGCTTGGGGCATCTTAGCTTATTCAGCAGCTCCATGCCCTTAACCTCATGTGTCCATGAGGAAGGAAAACATAGGTCACCAGAGAGAGCACTGAACTAGGAGCCATGAACCCTGCTTGGCCACTAACAGGTTGTGGGCTGGTGGGCTGGTCTGCCCCTCTGCACCTCTCAGGGCCTTGTTTTGCCATCTGCGGAATGACGGAGCTGGATTCTGGATTAGGAGACCTTCGAAGTCCCCATGAACTAACTCTACAGTCCCTGGTTCTGGAGAAATTGCCAGGACAGCAAGGCAGCAGAAATGACTTTGGTAAGAGGAGGGTATGGAAAAAGGGGTCAAACATCTTAACTTGAACACATGGTGGAGTCACCGCTGGGATTCAGACGAGTCTGAGAACTCGCAGGGTGGGCCCCCTAACTGTGAGGGATGGAGATGCTTCCTGGGAGAGAACGCGCCCTAAAGGAAGGAGGTGACAGGACAGGGCCTGTGTGCACGGCCGTACAGGTGGAGGAGTGAACACCTCTAGGGGCACAGTTCCTACTGGAGGCTCAGGTGGGCATGGCAAGCTTGGCCAAGACTTGAAGCACAAGTTGTCAGGGGGACAGGGTGCTTTGGGGACTGTGTGGTATCTATGGGGCCATCATGGGCAGTGGCACAAGGGGCCCCATTCCAAGAGATGGCAGTGGAGTCGTGCCTGGCGTCTGTCTCCAGGACTCACATCTCTCACTGGGGGCACTGGCTGCACACTTGGGCATTCCCGTACTGGATGCTGAGACAGCAAAGAGAAAGGTAGAGTCTCTGTGCTTTGTTACAGGTTGCCAAGCACCACTGGCAGATCCCAAGGCCCAGTGCCTTACGAGTTTGTGGTGCCCATTGGATGCAGAAGTGTAGAAGCAGAAGATGTAAATGTGTTTGTCTCCGTAGAGTTGGCACTGGGCCGCAAGATGGAGAACCAGTACCTGGGCACAGCCATAAACACCTGGCAAACGCTTTTCATGGATTGGGGTCCTTCATTAGCAGACATCTGCATGGGGGTGTGAAATCCATCTCCTCTTTCTTGGAAGCTGGCCTTAGAGCTGCCCCTCTGTCCAGCAGCCTCTGCTCCCTGCCATGGTCCCAGCTGGGTGCACCCTCCATGAGCTACCAGGAATGCCTGCTTCCAGGTCCAGACCCTCCCTGATCTGACCCCCTCCCTACTCCACGTAGCTTCCTTCCTTGCTTCTCCCCAGCCACAGGCTTGGTCCTCCTTGTTCCTTTCAGAAGGGAGGTGTGAGAGGAGACAGCAGCCTTTGTTTACAGAAGTCACAGCCAGCCGTGGAATTGCTTTGTCACAGTGCATCATGTCTCAAGCACTTGAGCATGGATGCCATCCGGGGAGGTGGTGACTGTGGCTCTTATCCTGGGCACAGGTTCCCTGGAATCCATAACATACCACATTCTTCCTTGTTCCTTTCAGAATGGTGGGTGTTATTTGTATTTTACTGATGATGAAACTGAAGTTCAGAGAGACTGGAAAGCTTACCCAAGGTCACCATGATCCTGAGTAGCCATGCTGGACTCAGCTAAGGCCTTGCCAGCATGCTCAAGCACATGCATGGTGGGGTGGCACCAAGCGTCTGGCTGCCAGTGCTGCTCATTACAGTCCCTATAGGTGAGGGGGACTTGAAGATGTCCAAGAGGAGGTGTGGCAGAGCGGAAAGAAAATAGCTCTAGGACTCGCCCGACGACTCTGCTTCCCTGGGCAAATCACGTCACTGCCCTGGGCCTCAGTTTTCTCATCTGTAAGGTGGGTTAGTAGCATCCATCAACCTCATGTGGTTGTTGTGTGGCTTAAATAAGATCATAGGTAAGCGAGTGGAAGTTGTGTGCCTTGATTAAATCCTAAGTCCCAGTCATCTTCTGAAGTTCTGTAGGGCAAACAGATGCCTAAATTCTGACCAGCTCATGTCTCAGGGGTCATTTGAACTCCCCCAGGCACAGCACTGAGAGCAATGGGAAGAGGACAGAGGATGGCCCTGTGGAGAGGGTTGGGGGGCGGGAGCTCAAAGGCCCACTTACTCTTGGCTTGACCGGCTCCCTCTGAAGCTCTCCAGAGGCAACACAAAGGGCCAGGTCAGTGTCAAGGTCCCAGGGCAGAGGAGGACTTTGGTACCTGTGGGCAGACGATGGGGCGCCCGAGGGTCGTGCCTGGCTCCTTTAAGAAGTTGCCCCTTCCTGCTGGCCCAGGCAGGGGCCAGATGATGGATGGCCCAAGGAGAATGGCACTGGAACTGGGCTGGAGAACTGACCAGCTGGCAAAACCTCGAGCAGATCAATGGAGACCATCTGATGGAGGACTGCATGTGGGGGCCGGTGGTGAGTGCCTGGGCTCCTGGAGCCTGTTTCGTGCTGCCCTGTACCCAGAGAAGAGCACAGTTCTGGCTGGAGCCCCAGTGCCCTTCCCATCCCACGCCCACCCTAGGAGAGCCCAGAAGCCCTTCTTGCTGACCCTCTTCCTCTGTGCCAGACCTGGGAGGTAGCTGCGGTTTCCATCTGAGCGAGTGTGCTGGCAGATCAAGGTGCCCTGAGGGTGCTGAGCAGGTGGGATGGGAAGGCGTGCTTCTATGGCAGTGTCTGGGTGCAACCACCTGAATGTCCCAGGCCTCTCATTGCTGGTGTCTGTGGGCACCCTTATGTCACTGCTGGCTTAGGCCTGCAGGGCCTCCTCCTGTCCCCAGAAGGTGGGGCTGCAGGAGGGGACAGCCCTGTCACACCATCAGCTCCTCCTCCAGTAGGTCTGTACCCACGATGGGCCCCTGTTCCAAGTGCCTGCAAGAGAGACCATAGGATTGGCTCATCAGGCTTGGGTTCCTTGATGGGAAAGCTCAGACATCACTCACATGGGGGTCTCCCTAAGCAGGGAGATAATCTGAAGGACCTTACCATTTTCAGGGGTCCTCCAAGGCTAGGCTCTGAGTTGGAGCCCCTCATACAGCCCAAGCCCTTGATGAGATCAGAGCTGACAGGCCCTGAGGGCAAAGACAGTGGTGAGAGGTGTGGCCTGGTCCCCTTCCTGGGCCACACACAAGATGGGCACACACAGGTTGCTCGGTAAGGGGCGGGGGCGCTCATCTTTGGGCTCACTGACCCCTGCTCCTGCGTGCTCTCCTGCTTCCTCCATGTCCTTGTGGCCTTGCTGTTGGGTCTGTGCCCAGTCCCAGCGTGCCAGCTCTCTGAGGCTCTTGGCCTAGTGACACCTCCCTGGGATATGCCAGGGGATCCCTGGGCGCTGTGGATGGGGCCATGCCTGGTGCTCCCAGGGAACTGCTCCCCTGTGCTCCAACTAAAGACCCAGATGAGCTGGACATGGACACAAGGAGGCCTTGTGTTGGGGGCTGGATGGGGAAGGGGAGAGGTGAGAGAGTCCCCAGCCATCAGGGACTGCTGAACTCGGCTTCGCGGTGGGGCATGGCTGGGAGCTGTGTAATCTGGGGTTCTGACACTCCCCTATGTGTTCATCTGCTTTGAGGTGCTCTGAACAGGGCAGAGGAGTAGCCCAAAATATCTCCCCCATATAACTCATCCATTATACCTTCACTCCATTTGCTCGTGAGTTTATCATTTTTAAGGCCCTCCCTTATAAAATGTCGGCAGCCGTCCATCTCGAGAGACGATGGTGTAGCTTCTTAAGAGTCTATCTGCACCGCCGAGAATGGCTGTGCAGTCCGACTCGGGAGTGACACGGTATCTGTCTCCTCCCGTGTTGAATCGACATCTTGCGATGACGCTGGAGTGTCCTCTCCAGTGAAGCTGAAGCTACAGAGCCTGGGCAGGGTGATATGGAGGGTCTGCTGTTGCCCATGCAGCAGACCCCCCCTCTCTTCGCAGCTGAAGGATCCAAGGGAAAGACGGAGTCAATACAGCTTGGCTTCAGGTGCGCCGCAGGAGTTGCCGGTGTTGACTACAAGGTCAAACCGCCTTAGGGACTCCGGCTCCGGATTTTCTGTCGGGGTTTACTCCCTTAGCCTTTCCCCTGAAGAGGTATGCCGCAAGGCAGCGGAGGTTTTTTGGAGTCAGAGTTTTCCTTCTCTGATGTGCCCTGACTGGAAGATAGAACCAGCGACACTTAGCTCGCAGTGTATAAAATGTAGATACCTCTATAAAGTGGTCACTCCTTAAGTTCATCACCAGCTAACACTTCAATTATTATCATTTCAACAGGAAATAGATGAGCTAGGAATTTGGTCTGGATAGAGGTATCAGTGTTGTGATGTGTGTGTTTGGGTTGAGGATGGAGATGTATATTTCCATTCATTCAACAAACATCGACCAAGCGCTGATGAAGTGCTAAACAGTGTTCTTGGTCCTGCAGTGCAGAGTAAATAAGACAAAAATCTTGGCCCTTGTGGAGTTACATTTGGGGGCCAGGGGGACAATAAACAATTTAACAAACACCCCCCCCCCAAAAAATTTCTGTATGTCAGACGGCAGTCCCTGCTGTGGAGAAGAATTAAGCTGGGGAGGGGACAGGGTTATGGCTGAAGGAGGGGCAGACCTCTTGGTGCGGGCTTGTCTCTGAAGGATGGACCAGCTTCTTGGTCTCTGAAAGGTCTGGGATGAGGAGGAGGTGCTTATTTTGAGGGATGTGCAAGAGCCCTGGGACCTGCCCTCTGTTCTTGCCTGCCACCTCCTGTACCTAACACCCCAAGAGTCATGTAGTTCTTGGGTTCTAGTGGAGGGGAGTATGTAGAGCCAACCCCCTGGCAGGCCACTATCTGGAAATGTTCCCTAGGCTAATGGAGGAGGGAATGAGTGGAGCCAGCAAGCCCTGGACCAGCCAAAATTAGTGGGGAGCATAGTGCTTGCTCACATTGTATGGCTCACTACCCAGCCCTAATCTGGGTCACTTCTCTCTTTCACACCGAGATTTGGAGGGAGCAGTGTAGCCATGTGGGGTGTCAGGGGTCACTCTGCAACAGAAAGTCAAGACTTGGGATGGTATTGTGGGGGGAGGGGGGAGGGTGTATGGGGAGAGGGGACGGTGGGTGGGGTAGGGAGGGCATAGGATAGGTGGGCAACAGCCTGTTTCAGAAGGTATCTGGTCTCCCTCCCTATCTATTTCTCCATCCATTTTTCCCTCCTTCTCTCCCTCCTTTCCTCTTCCATCACAGGGTTTTCTCTGACCAGGTAAAGGGGCGCAGAAGAGAGGATAATTTCCTACCTCAGGGTTCTAGAGGAGAGACAGCAGCTGCCCCGGGCGGGGTGTGCGCAGTGCTCAGGGTCTGCAGACACAGCACGGGTACGGGGGCCCAGCTCTAGGAAGGAGTCTTGGCTCTGCCTGGGCCTCAGGGAGGCCTCCCAGGGCAGGGGACACAGTACAGCCCCTAAACTGGGGGAGGAGAAAGGGCGCTCTGGGCAGAGGGACTGAGTCTGGTCACTAGTGGGAATGTACCATCAATGTGGTGAGTGAAGGCAGGAAGGGCTGGTCACAACCTGAAAGATTGCCTCTGTCAGGGGGGCACCTGACAAAGGAAGGACCTAATGGGCAGGACAGCAAGGTGGCTGCAGCAGGTGTTCCTGAGAGCTGTGCTCATCACAGCAGATTCCAGTAGGATCAAGGGACACTGTCACTAGAGCAGGGGAGGGCTGAGGGACTGTAGTGATTATGGATCCAATCATCTCCTTTACAGCTGTGGACACAGGCTTCAGGGGCAGAGAGAGCGACTCAAGGTTTTCAGGTTGCACACAGACAGGGAGGTGCCCCTCCCCTGACTCAGCTCTAGCCGCTCGCTCTGCACTACAGTGACAGAATATCAGCAGACATCCTCACTGCACTTTTCGTGACACCAGGCTGGAGGGCTTTCTGTGGATTAACTCCTCTATTTTCACAGAACCCCTCGAAGTGGGTGCATGGCTGTTACTTCTTTATTACACAGAGCGGTGAAACAACTAACTCAGCTTATAGCTGGTGAGTGGGGGCCAGGGCTCTGAACCACACAGCGTTCTTCCAGATCCACGCTCTTACCCCTGGAAGTGATGTGGAGTGTGGGGGTCACTGATCCCTGCTGCTTAAGGCTGCCCTGTGTGGGCACTGGTGAGCTGTCTCAGTCCCGGCAGCCTCCACACTGCTGGAAAGTCTTCATGACTCCAAGACTCCCCATTGCTTATGGTTTTTGCAGAGCGCCGAGCACAGGCATGGTGGTAGAATTTGAGCAATCCACACCGGGGGTAGAAAATGGGATGCTCTCATTTGCAGCACTTGCTGCTTTCCACAGTGTAAACATTCCCCTTGTCAATGGATGGCCCTTGGTGCCCATTTTTCAAAGCCAATGAGAATCCACAATTCAAGGTGCAATAAAGAAAGAGAACTTATTTAGGGTAAAACAGCTCAATTGTGATGTAGCATGGTTACAGAACAGCTGTGGGGCCAGGCCCCTCTCTGGCTGGGCAGTGCTACTCCTTGATGGCCTGTCCTGCTCTTTGCCAGCCTGCTTTGTGCTGAGCTGCTGTGCCCAGACAGCTCCTGGTGGTTCAACTCAGCCAGGGAAACAGTCTTTATTTTATGGTGGAAAGGGAAAACGTGGCTTAAAGAGCAGGCGGGGAGCTGGCTTATATGGACAGGATCCCTAACCCTGGTACTTGATTGGTTCTTCCTCATGCAGATAAGGACTTCGAATTCTCACAGTTTGATTGGTCCAAAAAGCACTGTTTTGATTGGTCGGAGTAGAGTCACTCTGATTGGCTCTCTGCTACCTCTGATTGGATGGGCAAAGCTTCAGTACTATTGGCCGAAATAAAACTCCAGGATCTTCTTTATAAGGGCTGGCTGGATGGCAGGCAGGCAGTTCAGCGTAGGCTTCTCCATTAAGTGCAGGTTGCATGAGAGGCCCCTGTGTAGAAATGCCTGCTGAGCTCTGCTTTTAAAAAAAATGTTTTTTTAGCCCAGATAGCCACCAGGAGCCCTTCTTAGTAGGTGTCTTCTTTTTCTCCGGGTTCACACCGCTAAGGCCGCTTTCAAGATACCGGTAGCCAGCAGAAGGCTTGAAAAACCCTTGAAAATCTCACCATGGGCTCTCAGGGTGGATCAACTCCAGTGCACCCAGCCACAGGCCCCTTCCCCTTCCCCGACGCTGCAGAAGCACCCTTCTCCCTCCCCATCCCCGCCGCGCCTCGCACCGCCTCAGAAGAGACTAGGTTCACATAAAAAGGTGTGATTTCGAAGTTATAAACTTGTGAGATTTGAAAACTATTTTATTTCCTCTGTTCAAAAAGAATAATAAAAGATTTATGGAGTGCTTCCCACTGCAATCATTTCTGGAAGGGACCTTTGTGATTTAGTTTGAACCTTGGTTTTGCAAATATGGAAAGTCTGCCCAGAGGGTCGAGGTTCTGGCCTGACGGCACAGCCAATAACTCAGGAGCCGCAAGCCCTACCTCAGGCCCCTTGGTCCCTGTCTCCTCCTCCTTCCACATCTCAGCTGTGTTCCGGGTTCAGCAGGGTCGATTCAGGCAGACAACAGAAAAAGGTGCGGTGGAGTCTGGCTTTGCCACGCACCAGCTTATGGCTTTGAGCCAATATCTCAGATGCCTCGAGTCCTAGCTTCATTGTTTTAAAATACGGATCTTATTAACACTCGCCTCTGCATCTTTCATGGGGTGTTGTGAAGACCAAAGGAGATAAATGTGCAGCAAAGAATATGCAAGGGAAGGAAATACAAATAGCTCTTAAATGTGTATGACGATGTTCAATCTCATTCAAAATAAGAGAAATGTAAATTAAAATTACACCGATAAATAATTTTTTCAGCTATCAGATTGGCGAGATTCCGGAGTTGGGAACAGTCTAATGGAGAAGCTGTGAGGACACAAACACTCTCACATTTCTCGTGTGACCTCCACGGAGGGCCATTTGGCTAGAGTTATCAACATTATAAATACTTCTGTCTTCCGACCTAGCAATTCCGCTTCTGGGAACTTATCCTACTCATATGTTCGCATAAATGCAAAGGGTCTATGTTTATGGCTGCAGTGTTGTTTGAGGTGGGAGAAGATTTGAAACAATGTAAATGTCCACCAAGAGGGGTCTTTGAGAGACCATGGCTTAGCTGAACAATGGAGAATTATGCAGCTGTAAAAAGGAAAGAGAAAGAAGCTTTGAACTGATGTATAAGACATTGTCAAGTGAAGAAATAGAAAAGCAAGAAATAGAATGTTATGTGCACTATGTACATTTTGTGTTTAAAAAAGGAGGACATAGGAATGTTTGCCATGCTTACCTAGTGAAACTCTAGAAGGATCTCCGACAGTGGTTCACTGTGGGGGGTGAGGCTGGGATCTTGAAGAATAAGAGATGGGAGTAACAAGGAGAGTCATTATTGTTTTTCTTTTAATAATAAATGTATTTTATTTTTTGAGTAATGTGAGTATATTAACAATTCAAAAATGTAAAGTAAAAATGACTTTGTACACTGTAAAGCTCTGTGGAGATGCCAATTATCTGGGCTATTACTAATATAAAAATGAACTAAGTTGCATGACTGAAACCAGGGTGCGTGCGGTGGGGGGGGGCACGAAGAGAATGCTTGGGGTTCTGGGGAGGGCAGGGGCAGTTGAAGTGGAGGTCTTGAATGAAAAGTGCTCCTTCCTGTCTTATTGGAAAGTAGTTGGTCAGCAGGACATGGAGGGTCAGGGTTGGGGGTGAGGACTGATGGTCTTGCTAGGATTGATCAGATCAGTGGTTGTCTCTTGTTGGGGTCATGTCACCAAGGTGGCGCCCCCGTTGGCTCAGCAGTGCTGGTTCCTATGCTGCGGCAGGGAGGGGTGTGCAGGGCTGGAGAAGGGCCCTTGTGTTTTGAGTTCTTACCCTGTGGTAGGTGTGAGCATGCGTGCTCAACCTGCAGCAGCCCATTTAACTTGACATTCACTCATAATACTTTGAGGGAGGCATGGGGCTGGCCCCATTTTACAGGTGATGTAACTGAGGCACAGAAAGAGCAAACACTTTATTCTGGTGCAGCAGTGAGGGAGTCAGGCTATGAGTCTAGTCCCTCTGGCTCTGGAGTGGTCCTCCCAGCCACCATGGGACCCTATCTCTCTTTTTTTAAAAAAATTATTTATTTAGTTATTTGTTTATCTATCTATTTATTTATTTTTAGAGAGAGGGGAAAGGAGAAAGAGAGGGAGAGAAACATCACTGTGTGGTTGCCCCTCACTCACACCCCCGACTGGGGACCTGACGTGCAACCTGGTCATGTGCCCTGACTGGGAATGAAACCAGCGACATGTGGCTCGCAGGCCGATGCTCAATCCACTGAGCCACAGCAGCCAGGGCTGGGACCCTATCTCTTGATGGAAGGCTGGGCTCCCTTGCCTCCCCGCTGGTCCTGTCCGCCAGCCCTCCCCCCCGCCCCCCCCCCCCCCACCTGCCGGCTCCTGGCGCCTTCCACTGTTCCTGGATCAGAGCGCCATCACTGGGTCAGAAAGGAACCCCAATCTTCTGTTAGGTGTTGATAAGCATTGCTTGTTGGGAGACCCCTTGGTCTCGCCTGGATGCTACCTGGGCAGGCCCACTCCAGTACCAGCCAGGTGGTTGCTCAGGTGTGTCCTACTGCTTCAGGGCCTGCTCTTGGAGGGGCATCAGTGGGGGGCTGGAGGTATCAGAGCACTGCCACCCCCCCCCGCCCCCACTCCTTGCATCTCTGACATCTCAGAAACAGATCCTAACAGACAAGGGATCTGGGGGCAGGCGGGGCTGCCTAGCAAAGAGCAAACATCGTGTCTCCAATTAAAGTTGTGAGGATCCATCTTCTAATGCAGCCCCCCTCAGAAACTGACATTTATTAGGTTGTCAAAACTGATTTTTCTTCCTGGCCCTCTCCTGCCCTCAACTCAGTGTGTGTGTGTGTGTATGTGTGTGTGTGTGAACATGCATGTAAATAAACATCTATATTTTGCTTTTTAAAAATTAAAGATGTGGCATTCAGTCCTGTCAGAGATCTGGCTTCTTGATTCCTCATAAAGCAGAAGGCAGCGACCCTGGGGACAGAGGTCTGAGGTAATGGTTGCCTGTCCCCTGCGTGTGAAGTCAGCCTTGTGTACAGAGACAGAGGTGGCCTACTGTGTGGTTTTAGAAGTGCTCCACCCCCCACTCTGAAAATATTTCTCTTCCATGTGCCACTGAACCTGGAATTCCTCTACTGGGGACTCATTCCTATGAATTTATTCATCCTTTTCCTGGGGTCTCTTTTAAAGTGAAATATGAGTCCCCAGGAGGGAATGGCATTAAATCACTAACATCCCAGAAGCACAGAATTCGGGGCTGGAAGAGATCCTGAAGATAGTCTTATGTTCTCTTGTAGAGAGGAAACTGAAGTCTGGGGAGACTAGGGGATTTGCCCAAGGTCATTCATCACACCAGTGACAGTGGTGTGGCTGTCACCCAGGTCCTCTGACTCCAAGCTCAGTGGGATCTAGTTGTCAGATCAGTTTTCTCCCTGTGACAGGCCCCGTGTAGGCCCTGGCTCCCCAAACAATGGAAGACCAACAAGGAGGGCAGGGCTGGGGTGTGATGGAGAAACGTGTAGAAAAGCAGACTGATGTGAAAACAGTTTTGCCTGTGTCCTATTTCCTCTAATTGTATGTGTTGTCATTTTCATTTTGCATTTATGATTCAGGACATTAAAGGGAGCACTGCCCTGGCTAGCTGATTTTGGCTTTTCTTAAGGTGACAGATGCCAAACTTCAGTCACTGTCCTTACCTGTGCTATGTCTGTCATATTTTTATGCCACTTTAATTCATATAACATAATATTTTTCTTTAACTCATTTTTAATTTATTTAAAAATGAACCTTTGTTTTACTACTGTGCAAGGAAAGCCAATTATCACTTGCCAGAAATAGATGGTAATCATAAAAAATATATAATGAGATCAGAACAGTTATTAAAATATTGTTAGTTGCCTTTCCTGCCAAAAGCTTTTAGCCTGAAGACTGTTTCTTCTTTGTAAAAAGGAAAATTAGCAAGTGTTGGAAAGGCACTAAAAATCTGCTGGCCCCACATGAGGCTTTCCTGAGGTGATCAGGATCTGCGTTAGTGTCCTAGGGCTGCCACGAATGGGGGTGCTTCAAACAACAGATATGGGGGTCTCACAGTCTGGAGGCCAGAAGTCAGAAAGAAAGGGGCCCGCAGGGCCTTGCCTCTTAAAAAATATTTTTTGTTTTTCAATTGCAGTTGACACTCAATATTATATTAGTTTCAAGTGTACAACATAGTGGTCAGACAATTATATAGTTTGTGAAGTGATCCCTTGATAATTCTGGCCCCTGGCTGGCACCATGTATAGATAGTGATTACAGTATTATCGACTGTATTCCCTACACTGTACTTGACATTCACTCTCATGACTCTTCTGTAACTACCAATTTGTACTTCCTAACCCCCTTCACCTTTTTCACCCCTCCCATCTGGTAACCATCAGTTTGTTCTCTGTAGCTCTAAATATGTTTCTGTTTGCCTGTTTGTTTATTTTGTTCTCTAGATTCTGCATATAAGTGAAATCATATGGTATTTGTCTTCCTCTGTCTGACTTATTTCATTTAGCATAATATCCTCTAGGTCCATCTATATTGTTGCAAATGGTAAGATATTATTTTTATAGCTCAATAATATTCCATTGTATATATGCACCACTTCTTTCTTATCCACTCATCTACTGATGGACACTTAGGTTGCTTCCCTATCTTGGCTTTTGTGAAGAATGCTGCAATGAACATAGGAGTGCATATCTCTTTTCAAATTAGTGCTTTGGGTTTCTTCCTATAAATACCCAGAAATTAGGTCATAAGGTAGTTCTATCTTTAGTTTTTTGAGGAACCTCCATACTGTTTTCCACAGTGGCTGCACCAGTCTGCATTCCCACCAACAGTGCACTAGGGTTCCCTTTTTCACATCCTTGCCAGCACTTTTTTGTTGACTTAGTGATGATAGCCATTCTGACAGGTATGAGGTGATAGCCTATTGTGGTCTTCTTTGCCTCTTATATATATTGTAATAGCTCCTGGTGGTTGGCTGGTGATCCTGCTGGTCCTTGTGCTACCGGAGGAAATAGATCTTTCAGCAACGTTGAGGGAAAAAATTTCAGGGACACTCACATAGGAGGAGTTTAAAAGATTATTAGAGTGAAAAGCAATAGTAGACTCTCAGAGACGCAGAGAGCAGGCAGGCAAGAGGGCAGCCACTGCTTGCTGCTCCCCTAGTTGCAAGTCTTGTGGGGACCCTTAGAGTTTAGGAGGAAAGAAGGTAAAAAGTATGTGCCTGAGGAAAGGAAGGGCACAGGCGTGGTCCAAGGAGGGTGTGTGCTGAGTTCTTTGTCTAACTTCCATATATTTCTTTGGGTGCGGGAAAGAGCAGGCTTTCTTTTAAACCACCCAATCTCTGTCCTGGCTTTTCCCAGGCTTGTGCTTGTGGCCTCCCCATATCCAATCTCTTTCCCAGATTCTCCAGGGCTTGTGCCCTTCCCCAATCCGATCCTTTCCCCAGACCTTCCCAGGCCAGGGCCCTCCACTTTGTATGGTCACCATTTTGGCTCCTACTGCACATGAGCTTAGTAAAAGGAATTCCCTCTTGCCATTTTCTCCCTCCCTCCTCCCCCATTAATCCAGTGGAACCATGCTGGTTACCACTCCCCCCACCCCCCACTGAACACACTGTGGATGTTAAAGCTGTTTTCCCTGCCTAGTCGACTAGGCAGGATGTTTTGCCCTGTTTGGTGCAAAGATTCTAGTTATTCCTGGGTGACTGTTCCATTCACTTCCTCCTCTTTTGTTAATATGTAACTCCCTGCCTCCTCTAACCCTTGGTTTTCGGCTGCATCACTCCAGCCTCTGCCTTCATTGTCACACGGCTTTCTCCTTGTGTCTTATCTCATAGAGTGGTCTTCAGAGAAGGAAAACTCTGACTCCAAAAAACCTCCGCTGCCTTGCGGCATACCTCTTCAGGGGAAAGGCTAAGGGAGTAAACCCCAACAGAAAATCCGGAGCCGGAGTCCCTAAGGCGGTTTGACGTTGCAGTCAACACCGGCAACTCCTGCGGTGCACCTGAAGCCAAGCTGTATTGACTCCGTCTTTCCCTTGGACCCTTCAGCTGCGAAGAGACGGGGGGTCTGCTGCATGGGCAACAGCAGACCCTCCATATCACCCTGCCCAGGCTCTGTAGCTTCAGCTTCACTGGAGAGGACACTCCAGCGTCATTGCAAGATGTCGATTCAACACGGGAGGAGACAGATACCGTGTCACTCCCGAGTCAGACTGCACAGCCATTCTCGGCGATGCAGATAGACTCTTAAGAAGCTACACCATTGTCTCTCGAGACAGACGGCTGCCGCCGCCGCCGCCGACGGTCTTCTTATAAAGACAAGAGCCATATTGGATCAGGGCCCACCCTACTCCAGTATGTCTTCATCTTAACTAAGTACATCTGCAACAATGCTATTTCCAAATAAGGTCACGTTCAGAGGTGTGGAGGGTTAGGACTTCAACGTATCTTTTACGGGGGCGGGCACAATTTTTCCATAACAGTGTCTTTAAAGGAGAATTGAAAGGGAGAACTTTTTCATTGTGTGGTCAATGCTATCGAAAGCCTGTCAATGTTCCAGCAGGAGGACTTAGGTGGACTTCAGGGGGGTGGGGAGGCTGCCTCTCCTCTTGGCCAAGGAGCCCGAGGAGCATGGAGGCCCCTGTGGCTCTCAAGAGCAGGTGGTGTTCTTGAGGCCTTTGGTAAGTTAGCTCTGGGGCCATTAGGGGCCCCTAGGGTCAGGGGTTGGTATAGTCATCAAGGACAGTTAGCCCTGTTTGGACCATGAAATCAGCATCTTAGATACCTCTTTGCAATCAGCCAGCCTTTCTTGAGATCCTCTTGGTGCAAAACCCTGCAGTTCCCCGATGTTGGTCTTGAGTGTCTGTTCCCATGGGCACGGAGAGTGGAAAGGGCCAGAAGATGGGTGAGGTTAGCAGGCGGTGGGGAGGAGGAAAAATGCTGTTGCTTCTAGCATAGGGGGCAGCTGCAGCTCCAGGAGGAGCTTCTTAGGCATGGGTAGGAAGAAAGCCCTTGTTCTCCTGAAGCTCTGCTGGGGTAGTGGAGGAGGAGGCAGAGAGTGGATACACCAGGTGGCCAGAGGGCTGAGGGGAAAAATAAAGCAGGCTAAGAGGATAGGGAAGAATATTCCTGGCAGAGGGAGCAGCAAGCAGCTGTGGGGCTGGGGCCAAGTGAAAGGGAAGACTTGGGGAAAGGAGGTAGAGAGGCAGCGGGGTGCCAGGCCTTGGGGGGTACTGGTAATTCCACATGGATGAGGATGTGGTATTTTATCCTAAGTGCTATTGCAGGACTTCGAGCAGAGATATCAGTAATCTGGCTTACTTTTCAACAGATCACCCTACTGCTGTGCTGAGAATAGACCCTGAGAGGCAGAAGTAGAGGTGGAGGGAGGCTCTTGCAGTAATGCGGACAAGATGAGGGTGGCTGAGGCCAGGTGACAGTGCTGGTGAGAAGTGACCAGACTCTGGATATTTTTTGAAACGAGGTCCAGTGAGATGTCCTGATCGGATGAGCTGCAAGTGAGAGATGTTGAGGCAGTAAGGTGTTTTTGAGCAGCTGAAAGGAGGGAGCAGCCATTTGTTGAGATGATGAAGGCTGCAGGAGGTGCAGGTCCTGAGGAAAGATCAATGGCTCCCAGCAGGGTAGGTCAAGTTTAAGATGCGACTCTCAAGCAACGATGGTGGGGGGGAGTTACACACAAGCCTGGAACGTAGGAGAGAGTATGGCCTGGAGATAGAACTTTATGAGTTAGTTATTAGAGCTTAGATGATATATAAAAGCCATGTGACAGGATGAGCTCACTTTGAAAGTGAGTGTAAAAAGAAGTTAAGAAGTCAAAGGATTGATCCCTGGGGCCCTGCAATAAGGGAGAATGGAGGACAGGTCAGCACAGACAACAGGGGGAGGCAGCTGGTGACTGGAGAGAAGAACCAGGAGAGAGAGGGGCCAGCCTGTGGTCCTGGAGGCACTGGAGGAAAGTGTTTTGGGTAGGGGGACGGTGATCTGCCCTATTCATTACATGTTGCGGATGGGTCACTGTCAAGGGAGGGAGGGCAGAGAGGCAGAACCACGGGTGCCTGGTACAGTCCATGGGCTCCTCTGTTGGTTTCTTTTCTCAGTGAAGTGAGAATCCCAGGGTGAGGGTGGGGAGGAGGTGCTGGAAGTTTGAAGAGAGGAGAAAGCGGGAATTCAGGGAATGTGGCCACTGCTAAGCAGCCCTTAGGCCACTTGACTAGGGGAAACCTGAGAATTTCTGTATCTGAACGGCCTGGAGATGTAGATCTGGGGAGGGGGACCCTTTCAGGTGGGGTAAGCCATGCAGCTGAGAACCAAGCCATCCCCTGTCACTAGCTGTGTGCAGTGACCAGAAACATAGCCATGGGATGAGAAGGGAGGTGCAGGACGGGAGAGGAGGACACCAGATCAAATAGAGGCCACGCCTCCTCACCTGTGAGAAAAGGACACTCCAGTGACACTTTTTGCTCCCTCCCCTTCTCAAAGTTCCAGGTGAGACAGGTAGGCAGATCTTTCCAAGAGTTATATAGGCTGCATTTCTACAGTACCTTGGCTAATTAAACACACACACACACACACACACACACACACACACTCCAACACCAAAGTCGTTATCTTGCGCCATGAACTTCTGCAAAGATGTTGCCATGGCATAAAATATTCCTGGAACTCCTTTTTGGGAAATCCAACTGTGTATGTGACACACTGACTTTTCTCTGTGGGGGTCACTCTTTGCATTTCAAGGGTAGATTTGATTTCTGGAAACAACCCAAAATCCTTTAGAGCCAAGTGTGATGACTGAAATTGGGGATTAGAGTTCTTGTGGCTACTGATGAGGTTTGATGCAGATAGAATAAAACTTGCTTCGTCCTATTTAAAAGGGGACAACACTTCTTTTACAGGATTTAATAAGATATAGTATGTAAAGTGCCTGGTGTAGTTTTTGATGCACAGCAGGCATTTCATAATTGGTAATGACTAATATTCCTAAAACAGAGAACCTGAAATGAATGAAAAAGTCAATGAAATAAGTGATTCATCCCCCAAGGTGATGGCTTTGAAGGGACAGACTTTATCTAGACTGATACATTTTGCTAAGTCTGTTAAAAAAGCAGATTCAGAACTTTATAATTTTATCTGTTGATCTCTTTACCAACATTGCAAATAGGGAGATTGGAAGCTCTGTATTAGAGAAAGGAGCTGCTGCAGGGAATGATGGGGAAAAGGAAATGCCATCGCCTCAGTGGTCTTAGATCACCAGTGTTTGCTGGTGGCCCCTGGCTGCCCAGCGCTGGACGGAGTGGGTCACCTGGGACACGGAGGCCCAGTGTCTCCTCCCCTCCCCCACACCCACCGTCCTCAGGGCTTCTCTGCAGGGTTGCTGACGCCAGGAAGAAACTCTGGGATGAGAAATTCTTGTCTTTGGCTTAAATTTTCAATCTTTCAGTCCAAGAGCAAATAATCAGGAGGAAGATAGCGTGGGAGTAATTTACAGCTTTGTGTGAAGAAGGTTACTAGCTCATTTCCTGAGACCAGGTCTGGATCTGGGTGTTTAGACAGCAGAAGGAACAAAGGTGGTTCTGCCAAAGGGCGGGGGGGAGGAGTGAGAGGGGCCCAGGCACACGACCTCATGCTTCATTCTGCACAGAGCCAGACCTGCTCAGTGCTCCACTCGCCCCAGCCCTGGGCTGTGGGCTGTGCATGGTGGAGGCCCTCTCGTGCCAGGCTGCTGACCTGAGGAGCCACAGAGAGACCTGGTCCTGGTCTCTGGACCCTGTTCTAGCCAGGCTGAAAACTTGGATCACTTCCTCTCTGGGCCTGTTTCCCACAAAGAAAATGGTGGCTGGGACTATGTCAGCGTTTCCTAGACTTTTTTGTTTTTTAACCTTGATCTGCAGAGAGAAATATATTTTACATTGAGACCCAGTGTATGTATTCATATCATGGGTATATATTGATGGATATATATACAGGTACTGTGGTGTTAACTTATGTATCAACTTGACTGATCCTGGGGTGACCAGATTCAACATTGTTTCCGGGTATGTCTGTGAGGGTGTTTCTGGATGAAACTATCATTTGAATCCATGGACTTGGTACAGTGGGTTTCCCTCCTGGATGTGGGCACCACCCAATCCATCGAGAGCCTGAATGAAATAGAAGGCAGAGGAAAGAGGAATTCGCCCTTTTCCTGCACCCTGTGTGAGCCAGGGCTTCCATCACATCTCCTGCTCTCAGACCGTCATTAAACTATTGGCGCTGCTGGTTCTCAGGCCTTCAAACTAGAACTGAGCTACACCACCACCAGCTCCCCTGGGTCTCTAGCATGTGGACAGATCTGAGAACTTCTCAAGAAGCCCCAATTGTGAACCAGTTCTTCATTCTCTGTCTGTGTCTCTTTATATATACATGGGGTGGGGCAAAACTAGGTTTACAGTTGTTCATATGGAAAATAATACAATTATTAATTAATGATACAAGAATAAACTGTGTTTTGCATACTCACAACTATAAACCTACATTTCCCCACCCTGTGTGTATATAAGTACATGTGTCTCCTATTCTGTTTCTCTGAAGAACTCTAATACACACACACTTGTGTATATGTATTTGTGTGTATGTTTATCCCTATTATCTACCTATCATCTATCATTTATCTGTATACTGGACCAAATTGCAAGACTTACAGTTTGAAAAACATTGAGAGTAGGTGGTCGATAATGCTCTTTCCAATTCTGCTATTTTAAGCTTCTTTCTAAGCCCGTCACTGTCTGGTCGGTTGAAGGTACAGGTAAAGGCTACAGGGCTGTGTCCATGCTGAGCCCTTGGCACAGGGCGCAGCTCATCTCCCGTGTCCTCTCACTGTCAGTTTTTACTTTTGCCCTTGTGTCCTGAATTGGTCTCAGCACCTTGGAGCCCACTGTATGTCTCCCTGTCTGGCTTTTTCCTTCAGGTGTGAATACTCCTCTTTTCCTGCTGTGCCCTGTCATTTTTTATTGTGAGATTAGTTTCCCCCAGCTTTACTGAGGTATAATTTAACAAACAGAATTTTAATATATTTGACGTGTACAACGTGATGATCTGTATATGTGCTGGAGTGATTTCTATAATTAACCCACCCGTCACCTCACACAGTCATTTTGTGTGTGTGTGTGTGCGCGCGTGTGTGAGAATGCTTAAGGTCTGCTCTCTTAGCAAATTCTTAGTACAGAATGCAGGGTTAACTATAGTCACCACGCTACACATGCGCTCCTCAGACCTTACTCATCTTAAAACTGAAAGATTGTAGTCTTTTTCCAACCTCTCCCCACTTCCTCTCCCCACTGCCCCCATTCCCACAGTCACCATTCTGCTCTATTTCTATGAGTTCAATCTTTTTTTAAAACTCCACATATAGATGATACAATGTGGTATCTGTCTGACTTATTTCACTTAGCATAATGCCCTCTGGGTCTGTCCATGTTGTTGCAAATGGCAGGATCTCCTTATTTTTTTATGACTGAATAATATTCCACTGTATTTACATAGCACATTTTCTTTATTCATTCATCTGTCAACTGAGACTTAGGCTGTTTTCATGTTTTGGTTAGGGTAACTAATGCTGCACTGAACATAGCATGCATTTATGTGGGATGATTTATTTAGTGCTTTATCTGTGGGGATCCTTTGATGTCTAAGTTTGAATTATGTTCTTCCAGAGAGGGTCTATGTATTTACTTTTTGCAAGCAAAACCACTTCAAAATACATTTTTGTTGTGGTGCCTCAGAGCTGGTACAAGTTTCAGCCCCAGATCCATGTGAAGGTTGCTGTTGAATTAGGAATTATCAAGGTAGACTCTACTCAGAGAAGAGGCAGGCAGACATTCCCACCATCTCCAGGTGTGGTGGGGTGAGTTTATTTAGGGTGTAGAGCCGTCCTGGTTTTGTCATAGGCGGCCTCCCATTCTGCTTGAGCCAAGATTTTGTCTCCAGAGCTCCTTCCTATCATGTCAATCCATTAAAACCCAAGCTAGAGGTCAACAGGGGTAATTTGATGACCTCCTCACCCTTCCCTGGGGTTTAGTGGGGAACTCACTTCTTGATACTGGGTTTTCTGATGATTTTTAGCCTTTGAGGATCTTTCTTTTCCCCCAGTTGAGCCAAACATTTATGAAACTACTTTATTTTTATTCATCATATGTTTTGGTGTTCTTTACAGCAAGAACTTTTTGGACATCAAAACAGTTGATTACTGGAAATGAAAGGTCCTATTGGTGCTTCTGAACCTAGAAATCCCACACCACAGATACCACCTTACTTACAATGGGGAAAGGAGAATGCAGACCTGAAGTTTGTGAGGCGCAGGCTCTGCCAGATGGCTGGGAGGCAGAGGTCTTCCTCTGGGGGTATGGTGGGGCAGCGGAGTCAGTTGAGCACCTGGACGCAGCCCCTTGATTCAGAGAGTGGCTGCCTGAATTCCTTCTCACAGTTAGCTTTGACACTAACTGTGTGACTTGGGGTTGACAGCTTAACCCCTGGAGCCCTATCTGTAGAGTACGGATAGTATTTGTACCACCCGATAGGGCTTTGGGAAGATTACATGTGCTTAACTACCTAGCACGGTCCTTGGCACACAGCAAGTATTCAGTAAATGTTGGCTGCTATTGTACTTCTTGCCATCTAGGCTGGTTGTGGTTGTGGTTTTCCCCTCACCTGAAAAGGCTGCCATCTCAGCACTGGGGCCTGGAGACCCGGTTCCCATCTAGCTGTGCAAATGTGGCATGTCACCCTATTTCACTGCCTTCTCACATGTATCCATTTTCCTCTTCTGTGAAATGGGAGGGTAGACTAAGTGATTTCTAAGCATCTTCTTATCCTCACAGCCTGTGATTCTCATACTATTGGTGTGAAAAGAAAAATGTACTTCTCAAAGCACAGCATTTTCCCAGGAGCCTTTGGTGTAGGGACAGACCATACATCCCAGAGCTGATCTGTAAAAGTTGGATCTTTGGGATTTGGCACATATTTTCTTTTTTAAATTAAAAAAATTGAATGAAAAAGAATTTATTGATTTTAGAGAGAGAGAGAGAAAGGAAGACAGAGAGAGAGAAACATCAACTTATTGTTCCACTTACTTATGCATTCATTGGTTGATTCTTGTATGTGTCCTGACCAGGGATCAAATCAACTGAGCTGCCTGGCCAGGATGCCACATGTTTTCCCATTAGTTGTGGTGGTTAGCTCCCAGGGCCAGCTCATAAAATGCAGCTCAATCCACAATGAAGCAGAAACATTGCACATGTGCATTGAAAATGGTAGAAAACAATACTGTCCCAACACTGGTAAACAAAACAGGAAAACAAGTGCATTGAATAAGGACTCATTTTTTATTTATCTAGGATCCTGGTGCTTGAGGAAAGCAGGTTAATTTAGAAGATGAGGAGAGCCATGGAAAACGTGTCAGGGAGAGTCTGCCGGGTCCCCTGGGCTCTCTTGGGAGATTCAGACTGAGGCTCATGGCACATGTTCTTTAAGTGTCTGAGTTTGGTTAAAGATTCAAGGATTCTTCCTGTAGCACCTTATCTCTTCCTGACCTAAGTCCTTCTCTCATGTCCAACAGGTGATGTAATCTTTTGGGCTTATTCATGAAAAGTGGAGAGGGGGAGAGAAGAAAAGGAAGCAGGAGACAAGAGACCGTCAATAATTATCCTGGCCTCACCCACAGGCCTGTGTTGTTGGGTCTAGACCATGCTGGCCAACAAAACAATGTTTTAATACAATAGTTAAAGTTATTTTATTTTATTTCTCCATTTTTATTGAGGTTTAATTGACAAATAAAAATTGTGTATTTTTCAGCTATATGGCTTGATGTTTTGATATAGTATACATTGTAAAATAATCACTACAATCAAACTACATGAGCATATCCTTCACCTTGAATACCTCCCATTTTTTCTTTTTGTGGTGAGAGCACTTAACATCTATCCTCAGGAAATTTCAAGCATACAATGCAGTATCTGCATAGCATTTTAAAGCTTAAAAAAACATCTTCCAGGATATTAAAATGTCATTAAAATATTCATATTTCTGGCTATGGGAAGCCCTAGTGACCTTGGGTATGGCACTAAACTTCCACAGGTGACAACAGGCAGGTGCTTACCTGGTTAGGTCCTCTTCATTTAACAAAAATATTTTCTGATTGGCCTCTGTAGGCATTTGAGTTTGGAAATCGCAGGTGACATAATTTAGTAAGGGGATTTAAAAAAATGTGATTGCGTGAAAGAGATGATCTGAGAAGGACTCATCTTAAGAATGTAATAAATAATACAAAGAGAAAAGGTAGGTCAGTTGTGTATCATCATTGAAAGGAAGAGGGCAGGGGAAAGGAGGTCAGGTCAGGTCAGACAGTGCCTCCTTTGGCCACCAGGTGGCCTCTCAGGCCCAGTGCAGCTTTGTTACTGTTCAAGAGGACTTCTCGATGGCTGGGAGATTCAATGTACAAATATTCAGTGTACCTACATATTGTAAAAATCAAGAATCAGAAATCTCTGAGCCAAATCCTGGGGTCCCAAAGAAAATAGTGTGCCTATATTTCAGATATAGGGGCAATCTGGCTGTGGTATTGGTGCTCTCTTTGTCACTAGGGTGGACTTGGTGACCTGGATGAATGGGTAGTGTCTCCCTCCAGCTTCATTGTTCCACATGAGACTGCCCATAAGCTCTGTGCTGGTTACAGGTGGGGGGATGCTTCCTCCTACCCATGTCACTATTACATGTTGTCTCTCCATATCCCTGTGTTGCTTGGTGGGTTTTGAGTAGCTACAGCAGACCAGACTCCTCCAGGGTATCATTCTCAAGTTTTGGTGTGCACCTGTTCCCCTTGGGGAGCTTAGTTACATGCTGAGGTCTATCTCAGACATTATGAAACAGACCCTCAGTCTGTGGGGCTTAGGAATCTCGCTAAAACAAGCAACCTGTAATTGCTTTGATATGGGGGTCTTTAGCCTGCCACTTTGTAGACTGACTAGAAGAACTTTAGCTGATGGGTTCATGAAAGCCCATAACACATAGCATGGGGACCAATTATAGCTTCAGTAAGGCCCTTTCATTGGTTTCCCTCTCTGCAAAATGAGGGGTTTGGATGGGCTGGGCTCTAGATGCTCTTCTTGCTCTGCAAGCTGTAATTCCACAGCTCTGCCTCTGTTTAGAGGACTCCCCAGCTGTGGATGTTCACTTCTCTGCTCTGGCCCACTTCTCAGAAGGCCGTGCAGCTGTGACTGGTCACCTATGGGTGCAGGGGGTGCTTCCTGCTGCTCCTGGACTGCGCTTTCCCCCTGCCTGGTCTCCAGATGCTGAGGAAGGGCCCAGAGATCAGGCTCCTGGGTACCAGGGAGAGTCTGTGTCTTAGCCTTCCTGCATCTTGATGGACTTCCTCCTATAGGATCCTGTGCTACTGGCCTCTGGTGCAGAAGGAAGCTGTATCCCAGATGTGCAGTAACCAAGACCCTGAAGAGCTGCTCCTGGGTGAACATGACATGCAGCTCTCTGTGTGTTTCTCTGTTCCTTCGCCCAGAGCTTGCCTCCGCTCACAGCATGGAGGTGTTGTGGACTGACTGTGTCTTCCCCAAATTTATATTGGAGCTCTAACCTCTAGTGGAACTGCATCTGCAGAGGGCACTTTTAAAGAGGTAGTTAAGCTTAAATAAAGTCATAAGGGTGGGGCCCTGATCTGATAGAAATGGTGCCCTTATAAGAAGAGGAAGAGACTCCAGAGCTCACTCTCCACATGAGCACAGAGGAAAGGCCAGGTGTGGACACAGGGATAAGGTAGTGGTCTTTAAGCCAGCAAGAGAGCTTTCAGCAGAAACCAACCTGGCTGACACCTTGATCTCAGACTTCCAGCTTCCAGCCCTGTGAGAAATGCCTGTTGTTTAATCCACCCAGTCTATGGTATTTTAATATAGTAACCCAATCAGACTGATGCAAGAGGGAACACCCATTCATTCATTCATTTATTCATCCAAGCAGGTAGTACATTTATACATAATGAATTACTTATAAGCGACCTTCAGATTAGTCTGGGCTTAGGGAGATCACAACAAGGTCACTGTGGGTCAAGTTTTTCCATCTTAGTCCAAACTTCCCTAGAAGTCTCACACCCAGCCCAGCATTTCAGGGCACTGGATGCAGTACTGCAAACTCACTTTTGCCCTTTAACTCTTCCCCCACAAATTACTACTTTTGGCAGCAAAAGATAAAAGCCCAAGAGGTAATATACCATTGTGGGGCGTTGTTTGGGTGTGTACATATGTGGGTTTGTGTGCAGGGACACCAAGTGATCGTTTAAGTATAGCAGTCACATGTGGATCTGCTAAATAAGGCTGAGGTCACGTGAGCACAGGAGTTTGAGTACCACATACATCTGTTCATATAGAAAAGACTAGATTTGAGTCTAAAATCCCGGGTTAATATAAGCTTTTGCTAACCAGTTATGCTACAGGGAAGATGCTTAATTTCTTCGGGCCTCAATATCTTGCTCTGTGAAACCAAGAGAATGGAAATGCTTCTCAGAGGTGAGCTGAGAGGACCATAGTGGGCGGTGGAAACCTGTTAGCTGCACAGCTGCCCACAGGTGTGAGGAGTGGATGTTCTGCTCTCCTGAGGCCTGCTCCTGCTCTCTGGCAGTCCCCTCTCCATGGTTTGTTGATTCCGGCACCCAGAGAGGAGACGAGACCACAGGCTGGGTGTCCTCCCGAGGCCGGGGCTCTCAGAAACGTTGGTTTCCCTTTTCTCCTCTTTCCCCGTGTGCCTGACCCTGGCCCACACTGAGTATTCAGGTGTTACTTTTGAACACATAAATGAATGAATGGCACATTGTAGACACTTGATACCCAAGTACTGAGTGGAACGCGGTTTCATGGGGGACCCGTTCAAGCATTGTACCTGGGGTCTCGTCAGCTGGAACGGAAATGGGAGAATAAAGATAAAACTAACATTTCTCCAGTAGCTATCTGCTGAGGAGAATGCTAATCTACCCCCATTGTTTGGGGAGCAGAGGCAGGGAAAGGAAGTTCTCTGAGGATGTATGAGAGCCTGCAAGTGTCCTTAGTGTAGTCATCTCTTTGCTGCATGGTCCTTAATGGCTCCTGTTTATTGAACAACTACTATGTGCCAGGTACCATGCGGGGTGCTGGGGGTAAAAGCATGACCCGGACAGACCATTAGTTATCTCACAAGAGAGTATTTTTACCTCACGTGATCTTTAGGACAGCTGTGCTAGGACCAGATGAAATATGGCACAGGAAAAGAGTTCATAAACTGTAAAGCGCTATAAAATATCAGGGATCATTATAAAGATGATTGGTACCCCCTCCCCCAACCTCTGCAGCTTGCCCAGCAGCCTCCCAGTGGAGCGGGCACCTACCTCGCCCGTCTCCTTCCTGGCTAATTGGGGAGGTTCTCCAGGCCTGATTTATGCCGACATTCACACACTCTCCCACTGAACATTATTCTAATCAGACACCTCATTATTGGAAGCCTGCCTTCTCGCGCTGCCTGGCCAGGGTTATTACAGGATATTATACAGACCATTTGCATGGCCACCTTCAGGTCATTTCCATCACTTTAAGCTACTTACAGGCCCATTTTCTTCCCCATAATATTTGCCTAATTCGATTACTCCACGGCCTTAGCTGGTTCAAAATGGAATTGGAATTTACACCTGGGAAGCAAAGTCAGCTGGATCTTGACACACCCTCAGTCCTTTGGGGTCTGCTGGGTCCCAGAGGACTGCTGTCACACCAGGTTTCCAGATCTGAGGGGGAACTTCCGAGCCCGGTGAGGAGGAGGCTGGATGGAGAGAGAGTGACTTGGTGGAGAGTGACTCATAGTCCAAGATGGTACAAAGGAGCCTTTTCTAGTCCTTGAGTTCATGTTTGTCGATTCATGCAGCACCCGCTATACTTTTCCACCATAGCCCATAACACACTTTATCGTAACCAGTTGCATAATATCTGTCTTCCTGCTAGAGAGCAAGCTATGTAAGGGCAAGGTCTCTGCTCATCTTCTTGTTCTTTGTGTCCCCAGCATGTAGCACAATGCCCAGCGTGCACTAACTAATCAATAAGTAGATACATATTTGTTGATGGACTGATTGAATGAATGGGTCCTTCATTGCTTTTAACCATCTCTGCTAGGAATGGGTGTACATAAGACTGCTCAGAGGTTAGTCCTGACTTGGGGTCCCAGCCTCTATTATAGCATTTGTGCAACACCCCAGTGTCTGGTTCTGAAGGGCCAGTCTGGCACTTCTGCTTGCTGACTGATGCTGCACAGGACGAGAAGTCGAGGAGCACTGAACTCCAGGGCAGTGCTCTCAGCTGGTGGCAGCTTTCCCTCCCAGGATGTTTTCATCAATGTCTGGGGACATTTTTGGTTGTTATGACTGCGGAATATCTCTGGCATCCAGTGGCAGGTCAGGGGTGCTGTGTAGCATCCTGTACAGGATACCACTGTGCCCCCCAGAGGTGCTCCCATCCAAAATATCGACAGTGCCAAGGCTGAGAGACTTTACCCTCAAGTTAGTCCACCATGTTTAATAGAGGAGGGACATTGGGTTTTTGTTGGACAGCTGGACTCTTGTGGCAATTGAGGGGGTCTTTATGTGATACCTTCTCTTCCCTGTCCAAGTTCTGAACCATGAATTGGGCAGAGGGAGGTCAAAATGCCTCCTGTATGACTGAGAACTGCTGCGGAATAGGGTGTTGGTATGCCCTCTGAGGAGGCTGCTAATTCTATGTGTCTGCACTGAATTGATTCCTGTTCTGTGAACACCCAGGGCTCTGTATAGAGCCTGCTGCCATGAAAAGAGGAAGAAGACACTCCCTGCTTTGAGCCACATGTGTCTGTTCCCTGTTCCCCCTCTAATGACTTCCTCTCTGCTTGAAATGGCAGCCAGCGCAGCCCAGATCCAGGTGAGGTGAAAGGGGAGCCCCCAACCCTGAACAATGAGGATTGTCTCTCACAGTGATGTCTGTGGGGATCTGTTGTCAAATGGACTTGGTCTCTCATCAGTCTTTGAGCTTTACTTCTCTAATCTATAAAATAAGTAAGGTAACATATGGGGCAGGACCCCAAAAAAACAAACTTATCTTCTGGAGGGCGGGCTCCTTGTCATACAGACTTCCCCACTAGGTGATATTCTACAAACCCATTTGTATCAGTGTACCAGCTGGCATTGCTGTGAGAGGCTGAATATTTTTGGAAGGCTCTTTCAGTGTGTTTGCCCATCTCATGATAGGTGATTTATGAGTACAGCTGCCCACATCATGCTAAATGTTAAGCAGATTTTGACCAAAAATGGCATGACCTCTGTGCCCCACCCTCCTATTCACCCATCTCACTCTGAATGACTTCTTTCGTTTTCCCGGATGAAAAAAGTCCTCAAAGGGAAACATTTTGCCTATGTGGAAGTGATGAAACAAAAAAATGGCAGAAGCACTAAAAGGCATCAAATTGATTAGTTCAAAACCTGTTTTGAGCAGTGGAAGAAATGTCTCGATAGGTGTATTGTATCAAATGGAGAGTACTTTGAAGGTGACAGAAGTTTAAACGTGCAAGAATAAGTACACAATTTTTATAAATAAATTCTATTTTTTTGACCCCTATACCATACATCTTTCAGTTTTGTTGTAGACATCAAAAAGATTATGATTTAAATAGTGCTTAACTCTAGTATGGGACAAAGCCATGCCAAGCTCTACAGCGACCACCGAGGTGAGCAGGGCACTCTCTGAGGGCTGCTGGGAGGTGATGGCTAGCATCTAGCAAAGTCACGCACATGCATAACAACAGCCCAGAGAGAGAAGGCATGGGTGAAATCTGACTCCTACGGGCCTTCAGAGGAGAAAAGGATCAGACATTTAGCAGTGAGGAGCAGCCCTGTGCAGAAAGTGGCTTTGGATTTGGGCCCAGAAGAATGGTTGAGATTTCATTTTATTTATTAAATATTTATTTATTATCCTCCCCTGAGAACGTTTTTTCATTGCTTCAAGAGAGAGAAGAAGTGGGATGGGAGGGAGAGAGAGAGAGAGAGAGAGAGACAGAGAGACAGAGACAGAGAGACAGAGACAGAGAGAGACAGAGAGATATGTGAGAAAGAAACATCAATTGGTTGGCTCTAGTATGTGCTCCGACTGGGAATTGAACCGTGATCCTTTGGTCTATGGGACAACACTCCAACCAACTTAGCCACATTGGCCAGGGCAAGAATGGTAGAGATTTTAAAAGTAAGTAACTTATTGTTTTTATTAATGCAAAAGCAATACATGTCTATTTTAGAAAACTGAGGAAACACAGAGAAGCCAAAGAAAAATACAACCTCTTTGTACTTATGTTCTTTGTACTTGGAGTCCCATTCCTCTGAGATAGTCACTGGTAACATGTTCCAGTCTGGGGTGAGAATGGGTCATGTCCACCTTCCCTCTTTGTTAGTAAACCCAGCATCGTGACCCCAGACCTCGCCCTCCTCTTGGCCCAGGGGGTTTACTCAGACTAAAGGGGTCAGTCAGCCTGATCAAAAAGTCATGTGAACTAGAAGTGGGAGGCCAACACACAGGCTGTAGGGGTGTCCCTTGCCTGGACTCCAGGGTTGCATCTCTCAGCGCGGACATTCGCTCAGTTGTTGTGTTAGTCTCCTCAGGCTGCTGTAACAAAACACAAGACTGGGCTTAAATCGCAGACCTTTACTGTCTCTGGAGGCCAAGAGACCAAGACCCAGGTGTTGGCAGGGTTGACTTCTCCTGAGGCCTCATCCTGGGTTGGCAGATGGCACCTTCTTGCTGTGTTGTTCTTACATGGTGTTTCCTCTGTGCACTCACATCCCTGGTGTCTCTTCCTCTTTCCATAACAACGCCAGCCCTATTGGATCAAGGCCCATCCATAGGACCTCATTTAACCTTAATTACCTCTTTAAAAGCCCTCTCTCCAAATACAGTCCTGCTATGGGTTAGGGCTTCAACATATGTATTCTGGGGAACACAGTTCAATCCATAATAGCTATGTTCTCCCAAACTCAACAAAACGTCAGGGTAGGCATCCAAAGTGTCTTATGTCCCCATCTCATGCTGACAATGTGACAGGGGCAGGGGGCACTCAACCCTGGAGGCAGCTTCTTGTGGTGGGGGTGGGATGGCAGGTCACAGTGGGTCCCAGAGAACTGCACTAGAGTCACACAGGGCCTTGGGTGGTGGCTGGAGCTCAGATGGGGTGGCTTCCAGACTCCACGAGACAGAGCTAAGCCATGTGTCCTTCTTGCCCTCTAAGTCTGGCATGGAGGGCATGGAGCCTCCATTCTTTAGACCTGTCCTTGCACTTAATGCCCTCAGCCTGTTTTGCTGCTCCGGTTGAGGGAGGGGTATTTTTCCTTTGGGGGAGTAGGGTCCCTTTCCTCATCTCTCTCTGCAGCTCATCATGTTAATCGCATCCTTGCCACGTCTTCTCCCCACCTCCACTTTTGTGATCGTCTGTCCTCTCTCTAGGCTGCTTTCCGGGGCCAATTTCTGGAGCCTGGCCTAGTAGATGGTTTAGCACATCAGCATGTAGAAGTGTATCTTCAGGCTGGAAGATAAGCATGTAGTCATAAATGCTGAGCAGAGCCTCTAATTTCAGGAATGCATTCATTGTGGCATAATTAGGAGGGAAGGCTCGTCCTTGGAGAAGATTTGCAAAAAGGGTTTGCAATTGCAAGGACACAGAATTAGTTTTAAGGCTTCTTGACTTTTGTGCTAATCTCCAGGGCTTCTTTATCAGTCTGTGCCTGGGTGATGTTGCTCTCAAGTCATAATTGGTTTATCAGTTCTCTCTTGCCTCTCATGGCTTAGCACAGCCCGGGTAGGGTTAGGGGAAGCCTCGCTGGTCAGAAATGGGGGATTATGTTTATTAGAATACCCTGGTGTGGACTTAGAGGTCCATAATTTCTTGCCATTCCTGGAAGTGTCCTCAGGCTGGTGAGTTCAATACAATGGAAGGTTTTCCTAGTGGGAGTTAGGTGGCTTTTGCAGTTGTTGCTTTTCCAGGAAGAAAAACTTCATAGGAATGAGGTTGCCTCATGAAGGCTGGAAGTTACTCTTTTGTTTTGAGAACAAACACATCACGGATCATGGACACTCTGCCTTGTGTTGGGAGGTGCCAAGGGGGAAGAGGTGGCCAATGGCAGCGGCATCAGTGTGGTAATCTAAGAACGTGGCACTGAGGCCCCATTTTACATTGCTCTTCATTTCATCAATGACACTTGATGTGTGCCAAATGCGGGGGATGGCATGAAAACCTCTTACTGTCAAATCAGGGCACTGTCTAAACATGGTTCTCCACCTGGCATTCTCCACAAATGGGGAAGTTCTAGGGCCAGCACCTGGCCTATGTTTTAAGGTGCTTAACTTCAGATGTTCCTCAATGAGTGACAGTTACTTGGGAGTCTCCAGCAGTATTTCTGTGGATTCCCTCTAGGTGGGCTTGGGAGAGGTCCACCAGGAGGGAAGAGCGGACTCACCGCTGGCCTTGTGTGCACGCATGTCCTACTAAATACCTTGATCATAGGGCACTGTGGTCTCCGTAGTCCTATCAAACCAGTAGGCGTTAGCAGCAACCGTATTCACTGAGTTCATGAACAGTTTCTACATCCCCTGATGTAATGATTGATATCCCATGTTTTGTCTTTTCAAAAACAGTTTAACATTTTGTATTCTAAAGATATGCATTTATTCATGGTGGTAGGTGCTGGGGGCACATCCAGCCCCGGCCACTCCCTCACAGAGCTTTCAGTCAAGAGGTGGAGACAGATAGTCAACCATAAAACATGATGATGAGGCTTTGAAAAGGAAAGAAAGGTAAGCACGATGTGCCTGCTGCTAAGCAGCCTTGGCCCTGACACTCCCACAGGCCCCCTGTCTGAGGCTATCTGAGGAAACCTGTTAGCAATGGCCTCTGATTGGGTTGTTCTAATGCAAACCTAAGCCTCTGATTCGTTTCCAAGAAGCTTGGTCAGCCCGCTTGGCTTCTCCCAGAGGGGTTCATACTGCAGCCCCTGAGGTTGCTGCTGAAATGGATGTGTTTGTCACTGCTGTTGGGATGAGCAGCTCAGCACTCAATGACTGTGCCAAAGGGCAGAGGGGAGAGCTGGGGAGGTCATGATCACTACGCGTGAGGGGCCCTGAGCCCAGTTGATGGCCACCTGTGAGTCACGCCGCCAAGAAGCACAACTGGAAATTCAGCCTAAGCTTTGCACAGTCCTTGGCTTCCTGACGAGGGAAGATAAAGACCTCCGAATGCCAGGTGACAGAGATGGTGCCCACAAGCCTTGTATTTACCCAATGGGGCCTGGGAAGGGAATGCTCTTAGAGTGGTCCTTCCTCTGGAGGGCTCTGCTGTCTGAGCCCCTGAAGCCACAAGAACCATGCTGGGGATGCAGACATCTAGGGTGGTCACTCCCCAGTCTGCTGCCATGCCGACAGGATTCTCTGTGCCCTGTGTCATGGCATGGGCTTTATAGTGGAAGCAACCCCTGAAACATCTGTGAGATGGGGCTAAGAAGAAAGCACATTTGTTGAGGACTTTTGATGTGCTGGGCACTGTGCCAAAGCTTTGTATATGTCATGTCATCCAAAGTCCTTTGATATAGGGACCTTTGTTCCTTCCATTTTATAGAGCAGAACCTTGAGGCGCAGAGGAGAAGTTACTTGCTGTAGGCAAAAGAGCCCGTACACACTGAGCCAGAACGATCATAGGGTGTCAGAGCCCCAAGCCCTGATCTTTCTGCAGCCAACGTTATGCCTTGTGCTGCAGTCTCCCTGACCAGAGGCTTTCCTTGGACCCCATAAATGTCAAGCTTGATTTAGTTAAGAAGTGGCAATGAAGGACTTTACTGTGAATTGCACATTTATCAACCAGAACGCCTCCCAGACTGCAGTATAAGATAAACGGCGTGACTCTGGGAGGTAAGTGCTGCTGGCCAGAGCCAGACGCCTGGCTGTTCCCTTCCCACAGGATCCAGCTGCTCAGTTAGTGGCAACCAAGAACTTTAGTGGCTCCTCCACTGCCAGCATGTGTGTCCTAGGTGAGTCCCTAGTGTCTCCAGGTGCCTATGAGCTCTGGCCTTCTGCCAAGCTTCACTGGGCATAACTGGTCCAGTGGTCTGGTTGGGGCAGTTCAGCTCCTCAGTGTAATGGAGCCTGTCTGAATCCTAGTCTTGTAGGTTGCAGCTCTGTCTCTCTGGCTAACATTAGCCAGTTCTTATAGAAGCCAAGACTGTTTTATGTTCCTCCAAGTACTAACTAGGGTTCTGTTTAAACCTAAACAGACCTCTCTGAACTCAGTGAAGACTCCTGCTGAGAGAACACACCCACTGGACCCATGGATATCAGCAGCAGCTCCATCGGATTCAAACTTGGCTCTGTGATGGGGGCCCAGGGAGAGAGGTGGGGCCAGCTCTACCTCTGAACCTCTTCCCCGGAGTCCTAAATTGTCTTCCACCTTTGCCAGCCCACTGAGAAGATGCTAACATGTCTTACATTTGAAGCTCCTGGATTCTACCAGTTGGTCTCATCATGAGGTCCAAACTTCTACAAAGTTATGATGGTACCCAAGATAAGCATAATTTTAATTATGTCTCAAAAATTTATTACATGTCTTACTCTTAGATAAGGTGGGTCTGGGAGGGCTATGGGAGAGAAAACCTGTCATAGCAAATGTCCAGGCTTTTCTAGTGATTGAGAGTATAGCCTACTTCTTTTCTGGACACTGTCATCTCTGAACCCTTAACTGGGTGAGATTTGACTTCCCAAGGGAGATGTGGTAATGTCTGGAGACATTTTTGGTATCACGGTAGGGCACTTGCTATTGAAATCCAGTGGGTAGAGGGTAGGGGTGTTACTAAATATCCTACAGTGCTTAGGAAAGCACCCTACAACTAAGGATTATCCTACCTAATATGTTAATAGTGCCAAGGTGAAATGCTTCTTAAAATGATGGTGGAAAGATGGAGGCCTAGACAGACACGCTGCATCTCCCTTCACAACTAAGAAGGAATATAACTACCTCAAAACCAGAGACAACCAGAAGTTCCAGAAAACTGAGCTGCATGGAAGTCCAACAAACAAAGATATAAAGAAGAAATACTCATCTAGACAGGTAGGAGGGGCAGAGCTGGGGCAGAGAGGGCATGGTGTGGTGGTGGTAACAGCAGCAGCAGCGGCAGGCTGGAAGAAAGCGCAGTTACACGTTTTAAAAAATCAGGAGGGACACCTGGGGAGCATTCCCAGCTCCTCACCAGACTGCACAGCTCACAGTTCCAGCACTGGGGAAAATCAAGCCTCATTGCTTCTGACTGTGCAAACCAGTGGGAGTTGGGACGGAGGCAGAAACTGCTGGTCTCTCAGCAGAGTCTGCTTGTTTAAAGGGCCCCATGGTCTGCAGACTCACCCACTCTGGGAACAACAGCCAGGGCAACAGCTAGAGAGGCACCAGTCCCATTCAGAAGTGGGAGAAGTGCCTGGAAAAGAGATGAGTGCTGGGCAAGCAACATTGTTCCCTCTCAGGTCCCTCCCCCTCATACAGTGACACAACATGGTGAAACAGGTTGCCCTGTACTGATGAATCCCTAAGGCTCCACCCCTTACAATGTAACAGGAGCGACAGTTCTACCTAAGACACAGAGGCAAACAAACACAGGAACCTGTCAGGATGAGGAGACAGAGAAGTATGGCCCAAAAGAGGGAATGGATCAAGGTTCCGGTGGGAGAACTAAGTGATGAGGAGATAGCCAACCTAACAGATGCAGAATTCCAAACACTGGTGATAAAGATGCTCACAGGCTTGACAGATATGCTTGAGTACAGTAAATGAATAAAGGAAAAAGTGAAGGCTATGCTAAGTGAAACGAAGGAAAATCCACACAAGACCAATACTGAAGGGAAGAAAACCGGGGTTCAAATTAGTGATTTGGAACATAAGGAAGAAAAAAACAGTCAACCAGTACAGAATGAGGAAACAAGAATTGAAAAAAATGAGGAGAGGCTTGGGAACCTCTGAGACAACTTTAAAAGTGCCAACATCCGAATCATGGGGGTGTCAGAAGGAGAAGAGGAAGAGGAAGAAATTGAAAACTTATGTGAAAAAACAATGGAGGAAACTTCCCAAATTTTGTGAAGGAAATAAACATACAAATCTAGGAAGCATGGAGAGTCCTGGGCGACCTGGACCCAGAGGGGACCATATCAAAACACATCATAATTAAAATTCCAAAGGTGAAAGATAAAGAGAGAATCCTAAAAGCAGCAAGAGAGAAGCAGAGAGTTACCTACAAAGGGGTACCTATATGACTATCAGTTGATTTCTCAAAAGACACTTTGCAGGTGAAAAGGAATGGGCAAGCAGTATTCAATGTGATGAAAAGCAAGGACCGACAACCAAGATTACTTTATCCAGCAAATCTATCATTTAGAATGGAAGGGCAGATGAAGTGCTTCCCAGAGAAAGCAAAGCTAAAGGAGTTCATCACCACCAGGTCATTATTATATGAAATGTCAAAGGGACTTACTTAAGAAAAAGATCAAAACTATGAACACTAAAATGACAACAAACTCACAACTATCAACAACTGAATCTAAAAAATGAAAACAAAATCCAACTAAGAAAACCAGAATAGAAACAGAATCATAGGTATGGGGATCATTTGGAGGGTTATTGGCTAGGAGGGGGAAGTGGGAGAAATGGGGAAATGGTGCAGGGATTAAGAAGAATAATCAGTTAGTACAAAATAGACAGGGGGAAGTTAAGAATAATATAGGAAAGGGTGAAGCCAAAGAACTTATATGCACGACCCATGGACATTAACTAAAGGGGGTGGGATTGCTGGAGGGAAGGGAGGTACTGGGCAGAGAGGGACAAAGGGGAAAAAAATTGGAGCTACTGTAATCCGTCGGCAGCCGTCCGTCTCGAGAGACGATGGTGTAGCTTCTTAAGAGTCTATCTGCACCGCCGAGAATGGCTGTGCAGTCCGACTCGGGAGTGACACGGTATCTGTCTCCTCCCGTGTTGAATCAACATCTTGCGATGACGCTGGAGTGTCCTCTCCAGTGAAGCTGAAGCTACAGAGCCTGGGCAGGGTGATATGGAGGGTCTGCTGTTGCCCATGCAGCAGACCCCCCCTCTCTTCGCAGCTGAAGGGTCCAAGGGAAAGACGGAGTCAATACAGCTTGGCTTCAGGTGCGCCGCAGGAGTTGCCGGTGTTGACTACAAGGTCAAACCGCCTTAGGGACTCCGGCTCCGGATTTTCTGTCGGGGTTTACTCCCTTAGCCTTTCCCCTGAAGAGGTATGCCGCAAGGCAGCGGAGGTTTTTTGGAGTCAGAGTTTTCCTTCTCTGATGTGCCCTGACTGGAAGATCGAACCAGCGACACTTAGCTCGCAGGCTGACGCTCAATCCACTGAGCCAAACCAGCTACTGTAATAACATAATCAATAAAATATACTTAAAAAGTAAAATAAAATAAAACAATCACTTGAAAGGTGAGAAAAAAATGATGGTGGACCATCTATGCGTGAGGACAGGGACCAGCGTGAATCAAGTCACTTGCTTGCAGAGGTGCCCCTCTTGTTCTGGTTTGTGGAATCTTGTTTTCAACTCATCTTTGTCTGTCACTCACCCCCTCAGCAGCTGCCCCCACCCCAGCCTATGCACCTATCCACAAACTTAGACTTGTGTTCCCAGTCTGGATATGTAACCTGGAGTGAATACGTTTGTTGGACCATTGAACAGAACTTAGTATAGGTATCTCCTTTAGAAGAGTGATATTCCATTTTGTATGCATAAAGATAAAATGAAAGCTTATCAGCTGTCCCAGGCTGTGTGATGTCTCTCCAGTCCCAACTTCATGTCTACCCAGAACTTGTGATTGTGGCCTTAGTTGGAAATAGGATCTTTGCAGATGTAACCAAGTTCAGAAGAGGTCATACTGAATTAGGGTGGGCCCCAACTCCAATGATTGGTGTCCTTACGTGATGAGGGGAATGTGGACATGAAGACAAATGCCCAGAGGGAATGTAGCCATGTGAAGATGGAGGCAGAAATTGAAGTGCTGAGTCTATGAGCCAAAGAATGCCAAGGATTGGCAGAAATCACTGGAAGCTAGGAAGAGGCAAGAAAGATCCTTTCTTTGTTACAGAAGCTCTAGGACACGAATACTCAGACTTAGGAATCCTGGGAAGTTGGCAGGCAGACATAAGAACCTTCTTCCTGCCTCAATGTCATCATTTTAGACAGAGGGTCTTCTCAGTGTCCTGAGTGAAGGTCACTGGTACCAGGGTAGACTTACTGGGTCTGTTGCCATCTGGCTTTTGAAAAGTGCCCACATTTGTTTCCAGATCATGTTGAACTGGGATTGTGGTAACCAGGCCAAGTTCATCTCAAACCCCTGTCGGAACAAGGTAAAGAGATACACACGACTGTATATAGTGAGGAGTCATCTTCGTGTCTCCAGCTTAAGGAGCCCTAATATGTCTTAGTCTGACCCTAACTTCAGATCGGGAGACCTTCCCTTTCTTGACCTCTTGGCTTCCAGGGACCCCCAGGTCTTGTGAACACCCTTTGTATCCCTGAGCAGCAACCATAAACTTCATGGGTGAGGTGTGTGGTTCCAAGCCTGACAGACGTCTGCTCCCCAGAGCTGCAGCAGGCTGGACTCTCTGCTCCTGCACGCACTGGGGTGTGTGCATGCAGTTCCCGGGGGCTAGCAGTTGTAGCATGTTCTGGACCACAGGCCCATTCTAGAGCACTTTTGGGGATGGGACCAAAAGGTCCAAACCTGTGGCCACAGCCCCTTCTCCCAGGTCCTACACCCATTCCCTCTGCACAGCCCTGCCCACCTTTCTTTAGGCCCATCTGGCCAGGGTCTGCCTCCTCCAGTTATCCTGCGATATGCTTTGAGAGCAGACAGGGAGGACCCTGACCTCAAGTCACTGAGAAAGATCTATTGAACCACTCTCCAGGCAAGAAGGGGCCCATTTCTGAAAAACAGAAAGGTCCATGCTTCCCTCTTCGAGGGAGAAGTGAAAACACTTTCTATTCCTCCATAAAATGCTGAGAAGCATTTTTTTGCTAAGGAAGCAAAAACGAAAACCAAACACAAATGGAGTTCTCATGGGTCAGCAGGATTCTCTGCTCTGCACTAAAAGCTGGCTTTGTGTTGTGCCCGGGGCCATCCAGTGCAGAGACCTCATTCTGCAGGTGGGGAAGCGCAGGCCCAGAGAGGGGAAGTGACTTGCCTAAGGGGACCCCAGTGACTGGTGTCAGGGGCCAGACCAGAAGCCAAGTGTCTTGATTCCAAGGCCACTTGGGGCTAACCCGTGGGTGTGAGGGCTCAAGAGGTAGGGGTCATTAGGAAGGTCTCCCAGCACTGCCCAGCACACCTGTTGCTTCCAGTGGTGAGGAGGACACTTACCTTCTGACCCCACCTTCCTGGTTGATTCCACAGCCAGGAATGATGATGCAAGCTCCCATTTGCATCCATCTTCTCACATGAACCTGGGTTAGTCTGCGAAGGAGGCAGGTCTGGGAATGCTGGTTCCCACTTTACAGATACTGAAACCAAAGTTCAAGAGGTTAAATGACTTACACAAGGTCACACATTGATTGCAGAAGGGGAATTAGAGCCTAGGTCTTCCTATTCAAAATTGCTGGGAACCCTGACCTGCAAGCGAGCCACTTTGTGGCTGCTTCTCTCCCCGCTTCTGCTCTGCTCCCCTGAGAATGCCAGGTAGCCGCTGCTCTAGACCCCTTCTCCTTATGCCTGCCTTCTCCCTTTTCCTTTTCCATACGTATTCATGACAACATATTCCCTCCCCTAACCTCTCCTTGGCCCCTCTTTCTGGTCCTTTGTCCTTCAGGCCCAATACTCCTGCTGTCTGCTGCAGGCCTGGCTCCTTAGGTAGGTGCTGGGTCCTTTGCATACATGAATCTGGGGCTTAGGCTGCAAGAAGATTCCTGGAGTGGGGTAGAGTGGGGAAGGGGCTCTTGGATGGGTCTCTGGACACCCCCAGAGTTTGGGTACTTAGTTGCTTCTCCACTGCCTACTTGGACGCTCTCCATGGGTGGGTTTCAGTTTCCCTTTTGCAGAACGGCAATCGCTGCTCCCTACCCCCTTAGCTTGGGGACTAATTCTGCCAAAGAGGGGTTAAAAAATATAGCTGAGCTTAATCTAGATAGAGGCCTGGCCTTCTCATTTGCATATAAGCATCTTCTCTGCCCTAGCCTGGCAATTTGCATCTCATTATCCAGGTGTGTCCTTGATGAGTTCCCTAGACTGTTCCAGCCCCCAGTTCAGCTTTATTTCCTCTTTGGCCCTAAGCTTTTCTCCTGCCCTCCTGACCCAGGGGTCTCTTAGTCTCAACCTGCCTCTGCAATCCCAGCCTCAGGCTGTTTCCCAGGCACTCAGCGTCTTCTCTGCAGAGCAGCCTCCAGGCCCAGCAGGGAAATGGGAGCCTGAACTAGGGCCAGCGTGTGTGTGTTTAGTGGGAGGGGGCTGGGATGGCAGGAGGAGAGGCTCTCCTGGCCCATGTGAACATAAAAGATCCAGAGTATGTTTGTATGCACACACACACATACTTATGCATATACTCATATACACACATATGCACACACTCATACACACACACACATGCACACATACATACCCGACATGTATTTTATACAGTCCCCTTGACCCCTCTGTTCCTTTGCTCCCACCCAAGGTCATCCTTGAGCAACTTCTCTTTTGCTTTAAAAGAGAGCTTGATATGGACTTTATGTGATGTCACACAGGTAAAAGGTTGAGGAGGGGGTGTGTAGAAGGGCAGGGACAGGTTTTGTGTTCCCCAGAGTAGCCCTCCTTAGCACTGGTGTCTCCCTGGGAAGCTGCCCTGCAGCCTCTCTGTCAGCCTAGCCCTGAAAGCCTGGGCAGGAATCATGGGGTCAATCGCAAACGGAGGTGAACAGAGGGCTCTCGGGAATGAGAGGCTGCCTTGTGGAAGGTAGTAGGGGATCTGCCTGGCCCCGGTGGTGGGGCTGGACTCCTTCTACTTGAGGGCATTGCCTGGCTGGCTGCACCAGAGAAGGCTCTGCCGCTGTGCAGAGTTGGGGAGAGGAGTGGTGAGCAGGTGCGCAGCGATTACAGAAAGGCAGTGTGTGCTGGGGCGGCAGCACTGTGTGGTGGCAGGCAGTGAGTGACACCTTGTTCCATTCATTCATCCTGCGCCTGCTTACAGAGCACCTGCTAGGGCAGCGCCTCCTGCTATGTTCATCTGTGCCGAGAGCAATGAACGAAGACCCATGATCACTTCAGGGAGCCCACAGCCCGGGGTGACTCAGACAAGTAAACGTGGCCGAGTCAGACAGAAAGAGGGAACAGTGCAGGCTGTGGTGAGGTCAGGGTGCCCAGATATTGGTCCAATACCAGTCTAGATTTCACTGAGGAGACAGTTTTTAGACGAGATTGACATTTAAATCAGTGGACTTTGAGTAAAGCAGATAAACTCTTTGCAGTGTGGTGGGCCTCATCAGATCAGTTGAAGGATTTAATAGAAAACAGTTTCCTTGGAGAAGAGGAAATTTTGTCAGTAGGTAGCCTTCAGGTTCAAGCTTCAGTATCAGCTCTTTACCAGGTCTCCAACTCTCTGGCCTCCCATGCAGACCTCAGACTTGACAGCCTCCACAATGGCATGAGCCGATTCCTGTTTCTCTGGAGAACACGAACTAATACAGGGCCCAATGGGAGTGCGTGGGAAGGGACCGGGGGGATGGAAGCCTTCCTGGAGGAGGTAGGCTGGGCTGTGGCATGTCTTCAGCCAAGGAAGAGGAGGGAAGGAGGTCTGAGGCAAGTTCATGGAGAGGGAAGTGATGGCGTGGCTAGAGGCATGACAGCGGGCAACTACCAGCTCACTCAGTGGCCTCAGGAATGGCCTCCCCCTCTCTAAATTCAGCGTCCCTTCCCCTTCCCCTGTCATACAGAGCCCCAGAAGCCGCCTCCAGAGAGCTTTGGGGGAATGCAAATGCGATGCTGGAGGTGGCGGCAGGGGGCTGGTGAGGGGCTGAGGGGGTGCATGGCCCTCTGATGCTTTGGAAGGGCAGCACCAGCGGTTGTGCAGGAGGTGGGCATGGAACATGTGGCCCGCAAAGCCTGGCTGAAGCGGCCAGAGGGGGCTCTTTCTGACTTGCTGCCTGGACTCTCCAGACCTCAGTGCTCTCATCCATCGAATGGGGGTGAAGAACCCATTATGTTTGTCTTAAGAATCAAGTGAGATAACGTGCTGACTGCAAATAGGTTGAAAGTGAATAAAGTGCTGGAATGCAGCTTGTGATTCCTGTGTGATTACCGTCAGTGGGTGAGAGTGGAAGGGAAGGGAACAGACCAGGCCAGGGCTGGGCCAGGCAAGTGAGGCCTCTAGGGTCCAACATTCCAGAAGGCTCTGACTCTGCAGTTTGTTGCTGTAGGGATCTTGCTCATCTCTCCTTAGTGTGAGCCCTGGAGGCGAGCCCTGGAGAGTTGGGGGGAGAGAGGGAAAGAGGGAGATAAGGGGAGAGAGAGAGAGAGAGAGAGAGAGAGAGAGAGAGAGAGAGAGAGAGAGAGAAACATCACTGCGAGGGAGATCAATTGGTTGTCCACTCATACATGCCCCAACTGGGAACTGAACCCACAACCCTTCGGTCTATAGGATGACACTCCAACCAACTGAGCCACACAAGTCAGGGTGGCGGTCAGTTGAGTTTTATGCAGGGGGAACTGTGTCCTAGGTGACAATGTTGCACTGTCTGGGTGAGGCAAGTTGTCTCCTGTACTGGTCCTCAGAGTGGGGTCAGACCTGCAGCATCAGCGCCACCTGGGAACTTGTTAGAGATGCAAATTCTTGGCCCTACCTGGACCTCCTAAACCAGAAACTGGGGATGAGGCCCAGAAAGCTGTACTTTAACCAGCCTTCCACAGGGTTCCGAGGCCACCAGCATGTGAGGACCACCGTGCTGTGGCCTGGACACTTGGCAAGGACAGGAGGAGCCTCAGTGGGTAGACTGAAACAATTCACCTGCACAGAAAACAGCTTTCTCCTCAACTTCCTCCCCCACCACGTTTTCCCTCTTTCTCTGTCTCCCTGCTCCCCCTGCAGACATGACCTCAGCCTCCAGGAGAAATGGTCCCAAAGAGTCTCAGTTCTTTGGTTTACCTTGGGGAATGGAAGCATATTTCTAACACCTAAAAAAAAACAACAACAAAAAACGAGTATTTGAAGAGAGGTATAAAGACTATGAATGAGAGAAATGTAAACTTAAACAATCTTAAAGGAGAAAAAAATCAAAAATATGTGCATGTGTGTGTGTGGAAAGGAAAAAAACAAACAAACAATTTGCGCTCATCAGAATGGCAGAGACAGAAAGGTGGACCAAACAGAATTGGCGAGGATGTGCAAAGCCGACCCCTCCAGCATCGCAGGAGGGAACGTAAACTGTATGTTTATTTCAGAAAGCAATCTGGAAAATTTAGTGCTACTTATTTTCTTTAATTATTTTTATTGAACACACCCCATGTAGTGCTTACTGAGTTTTAGATACTGTTCTAGGCCCTTCACAAGTATGGGCTCAAATTGTGACTAATTTACTTATCTGAGTATGTATTGGTCTTACAGTCTAGGGTGGGTCCTGGAGCAGGTCTCCCATAGTGGAGAAAGGTACATGGTGAGAGTGTATTGTTTGTGGCAGAGGGAAGCTGGGGGCCCCTGGGTGTCTGTCGGTGGTAGATGGACAAGAGGATGGGGATGAGTGCGTACTGTAGGGTCCTGCGAAGTGTTGGAATTGTCAAACCAGATACAGCAGCAGAAAGATCTCGAAAAAGCAGTGTTGGCTGGAAAAAGTAGAACGCAGAATAACATCTATAGCACAATTCTATTATTGAAAATTCAAAACACATGCTCACAACAATGCTCTGTAATTTACATGAACATAGGCATATTTAAGGACATGCAGCAAACGTACCTACATGGAGGAGGCAGAATCGGGGTGGGCTCTGTGATGGAGGAGGAGAAGGGAAACCTGGACACAATTTTTATAATGAGCCGTGTACCAAGGAGTGGGATGAACCGGACTGTCTGAACCTATGCTCACATAGAAGAATAAAGCTGCCTTTAAAGCCGAAGGAGAGTAGGCCGAGGGCAGTGGCTGAGTACACAGGGCAGGGGATAGGGTTAGGCCAGAATCTGACTCTAAAATCAGTCACTTAATCTCTGTAAAATGGGAATAATAATAATAATAACAACAATAAAGGTAGTTATGACAGTCATATCACATGTTCTAAAGTGACTGGCCCATGAAAGGCATCCAACAGTGCCCTGACTGGTGTGGCTCCGTGGGTTGGATGTTGCCCTACAAAGCCAAAGGTCCCCCATTCAATTCTTGGTCAGGGCACATGCCTCGGTTGGGGGCGTGCAAGAGGCAACCGGTCGATGTTTCTCTTGCACATTGATGTTTCTCCCCTCTTTCTCCCTTCTCCTTTCTCTAAAAACAAATAAAAAAAAAATAAAAAAGAAAAAAAGAAAAATGGAGAGTGGTATAATGAACCCTCCTTCCCCAGGTTCAGCAGTTGTCAACATGTAACCATTTGGTGATTTACTGATAGAAGGGACCATAGATAAGAATAACACCACTACTTTATATCTGTCTAGGGTATTATTAAGTCCTACACACAAACATCTTCTCCATACAGCATTTCATTCAGTGTTTACCACAACCACGAAGTTGATCATGTTATTCCCATTTCAGAGATGGGAAGACTGAGGCTTAGTGCAGTGAAGTGACTTGTCTGAGGTCGCTGTGCCAGGGACGAAGCCTGCTACCGGCTCTGGGTGTTCTGGCCCCCAGCCTAGCCCTCTCCTTCTGCCCCACGAATGGAAGTACTGTGAACCGTGGTTGTCTACACAACCCCTGCCACCCTTTTAATAGGGTGGTCTTGGGTGAGTGCTCCCACTTCTGAGCTTTGCCTGTAGCTGGTCCTTGAGAGCCGCTCCTTGGCCTGGGGAATTCCTGTGCATCTGCTCTGCCTGTCCCAGAGCTCGGTGCGATCCCTGCCCAGCGTGCCCTACTTAAGGGGAAGTGGGGCAGCTGGACACGACCCAGAAAGCAGAGACAGGCAGTCCACGCCGCCCTGCAGTCCCCCTTCAGGGCCCAGGGCTGGCTCTGGGCTGCTGGTTTGAGAGAAGAGCCCCCAGGAGGTGGCAGTGACATGGGTGGGCTGGGAGAGAGGCCCAGACCTCCCTGGCTTCTACCTGGAGCTCATGTGGCTGCTGGGTGGGGATACAGGCATGGCAGCTCTGGAGAGAAGAGGCCGGGAAGAAAACAGGGAGGTTTCTGCAGCTCCCTCAGGGTACACTCAGCTCCCAGTCAGCACTGAGACCAGGTTCCAGAAACAGATTCTTTTTTTTAACCACCTTTCCCTATGGTGACCCACTTTTGCCGCTGAGGCCCCAAGGCACTCTGGCCATCTCTCTGAATCATTTTTTTTGAAGGACAGACTCCCTAGCCAGTCCTTGCTCCTACTTACAGTTGGGAGGCCAGAGGCGGAGACACCCAGCATCCCCTGGACTGTGGAGGCCCCCCCACCTCCCGGAGGCTTAGGGTCCTAGAACAAGTGCCCCTGGTTCTCTTCCTGCCATCTGGAGACCTGGCTCAGTTTCTGAGACACAATGGGAACTCCTGCTCCTGCGTTCTCAGTCGCCGGGCATGGGGCCTTAGGTAAGTGACCGTGAGTGGGACAGGGGACGGTGGACGAGGAGATGATGGTGGCGGCCAGAGATACATGGTCCAGGGGCTATTCCACATCGACTCACTGACCCTCCCTAAACACCCAGCTCTGAGCGTGTGGGGGTGCTTGTGGGGCTGTAGAGGTAGTGGGGGTTCTTTGGTTGGGTGGAGTTGGGAGTGTATCTGGGGAACAAAGGTAGAGAATCCCTGTTTTGCAACTGGTATGGACTGGTATGATGCCCAGCAGGAACAGGGCCACGGGGCTGCCCTCAGGGACTCACATGTAGTGGTATACACACACGCGAGTGCACACATGCACACAGACGTGCCCATACTGTTACAGTGATGACATACACATGTACATGAAGTCACGAACAGTTAGGCATGTGGATTCTGTAGCTGTAACTGAGGTGTTCTGGGGAGAGCTTAGTCTAGTTGGAACAAATGAAGAAGGTTTGGCGGTGGGAGTAGTCTTTGGATTTTGTGCTCTTGTGCGTGGGGATGGGTAGAGCCCGCATTCCAGGTAGGGGAGCAGCCTGAACAAAGGGTGGACACTCCCATGAGCCTTGTTTGCTTGGAGGATCCCCAAAAAAGGTCCACCTTCTCTGGATGGCAGAGTGCCTCGTCATCCTCTTGAGGAGGCTGCAGAGAGCCTGGCCGCGGGAGGTGAAAGCAAGGCAGAACTGGCTGCTTGCAGACCCAGGGAGCCCGGGAGAGCCTGGGTTGTGAATGTCATCACTCTATGCCACCTGGGTATGGGGGATGGTTCTGAATTACCTAGTCCAGTCCAGAGGTGGGAGCAGGTGTGGGAGGGAGGCCTGGGCACAGTGGAGGCTTCTCTGGGGGCCAGCAGGGCCTCTGTCCCCTGGGTGCTATGAACCCTAAAGGCCTCTCCCCAGCTTCTGCCCCTGTCCTGTGCTTGTTAGTTCCTTGTCCTTTTCCTTGGAAAAGAGACAGTGATGGCTGCATTGTGCTGGGCTCTTGTGGAGAGTAAATGAGAAGGGCATCTCATTCCTGACACAGGCCAGGTCTTCCGTGGGCCCCTGGTGATGGAAGCCCTTCCGTGACCAGTGCCTCCCTTCTTCGTCGGGCTAATGCCTCTGCTTCCCTGAAGTCCAGACTGGGGTCCCTGAGTGCCGGCCCACCCTGGGCACATCTATGCCATACATGGCCTTGATGTGATGCACCATGCGGCATTGAGGCTGCCCCACAGGAGCAGGGCCCAGGGCTTTTTTGTTCTCTTATCCCTGGCGCCTGGCACCTGCCTTGCAGGAGAAGCTCAAGACTGTTTATGAATAAATGAATGAAAATGTGTAAGTGCTTTGTAAATTAGTCAGAACTTACAAATTTACCTAACACCCTTCTCCAGAGAGCAAGCCTTGGGCAAATACCTAATGAGGGAACAGAACCTGATTTCAAGGCCAAGGCCAGACTGGAGCCTCACCTGCAGGATGGTTTGGGGTGGAGTGGATGGGGTGGGGCCACACCGGCTGATACCCTCTCCTCTGCAGCCCCTTTGCCAGCCCTCAGCTCAGGCTCCCCGGCACCACACGGGGCAGCCTGCAGCAGCAATACCACCATCCTTTTTTTCATGGGAAATTTGCATTTTCCTCTATTTAATCTTTTGGTCCTGATTATAAGATCTATCATTATAAAGCACTCAAACTTCAAACAGGAAGGAAATATTTAACATCTTTAACCTGAAAAGTAAAAAAATCCCTTCTGTGCATCCCTGTGCCCTATGACAGAGCTAGGGTATGTCCTTGCAGATTTTTTTCTGGTTCACCCACTAACTTTGTTTAGAAAAGCAGGACCCTGCCAAGCATAGTTCTGCAACTTCCTTGTATCACCTAGCAACACACTGCGGACATTGTGGCTTTTTCTCGACTCTGCACCGCATGCTTTTTAATGGCCATCTAATATTCTGCAGTGCGCAGCAGATACCTCTGATTTTACCAGTACCCCACTGACAGGCCTCTGATTGTTCTAAATGGAAATCACATTTTGAAGGAGGCCTGCAAGGTGAGGCTGATGGTCTGCTGATGAAGGCATAATGCTTTCAGGATTTCAGGCGTGATGGCTTTTCTTCCTTCGTCCATCTCTTCCTCCTGGTGCTGCCTTCATGAAGTGGCAAAACTGCCCATTCCCCCCACCCCACCCCCGGCCTGCCCCCTGCTCCTCGCCCAGAGCAGGCGTCACCACAGGGCCTCAGCGCACCCCACTCACTCTCCTCTCCTCCTTTCACAGCTTGGGGCTGTCTGTCTTCCCTCACCTGGGTCTGGCAGCTCGCCTGTTTGCTCAGCCTGGGGTTCAGTCATGGAGGGTCTTGATACTGACCTGGGGCCCTGGGGTCTTGGCAAATAGTGAGACCAGGGTGAGAGAGGTCAGGGAGGTGGTCAGGTTGCAGGAGTGACAGTCCCCAGATGGGCAGGTCATCCCCTCCTGGGAGATGGACAGCCAGGGAGGTCAGAGGCTGCTGTTGGTTGTGGCATTTGGGAGACTCTGGATGATGCAAATGAGTCCTCTGGTGACTATGAATATTCATCAAGACCTCTCCCTTTTGAGCTCCGGGAACCCCTCCAGGCTTGCTAATGAGCCTGGCAGGTGAAGAGTGGGACGTGGTCCTTCCCCAGCCTGCCTCCCCTCTGCCCCCTCACCTCCTCTCGACCCTTCTGACCCAGGAGTATGGCAGAGCCAGAGCCATAGAGACCCAGGACCTGGGCTCTATGTCTTGTCCCCATTTGTGGGTTTTGGTCTGACCTGTCTGGGCCTTGAATTTCTCCCTGTCCTCCTCTTCTTCAGTGAAAACTGTGACCAGGGCCACCTCTGACCACAGTCACCTCTAGGAAAGAACTTGA